>NC_081294.1:76082500-76707500 GCF_030435805.1 Mustela lutreola
ACCACTTCTGGATCATGTTTGAGGATCATTACCAGCACTTGTTTGAGACTCAGCAAGTAATAAATTGTTGGCATCTTATTTTAGCAGAAGAGGTGTACAGATTACACACATTATTGGTATTAGAAATTTTAGAGTTCTTGGGTCTAGGTACAAGTTGAAAATCCTTATTGGACAAGGTCAGGTATTCTAAGTTCTAGAAGGGCACAAGAAAGGCTAAGAAGGCCATTGCCAAAAATTGTTGGTAAGCAGGTTTCTCAAGGGTCGGAGAAACAACAACACCTGTCTGGTGTTGAGGAAAATTTTCCACACCCAGTTTTATTGAACTCGGGGTAACATGACTAAAGCCAGAGAACCAATGCCACATGCAGCTGGTTGGATACTTTCCTAGACACAGTGGTAACCCTCATCAGTTGTCATGTATGTGTGAGGGGATATAATGTTTTCCTTTCTTCCCATCAAAGATTTGCACAATTTCGAATTGTTCTTGGAGATTTCAATTTTGCTGGTATTCAGCAAGCCAATCGTATCCTGGGACCCATTTACTTCATCACTTTCATCTTTTTTGTGTTCTTTGTCCTGCTGGTAAGTATGACCATATATGTTCCCTTTTTTGCTTATAATTTTTAGAATAAAAAATGAAATTATTAATTTAAAAGAAATTATAGTATCACTGCTGAGCTGTCAGAGCTTTTTACATTTATTAGGAATTGTGTGGGTTCCTAGAAATCCAGGCCAAGTCCAAGGTCTAAAACGTTTTCAGTTTGTCCAAAAGAGAATGTGATCACAGTAGTTACCATCTTGGTGTCTGACATGTGCCAAGAGTGTGCACAGCTTCTCCGAGTATAACTTGAATATCCCAGGTAGGTCTGTCCAGCCAGGACATTCCATACTGGCAGGGATGAATATATTCAGCCCATATTACAATGGCTTCTAACCCTTACAGCTAAAAGTTCAGACCTTTGTGATTTTTAGGAGTCCGCAGGATTTTCACACGTGCTCAGGACAAATTTATGTGGCCTTCCTAACCAGGAAAAGTTGCTTTCCTAGTCGAGGCACTGCTACTGTCCTCCTTGAAAACCCTTTTGTCAATACATAGCAGTTATCCCCATGTGGTGGCCGGAAGTCCTCACAGTGGCAGAGCTGGGCTTCAGTGAAAGGTGGAGGTGGCCTGAGAGTAAGAATACCCTCTCCACAATTGTTTGTATTATCCGGACATAGTATTCCTAAGAGCCCTGGTAAAACTGTGACTTTAAACAGCTTTATAGAATTAAAAAAAAAAACCACTCTTACGAAAATATACTTATTCTGTTCTGATACGCAATGTTGACCAATTAGTGTGTGTATGTATATGTGTATATATTCATAGATATATATTAGTACCCAGTTCATATGCATTATTTTATAGTTTTTCTCATTTACCATAAATATAGTTGCTTATATCCACACTATACATTTCCCATTCTACTATGTTATAGTCTGCAGAGCCATTTCTCTGTTACTGAGCATATGGGCTACTTTTATTTTTATTTTTTTATTTTGTTGTTTTTTAAAGATTTTCTTATTTATTTATTTGACAGATCACAAGTAGGCAGAGAGGCAGGCAGAGAGAGAGAGGAGGAAGCACGCTCCCCACTGAGCAGAGAGCCCGATGGGGGGCTTGATCCCCGGACCCTGAGATCATGACCCGAGCCAAAGGCAGAGGCTTTAACCCACTGAGCCACCCAGGTGCCCCTAAGCATATGGGCTACTTTTAAATTTTAAATCTAATTTACAAATCCCAGCACTTAGGGCTCCTGGGTGGCTCAGTAGGTTAAACGTCTGCCTTCAGCTCACATCACGATTCCAGGGGTCCTGGGCCTGGGAATGAGTCCCACATCAGGCTCAGCAGGGTGTGCTTGACTCTCTGCCTCTGTCCCTCTTCTCAGCTTGTGCTCGCTCGCTCTAAAAAAAAAACAAAAAAACAAAAACAAAACAAAACAAAAAATACAAATCCCAGCGCTTATCAGTCACTAACATTTAAACTAAATTTTGGGGCACCTCGGTGGCTCAGCTGTTAAACGGCTGCCTTCAGCTTAGGTCATGTTCCCAGGGCCCTGGGATCGAGCCCCGAATCGGGCTCCCTGCTGAGCAGGAAGCCTGCTTCTCCCTCTGCCAGCCGCTTCCCCTGCTTATGTTTCCTCTCTCGCTGTATCTGTCAAATAAAGAAATAAAATCTTTAAAAATATATAAAATAAAATTTTACTGAAATAATTATGTGATTATTTCTCCCCAGAACATGTTCTTGGCAATTATTAATGATACATATTCTGAAGTGAAAGCTGATTATTCAATAGGCAGAAGGCCAGATTTTGAACTTGGTAAAATGATAAAAAAGGTATGTCTAATTCTTTTCCTAATTTGAATGCTAAGACAAATCTTGTTCAGTTTATACTCTTGTCATTTGAATAGCACTTAAACCTCAAGTAGTGGTGGGGGTTTTTTGTTTTGTTTTGTCTAGGTCCAGTCTTGCTTTTATTTGTATTATTTCACTGCCAGGGAAGTGAGATTTCTTTCTGGCTTTAAAAAAGGTGGCCAAAACTATTTCAGATTTCAATATATCAAATAGCAATTGAGCTGTTTACCAAATGCAAAACAGCATTGGGTTTTATAATAAAACTATCCTTTCCCTCCAAAAATGTTCAACTTAGATCCTAGTAAATTTCTATAAATAATCTTAACTCAGAACTCCTTGGGCCTTATCTTGCTCACTTTCATGTTTCTGTTAATAGCAACACTCTTATCAGGCACCCTGGGCTTAAAACTTTGCATTTTTTACTCCCTGACACTCTGTTGTCAAGACTTGTGTGTCAAGTTCATCTCTGTGGTTTTTGTTCACATTTCTGAAATTCAAGGTCGTGCTGATTCTAACCGCCACCTCTGGGTTAGAGCCCTTGGTACTTTTCCCCAGCTTGTTTGGTAACCTCTTCAGGCCTCTTCCCTGTGCCAGCCCAGCCCAGATATTACTTCTCTGCTCACAGTTCTTCAGAGTTTCTCTGGGCCTGTCAAAGAAAGTCCAAGTTCTTTATCCAAACACTCAAGGACCTTCTCAAATCTCACAGTCCCAACCTGTCTTTATTCACGATCACTGAACTATGTAGCATGTCTGTCTTCCATGCGCCCATGGACAGCATGGTGTGTCCCAGCCAGTGTTTGACCATAGAGCTGTGCACCATCACTTGCTGTTCCTCTCCCCCTCTGGGCTTCTACTCATGTCACTCACTGACCCCCAGCAAAGTTCCCCCTTCCCTCGATGACCCTCTGTTCTCCCGGATAGAGTGGCATCTTCCCTGTCCTCTCAACAGCTACCTCACTTGAGTTGTCAGCAGAGTCATGTGTGTCCCATCTTGCTCATCTCTGCACAGACATGGCTCTAACCGCATCACTTCACACAGGAAAAGTCCTAAGAGCCACCAGGTGACTGGAGCTTAAAAACTCTGTCCAAGAACTCACCTGCAAAAAGAAACTATTAATATGTCCCCCAGTGAGCTGAAGTGTGGGTTTTTTCATCTTTTATCTCTTGATTATGATGCTGGATATATGCCTTAAAGTGTTAACATCATTAAATGCAATAAATATTAGTAAAACTTTTCAAAGAATTTTTTTTCCAGAAAATATAAGCGGTGACCAAGTGAAAGAAAGATAATCATAGCACTGCCTCCATATTTCTTTAGGGTAGTAGTCCCTAGAGACAGGCATTCCATACTTAATTCTTGATCAAAATTAATACAGTATTTATTACGTATTTGTAATTACGTATTTATTATGTATTTGTTCAAATCTTAAACTATTTTTAATTATGCACAGAGTTACAACAATGCTCTTGAAAAACTGAGACTAAAGAAACCGGAAGAGTATGAAGACAAGAAAAAGTAAGATGACATAATTTTTAACTTGGCATTTCAAACTGTATATTATATTAGAAACTCACAGAGTAAGATTCTGATTGCAGAACAATCACCACCCAGTGTGCTGATTCTAAATACGTTGTTGATGCATCATCCAGTAGTAACTCCTAATTCTGAGAGTGCCATGAGACTCCAAGCTAAGCTAATTAAACATTAATATTAACGCATGCCATGCCACTCAGTAAAAGCTTTAACAGAAAGCTGGATAGAATACAGACCTCCTAAAGGTAGGAAAAAATTTTAGTCTGCATTAACTGCATTCACTTAGCTATCAAAATAAAAAAGCTTTACACAAAATATTTAAGGATACCTTCATACCTGCTGAATCATTTTGGTGTCAAAATGCTTCTAAAACCCAAGCCTCTGGCAGTGGGACATAATATAAACATTTTTTATAGCTAGAGATGACACTCTACTTAGAACTTACTGATGACCACATTTTCCAAATAATTAGTATTATCAGAAGGACCAAAAATGCAATTCAGACACTTACCATAGAGCTGATTGTATTTAGTGCTGCATTTCCCTTTCCACTGTTATATGCCTGTGATTTTTATTTTATATTGTTAGTGAGAAAGGCGGAGATTTGGTTGAGCGAGCCAGAAGAGAAGGCTTTGATGAAAATGTAAGATTTTAACTTTCTCATAAGGATAACTTTATTAGAAACAGGCCTACAAAAAAGTTCTGATTAAGAATTGAAATGATTTGTTTTCTTTAGAGCAGTAGTTGCCACCTCCAAAAATTTCTCCCAGAATCCAGCTGTTTTGTTGTTTAGAACAAGTTATTTCAACCCTACATGCTACCTCTCTTATTGTTGCTCTCGGCCTACACCCTGGTCCTCCAGCTGTAGTCACTGTGGGATTATCACATAGGGGTCAGTGAGTATACTCTATTGACATGATCATGTAATTTTTCTCTTGTAATCATTAATGTGATGAATCACTTTTAATGTTTTATACAGTTGACCCTTGAACAATGAAAAGCTTATGTTTACAAAGTCCATGTGTACATGGACCCATGTAGTTCAAACCCGCATTGTTTAAGAACCATGTTGTTGAACAACAGTTTGAACTTGGTGGGTCCAGTTATATGAGGATCTTTTTTTTTTTTCAATAAATACAATGCAGTATTTACTGTGAATGTATTTTCTCTGCCTTATGATTTTACCAGTACACTTTTTTCTCTAGCTTACTTTAATACAGTATATAATATATATACAGAATATGTTTTAGTTGGCTGCTTATGGTATTGGTAAGGCTTCAATCAACAGTAGGCTTTTAGTTGTTACATTTTTAGGGAGTCAAAAGTTATACACACATTTCTGACTGCACAAGGTTTAGCACCCCAGCCCCTGTGTTGTTCAGTGTCAGCTCTACATGGAGTGGAGTGAGGTTTCTCACTGTGAGATAAGGAAGTTATAAAAAGAAAAGGTTGAAGGTTAAAATAAACTTTGTGGTGTTGGATTAGAATTGTAGATGTGTGTGTGTGTGTGTGTGTGTGTGTGTCTGTGTGTCTGTATGTCTATAGCTCTATCCACTGAGAAGTCTAGAAGTAATAAGAGTTAGTTCCCTAAACCTTGGTTTCCAAATACCATTCTCTCCTAAAAAGGAAGCAGGGCCCCTTGGAGATATAGCTAAATTCTGGGGCTGGAAAATACAACATGAATCTGGAACATCTTGTTGAGCCAGAGAGTAAAAGTGTTCAAAGAATAATAAAGATATGTTAAAAGGATGCAAGGGTCGTATTCAAGGGCTCCCACTCGCCAAATCTGGGAATGTTTAAGAGCTATAATGAATAATAACGGAGAACCCATTGAATAACCTAGGATTCCATGAGTTCATACTGACCTAAACACATACATGGATAAAAGCTGGAGGAAAAATGGACCTTTTCCATACTTCTCCACAAAATGCATATTAATTACAAAAAGAAAGGAGTTATATCAGGGTATAGGAATATGGCAGATAAGCCTTAATCAGTAGGAGAAAAAACTGAAACCATACACCAGCTGGTAAGATGCTAAGAGAATACAGCATCACTTCAGTAACACTCACACCAAGGATGCATAACATAACAAAATGTAACACAAAACTAAACTACTGAGGGACATTCTACAAAATAACTGGCCTTTGTTCTTCAGAAGAAGAAAAGTGTCAAGAAAGCCAAGGTAAAGCTGAGGAACTACACCAGACTGAATGAGATGAAAAGACAAATAGATGTAATGCGTAATCCTGGACTCTAGATCCTTTTACTATATAAGGGGCACCATTGGGACAACTGACAAATTTGAATGGGGGACTCAGCATTAGAGGATAATAATCTATCAATATCAGTTTTCTGATTCTGATTGTTAAGCTGTGAAGGAGAACATCTTTGTATGCAGCAAATACACACTGACATGCTCAGGGACAATGTGACATTCATGTTGGCATCTCCAAATACTTCAAAGGGAAAAAAAAGTACTTATACTGTTCTTATCCCCCTACCCGAGCCACCCAGGCACCCCTTTGTACTGTTCTTGTAAGTTTCCCAGAAGTTTGAGATTCTTTTAAAAACAAAACTGGAATTGAATAAACCATTTCTGAGATAAAAGATGATGTAAATTGAAAAACATACTGTGTACCCAGGGGAAATCACCTAGAATGAACATGATATTCATCCAAGTAAAATATGGACTCAAAAGAAAAAGAAAACCAGGTTAACATGAAAACAATCACTACCACAAATCAACAGAACAATACCTACAAATTATGTAAGGAAAGAAAATGTAAGCCAAGCATATTTATTATCCAGCAGACTTGTGCTGCAAGTATAAAGACTCAAATGGTTTTTTTTTTTTTAAAGATTTTATTTATTTGACAGAGACAGTGAGAGAAGGAACAAGCAGGGGGAGTGGGAGAAGGAGAAGCAGGCTTCCCACTGAGCAGGGAGCCCCATGGCTTGATCCTAGGACCCTGGGATCATGATCTGAGTTTGAGGCAGACGCTTAACAACTGAGCCACCCAGGCCCTTGAATAGTTTTGAACATGCAAGAACTCAGAGAATACTGTTGTATCCCTAAGGAGTCTACAAGAACATCAGCTTCAGCTAACCAGAGGACTGGAGAAATTTTGGGAAAAGGGAGGGAGAAAGAAGATACAAAATAGAAAACATTGACTGATTGGTTTGAATATATAGCTAAAAGTTAAAGAATTATCATTTAGAGTTAATAATTAGTAAGAGTTAATTTTAGCATATTTAACAATACAATAAAACAATAAGAAATTGTTTCAATGATTTTAAAACACATTTTCTTTTCACATTTTTTTTCTTTTTTTAAAAAATTTTATTTATTTACTTGACAGACAGAGATCACAAGTAGGCAGAAAGGCAGACAGACAGAGAGTAGGAAGCAGGCTCTCCGAGGAGCAGAGAGCCCGATGTGGGGCTTGATCCCAGGACCCTGAGATCATGACCTGAGCCGAAGGCAGAGGCTTTAACCCACTGAGCCACCCAGGCACCACTCTTTTCACATTTTAGCATTGTTAAAATCAAGATGTGCCTTGAGGTTGACAGGGTGTCGTAGGTAATTGGCAGCCTTTCTTTCTCATATGGTCCATAAACAATGGTGTGTCTTACACTAGACTCCCATCTTTCAGATACAATGAAACATGGTAATAAGAGTAAATATAATTGTGTAATAGAGAGAAAGAAGAGGAGGAAAAAACTATAAGCTCACATACTCAATGAACTTGTTTGATTCATTTTTGAAGGGACCAAAGCAAGAAGAGAGGAACCAAATTGTATAAAAGGATACATGAATAAAAACAAACCACTAAAACAAAACCATATATACCATTCTAAGGGCAGAAGAACCAAAACAAAAGCAAAAACCAAAATATACCATGTCGTTCAAAATTTAAAACATACCATAAAACAGTATGACGTAACTGTAACCACTTATGTCTGCATATCAGTAGAAGCAACTAAGCTTAATTTACTTAAAAAGAAAAATTTTCAGATTGAATCATAAAGCAACACCCAATTCTATGCTATATCCTAAAATATATACCTAAAGCAAAGTGATTCAGAAAAGTTCAATATAAAAGCATGAGCAAAGGTTTAAACAGGTAAGCGAAAGGTTTAGAGGACACAACTGAATATAAGTTGAGGTAGAATTCTAGACCTACAGCTCTAAATGAGATGAAGGGCACTTTATGTGCTAACATAACTTTAATAGTTATGATTATCTATGCACCAAATAATACAGCATTAAATTCTGTCAAGTATGGCCTGCTAAACTTATGAGAAATAGGAACACTGAAAGTAGAGATCAGGAAAAATAAAAGGATAAAAACTACAAAAAAATAAAATGGGTATGGTGATCTTATAGTTACATATTTAACTCTGTACTCGCAGAAGATACATCTGCTTTTCAAAAACCCATTCATAAAAAATTATCATTATAGGGGCACCTGGGTGGCTCAGTCAGTTAAGCATCTGCCTTCAGTTCAGGTCATGATCCCAGGGTCCTGAGATTGAGCCCCACATTATGCTCCCTGCTCAGTGGAAAGCCTGCAGCTCCCTTTGCCCTTCCCCCCAGCTCCCACTTGTGCTCTCTCTCTTTCTCAAATAAAATCTTTTAAAAAAATGATAATCGATTGAGCCACAAAAAACAATAAATTCCAAAAACTAGTTAATACAGAAAAAAGTTATTTAAAAAGCAACATAGTAAAAATACTTTAAAATCAAAAAATAAAAAGATTATTTAACCGACTTTAGGGGCACCTGGGTGGCTCAGTGGGTTAAGCCTCTGCCATCAGCTCAGGTCATGATCTCAGGGTCCTGGGATCAAGCGCAGCATCGGGCTCTCTGCTCAGCAGGGAGCTTGCTTCCCCCTAACCGACTTTAAACTATTAAACAATTCTTGTGGTGCCTGGGTGGTTCTGGGTTGTGCCTGGGTGGTTACAGTGCCAGGTAAGCGCTGGACTTTTTTTTTTTTTTTTTTTTAAGATTTCACCTATTTGACAGAGAGAGATCACAAGTAGGCAGAGAGACATGCAGGAGGGAGGGGGGAGCAGGCGTCCCACTGAGCAGAGAGCCTGATGTGGGGCTCGATCCCAGGACCCTGAGATCATGACCTAAGCCAAAGGCAGAGGCTTAACCCACTGAGCCACCCAAGCACCCCAGCACTGGACTCCTGATTTCCACTAGGGTCTGATCTCAGGGTTGTGAGATCAAGCCTTGCGTCAGACTCTGTGCTCAGCAGAGTCTGCATGAGTTTCTCTCTCTCTACCTCTGCCCTTCCCTATTGCTTGCATTCTCTCAAAGAATATAAATACTTAAAAATAATAAATAAATACAATCCTTTTTTAAAAACTATTAAACAATTCTTGAATCAAATAGGAAATGCAAAATGAAATTGCAGAATTCTTATAAAAAAAACACCAAAAACACTATACAGCAAAATCTATGAGAAAGTCAAATGCCAGAAGAAAATCAAGAGCCTTAAATTTATCAATAAAAATCAAGACTGAAAAACTGATTTCAGCATGTAACTCAAAAAGTTAGAAAACAATAAATAGAAAAAAAAGAAATAAAGATAAAATCAGAATTAATGAGTGGCAAATACAAAGTTGTATAAATAAGTAAAATGGCTGGTTCTTTGAAAAGATGAGAAAAGATGAAGAAACTACTAGCCAACAAACATGGAATAAGAGGGAGAAAGCATAAACATGCATAGTAAGAAATTGCAATGGGAGAAATAATGAAGAAACAAGTTTCTCAACAATCTTGAGGAAGAGTAACTGGAGAAAGAAGAAAGCTGGAGGCATAATACACCCTGATTTCAAATTATATTGCAAAGATGTTGGGGCATCTGGGTGGGTTAGTCAGTTAAGCATCAGACTTGATTTCCACTCAGGGTTGTTAGATCAAGTCCTGCATCTGGCTCTGTGCTGGGCATGGAGCCTCAAGATTGTCTTTCTCCTTCTCCCTCTGCCATTCTCACCCCCAGCTTGTGCTCTCTCTCTAAAAAACAAAACCCAGAGCTTTGGCAATCTAAATATCTGGTATTTGCATAAGAAGAGACACAACAATGGAATAAACTAGAGAGTCCAGAAATAAACCCTCGCATATATGACCAATTAATTTATGACAAGAGTGACAAGAATTTACACTAGGGAAGAGACAATCTCTTCAATAAATGGTGCTGGGGAAACTAGAGAGCCACATGCAATAGAGCAAAACTGGACCAATATCTTACATAAAATTTACATAAAATTAACACAAAGTGGATTAAAGACTTCAAGACCCAAAACCATAAAATTCTCTTGTCATCAGTGGCAGTGATTTTTTGGATCTGAAACCAAAAACAAAGGCAGCAAAAGCAAAAACAAAACAAAAGCAAAAACAAAACAGACTACAGCAAGCTAAAAAGCTTCCGTGTAGCAAAGGAAACAATTAACAAAATGAAAAGGCAACCTACTGCATAGAAGAAAATATTTGCAAATTATACATCTGATAAGGAGTTGCTATCCCAAAATATGTAAAGAACTCATACAATTCAATAACAACAAAACAATCCAACTGGAAAATGAACAGAGGATCTGAATAGACATTTGTCCAAAAAAGACAGAGATGGTCAACAGGTACATGAAAAGGTCCTCAACATTACTAATCACCAGGGAAATGTCAATCAAAACCACAATGAGCTATCACCTCCTCTAACAGAAATGTCTGTTGTCAAAAAGACAAGAGATATCGAGTATTGTCAAAGATGCGGAGTAAAGGGAACTCTTGTGCACTGATGGTGGAAATGAAAACTGGTGCAGTCACTGTGGAAAACATTTAACATTTAACATTTCCTCAAAATGTTAAAACTGGAACATATGATTATCAGTAATTCCACTTCTGGGTATTTATCTGAAGGGGATACAAATGCTTAATTCTAAGAGATATCCAAGCCATGTTCATTGCAGCATTATTTAGAATAGCCAAGGGATGGAAATAACCTAAGTGTCCATCAATGAATGAACGGATAAAGAAATGGATATACAGAGAGGAATATTACTCAGCCATTAAAAAAAGGGAAATGCAGCCACTTGCAACAATATGGATAAATCTAGAGAACGTTATTTTAAGTGAAATATTTTAAGTCAGAGAAAGATAAATACTGTATGATCTCATATGTAAAATCTAAAAACAACAAACAACAAAAAACTGAACTCATAAATAGAGAACAGACTGGTGATTCAAGGGGAGGAGGGGTGGAGAGTTGGTAAAATGGGTGAAGATGATCAAAAGGTACAAACTTCCAGTTATAAAAAAAGTTCTGGGGATGGATGTACAGCATGATGATTACAATTAATAATACCATATTATATATTTGAAAGTTACTAAGAGAGTAGATCTTAAAAATTCCTATCACAGGAAAAAAAATCTGTAACTGTATAGTGATGAATGTTAACTATTAACTACACTTACTACAGTGATCATTTCATAATTTTTACATATACAAAATCTTCATGTTGTACCCTGGAAAAAAATCACTAAGAGACTTTTCGTATAACTCTATGCAAATAACATTTGGAAAACTGAATGCAGTGGGTAATTTTTTTCTGAAAATAAATTCACCAAATCTGAACCCAGAACAGAGTTTACAAGGACTAAACAAATCTACTCTGTAGAGTAGTATAAAGTCATCAGAGCTACCTGAAAAATAAATCGGGCCCAGAATGCTTCACAAAGGAATTTTATCAGATATGTAAGGAATAAAGAGTTTCAATCTATTTAAACTGTTTCAGAAAAAAAAGGAAAATGGAAAACCTCCAAATTACTTTTATAAAATGGCTATAGTCATTATGTAAAATGACTATATATGTGTATGTATATATACATATACACATAAAAATAACTATATATACACACACAAACACATATCACTTCCAAATTTTGATCAGAAATCCTACATAAAGTATTAGCAACAGAATCTAACAGAACACAGTCACGATTCAACAGGGTTGAAAGACTAGATTGGTTATCAACTAATTAACATAATCCATTCCAATAACAGATCCAAAAGGAAAGTTGCATGATCATTTTCCACAGATGCTGGGTATTTGATAAGCTTAAGCATCCAATCTCAGGGGGACAACAAAATTTAAAAAAAAAAAAAAAACAGAACAGAACAAGACAGAAATCAATGGACACTTCCTTGATATGGTGAAAACTTATTTATTTCACCCCTAAGCTAGCACCTTACTTAACAGGGGAACACTGGACATGTCAGGAACAAGAAAGGATATACTGGAGGGATCAGCCAAAAATAATTAAGAAAAATAAACTAGAAGTGTAAGAATTGGGAGAGAGGAGATATAAACAACATTTACTTGACATATAATTCTTTTAAGTTTCCTAGGTATGCATGTTTCCTAGGTATGCAAGTACAAGAATTCAATATAGCAATAATAAAAAATAATTTACAAAATCAAATACTCTGTAATAGCAACAAAATAGAAAATGCAAAAATAAAATAAAAACAAAATAGAAAAGAATTAATGTGTGTTTAAAACCAAGATAAGAAAATTTAATACATCCCTTAAAGACACAAAAATACATTTGATCAAATATGAATATATACTTTCAGTCAGGACCTAATCAGGAAAGTGGAATACACATTATATATTTTTTTATTTATTATTCTTTTTTAAGATTTTATTTGAGAGAGAGAGAGCATAAAGGGAGAGTGAGAGGGAGAAGCAGACTCCACTGAGCAAAGAGCCGAGGACCCTGAGATCATTACCTGAGCTGAAGGCAGATGCTTAATGGACTGAGCCACCCAGATGCCCCACATTATATATTTTAAAAAGAAAAAAACTACTATAAGGAACTGGTTACATGGGCACTGGAAGGCAGAAACAGTAAAAACACTGATGCAGCTCATACTGTAAGAAGATGCTACCACACCCAAGGCTAAGGTTGCAAAAAGTGAAGTTATCTGAACCTCATCTTAGAGAAGGAGCCTACGGAGCTGTTGTTCAGACCTCTGCAGGTAATCCCCATCGCACTCCTCTGCTACGGTTTCTGAGGGAGTATGATGAGCCTGGTTCTGGGAATGCCCAAAGACCTTGAACTGCAGTAGCCAGGTGCCGACCACAGCTGCTGGCGATGACTACCATTTGCAGAAACAATGCTGAGAGATGAAAACCCAAATCCTTCACCCTGCCATCCTCCACTAAGGCATAACCTAACAAGCCAGAAGCCAGAGTCTGGGGAAAGAGGTTTGTAAAACCTGAGACCTAGCATCATAGAGCATAAAAGGGCAAATTTTGAGTTGAGAGAAATCAGCTAAATAGTAGGTCCAGAAGACCCTTTTGGCTATTTAGTATACACATTTGAACTCGCATAAAATGACATTAACTATCTTTCATGGTTCCATCCCATAAAGTAGAACTATCCTTTATACAAATGAAGGCACTTTTGTCCTCTCCCCTGAAAGGAAGCAGCAAAATCCCAACAGTAATTGTGTCTATCTCTGGGTAATGTTAAGACCTTTCCTAATGATATCACAATTCCTTAAAAACTTAATGTTTAAAACTACATATACCCTGAGATCAAGAGTTGCATGCTCATACCAACTACACCAACCAGGCATCCCTAAACTACAAAGTTTATTTCTGGACATAAAACAGGAATCCCCCTGAGAATTCCCTGGATACCAAATATAGCCCTCTCTGCACCTATTTTGTAGCAGCAACCAATTTTCCCTTGGTACTCAGTTCAGGGAGTACCTATTTGTTTGCTTGCTGGGTCAGCAGCCTGAGGAATGCCAAATGGCCAGATGGTAGTCTCACATTCTTAGTCAGTTATTATGTCCCCTGGTGGAAGCATACAATCTCTGATATTGGCTACCAAATAGCACAGCCACTGTGAACACTAAATTAATGCAGGGACAACAGTAAGTGACAGCTAACATCTATAGGGAAGAGGTGAGGTGATTAGAACTTGAAGCTTGGGAGAAAATGCCCCCAGAACTGCCACCTTGCTTTTAAGAAAGGGTGCCACTTTCCTGTGGACATCAAGGCAGGCTTCATATAGTGATGATTGAGATGGTTTTTTAAAAGGATGAGTCAAGTTTACTAGGTAGTCCATTTAACCCATACCACTACCACATCCATATTATAACAGGCCTGGTCATTTAGAAATAGTTGCATGGTCTAACACCACATTAAAAAGTGTGAATTACGTCAAAACACGAATGCTATAATGTGGCCAAAATAAAACTAGGAAGATTGAAAGCCATCCTTTCCTACTTCTGCTATGTTGGTTTACAGGACAGACACTGTCTGATAATCTCTCTGACCAGAACAGCACACATTTATCAAATAAACAGTGTACCAACTTAGGCATCACCATCCTCTCTGGGCCAAGTCATCAGAATCCTTATAAAGGGATCAACTTTGGTACTTCACAGTATTGCTGAAGCAGGGCAGTATAGTTCTGATTCACTGAGAAGTCTGTGGATCATATCTGGGTGCAAGGTCTCTCTCTCTCTTTTTTTTTCTAACATTTATTTATTTATTTATTTATTTATTTATCTATTTGAGAGAGAGAGAGCGCACAAGCAGGAGGAGTGGCAGGCAGAGGGCGAAGCAGGCTTCCTGCTGAGAAGGGAGCCCAATGTGGGACTCAATCCCAGGACCCTGGGATCATGACCTGAGCCAAGGGCAAACACTTAACTGAGCGAGCTACCCAGGCACCCCTCCTCTTTCCTTTTTTTTTTTTTTTAATTAAGTGCTGTCCCTAGTTTCTACAACGTAAAGAGTGCATTTTTCCTGAAGCTGCGGAAGTTATTTGAACACTAAAAGGGAAGTGGGTGGTAGTGAGGACAAAACACAGGAAGGACTCTTAAGGAGGCAAAGGTAGCAACAAGAATTTTCTGTTATGAGGAACTTATTTTGGGGCCTGTGGGCAGACTGCAGTGCACAATTGATGCAGTAATCTTGAAAAGGGGACTGGGGGCTGATAGACAACAGATGTCTGGCTTTGAAGCAGCTAGGAGGGCAAATACCCACAGATATACTTGGAAATACATTTGCTTCATTACACAGCAGTAGTACAGAAAAGAACAGCTCAGCTTCACCCAAGTGAAGAACAGAGAACATGAGAAATTCAGCTGCAGAGTCAGAGGGGAAGAGGCAGTGTTCTCGTTTAGAGGCTTGTTCTCGTTTAGAACTGATGATATTTAAATAAAAACCTTAACTCTGGTGAACAGTTCTAACATCAAGCCCTCTCAAGTGAATCTGCTGATGCACAAATCTTAAAGCGAGGAAGGGCAAAACTCCAGTGGGGCTCAAAATCACAGCCCTGGAGAGATCAGTTTAACATGATCAACCCCATGATGCTTGGGTACCAACTATGCTTGTCCTCTGACTTGACAGGAGATTGAAAGTGCAAAGCAGATGAAAAAGTGGAAAGACAGGCTTGAGAAAAAGTATTATTCTGCAGAAATTCAAGATGACTACCAGCCAGTCACTCAACAGGAATTTCGAGAGTAAGTATATGTTCTAACCAAGAACCGTGGGATATCCTGATATGGGGACTGAGGCCATGAGTTACATTTTTTTCCCCCTGAAACTAGACCTTACCGAGATGGCACTGCTTTTCTCATCTTTTTACCTAACTTTGAAATTAAACAGAAAGCCCAAGACTCTATTTGTTTAAATTTAAGGTGAGAGTGAAACCAATTGCTTTTATCCTTATTATCTCCAAACAGGTACTGCCATTTATATTTGATATGCATAGCAAACACTGTTCTCCAATTTTAGAATAAAAGATCCAAACTTGGCCACACTAGGCATGTTTTAGAAGCCTGAAATACTATCCTCCCACTCCCAAGTACTTCACGAATAACCTGCTGACTCTTTAGGTACAAAGGTGTGTTACTCATTCTCTGCTTCCTTCTAAATTATTCTCTAGACTCTTTTTATATGCCGTGGAGCTGGAGAAAGAATTACACTATGTCAGTCTAAAACTAAACCGAGTGATGAGAAAGATTTCAACTCTACCAGCTTGAGAGATGTGCAGGTGAGAACCTCTGATATGATCACTGAGGGTTTTTTTTTTTTTTTTTTGGTATCTTTGAGCATTTCTAACAAAAATTTATCCTTGTACTATTTACTAAACATGTCCCCATTACAGGTACATTTTTAAAAACACTACACCACCTATCAGCAAACTATCATCAGAGTCTATGATAAGCTCAGAAGATTTCCAGAAATTAGTACCCTGAATGGGACCTACTATACAAGCTATGTGTATTACAGCACGTGTCCAGAGTTAGACATACAGTTAGACATGAAGGATTTTATTAGATTCATTAAATTCTAGCAATGTGAAGATAAAGTACAAAATAATGCTGCTTATGGTTCATGGGGAAGATCTCTAATTAATAGGTGACTAAGTAGGTAAAGACAGTTTACCCAGGGTTACCTAGAATATAGAAACTGTTGATTTTTTCATTACATACCAGGTTCTAACTTCTTCTGGCTACAGATAAATTAATAAATACTTGGGATTTGGGAAAACCATTCTGTAAGACCCCAAATAAAATAATCTTACCTCCATTCTTCCCAGTTTGAGGTCAACTAGAATAACCTAAAATGTAGAAGACCAATCATCTACAAATATTTCACTATTATTTGCAAACTGGAAATTCATCCAGAAAGTTCCTAAAGTAACTCATTTAAAGTTTTATAAAAGTTTTTCTTAACCACTCTAAAAAGCAAAATATACTTTGGAATATAAAGAGCAAGGTAGGAGTATCAGGGTTATGAGAAGCCAACTTAATGTATGAGAAGTAGGAATGGGGGTACTGCAAAAAGCCCTGTCTGGGTGGTTGGCAAGTTGTGTGAAGTAACTCTTTTAATTTCTTTAGTGGGTTACACAAGCCCTCCTAGAAGAGCCGTATGTTCTCTTAGCCCAAACAACATCATCTGACCATAGTACTCAACTTCCACATTGACACTCAATAGATGTTAAATCTACCCCCCTCCCTCCGGCCAGCCTCTTCTCTGAGTAAACTGTACCTCAAGTTTGCTCAGTACGGTAATTCACTGCAACAAGAAATGCTGACTGTTCTTCCTGCGTATCTTCTCCCTAGATTTCCACACGGCAATCAACATAGACTTTCCTTGTCTTACCAATCCCCAAAGCTGTAGCCAGTCAAGTGGTTTACCAACCCTGTTGTCCCCCAGTATGGTCCCTCGCTGAGGTAACTCAAACAAAGCCTAAGAACATTAAGGCAAGGAAACACTTAAGGTCTTTTTAACATCTAGTGAAAACAAAACAAAAAACATTTACATGACTTGGAACATTCAGGTTCTTTTATTACAAAAGTCTATACAATGAAGTGCCAGACACAGCAATGCAATTATATTGGTGGTCATATATATCTATATATTATTTGTATATAGATATAGCTTTTACTTGTACCAAAGTAAAACTATCACAAACTGCCTAATTCTACCACCTACTGCTCAACTATGACACACAATACTGTCACATAGCATGTAAGTGCTGCCATGCCACTTGGATCTATTCTACCTGCAGCCAAACACGAACAGTGAATAACCAACACCATGAAGCAGCTGTTAATTCTAAAATGAAACCAGTCAGGCCACTGACTTATAAAAATATGGTACTCATATAGATTTAGCATTATAAAGAAGGAATATATTATTTAAAACATTTAAATAGTGCATATGGACATTTTTGCATGTGGTATATAAAACATTCATATAAAACAATATACAGTGCACATTAAATTCGATGTTTGGATATACTCCCTTCTAGAGACTGAAAGAAATTAAATGCACACTGCATGCTGGATTCAAATCAAAGTGATACTTCTTTTGGCATTTTCAATTTCATTTCTTCTAGGTACACATTATGAATAACCTAGCTGTATCAAAAGGAAACCACACAAAAAGGGCTGGATTTAGTGCTTTATTCCCCAACTACATGTTCACCACCAATGAACATTCCCCTCCCCCGCAAAAAAGGCATTGCACACACAGGTGAAATGTGAAATCCTAGACACACTACTTATTATCAAGCTACTTCATGTGCTTACTATGTAAGAGTGCCAGAAGTCTGAGGTTCATGCTTCCCTCACTTGATTAAAGAATGTCACAGAAGTCCCCATTTTTATATGGAACTGTTAATATCAGCTAGTTAAGAAAACCATGCATGAGTCAATGCATGCAAAACATGGGCACAAATTGAGACACTCATCAATCCAAAAAAGCACCAGGAAAAAAATTAACACTTACAATAAGCCTGACCAGAATATGCTGTTACTGACTATATTCTTAGCTCAAATAAAGTCACCAATCTGTGAAAATGATTAGCAGAATGATACCAGAAGAGTACTTGAAGAAAAGCCATGCAAAGCCAAAGGAAAAAAAGATAAGCTTAAGAGTATATGACAAGGGGCATACCACTACAGAACTGCTTTAAACAGCATGTGACTGAGCAAAAGGGCTCCTTGTCAGAGGGTGTTTTCTTTATGGATTTTTCTAATTAAAAAAGAAAAAAAGATGCAACCCCCAGAAGGTACACGTACAAGTGCAGTGGTACAGCCCTTGTGAAGAAAATATTTAATTCAGGCATAATGATTCTTTCGTCAACTTAGGCCCATCTAATTGAACACACAAATCTGAGCACCATCCGTGTTCCTACATAGACATGGCTATTTTCTCACATTATCTGGAGGTGGGTAGGGGGAAAAAATACAGGATCTGATCCAGACAAATCACATCATCACCAGCTAATAAACAGTAACTGAGGAAACAAACAGAAACTTATGTCCCATAGGCAATATGTGATATGATTCAGTTCTGTGTAGGATGTGTGGTGTGTGTTTTCACTATACTATTAAACAAGGTCACTTTTTGGTCTGCCCTCTGTTATCTTCATCCAGGAGCTGTGTGACCACTGAATTGCAAAATTTTGCTAACATACTACCTGTGAGAAAGTGTCACTTTGGAAATTAAACAGAAATGTATTCCACAGTAGGACTTGAAATTTCAGTTGATTTTGGTTTTCTAAGAAAACATAGGACATAGTTGCATATGTGCACATTTATAGGCTTTTCTTTCAAATTTTCAGTCATTCTGTAAGAAAAAGGCAACCGAAGAATTCAATGTGAAGATGTTCCTCTCAATTTTCTTCAGTAATTAAAAAAAATAATAAAAATAAAGTTGGTGATAACAAAAAGCTCGTATCTCCAAAGTTCTTGAAGTTGAAAGAATAAAGTACTAGTCTTTTGCTAACAGGGTGTATCTGTAGTACTACAAAACAATGAAGAAAACTGGATGTTTGCTAAAGGTGGAGAGAACAGTCTGTGGTTAATATGGAACACCACGCTCCCTAGAGAGGGTCTACTTACCCTCCCATCTTTCTCTAGTGGCACCACAATCAAGTACAAAATGATACTCTCGGAGTGCCTGACAAAATGAACTCAAGTACCAGCCAACACACGATGATAGCTTCAGGGAATACAACTGATTTTTATGATGTTTTCAAGGAGCATATTTTTATATGGATTTTGAAGAATCTTGTTTGCTGATAAGAACTTCAAGAAGCCTGAGTTTAGCTTTAATTTTCTTGTACTCCTTGTACTCCTCAAGCACTGGAACACGATCTTCTTTCTGGGCATTCCTAGGGTAGAAAGTAAAATCTGTAATATTCTAGAAATCATTTGAAAAATAAAGTCCCAGAAGTTATCCTAATGTTAGAGACAATGTTACCAAATGTAAATTCAAATAAAAAAAATTCCTCTGCAAGAAAGAACTAGCTCCCCCCATCTGCAAGAACATTCCTAAAATACTTCTGTTTTTGATGAATTTCTCTACTGACAGATTAAATAATGCTAAACTTAACAATGATCACTGCAGAGAACTAGGAGGTAACCAAATATTTTAATAAGATACACACTGCTAGACTCTGTCAGGTCACTGAGTGTATATTAAGTAGCAGAGGAGTACAGCCTGTCATTTCATACATTTAGAAGGTACTTGAAAAATGCATTCTTATACAGATTTTTTTTAACCATTTTTGCCAACTATATAGAAGACTCAAAGCAAATAAATAAATTTTGGAATTTTTAATGTAGCTACTGGCTTGGTAAGACTACCTAGTTACATAAACAGAAAAACTTTTCTGAGGTCTAAGAGAATGCTCATTTCTGGCCACCATCTGAATTAGAATTTATTCTCCCTTTTAAAAAAAAAAAAAAAAAAAAAAGCTTTTTAAAATTTATTTATTTAACAGAGAGAGAAAGAGCACAAGCAGAGGGAGCAGCAGACGAGAAGCAGGTTCCCTGCTGAGCAGAAAGCCCGATGCAGAACTCAAACCCAGAACCCTGGGATCCCCACCTGAGCCGAAGGCAGCCGCTCAACTGAATGAACCACCCAGACATCCCTGTTTTTCTTACTTTTTTAAAAGAGTTCCACTGGGTTAGCTATGCCCAAGTTAGATAAAAGCACATACCATACTGTATTTTAGAAGCCCACTGTTGATTACCACCCTGTTATACATCTTAAAAAAGGGAAGCCTGGAATGGCCCAACATGCAGCCTAAGCAGCAACGGTCTCAGTCTAAGAATCCACACTAGCTGTGAGAATACCAGTCATGTTATAGGACCCTTTCTAAAAGGAAAAACAGGGGCGCCTGGGTGGTTTAGTTGGTTAATCATCTAACTCTTGATTTCGGCTCAGGTCGTGACCTCAGGTTCGTGAGATCAAGCCCCACATTGGGCCTCCATGCTCGGCAGGGAGCCTGCTTGGAATCTGCTAGAGATTCTTTCTCCCTCCCTCTGCCCCTACCCCTTCTCTTTCTAAAATAAATAAATAAATCTTTAAAAAGAACAAAAAATAAAAATAAAAGGAAAAAATCTTAATTCACAAACACTTCAAAAAGGTGAGAATGTAGACTTCAAAAACACAATGTAACTGCCATTCAACCAAGCCTCCTAGGACATCTGAAATATTCTATCAGATGTTGCTTACTCTATTTCTGACTTCTTGCCATTAATAGCAGGCCTTCAAAGTAAAAAGGTATGTGTTCTACTTTTATTTTCAATGGTAATATCGTTATATGCACAATTCACTTCTATTCCTATACATCCCTTTAATTTAGCATATGGGCACCTGTAAGTTCAAGGAGAAAGAAGACTCAATTTTTGTGATGTTCAACAAACCTTCCATTCTGTTGATAAAATGCTTCTTCAAATTCCCGTAATGTTTTGCGTAGTTTCTTTTTTTCAGCTCTGGCTTTCCAAAGTTGTTCCAGTAACTCAGGCCTAAAATTTAAATGGGAAAAAAACATTATTCAAATAACACTGTGATTCTTAGCAGGGGTTCAAACCTTGGCTGCAAACTAAAGTCAGTGGGGAGCATTTAGAATATCCCAATGTCTAATCTACAGCCCAGACCAACTAAATATAGGAATAGCTGCAGGTAGGGCTCTACATCAATACTGGAGGGGTGGGGGGGGATTTTTCCCAGGTGATCTTAAAGTGAAACCAAGACTACTATGGAAAACAATATGAGGTTGTTCAAAAAATTAAAAACAGAAATACTGCATGATCCAGTATTTCCACTACTGGGTATTTACCCAAGGAAAATAAAAACATTAATTCGAAAAGATGTATGTACCCCTATGTTTACTGCCTCATTATTTACAACAGCAAAGATATGGAAGCAGCCCAAGTGTCGATCAACAGATGAATGGATAAAGAAGATGCGCGCGCACATGCACACACATACACATGGAATATTACTTGGCCATAAAAAAGAATGAAATCTTGCCATTTCTAACAAGGAGGAACCTAGAGCAAGAAAAAGAAATTCCCTATGATTTCACTTATATGTGGAATTTAGAAAAAAACAAACAATAACAGTTTCATTAATACAGGGAACACACTGGGTGGCTGAGGGGAACAGAGCTGGGCTGGGGTTAGGTAAAACAGGTGAAAGGGATTAGGAGGCAAACTTCCAGTTATAAGTAAGTCAAAGAGATGAAAAGTACAGCATAGAGAACACAGTCAATAACACTGCAGTAACATTGTATGTGACTACACTTTTCGTGGTGAACACCGAGTTAACAGAATTGTTGAGTCAACCATGCTGTATACCTGAAACTAATATAAGCATTATACGTTAATTATACTTTAATTTTTTTAAAAAAGTGAAGCCAGGGCTGAAGACCACTGTCATACACCATTATCAGGGAGAGAAGATGATAGAGAATAAAGGTAACTCTCCGCTGGTCCCAGCATTCTATTATGAAACAAATGTCAGATTTTAGTTTCTTTTCTTTTTTTTTTTTTTTTTTTAAAGATTTTATTTGTTTGTTTGACCGAGAGAGAGAGCACAAGTAGGCAGAGGGGCAGACAGAGGGAGAGGGAGAAGCAGGCTCTCCACTGAGCTGGGAGCCCGATGTGGGGCTCGATCCCAGGATTCTGGGATCATGACCTGAGCTGAAGGCAGTCGCTTAACCAACTGAGCCATCCAGGTTCCCCAATTTCTTTAAAATTTTTAAAACACACTAATGTTTAGTAAAGAAAATGTGAATGATGACAGTTATATACCATACCCTTTAAAAGAAAGCGGCATATCTCTTGAGCACACATTAATTCCCTCCAAGTGCCTGATTACTTAAAACTGAATTTCTTGGCATGTAATTTTCATTATACAAATAGATTTTTTTTTAAAATCACAAACCAGCATACATACATAGAAGCTGCTCGAGTACTTGACAATCGGAGATCCAGAGCAAGTTTTTCTTGATTTTCTTCAACATCAGATTCAGAGTTTTCCAATGAAGATTGTGCCTGTACAGCAGTTTTCAGGATATCAGTTAGCTCTGAGGACAGGGTAACACCATCTTCTTCTTCTTCCTAAAAAGATATCAAAAAGATAAACAAATAGGCCATGGCTCTCAACTTTTTCTTTAAGAAAGCTATCAGTGAATGATTTAAGGATTACCTTGATTTCTTCAAAAAAATGGGCAGTTTCTCCTTCTATGATTGGTTGTAACATCTGACCCCTTCGCTTGGAAGATGGAGATCCCTGTAACAATCAACATGGTTTCTACTTTAAACACTTAAAGCATTCAAAGAAAGCTTCATTCACTATGGAACAGATACTAAGCTTTATATTCAAAATCTTAACCAAACAATTTATATTTTTTTTAGGAATTCCTTAGTATATTCATTTTTGTGAAGCTTTGTTATGTATGCACACAAATGCTAAATTATCATTAATGTCTGGATAACCTAAAAGATCTCATTCAATAAATAAAAAATAGTATTACATGTAATTTTATTCGGCACATTTTCCTTTTTAAAGAGCCGTCAACTTTTTTGGTCTCAGGACACCTTTAAACTCCATTTAAAAAAGTAACAGCTTCACTGAGATATAATCCACATACCATTAAATTCACTCCTTTAAAGTGTCCAATTTAGTGGTTTTTAAATATTCACAAAGAACATTGTGAACATTTTTTAAAAAATCACCTCTAATTCCAAAATAGCTCATCATCCCAAAAGAACTCTGTACTTATTACTAACTCATTTGCCCTCTCCCCCTATCCTGTGGCCAACACTGATCTATACTCTGTCTCAATGGGCTGGCCTATTCTAGCTATTTCACATAAATGGAATCATAAAGTATGTGGCCTTCTGTATTTCACTTCTCTCGCTTAGCACTAATGTTTTTAAAATTTACCCATGTTGCAACATGTTATTAGTACTTTCATTCCTTTATGGCTAATAATCCATTATATGGATATACCACATTTTGTTTATTCATCAGTTGCTGCAAATTTCATTTTTTTCTACATTTTAGCCATTATGAAGGATGCTGCTATGTATATTTGTATGTAAGTTTTCATGTAGACATGTTTTCAATTCTCTCAAGCATATAACAAGGAGAACTGCTAGGTCAGATGATAACCCTGTTTAATTCTTTGAGGAAATGTCAAACTGTTTATCAAAGTGGGTGTACCATTTTACATTCACCAGCAGTGCATAATGTAAGCATTCCAATTTCTCCACATCCAGTCAACACTGTTATCTTTTCTCATTAAAGCTATCCTAATGTGTATAAAGTGGTATCTGAATGTGGATTTATTTGCATTTCCTAATAACTAATGATGTTGATCTTCTTTTCATGTATTTAATGGCCATTTATATATCTTCTCTGGAGAAATGTGTATCAAATCCTTTGCCCAATTTTTTTCAAAAAGATTTTTTTAGAGAGAAAGCACAAGTGAGCAAGTGGAGGAGAGGCAGAGCAGGAGAGAGAATCCCGAAGCTAAGTGCAGAGCCTGAAGGGGGGGTTCAATCCCAGGACCCTGAGATCATGACCTGAGCTGAAATCAAGAGTCAGGTGCTTAACCAACTGAGCCTCCCATGCACCCCTCCCCCATTTTTTTAACTGGGTTATTAATCTTTTTATTATTGAACTGAAAGATTTCTATATACTCTAGATACCAGTCCCTTATCAGATACATGATATGCAAACATTTTCTCCCATTCTATAGGTTGTCTTTCCACTTTCAAAAATGTCCTTTGATGCACAAAACTTTTTAATTTTGATGAGGTCCAATTTATTTATTTTTGTCAGTGTTTTTAGTGTCACATCCAAGAAAACACTGCCTAATTCAAGGTCACAAAGATTTATTCTTCTATTCCCTATTAGTTTTATAGTTTCAGTTCCTACATTTAGGTCAGTGAACCATTCTGAGTTAAATTTTGTGTCAGATAAGGGTCTACATTCGTCTTTTTTGCGTATCAATACCCAACTGTACCAACCTCATTTGCTGAAAAAATTCTTTCCTACCAAACTGTCTTGGCTTAAGTTTTATATCTCAAATTTCTCTGTACGATAATCATACTTAGGCATCTGTAAAATCTAGTCATACTTGCTATAGCTTCAGTTTATTAAAAACAAATCTGTGGAGTTCCAAAATTATGTTCATAAAATTCAAAGACTATTTGAATTTGAATTACAAATATGTCAATGAGACACTAAAATGCCCTGTAATCAAAGGATAAAATCCGTATTAAATAAACTGTTGTATGTGCAGACTATAACCTATACAGGATTCCTTGCTCAAAAAAAATTGATTATATGTAAATCAAATAGTGCTGAGATGACCAATTTTTAAAAAGCCATTTTAAAAAGGAATATTTACTTGAGGTTAAATAAAAAATGCTCAGGGGCGCCTGGGTGGCTCAGTGGGTTAAGCCGCTGCTTTCGGCTCAGGTCATGATCTCAGGGTCCTGGGATCGAGTCCCGCATCGGGCTCTCTGCTCAGCAGGGAGCCTGCTTCCCTCTCTCTCTCTCTGCCTGCCTCTCCGTCTACTTGTGATCTCTCTCTGTCAAATAAATAAATAAAATCTTAAATAAATAAATAAATAAAATGAAAAATGCTCAGAAGGCCAATGTGAACCTTCTAACAATGAGTAGTAGTAAGGTAGTCAAAGCCCAAAAGAGATCCCCATGCAAGTGGCTATTGATTTAAAAATGACCTTGCATGCCAGGGTGCCTGGGTGGCTCAGTGTGGTTAAAGCCTCTGCCTTCAGCTCAGGTCATGATCCCAGCATCCTGGGATCAAGCCCCGCATCAGGCTCTCTGCTCAGTGGGAAGCCTGCTTCATCCTCTCTCTCTCTCTCTGCCTGCCTCTCTGCCTACTTGTCTGTCAAATAAGTAAATAAAATCTGAAAAAAAAAAAAAAAAAAAAGAAAAAAAAATGACCTTGTATGTCTAAGCAAAGCATAGTTCCAATAAATTAATTCCTACAAAATGGTTCAGAATGGGCTACACGCTGTTTTCTATGTGACCCTGAGAGAAATCTAGAGTCCTACTACCTACTGGTTAATTTGGAGACAGCACTAATTTGCACCTAAGTATTAAGAGTTTTCATTTTTCTCTAACAATGTACACAAATGTAAAAAAGCATTATTTTGATAATTCTTCATTAAAAAAGATGAACTAGATTAGATTGTGCAATTAAATCTTCATGACAGCCATCATAAAACTGATGTGTTTTCAAACACAAGAATTTAAACTGAAACAAACTAAGCCAGGGTCTGAAATATGTTTGTTTGTTTTTTAAATTTTTTATAAACATATATTTTTATCCTCAGGGGTACAGGTCTGTGATGTTTTTTTAATTCTACAAGGTAGATGATCCTGGGCATATACTCCTCAGTCCCAGTTTCATCATCTGTGAATTGAGGCTATCTTCTGCTACCTGTTGTGACCTGTCAGGATTTAATGACATCTTCTTCATTTAATGACATACATAAAACACTTTTACAAGTGCCTGGGAGATGATAGGTAGGCACTGATTATTAATTGCCTATTCTTTAAAAAGCAGTAACCTCACCTTACAAATACAATTCTTGCTACCTTAGCTATATATTTTTCCAATACACCACCACAATATATTTTTTAAAGGATAAGTTTTGGTAAAATGATAGACAAATCTTTGTGTGTTTTACTCACAAGAACAGGAGTGATGCTAACTCTTGTCAGCATCTGTTTTACAAGTCTGTATCTCTCATAGAGAGGTTTCACAATGTGCCTTTCTTCTCTGGTTACCTAAAGTAAAAAAATTAAAATTACCAAGTCATCAGAAATTTTAAACATTAAGCAACATGACTTTCTCCCAATTTTAAGAAGTTATTTTAAATAAGTAGACAATCTCTTAAACGGACGAAGCAATGCTCTACAAAGCAGCTCCGAAGATGTGGGCCACAAAGAAATTTGTCCTCTTTGTTAGGGCAGAAAATCAAATCTCTTTAGCAAAAGAGACATTTACCGGCCTTCCATGTTGACTTTCATAGTAAAGAAGACTTTTTTGGAGAGACGTTTTCTCTTCTATCAAATGATCTTTCGTCATTTTCTAGAATTTAAAAGAAAAAACAAAACAAAACACTCTCATTGGCAACATATTATGTTCCTCAATCCCACAATGTAAAGAATTAGGGTGAAAGGGCAGCCCATCACCACTCCAGCCTAGGCTAACAAGAAATACAGCCTTTCCTTACAAATTTGCAGAGAGTAGTTTTCAATCTCTTATAAAATCTGGTCTCCCAGTAAGTAGATATCCACTCTCTTTGGTGGCTTACTTCTATTTTATCTGAACAAATCATGAATACCGGCTTAGTAACCTTGGATAAGTTACTTAAATTCTTTTTGTCATATAAACCAGTATTTCTACTAAACAATTAAAATCTGACAGCAGTATAACGGAAAGATCCTGAAAAAGTACAACACTGCCAATGTGTGACCTAGACTTCTCATCTATGAGCTCAGTTTCCCTTCCTATGACACTTTGTTTACACTGCAATACTAACCTCCTACCTTTTAGTACTCTAAATTAAAGAAGAGGAAGGACATCCTAATTTATTTGCCCAAAGAACCTTCCCACTTTGTTTCACTGGCCACCTTTTTACATGCCAATGAACCAATGTTCCACAGAATACCCTCTGGATTCTAGACCAAATAAATTCTCATTCCCAGGATTAGATAATACTGCCCTGTTTCTCAGCAGAGTAGAACAGAGGTTTAAAAAAAAAAAAAAAAAATCACTGGATATAACAAATATAACTTTAGATTATGTAAATCCAATAGAGAACAGCTAGGGGTAAACTGTAAAACATTAATTTCAACGTCAAGCTTGCACCTTAAACCTAGGACAAAGTATCTGAATAAAGCT
Organism: Mustela lutreola; assembly: GCF_030435805.1. Lineage (NCBI taxonomy): Eukaryota > Metazoa > Chordata > Mammalia > Carnivora > Mustelidae > Mustela > Mustela lutreola. Next base: position 76,110,220 of record NC_081294.1, read on the forward strand.
AATCCAATCAAAATCATTTCTAGAAAAAGGGGTGGAGAGAGGAGAAAGGAGGTTGGTTGATCTGACACAAAACTGAAAAATAAAAAAGCTGAGGGAAGGGAGTGATCAAAATTTCTAATCCAGCCCTGTTCAAGGGAGACAAACAATCCAATATTTAAATCATGAAAGAGGTATACCCTGCTGTCAAGGCAGGAATAAGCATCAGGGTTCATCACTGCCTACACAAAAGTTCACATGCGACCATCTCTGTACTATCCCAGCAGACCTCATTTAATAAATAAATTGGGTTGCCAAATGCTTTTGACCAGAACTCCTGTAGGCATGGGCTCTGAGTAATGGTTTTTCAAAAATATTCGTTTATTCAATCCTCACAACAATCATACTGTCTTAGTATTTTAATGGACATAATCATATATCTTTAAGTCATAAGACAGTTGAAGGGACTCAGGGGCAGAATGCAAATAATGTGAGTCGGGGCCTGGCAAAAGCTAACAGCACAATACCTATAAGTATCAAGACACAAGGCCGAGATTAAAGCTCAGTGATGTTTAGGCTCTTCATTTTGCCAACTGTCCCAGTACAGATGAACAGATCAGGATTCTGGCTTTTTCAGTTTTACATTTTTTTTTTTTTAAGATTTTATTTCTAAGTAATCTTTACACCCAATGTGGGGCTCAGAACTCCTCTAACACCAAGATCAAGAGTTGCAAGCTCTACCAACTGAGCAAGCCATGTGCCCCTTAGTTTTACTACTGTGATTCACTCCCAGAAAGTCTGGTCATTTCTGGTGTGCAGATAAAAACATGTTGTTTACCTACAAACTTGGGGAGCAGATTCAGGCCAGTAAGACTACCTACAATCTCTATGCCACTGGGGTACTTCTTTTCAGGGACTCTAAAGGCTAGTCTGGGTAAAAAGCATAGCTCAAGATTACTTTGATATCTTCCGGAAGACACCGTTCAACACGTTTTTCTTTCAGTCTTTTCAGAATAAGTTCAAGTGTTGCTTCCTTAGAGGGCTTCTTCTCCTTCTGAATGACCCTGGATTCATCTTCATTCTCTTCATCTTCATGGTACAGAGAAGAGCCAAAGCTTTTTGGAAGAGTGTTACTACGTGGGCGTGTCTGAGGTACAAATTCTCCATCAGAGCTTTTGTGTTTTGCATCTACATTTCAGAAGCAAGAGGACACACAGATCAGTAATAATGATTTTGTTAAAGAAGCAAAGAGTAATAAGCAAGATATACAACAGGAAAGTAGACATTAACAGCACACAGGCTCCGGTATTTCAAGGTTACATGAAATACTGAAATTCTGTATGTGGCAAGCTATTCCATTCATTCTTTTAAAGGTAATTCATAGAAAGCCTTACCATAAAGTGAGATTTTCTGGTAAGCATTGGTGGTACAGTAGTAAACAAACAGACATCGTCCCTGTTCTCATGGAGCATATATTCAAGGAAATAAAAACAAAAACCGAAAAACAAAATAATTTCAAAGAATGCCAAGAGCTATAAAGAAGAGAACATAGGATGTTGTCACAGTGCTAAAAGCAATGTACTTTAGGGAACAGCAACTATATTTAATGGACTGAAAAAGGACTTTGAGAGATAGGGACATACTAGGTGAACACGGAAGAAACAGCAGCTAATGGAGCACAGAAGACTTAGGGGAAGAGCATTCCTTCCCAGTTGAAGTAATAGCCAGTGCAGAGGCCCTGAAGCATGGTATGTTTAAGAAACAGAAAATCAGAGTGGGATGTGATAAAATGGACTAAGGGCACAGTAGGCAAGGAAATGAGGCAGCTAAGGATCTATATAACCTCAGACATACATGATCACTACTTCTCTCCATTGTAAGGATTTATTCTAAGTTAAAAGGGAAGTTCATTGAGGGCTCTGATGATAAAGTTAAGAGAGTTTTTTAAAAGATAATTCTGGCTGCTACATAGAGAATGAACTGTGAGACAATAAAAGGGGAAGAAAATTGGAAAATTAGTTAAGAGACTAATGCTTGTCAATTTAATACACCCATCAGTAACACATTCAAGGTAATGATTTTCACAGACAGTTGGAAATTGTCATTAAACAAGGAAATGCTGAATAGAATTATAGGGGAAAATTCTAAAGAGGTAAGGAAACTTATTTTAACCCAAGGATGTGAACTCAATGACCACAGGGACAAATAACTGTCTTATCCAGCAACATAGACTCAGATGTCTACAAGTACTTGGTACTTAATAATAGTAAAAATTTTGTTGAATAAATTCAAATGAATATACCAAAATGTGATGCTCCACGTTATAAGCCCATAGTTGGTACAGATAAGTATTTTTTAAGTATTAACAAATACTAAAACGCATGCTGATTAAACACCCATAAAGTAAATATAACTTAGCAGCTGCTATATTGGGCCAACACCCAGAACACACACCTAGTTTTTCTTTAAAGAAGACTTACAATTTTTAGTCTCTGTAGTATAAACAGTTTATTGTGACAGTCGTAAATACCTATCAAAAATTCTTAATGAAATACCTACCAAAACCAAAACTGCTTAATATTTGAACTGTTTTTCCAGATAAACTTTTTAATATCACCTATGAATATACAATCTAGGGCACTTTTCAAAAGACTAAGAGAAACACCAGAAAGACATATAGAAGCATAGAGTACTTCAACTTTGGCCATAACTAATAAAAGAACAAAAGGAAACTTTTATTTTTGCCAAATAGTATCTCGAATTTAAAAATCATCAAAAATTATAACCATAATTCTCATAGAATATTATTCTCACTATTAATTCATGTCACAGAATTATTCATACAATTTTCATGTAATAATGAGAATACTTTAATAATGAGAATAAAAAATCTGTTTAAAGCAAACATATTATAAAAATGATATATTTTCTACCTTTAATTTGCTTCCGCAGTTTGGTAAGCTCTGTCATCCATTTTAATACCTTTGGATTGGCTGCAATATCACTGTAGGAGGGCTAAAAAATTAAGGAACATGGACACCTCTGTGTAAGCGATAACTGTTAACTGATGCCCAAGTAATATATTACAGTTCCCACAGCAGACAATTCATTCAATCCTTATTTCATCTTACCTTATATGAAGTAGACAGAACAGAATATCAAGTAAAGCTCTCTCAGAGCAGAATCTAGCAACTGATGAAAGCCAGATTTGGAGATAGGTCTTCTGACTCAAAGTGTAAGATTCTTTCTACTTCATATGTTCCAATTATTAAATATCTGTCCCCCTCCCTCCCATGCCTTCCCTCTCCCATCACCCCTTGCTATTTGTGGTTTTTGAGGAAGCAGAAATAGCATTAACATGATTTGTTAATGTAAAGTATTTCATTTTAAAATTATACAAGCTTTTTGCTGATTAAAATATAAAAATCCACTGGTAAGAATATTGGCCTGGAAATGAGGCAGCTAAGGATCTATATAATCTCAGATCTACATGATCACTATTTCTCTGCACACCTCAACTTCATTATCTAAGGGAAGAGATGGACTAACGCTCTCCAAAGAACCTCCTCCCAGTTCCAATGTATCTGCCCAACCCTGGACAATGCTATAAATTTACCTTGCTATTTCTTTCCCTTTCAAACTGTTCCTCAAATTGTCTAATTTTTTTCTGAAGTTTCTTGACCAACTGATACGGTGTTCTGTCTTCTCTTTTTTCATCTTTTGAACTGAAGGATGATCTTCGAATCCTGAATTAAAATAAGAGTGTTAGTTAAAATTTCAAGTTATTACAGATGGTAGCTAGATCTATGAGGGGGTTCATTTCAATGTAAAAAACTATCATATTACTATGATGTACACCTAAAACCAAAACAATTTTTTCAAATTTTGTTTTTTAGTTTTATCTATACCCATAGTGGAGCTTGAACCTACAACCTTGAGATCAAAAGTCACCCACTCTACCGACTGAGCTAGAAAGGCACCCTGAAAGTAAGAGAATGTTGTATGTTAATTATATTAAAAAAAAAAAAAAAGTTACCTGATCAAAAAATTTTTTTCAAGTTATCAACACTATGACTCTTATCACCCTGATATAACATCACACCATTTCCAAGAAGCAAATCTTTATTTTTTTTTTAAGATTTTATTTATTTATTTGACAGACCGAGATCACAACTAGGCAGAGAGGCAGGCAGAGAGAGAGGAGGAAGGAGGCTCCCCACTGAGCAGAGCCCAATGTGGGGCTCAATCCCAGAACCCTGGGATCATGACCTGAGCTGAAGGCAGAGGCTTTAATCCACTGAGCCACCCAGGCGAAGAAGCAAATCTTTAAAGTAAAAATTAAGTCCCTAAAACTAAAGGACAGGTAGTGTTAAAAAAACAAAAAACAAACAAAAAAACCCATAACAAAACCTTACACTATAATTTTAGAGACCACACCATTAGCTAACACAAGTACTGCTGAAAACAATATATAATCCGTCAAAAGTTGTTTAGACTAAAGTAGAAATGAAACAAAGATGCCCAGCTTAGAGTCTGTTTTGTATTCAAATTACAAAGGAAAGGGGCACCTGGATGGCTGTCTGCCTTTGGGTCAGGTCATGATCCCAGAGTCCTGGGATCGAGCCCCACATCAGGCTCCCCTGCTCTAAAGGGAGCCTGCTTCTCCCACTTCCATTCGACCTGCTTGTGTTCCCTCTCTTGCTGTCAAGTAAATAAAATCTTTAAAAAAAAAAAAAAAATTGCAAAGGAAAGGTTTTGACATTCAGAATCAATTTAAAATCTGGACAATACAAACGTGAGGAATTGGTGAGTTCCACTTGCTGCTTCCCTTCCAGAGTTCTGTATTTCAGTAATAGGTAAAAAAAATGATTATGTATACTGTGTGGCAAGTCTAATAGAAAGCAAACCTCTACACCTCATGAACTCAGAATTTATGAGCCCCCACCAAAAAATTACAAAAACATTCTTCATGATAGAGGGGGAGAAGCTTTGAATTGTAAGGTCTGAAGGATTAAATTTTGCAAAGGATCTAGTGACATAAGAATCACCTCTCCTAAGTATATAAAAATAATGTACCTAGTAAAAGAAAGTGCCTTAGATGAGGAATCCAATGTTTCTGGATCATGTAGGAAACGCTGGCTTTGCCCAAAATCTAAACTACGATGTGATAATACTGGAGGACAGTCCTCTTCCAGGGGGTGATGATTCATTCTGCCAGCTTGTGGAGAGAGCTGAGCTTCTCCAGACTCAGAGTCTTCCTGCCAAGACTTAAAAGCAGGAAATGGCTCTGTAAAACAAACACAAATAATGGTACCATGGGTCTCTTGGTTCTGCATGGAAAAAAAAGTCACACAACTATTATATTTTCTTTAAATCGTATCGTTATGTAGTGGCTCATATAATATTTATTATGTACTTTAAAAAAAAAAAAAACAAGGGATACAGGATCTTCATAAAGCCTACTACTATAGTTTCTAATTTTCTATGCTTTTTTTCTTTTGCTCAGAGTTCCATTTTCCCATAGAAGTATTACCTTAAATTTCTGAACCCAGTCACAAAGCAAGAAAGGACACTGTCAAGCTCTTAAAGTTATATTAGATATTATTTTTTAAGTGCTGTTTTATAAATAATAAATACAAAACCGTCCTCAAGAGCTGCCAGGTGAATAAGCTATCACTCACTGTCAAGTAACTGTCTTAAAACTGGAAGGAAGCTATTCCCCACGCTATTCACAACACACCAAATGGAGCTCTCTGACCCCAAAAGAATTCTTAACATTTCCAAATGGTGCCAGCTTACTCATCTGACAGCACCCGGCCCCGAACATTAAATTGTGTTCATTATTTTCTATTACAGGATTTCTATGTTTACTACATATCTGAGTAATTAAACACTCAACAGTATTATCAGGACAAAATTTAACAGCACTAGATCTTAAGCACATTTATCTTCCTGGAGCTATCCTGTATGTTCTCAAATGAACCCACGTCGATTTATTTGATGTCTGTGCCCATGTTAAGGTCTGATTACATACAGAACACATACAATCCACAAATATACTCCAAATACAAAAATACAAGTATCACTAGAATCCAAAAAGCAGAAATACTTTTCCATCTACATATTAACTTTATTTATAACTACGATTTAAAACTTTGATGTATGACATCATATTAACAATAGCAAAAGTGAGTTTTTAAGTATTTTTGGATGCAAAGATGGTTTGACAGTGTCAAAAAGACTGGTATTTTCTTTTTCTTCACACAATAGGAAAGGATTGCTACTTCAGAAATTTAACTTTATATATTAGCAATTTAAAGCACTACATAATTTTTCCAGGGTAATAAGATAATTTAGATAGTTTTTAAAGCCCCGATTAATCTGATAACTAAAAATTGGGTACAAAGCGTGCAATCCCAGAATAAACCCAGCAATAAAGTGATTTTCAAAGCAACCCTTGTACCTGCTTCCCAGCAAATAACTGGTAATAAGCATTTTGTGAGAAATCACCTGTTTTAAGAGGGAAGTAACAAAAACAATTATATCTGGGTATCATTTTTAACCCAGAACCATTTTCCTAATATATGGGGACAGCAGGAGAAGGGCTCATAAAAAGGCAAACAAAGTGAACCATCAAAACGCAAAAAAACTAAACTATGGTGAACCATACTTACCCTCCCCATCTCTCTGCAGATGCATTGTTTTGAAATCAATGAGGGGAAAAGTGATAGGGCATGACGCTAATAAAATGGAAAAAATGGCAAAAAATACTAAAGTGAACACACAGCACAGTCAGAACAAACCATACACATAACTAACACAAAGCCAAAGATACCAAAACATTTCCCTAAAACCAGTTAGGCATTCTAATCAAAAACTTTGTTCAAAGAAATTACTACTAACCAAACTTTAAAAACAAACACAAACATATATTTCCATTTCAGCAAGCAAGGCAAAAAAATCAAAGTAGTGCTGTTTTATTAAAACCGAAGAAATGGAAACTCTTAACCAAGTACTGTTTGAAGCGTTTCAATTTAGTTGATTTGACAGAAAAATACCTCCCTTAGTTTGCTCTTTGGAAAGATCCTACTTGCATTTCTTTCAAGAGTTTTAGCAGGAGAGAATCTGAAGGAAAGCTACTGCCCACTTGTATTAAAAGCCAAAACCTTTTGACCAGCTGCTGCAAATTCGTACCACTGGTGGCCATGTGCTGCCTGCTTGGCAACTGTATCCTGCTGTCTGTCCCTTGAGCAATACAAAACACAAAACCCACACACCAAGGAAGAGGGAGGTGGGCTTCCATTTGGAGTGACCCCACTTCTCTTTTTTAAGAGTCACATCAAACAAGGTAGATCTCTGATTCCAAGGTATCTAGGGTCTAAAATAATTTGGCCTCTTACAGAAGACTTTCATTAGAACACCCTAATTCCTAGATATAGAAAATCAATCTTTGTATATTGGTGGCAAATTGGAAGGAAAAACATATTCTGGTAACAGCCACTCTTCTAAGCACATGCAGGGTTCATGGCTGAAAAGGTCACTCAAATGTAATAGTTACCACCAATTCTCTGAAAGTCACTGACCCCTATTTTTATAAAAGTCAGTGGGAGGCCTATGTGGATCTGTCACAGCTGTTGAGCCAGGTCTGTAACAGGTGAGCTGAGGCACTGAAAATCAGAGGTCTATAGTTACTTTCTTTCCATACCACAAGCTGTAAGGGGAGGATTCTGACAGGGAAACAGTGAGCCCAGCATTAAATTCACTTTAGGTAAGCCTCCAGAAAGCTGAAGCTGAACACAGAAAGTTTTATCTCCTCAGACAATGGAAAACAAGTGCTTTTCTATGCCTAAAACTTAAGATCAGAACACCCAGGCCAAAGATTATGAAGGTCTATTTATCTGTGTCCTCCAAAACGGAGAAGCATCAGCCCTCTGTCAGAATCCCACTTCATCTTTCAGAGACTCCTCTCCTACTATGGCTGGCTCCAGGGATGCTCTGATGACCACCACTTCTTTTCAGTGACCATGTCAGGATAAATAAATGAAAGGGACAGTTGATCTTTTCTGCCACCAGGATGTTAACATATCCTCTAATTCAGGGGAGCATCTTCATAAATTCCAAACATCCTAAATAACCCAGAACAAAGCAAAAGAAAGACAACTTCCTGATTTAATCTAAGTTAAGACACATAATATGCCACTAGGCATGCCAAACATCTAGAACCCAAAAAAAAAAAAAAAAAAAAAAAAAGGAGGGGGGTGGAGAGACAGCAATAAAGATTGGCACAGACAATGACTTGGCTGGGGCTTTAAAAAAAAAAAAAAATTGGCTATACCTTGAAAAATAAATAAATAAACTCCAGTAGTGATCAAATGAGCAGACTTGAGGTAGCAAAAGGAGCCTGTGGTACTAGCACTGCAATTCTTGTTACTACCACTGTATGTCATTAGCTAACTTGCCAAGGGTAAGTTAACCAAGGGAACTTCATCCAAGTGCACAAATAAGTAACTTGGAAGATTCCCGAGTTGTCTCAATGTCTCCTTACCTAGCAAGGTGTATGATACAGGACTCCTAAATTCAAATCTGTTGTTGACTTTCGCCCCCCCACCCCCAACATTTTAAAGTTTATAAATATACAGTAAACTTGAAAAAATTTCACAGTGAACATTGATCAATACACCAACCATCTAGATTCAACCATTAACATTTTACTGTATTTGCTTTGTAACATTTATCCATCCCGCTAACCATCATATTTTTTCATGGATTTCAAAGTAAACGGCAGGTAATAATATACTTCCCTATAAACCCTTCAGCATGCAAATCACTCACTGGAGTTTGATATTTATTTAGGTTTTGCATCTTTTGATTAAAAAAAGAAAAAACTTATATACAATGAAATACAAGTGTTAAGTACACATTTGCTGAGTTTGGACATATATATATATATATATTTATACATACACACACACACACACACACACACACACACGTGGCTTGCTTTTTGAATTTCAACTTTTTTCCTCTGTAAAAATTGTTAGGACTCTGTTCCCGTGCTTATATAATCTAACACAGATATAGGGATATGGTACAGTGTTTGCTTAGAAATGCCTTCAAAGATCATTCTGGGATTTAAAAAAAAAAAAAAAAAAACAGGTTTCCTAATGATCCTATAGGAAATGTAGTTACATGTAAGTGGTAAGATCCCCCAAGCCCTAACATATAAGATTTTCCAAGACTGGTTTAAACCTGGTTTAACAATTCACAAAAGCCTATCCTGGGGCATTTTATTTTTTTAATCAGTTCTAACTTTACCTTCAAAGCTAATGGATCAGCTAAGAACTTCTAGTTCGTATGACATAGTTGCCCTACAATCTCATTAGAGCATCTGAGTAAAAACACTCACTCACTCCTCTTACATGAGAGAACAGAAAGCCAAAATGAGTAAGGTTGTCCAGAAAAGAGCAATAGTCTCATTATTGCTTTAGGTAATTTCAGTTACAAATAACAATATCAGGAAAATAACGTGTGGTTAAAATTACCTTCCCATTTATCACCATCAGAGACATTCTTCAGATCTAAATGTGGAATTTGGGTTCCACATGCTGCTTCCCCTTGAACACCAACACTCTGACCTCCTGGCACTTCTGATTCAGTGTTGGCATTCAAATCACATATCTTGCTACTAGAATCCTATGTTTTAAAATAAAGAATACATTTCACAACCACAAAGCTTTTCTCACTCAGCTTAAAAACAAGCAGCATATATCTTTGTATGGTCTCCATTACTGTACTATTGTGCCTATATATTCAGCTGTCCCACTCCCACCATCCAAACTATTTTCAAACACACATTTGCAGTTTTATACTATATACTACTGGTAGACAAAGTGTGGATCCCAAATTCAGGAAAATGTTTTTATAACCAAGTTACTGGTAGCCAAAAGTGACAAATTAAGTCATTGCTTAATTGTAAAACATCTGGCAAGAGACTCTATTTTTACATCTCCTTTAAACCTATTCAACCCAAGAGTTAAAGACCAGATACAATAATTGGTGGGTTAAACCTAGTCACATTTTAAGAACCATAAGAAAAAAATCTTACCAGAATCAAGTGTGACAATGTATCACTGTCAAATGACACATATTCTTTCCTAAAAATACAAGTACAGCTATTAATGTTTTAAGAATAAGTAGGTTACTATCACTGCACATTTCTTACCTAGATTCTTCTCTTCCCCTTATAGTTAGCATTTATAATGTGAGAGAAGAAAATGACAACTGGACATATGCCCATTCTTTGGAGCCCTATGTCTGAAAATCACACACTACTGAAAAGATCCACAGAATTACTTCAGGTTTAGAAAATTTAAGTAACATCTCCACCCTCCCACACAACCATCCCCCACCAAAGAAAAACATTTTAAAAGTAAAACTAAAATCCACAGTAAATAGAAACCAAAAGGGTTGAATGTATAATGGAAAAGATTTTGTAAAGCAAATATTAGTTTTAACCAAATAGCTTTATTATCCCCCACTCTGGGACTTTCTTTTCTTTTAAAGATGTTTTTTAAAGGTACAGTGATGGTCCTATATGTTATTTTCTTTTATGGTCCTATATTTTAAATCTGATTATGTTCTATCACAATCAGAACAAGGTACTACTTCTAAACCTTTCCTTCCTCAAAACATAATGGTAAGATATAAAAAGGAAATTTCTAAAAATTTCAAGTCCCTCATATACCCCCCATAAAAACGAACCCCTATTTAGAACAAATATCAGAGCAAGCTGTCCAAAATGATCTCTCCCTATTTGACCAGTCAACAGAGCATCTGGTATTACAGTAGGTTAGCAATGTATCTATTGTGGGAAATTTCTACTTCCCAAAGATATGGTGGCAATTTACAATGGTACACACAGATGCTGCTTCTACCCTGCCTTAACAGTGTGTACCCAGAAGACAGGTCTTGATCTAACTAAGGCAAGTCTTCTCCTCACATGCGTAATTACCTTGTTCTTGCTGAGCATGAAAAATGAACTAAATTCCCTGGCAAGCTCAAAGGCCTTCCCTTGCTTAGAGTGGAAGCGAATGGTGGAATGAGCTACATTCTACCTTGAGACTATAAAAGACCCAATCACCTAAATTTGAGAAACATGAGTGTTAAGCATGCAAAATGTAATCCATCTAACCAAGGAACTTTTTGGATCTAAAAACAAGTTTGCTAACCTATACACAAGTTGAAGAGGAAAGAGCTTTTCCAAAAAGATTGAGTCCTCACTAAATGGATCCTTATTGTTCTACCAAATCCAGATGTCATCATTCTGGGGATGCCTGTTTATCTTATATCTTCAGCCCATAGCTCCAATACTCCCTGGGCTGGAAGAGGATCATTCCTGCCTCCTGAAAGGAAGCACAAGGAACTGCTGTAAGCAGGAAATCTGTGGACCTTCAGAGTATGGAGACACTCCAGAGACATGGCTCCAAAGAATTTACTTACCCTCAGAGAACAGGTTTCCTACTCACAATTAAGAGAGACAATGGCATTAACACAAATTTACCCTCACCAACAAGCTATCACCAAATCAGTAATGTTTGAGAATCCTCAGTATTTACAATCTAGTCTGCATTCACTGTAAATTTGTTTTCTGAATATCAAATTATCTTTCCTAAGAAGTCATAATACACTGCTTGGCAATGTCTCAAAGAATCAGAAAATGGGTAACAGGACCCAAAACCTACTCACTGACTTAAAATATTCTAGAAAGCTTCTGCTCAAAGGTACTGTACTGTATCTATCGAGTATCTATGGAGACTACATATGACTGAAATACTGATTGCCTCAGTACCTCCCTCCCATTTTTGCTGGCCAAGGAGGTAAGCAAGCAGAAACTGAAGTAAGACTATACCGGGATACACCAAGAAGCTGGAAAGGGAACAAAAATATCCTGTACAAATTTGGTAAAACAAATATGCTACAATCTTTCAATTAGTTATCCACAGTTCTAAGACTATGAATTAACTCACTGAAAGGTGTATTCAGAATATCAATAAAGTCCCAATTGTCTTACAAATCAACTGAAAGTTTGGAGTGTCTCCAAGAAGGCTCTGTTCTTCCCTCCGAACGTTTTCCAAGTTATAACTATGTCTGTCTGAACCTGTAGCCCCTCTGAATATTTATGAATATGCTTTATGCTTACCATTAAACAAGTACCTGGTTTTTCAGATTTTCAAAAATGTATAATAGATAAATTCATCTAAAAATCTCACTCCCAAATCTGTGAAGGGCTCCAATTCTTAAGATGATTGAGTAATGAATGAAAATGCTTACCCCTCAAGACAGCCATCTTCACTATCACCACGGTCACTGCATGGCTCTAACAGTATACCTACAGACTGACAAAAAAGAACATAACTGCTGTATTAACGGAGCTCCCAACACTCATGTACGAGAAGAAGTTTCCAACCTAAATCATGGTATTAGATTGCAAGTTAATCAAATGCCCCCTTTTAATTCTTCATAATAGTCTACAGGTGTTGGCATCTCTTTTTAAAGACAGTAATTTATCTTTCTCAAAACCTGAGGCATATGCATGTGTGTGTATGTGTATAAAATGGAGATCTGCATACTCACTACACTATTACGTAAGAAGTACTGCTCATACTATCACATTCGTTTCCTGTCCTTAGAATTCTTTCCTCCCAAAGGACAGCCATATGGTCCCACCTGCCAACTGCTCCTTCTGTTTCTTCTCAGCCACAAACAGGTTAAGTTGGTAACTTCCAAGCAGATAACAGAGGAATCATTTGATTCACCAGATCCCTTTATTATATACACTCGAAATAACAACTGTAATAACACTGCCCCTATTTTCTAATGAGTCTAGTGACACCATCCCATCCCTATTCCTTCCCCAAACAGATAGTCACTGAGTCTAATACAAATATCCCGTGCATTACTACGAATTACATAAAATTCTCAATGTTTCTGATCATCACCTCTGCAATCAAGAGATAGCTAGATTCTTAAAAAACGACCACTTGTCCAGTTTTAATATGAAAGACACTTCATATTTGGAAAAAGCTATTAAATTCTCCCTTTGCCAACTATGTATCTCTGTGAGGCTGACTTGTCTTCATGTACTTCAAACAAAAGAACTTATAGTAATAGACTGAATGCAGAAGCAGGTATGAGAAACCAAGTTAACTTTTATTAAGAAAGACAAGCAGTATCAATATTTATAAATATGTAAAACAATACCATTCCTCAAAGCACAAAGTGTTTTACATAACTTTTTATTAAGTTAAAAAAAAAACATATTTACAGTACCTTGAGTGAATTTAATAAACATTCTGTAATTTTTCAATTTTAATTTCTAATGTGGTAAATACTGATAAATATATCTATGGAAATAAAACCTTTCTGGGATACTCAATATCTTTTAAGAGTATCAAGAGGTCTTGAGACTCAAATTATGAGAACCACTGATCTACACATCAGACTTCAGCAACCTTTCTGTTTAGAAGATAACTTTTTAAATATGGGCCCATGAAATAATCATTACTAGATCCAATATTTAAAATAAGTCTTCATGTTTTATTCAAAGAACAAGGTTCAAGTCCCAGCTCTACCTTTCCTTCACAAATAAGAGTATAACACTTAACTTGCCGATGTTACAGTTACTATAAGAGAATCACATAGCTTAAGAAGAAAAACTTATAAAATTCTATTATAAAAGCATACTATTACATCACCAACTTTAACCTACAATTCAATATACTATGAAAAAAATGAAATACATCTAAAGACTGATTGTAACACCCACATGCTTTTTAGCCAGATTTAAGCAACATAATTTTTAAAATTTTATTTATTTATTGGAGAGAGAGCATACGCATGCAAGCACGAGTGGGAGAGGGAAGGGCAACAGGAGAGATAGATGCCCCACTCAGAAGGGAGCCTGACGCAGGGTTTGATCCCACACCCTGAGATCACAACCTGAGCTAAAGGCAGACTGCTTAACCAACTGAACCACCCGGGTGCCTCTGGGAAATGTAATTCTTAAAACGAATACAGAAAAATAGTTTAAAAAAAAAAATTGGAGGCAACATAAAAGATACTACAACAGAAAACAAAGCTGATACACTGATACTCCAGCAGTGAAGAAGGAGATGAGATGCAGAGTAAGAAGGAGAGTTATCTTCTATATTACTCCCCAACAGAACAAAATAAAAATAAAAGGTATTAGGGTCAGGTTAAAGTATATCCAGACTTCAATTTAACAAAGAAACATACTTTTTTGAGAAACTATGTTTTACTTCCACAGAATTCACTCTATACAAAACATTCATTCCTTTGTATAAGGGGAAAAAGAGCTTGTTTTTCTAAATTATCAGCTAGCAAAACAGTCCATCCTCTTCCCACCTTCTCTTTCCCAAAACCATCAGGGTCCTCATAAGAAGTCTGAGGAGGAGGAGGAGGTGGAGTCAAAATGGCGGAGGAGGAGTAGCAGGCTGAGATGTTAGCAGGAGTTCAGCCAGAGAGTTATCAAAACATTCCCAACACCTACAAACCCAACATGAGATCGAAGAGAAGAAAAGCAGCAATTCTAGAAAACAGAAAATCTACCACTTTCTGAAAGGTAGGACCTGCAGAGAAGTGAATCCGAAGTAACAAGAAGATAGACTGTAGGGGAAGTGGTTGGCTCCCAGCAAGCAGCGGAGCAACGGAGCACAGAATCAGAACTTTTTTTTTTTTTTTTAAAGATTTTATTTATTTACTTGTCAGAGAGAAAGAGAGCAAGACCGAGCACAGGCAGACAGAGTGGCAGGCAGAGTCAGAGGGAGAAGCAGGCTCCCTGTGGAGCAAGGAGCCCGATGTGGGACTCGATCCCAAGACGCCGGGATCATGACCTGGGCCGAAGGCAGCTGCTCAACCAACTGAGCCACCCAGGCGTCCCCAGAATCAGAACTTTTACAAGTCTGCTCCATGAGGCACATCACTCCAGAGGCTAAGCAGGGGTGGAGCCCTCGCGGGGAAAGCATGGTCACATAAGGATCAGGGGTTTCTGAGTGTAGCAGAGCTTACAGGTATTCGAACAGAGAAGCCGGCTACAGAGACAGAGCAGAGGAGTGAACTCTCAGCTCGGGGTTACCGTAAACTGTGATCCGTGGCCCAGTCATACCACTGCTCTTTGAGCATGGACCCCACAAGTGGCAGATCCGGGGAAACCACCCCCACCCTCGCCGAAGAGTGGCAGGGATCTGCTGGGTTTGGAGACTCCAAATGGGGCTATGTGCCAGAGACAGAAACACTCAGTCACAGGCCAGGGTTGGCTCAGAGTGCAGCCAGAGACCAGGGAGACAGGAGTGACTGAGTGCTTTTCTCTGAGGGAGCGCTGAGTGGGGCCCCAAGCTCTTGGCTCTCCCAGGCCAGAGATTGGGAGGCCACCATCTTCATTCCTGTCCTCCAGAGCTCTACAGAATGTGTTCAGGGAACAAAAGCTCCTGAGAGCAAACCAGAGCAGATTACTTAGCCCGGCCCCTGGCAAGGGTGGTGTAATTCCACCTCGGGCAAAGACACTTGAGAATCACTATAACAGGCCTCTCCCCCAGAAGATCAGCAAAAAAATCCAGACCAAGCTCCTTGATCAAGGAGAACAGTGGAATTCCAGAGGAAGGGAAAGCAAAGCATAGAATTCATGGCTTTCTCCCCATGATTCTTTAGTCTTACAAAGTTAATTAAATTTTTTAATATACCTTTCTGTTTTAAAAAATCTTCTTGAATCTTTATTATTATAGTTCTATTTTATCCTTCATTGTATCTAACTTCATCTTTTGTATACATACAGGGTAGGGTTTTTTCTTCTAAAAAATTTTGCAATACAACTTTTTTTTTTTAAGATTTTATTTATTTATTTATTTGACAGAGAGAGAGAGAGAGGCAGAGAGGCAGGCAGAGGCAGAGAGAGAAGCAGGCTCCCCACGAGCAAGGAGCCTGATGCGGGACTCGATCCCAGGACCCTGAGATCATGACCTGAGCTGAAGGCAGGAGCTTAACCCACTGAGCCACCCAGGCACCCCATGGGATACAACTTCTAATAGATCAAAATATATCCTAAATCTAGCACAGGGCTTGTTCTAGCACAGCCTGAGCAAATTCTTTCCACTTTCTTTTCCCAACCAACTTATCTTATCAACTCCTTTTTTTAGAATGTTTTTTCGGGGCGCCTGGGTGGCTCAGTGGGTTAAGCCACTGCCTTCGGCTCAGGTCATGATCTCAGGGTCCTGGGATCGAGCCCCGCGTCGGGCTCTCTGCTCCGCAGGGAGCCTGCTTCCCTCTCTTTCTCTCTCCCTCTGCCTGCCTCTCTGCCTACTTGTGATCTCTCTCTGTCAAATAAATAAATAAAATCTTTAAAAAAAAAAAAAAAGAATGTTTTTTCAATTTTCATCTCTATAGTCATTTTCCATCCCTTCATCATGTTTACCCTTATTTTTGTATATATATGTGTGTGTGTGTATGTGTTTCTTTAAAATTTTGGAGGGAGTTTCTTCTAAGAGATCAAAATACTCCCAAAAATCAAGAGGGTGGCTCTGTTCTATTTACCCGTCTAATATATATTTTTTCTTTTTCTTTCCGAACTACTTTAACCCCCTTTCTTCAACCCACAATGTGGGGTCTCTTCTGATTTGATTAACGCACATTGTACTGGGGTATCTGTCACCCTTTTAGTATTTTAATCTCTCATTCATATATTCTTATCTGGATAAAATAACAAAGCAGAAAAACTCACCCCCCCCCCCAAAAAAAAAGAAAAAAAAAAAAAAAAAAAAAACAAGAGGCAGTACCAAAGCCTAGGACCTAATCAATACGGACATTGGGCCATTGGTAATATGTCAGATCTAGAGTTCAGAATAACGACTGTCAAGGTGCTAGCTGGGCTCAAAAAAGTCATGGAAGATGTTAGAGAAACCCTTTCTGGAGAAATAAAAGAACTAAAAATCTAACCAAGCTGAAATCAAAAAAGCTATTAATGAGGTACAATCAAAACGGAGGCTCTTAGTGCTAGGATAAATGAGGCAGAAGAGAGAGTTAGTGATATAGAAGACCAAATGACAGAGAATAAAGAAGCTGAGCATAAGAGAGACAAACAACTGCTGGACCACGAGGGGAGAATTCAAGAGGTAAGTGATACCATAAGACGAAATAATATTAGAATAATTGGGATTCCAGAAGAAGAAAAGGGGGGGCAGAAGGTATATTGAAGCGAATTATTGTAGAGAATTTCCCTAATATGACAAAGGGAACAAGCATCGAAATCCAGGAGGTGCAGAGAAATCCCCTCAAAATCAGTAAAAATGGGTCCACATCCCGTCATCTAATAGTAAAACTTACAAGACTTAATGATAAAGAGAAAATCCTGAAAGCAGCCGGGGACAAGAAGTCTGTAACATACGATAAAAATATTAGATTGGCAGCAGACTTAGTTACAGAGACCTGGCAGGCCAGAAAGAACTGGCATGATATATTCAGAGCACTAAATGAGAAAAGTATGCAGCCAAGAATACTATATCCAGCTAGCCTATCACTGAAAATAAGAGAGATAAAAAGCTTCAGGACAAACAAAAACTGAAAGAGTTTGTAAATACCAAACAAGCTCTACAGGAAATACTGAAAGGGGTCGTCTAAGCAAAGACAGAGACTAAAAGTAGTAGACCAGAAAGGAACAGAGCCAATATACAAAAACAGGAAATTAAAAAAGAATTGAAAAAATTCATGGAAACAAATGATAATGAAAACACGACTGTTCAAAATCTGTGGGACAGAGCAAAGGTAGTCCTGAGAGGAAAATATATAGTGATGCAAGCCTTTCTCAAGAAAGAAGAAAGGTCTCAAATACACAACCTAACCCTACACCTAAAGGAGCTGGAGAAAGAACAACAAAGAAAGCCTAAACCCAGCAGGAGAAGAGAAATAAAGATCAGAACAGACATCAATGAAATAGAAACCAAATAATTAACAGAACAAATCAACGAAACTAGAAGCCAATTCTTTGAAAGAATTAGTAAGATTGATAAACCCCTGGCCAGACTTATCAAAAAGAAAAGAGAAAGGACCCAAATAAATAAAATCATGAATGAAAGAGGAGAGATCACAACCAACACCAAAGAGATACAATTTTAAGAACATACTATGAGCAACTATATGCCACCAAATTTGACAATCTGGAAGGAATGGATGCATTCCTAGAGACATGTAAACTACTACAACTGAACCAGGATGAAATAGAAAACCTGAACAGACCCATAACAATTAAGGAGATTGAAGCAGTCATCAAAAATGTCCCAACAAACAAGAGCCCAGGGCCAGACAGCTTCCCAGGGGAATTCTACCAAGCATTTAAAGAAGAATTAATTCCTATTCTCTGGAAACTTCTAAAAATCAGAAATGGAAGGAAAACTTCCAAACTCATTTTATGAGGCCAGCATTACCTTGATCCCAAAAAAGACAAAGTTGCCATCATAAAGGAGAATTACAGACCAATATCCTTGATGAACACACATGCGAAAATTTTCACCAAATACTAGCCAGCAATATCCAATAGTACATTAAAAGGATTATTCACCACGACCAAGTGGGATTTATTCCAGGGCTGCACGGTTGGTTCAACATCCGCAAATTAATCAGTATGATACAATGCATTAATAAAACAAAGAACAAGAACCCTATGATCTTCTCAATAGATGCTGAAAAAGTATTTGAAAAAGTACAGCATCCTTTCTTGATCAAAACTCTTCAAAAGTGTAGGGATAGAGGGTACATACCTCAATATGCTCAAAGCCATCTATGAAAAACCCACTGCGAATATCATTCTCAATGGAGGAAAAACTGAGAGCTTGGGGCGCCTGGGTGGCTCAGCGGGTTAAAGCCTCTGCTTTCGGCTCAGGTCATGATCGCAGGGTCCTGGGATCAAGCCCCCCATCAGGCTCTCTGCTCAGCGGGGAGCCTGCTTCCCTTCCTCTCTCTCTGCCTGCCTCTCTGCCTACTTCTGATCTCTGTCATATAAATAAATAAAATCTTAAAAAAAAAAAAAAAAAAAACAGAGCTTTTCTGCTAAGGTCAGGAACATGGCAAGGATGTCCACTATCACCACTACTATTCAACATAGTTCTATGAAGTCCTAGCCTCAGCAATCGGGCAATAAAAAAAAATGAAAGACATCCAAATTGGCAAAGAAGACACTCTTTGCAGATGATATGATACTTTATGTGGAAAACCCAAAAGACTCCACTCCAAAACTGCTAGAACTAATACAGGAATTCAGTAAAGTGTCACGCTATAAAATCAATGCACAGAAATCAGTTGCATTTCTATACACCAACAAGACAGAAGAAACAGAAATTAAGAGTCAATCCTATTTACAACTGCACACAAAACCATGAGATATCTAGGAATAAATCCTCTTTGGTTTACAACTGCACACAAAACCATGAGATATCTAGGAATAAATCTAACCAAAGAGGCAAAGAATCTGTATTCAGAAAACTTATAAAGTACTCATGAAAGAAACTGAGGAAGACACAAAGAAATGGAAAAATGTTCCATGCTCATGGATTGGAAGAATAAATATTGTGAAAATGTCTATGCTACCTAAAGCCATCTACACGTTTAAAAACGTAATCCCTATCAAAATACCATCAAGTTTTTTCAAAGAAATGGAACAAATAATCCTAAAATCTATATGGAACCAGAAAAGACCCTTAATATCCAGAGGAATGTTGAAAAAGAAAGCCAAAGTTGGTGGTATCACAATTCCAGACTTCAAGCTCTATTACAAGGCTGTAATCATCAAGACAGTACAGTACTGGCATAAAAATAGACACATAGATCAATGGAACAGAATAGAGAGCCCAGAAATGACTCTCAACTCCATGATCAACTGATCTTTGACAAAGCAGGATAGAATGTGTCTCTTCAACAAATGGTGTTGGGAAAATTGGACAACCACATGCAGAAGAATGAAACTGGACCATTTCCTTACACCACACACAAAAATTTGAGACTCAAAATGGATAAAAAACCTCAATGTGAGACAGGAATCCATTAAAATCCTTGAAAACAGGCAGCAACCTCTTCGACCTCAGCTGCAGCAACTTCTTCCTAGAAAAATCACCAAACGGAAGGGAAGCAAGGGCAAAAATGAACCATTGGGACTTCATCAAGATCAAAACTTTTGCACAGCAAAGGAAACAGTCAACAAAACCAAAAAACAACTGACAGAATGGGAGAAGATATTCGCAAGTGACGTATCAGATAAAGGGCTAGTATCCAAAATCTATAAAGAACTTATCAAACTCAATACCCAAAGAACAAATAATCCAATCAAAAAATGGGAAGAGGACATGAACAGAAATTTCTACAAAGAAGAAAACCAGATGGCCAACAGACACATGAAAAAGTGCTCCACATCACTCGGCATCAGGGAAATACAAATCAAAACCACAATGAGATACCACCTCATGCCAGTCATAACGGCTAAAATTAACCAGTGAGGAAACGACAGATGCTTGTAAGGATGAGGAGAAAGGGGAACCCTCCTACACTGTTGGTGGGAATGCAAGCTGGTGCAGGAACTCTAGAAAACAGCAAAAGCTGAAAATAGAGCTACCCTACCACCCAGCAATCACACTACTAGATATTTACCCTAAAGATACAAATGTAATGACCCGAAGGGGCATGTGCACACAAATGTTTATGGCAGCAATGTCCACAATAGTCAAACTATGGAAAGAACCTAGATGTCCATCAAAAGATGAATGGATAAAGAAGATGTGGAGTACACACACACAGGAATACTATGCAGCCATCAAAAGAAATGAAATGCTGCCATTTGCAAGACATGGATGGAACTAAAGGGTATATGCTGAGCAACAGAAGTCAATCAGAGAAAGACAATTATGATCTCCCTGATATGAGGAATTTGAGAGGCTAAGTGGGGGTTTTGGGGGGTAGGGAAGAAAAAAATGAAACAAGATGGGATCGGGAGTGAGACAAACCATAAAAGACTCTTAATCTCACAAAACAAACTGAGGGTTGATGGAGGGCAGGGGGTATGGAGAGGGTGGTTGGGTTATGGACACTGGGGATGTGCTATGGTGAGTGCTGCAAAGTGTGTAAGCTTGACTATTCAGACCTGTATCCCTGGGGCAAATAATACATTACATGTTAATAAAAAGTTTAAAAGAAGAACAGCTAAAATAAAAAATAGTAATAAAATAAAAACAAATATTCTGCAGAGCAAAGGAACCATCAACAAAATGAAAAGTCAACCTTTAGAGAAACTTATAAATCATATACAGACAGTTCCTGACATCCAATGATTTGACTTTGAATTTTTCAGCTTTCCAATGGTGCAAAAGCAACACACAGTCAGCAGAAACCATACTTTGAATTTAAATTTTGATTTTTTTTCCCCTAGGATAGCGTTCTTCAGAAAAAATTGGGAAATAGGAGAAAAACTTTTAAAATGAATGAAATTCAACCATAATACCACCAACAACCTCAGCTAACATCATTATTTGTTTCCTTCCAGGCAAATATTCTTAAATATTTTATATCTAATTCCCAACCCAGAAAATGGTTCCTGATCTTTACTAATAGGGTGTATGCTCTCAGGATTTATTATCAAGACAAGTGTCAGCTTCTAATACCAAAGGAACATATAAGGGGGTTCCTGGGTGGCTCAGTGGGTTAAAGCCTCTGCCTTTGGCTCAGGTCACCATCCCAGAGTCCTGGAATAGAGCCCCGCTTCCAGCTCTCTGTTCAGCAAGGAGCCTGCTTCCTCCCCTCTCTCTCTTCTCTGCCTGCCTCTCTGCCTACTTGTGATCTCTGTCAAATAAATAAATTTAATTTAAAAAAGGAACACATAAAGCAATCAGCATTGTACATCAAGCAAACCTAAAACAAAGATTTTAGTCTTTGCATTTCTTACCTGGCTATTTTCTTCATCCTCAAATACAAAATCTTGCTGCATAACTTCATTGTCTAAATTAGTACTAGCCACAGGTTCTGAACAGTCTCTGTTACTTTCACTGGCATTAATAATATCATCAGCAATATCAACCCTAGTAATGAAGATTAAAAAACCGGATCAGGCCATATGTTAAATATGTAATGCCTTTTAAATAAATAAGTATCAATAAGGATCTGAAACTTTCACTTGTTAAAGAAAATGTGTCATTTTCATAAAACTTCACTTTCTTTATTTTGCCAAATTACATTATTAAACACACTCAGTTTATCTTTGTCTCTTTAGGAATTCAAACTAGTTTGTTTGTTATTCTCTCTGAAAATTTTCAAAAACAAATGAATGGCTGAAAGAATAATTGATGTGTCAAAATAATTTCCCTTACAAATGCATACTCTCAATTATAATGAATGTTCCAATTAAAATACAAGTCTAGCACTAGACATGATAATGTCCAACACCTTATTAAGCATGATAGGAACAGCTTCCTACTTCAGATTTTTCATGTTACATAATGATAATGAACTATTCCAATTAAAATATAAGTCTAGCACTAGATGTGATAATGTCCAACACCTTATTAATAAGCATGATAGGCACAGCTTCCTACTTTAGATTTTTTCATGTTACATAATTCAGAATATGCAAAATACTGCAGCAGGCTTTTGTTTACAGAGACAATACCACCATCAATGAAGGAACATGAGTTACTTTCTCAGAGATAAAAATAAGATTGAGCATGGGCATGGGTTTCAGGATCTCTAGCTAAGCTAAAGACAAACACCAAGGAATCTATGTATATTAATTATAACCTTTGAAACAGTTCTCCACAATTTCCAACTTCTAGTTACATTATTTTTTTTTCAGATGCTGCTTTTTTCCTTCATATTCAGCCCAAATAGTCCCTATGTTAACCCAGTTTTATCAGTTCTAATCATGCCTTCAAAGCACTACAAATCAGCCGTAAAGCTGCACAGGCTAGTGGTGCCATCTATCTATTCAGATACACAGCACACATGCAGCTGTACAATATGGTATTCCTAAAATAAACATATTGCAACCACTAGTTTCCAGATCCATTCATTTTTTCAGCTTCAGTTCATATTTAATAGCTATTCTAGTGTACTACACAAACTTGGCCTTTAAAAAAAAAAATCTAGGGCGCCTGGGTGGCTCAGTGGGTTGAGCCGCTGCCTTCGGCTCGGGTCATGATCTCAGGGTCTTGGGATCGAGTCCTGCATCGGGCTCTCTGCTCAGCGG
Source organism: Mustela lutreola (assembly GCF_030435805.1). Classification (NCBI taxonomy): domain Eukaryota; kingdom Metazoa; phylum Chordata; class Mammalia; order Carnivora; family Mustelidae; genus Mustela; species Mustela lutreola. The sequence continues at coordinate 76,133,483 of NC_081294.1, forward strand.
GGGGCCTGCTTCCCTTCCTCTCTCTCTGTGATCTCTTCCCTTCCTCTCTCCTACTGTGATCTCTCTCTGTCAAATAAATAAATAAAATCTTAAAAAAAAAAAAAAATTTAACTCCTCAAAAAAAAAAAAAAAAACCAAAAGAAAAGAAAGGAAAAAACACTTTACATAATAATCTTTTTTTTAAACCTCCTATGAATCCTCCAAACTTAGATCCTTCTTTCTCATCTGTCCTCCAAATAAAATCTGTTAAACTAAATACTATAAAATCACTGTATTATGGTCTCAAAGAAAGGCACCCATATATCCCTCAAGTGCAGAGCTGAGGTAACAGGAAAGGAGATAAGGCCTTTCATCCACTTAAAGGTAACAAGTCAGATGAAGAGTGGAAGAAAATCACAAATCACAGAGCACACACAGGTACTTTAAACTAATACAAAATTCGACTATTAACAGCTAAACTATTAAAAAAAAAAGTATGTAGGGAGGGCAGCAGGGTAGTAGCTGGCATAAAATTTAATAGCAAAGGATGATTCTGTTCACCGTTTCACTCAATGAGTAAATGCAACATGAGTGATGCCAATCTGTTTTCCCTGCACCTAGCTGTCTAGACCATTTCATGTCTCTCATGGTTTGAGCACACAGTATGAGTCTCATTTTTCTAATGTTATTCTTCATACAACATACTGAGGTAAGCTCACTACTTCAACTGATGTTCAGGGAGGAAAACCTGGCAGTACTGGATTTAATGTCTACTACTGTAATGGATAATTTAGATTTTCAATGTTAAGTGAATATATGCAATATATATACAAAGTCACTTTCCACACACACTTTCAGAAATCCCCGGGATCCCATTATTTAAGTAAATTATGGTTTTTAAAAGATAAAACAATTATAACAATTTTATATTTCTAAAAAATAATAGTGAAACATTATAAAAAGTTTCTTACTGGTTATTAGATCCTTCCCCATCACAATTAAAACTTTCTGCTTCATTATTACACACCAGACTCTGCTGTTGTAAATTCTTAAGATCATGATCTATGCTGCTCTGCAGATCAAAAAGGTGCTGTTCCACAGCTGCTCTAATTGTTCTTTCTAAAATGCTATAAAACAGAACACATGTTAGTGAGAAGTAGTCACCCTAACTGCGTATTTCACCACATAATTACAAATGTTAAAACGTGAGTAATAAAACAAATTATCAGGGCATTTAAATGGGTAAACCAGAGTAAAAAAAAGAAAGCCATAAAAGAAATACATGATAATGGATTAAATTTTTAAAAGAAATTATCATACAAATCAACCATATCACTATTACTACTAAGGTGGGAAAGATCAGTTGTCCCAGTAATTCATTCCTTGCTCCTCTACAGAAAAACCATTTAAACAGATTTTTTAAAGCTACATGTATAAAGCAAAATACTTTGTCAACATTCAGCTAAATCAAAGAAACTCTAGGGGTCCTGTCAACATTTGTTACATGAAGTTTACTTCTCAAAGAAAACTTAATTTAAAAAGATCTATGACATTTCTCAATCATTTCAGAAGACCAAAAAAATCATCTGAAGAAAGTTCAATCTTTATTTCATATATTAGGCAATGCATTCCTTCTTCATTTGTTCCTACTGCAGTACATAAAAATATTAACTAGTTTCACTCCCTTATGTACAATCCTTCCCCTAAGGTAAGCACAATAAATTCACAATTTTTAAACATGTTTTTATTTAATAAATACATGACTTTGATTTCTACAGTGAAGTAATATTTTTAAACTAAAAAAAAATGGTCTTCTACAAGTATATTACTTACTCTGCAGAGGCTGGTAAGATGCTGATGGGAGATAAATGGGCACTGTAATCAAAGAAAGACATTAGGTATAAAACTTTTCAGTACTAAGTAACTACAAAAAGTGTTGAAAACTGCCACAGTTGCACTACCTTGACATAATCAGGGGAACAAACACCAAGTTCTAGGTTCGTATCTGGCAGAGTAGGATTCTAATTTTCTAAAACATTTATTTTTGGGGGGCGCCTGGGTGGCTCAGTGGGTTAAGCGTCTGCCTTCGGCTCAGGTCACGATCCCAGGGTCCTGGGATCGAGCCCCACATCAGGCTCTCTGCTCAGTGGGGAGCCTGCTTCCTCCTCTCTCTCTGACTGCCTCTCTGCCTACTTGTGATCTATCTGTCAAGTGAATAATAAAATCTTTAAAAAAAATAAAATAAAAATAAAAAATTTAAAAAATAAATAAAAATAAAAATAAAAAATAAAAAATTTATTTTGGGGGATGCCCGGGTGGCTCAGTTGGTCAAGCAACTGCCTTCGGCTCAGGTTATCATCCTGGAGTCTTGGGATTGAGTCCCGTTATGAGGCTCCCTGCTTGGTAGGGAGTCTGCTTCTCCCTCTGATCCTCCTCCCTCTCACACTCTGTCTCTCATTCTCTCTCTCAAATGAATAAATAAAATCTTTTTTAAAAAATTATTTTTCACACAAAAAAAATATAAACATACCCGTGTGTGTGTGTGTGTGTGTGTGTGTGTGTGTGGGTTGCCAACTACTTCTTTTGGTGCTCACTTGGAGAAACACTGACCTATATTCCAGGGCTCAAGGGAAAATGTAGACTATTACCCTCAACAAAACAACCTCATCTAGGATAGTATAAGGGCTCAATGCGTACTCTGTATTCCTTCCCAGAAGTAAAAGCAATATGCTACTACTCAAGTTACAAAAAAGGCAAAATCGATACTAAAATCATACTACTTCATTCACTGTACCATTAATAGGCCTTCCTTAGCAAATTCTGCACCACGGTATCTACTTATAACTATGAAAATATAGATAACATTCTCATTTTTACCAGAGTTAAAAGTTTAACTGAAACCCACAATAAGATGTGGATACCACTAAAATGTTTAAAAGTAAAATCAAAGTGCTGGTAAGATAGGGATGTGAAGCAACTAGAACTTTCCTATACTGACGCTGGAAATTTAAAATGTCCCAATCACTTTGGAAACCAGTTTAGCACTTCCCTAAAAAACCTAGCAAATAAGTCAGCGATTGTACTCCTGGGTATTTACTCAAAAGAAGTGAAAGCGTAATTCCACTGGAAGACTTGCACAAACACAGAGGCTTTATTCACAACAGCCAAACAAAGGTATCAATCCAAACAGGTGAAAGCAGACACAAGGTGTGGGACATCCCTTACAATAGAATACGCTCGGTATTTTTTTAAATAAAAGTCGCAAAGAGGCGCCTGGGTGGCTCAGTTGCTTAAGCAGGGTACTGGATCATGCCCCACAACGGGCCCTTATCAGCCAAGAGCCTGCCTCTCCCTCTCCCTCTGCTGTTCCCTGTGCTTGTGCTCTGTCAAATAAATAAACAAAATTTTAAAAATAAATAAATATTTTTAAAATAAATGGCTCAAACATCTGAAACATGCAACAACATGCATCTCAAACTTATGCCAAGCAGAGATGCCAGACACAAAAGACTACCTACTGTAGGAGATTCCATTTACATGAAATTGTAAAACAGGCTAAACTTATCTATACAATGACAGAAAGCAGATCACTGGCAGTCTGGGGCCCAACTGTTGGGTGATGGAAATAGTCTGTCTTGACTGTGGTTTGTTTTTTTTTTTTTTTTTTTAACTTGACAGATATCACAAGTAGGCAGAGAGGCACGCAGAGAGAAGTGGGTGAAGCAGGCTCCCCTCTGAGCAGAGAGCCCAATGCGGGGCTCGATCCCAGGACCCTGGGATCATGACCCAAGCTGAAGGCAGAGGCTTTAACCCCACTTCTGGGGCACCTGGGTGGCACAGTGGTTCAGCCTCTGCCTTCGGCTCAGGTCATGGTCTCAGGGTCCCGGGATCAAGTCCCACATCAGGCTCTCTGCTCAGCAGGGAGCCTGCTTCCCCCTCTCCCTCTGCCTGCCTCTCTACCTACTTGTGATCTCTGTCAAATAAAAAAAAGAAAAACAGTTGCTGACAAATTTAAGGTCAAATTACTTACATACTACATAGACAGATGCCATAAAGACCATGTTTATGCTAACTGTTTTCACTAAACCCCCCTGGAAGAAGACAGACTAAGAGAACCAACAATAAATTACAAGGGTCATGCATATTTTAAAGTCCTCAGTCAAGTATAATGTTTAAAGTTTATAGTCATTCTCTGACCTTTTCTCCCTTCTGTTAATTCTACTTTTAATTCTGCCTACCATCACATAATCTTCTTGAGAACATTACATAAAATCAATCTTGCAGCCATTTATTCCAATTGTAAGATTTTGTAATTCAAATACAGTAATCATAGGGAAATTCTATTATTTCAATCTCCCAATGACAACTATTTGATGTTACAAGTAACACTTCAGTAACAGTACTGCAAGTCTGCTTCAATTAAATCTGATACAGATCATTTTACGTGTGCAACAGAGCTCTGCAAGCCATTATGAATCCAATGCATCTCCCAACAAATAACAGCAGATAGAGAGACTTCAAACACCATGAAGGATGGTGATGGGCTTATAAAAACTGCTGAGCAATTATTAGAGCTGTAGTCTAAATGGAAGCAGGCTGCAACATGAGGTCACTACTGACAAGGAAAGACCTCATCCAGAAACCGCAAATTTCTTCCCAAGTCTGCGCAACTTTGCAGGACACAGGAAAAGGGCATGAAATTTTGAATATGGGTAGAACTTCTATAAGAATGTAACTTTTATAAGAATATTTCAGCCTAATCCAATTTAAAGCAGAAAAACCAATCTGTTTGTTTTCATTAGTCATACTATACTATTCAAGGATATGTTATGAAACTATACTATTCAAGAATAAGTTATGAAACTGATAAAACAGATGTATAATAGGTACAGTACCACAACTGTTCATTTATTTTCCATATTTGGAAAAACTCTAGTGTTAAATTTTTCTAATCTAAAGTTTGGATGATTTCCATATAATTTATGCCAAAACCACACCAAAATTATCATCTTAAAAAAATGGTAATTTCAAAAAGCAAATTTATGTAAAAAACAAACAAACAAAAATCACATATCCCTTTCAAGCCAAAAGCAAAAACCCTTTCTTCACTTTCCCCAACAACTTGGGAATATCCTCTACCTATGACAAGAATAAAAAGAAAGAAATTCCTTACTATTTCTGTCAGTTAAGTTGTAACAACTACAAGTCTTTAAAATATTAAATGCAGGCAACCCTCTTGGGGCCCCCTCCTCTTTGGAAGTTTTGTATTCTATCACTCAATAAACTTTGCTTTGCTGACCACCAAAAAAATAATAATAAAAAAAATATTAAATACATCATTTATAGGGCATGGGGAAGAGAAGAGAAACTATCAATATGTATTATGCTCTGGTACTTTAAAGGAAATTTCACTTTAATAAACCTTTCTTATGAACCAGAGCATAAATTCTACTCTTTTCCACCCAATGTATCTGATACTTCACCAAAATACATTCTCTTTCACTTAAGTGGAACCCAACTAATGAAAACGCGGTGAATTGATAAAAATCTGCCAAATGAATATTCTGCAAACTATCTGATTCAATGGATGGAAGAAAAGGGAAAGAGTTATGACTACTTTTTTCACCCATCTGTAGTCCAGTAAAGGCGCATTTCCTTAGCAATAAGGCATCCACAGAATGAAGTTGGAGAGACTAATCTCAAAACCCTAAAGTCAGAGCTCTTCCTCAATCACTACATCATCTTTTCTGTATCAAAAAGAACCACCAGTAACCAATGAACTCACAAAAATGAAGTCCTACCAGGGTGCCTGGGTGGCTCAGTTTATTAAGCGTCTGCCTTCCACTCAGGTTATGATCTCTGGATCCTGGGATGGAGCCCCGCATAAGGATTCCTGCTCAGTGGGGAGTCTGCCTCTCATTCTCATTCTCTCTCTCTCTCTCCCTCTGCCCCACCCAACCGCTCCTTCTCTCTCCCAAATAAAATCTTTAAAAAAAAAAAAAAAAGAAGAAGCCCACCACAGCCCATAAAAAAATATTGAAATTTCCATTTCTAAATCCCAAGTTTTAGCAAGGCATTAAAAGCACAACTGTAGGGATGTCTGGAGGACTCCGTCAGTTAACTATCCCACTTTTGATTTCAGCTCAGGTGATGATCTTGGGGCCATGGGGTCATGGAATTAAGCCCCAAGTCAGGTTCCTCTGGGTGTGGAACTTGCTAGAGATTCTCTCTCCCTCTGCTCCCCAATCCACAACTCACACATGCACATCTGTGCATGCTCTCTTTCTCTCTCAAAAAAAATTGGGGGGAGGGACAACTATAAATGAAGTCTATAATAATGCCAATTAACTTTTTGCTATGTACTTCTGTAAACATGAGCATTAATTAAAATCTGCCTAAACCTGAAGCTTACGTAAAAGATTATGAGGCAAAAATTAAAAAAAAAAAAAAAAAAAAAAAAAGTTAAGAACTTATTCAGAACTCTCCCACCTGTCTTTAAATATTTTAAAGGTAGGGGTGCTTGGAGCGCCTGGGTGGCTCTGTGGGTTAAAGCCTCTGCCTTTGGCTCAGGTCATGATCTCAGGGTCCTGGGATCGAGCCCCACATCAGGCTCTCTGCTCAGCAGGGAGCCTGCCTCCCCCTCTCTTTCTGCCTGCCTTTCTGCCTACTTGTGATCTCTATCAAATAAATAAAATCTTAAAAAAAAAAATTTAGGGGAGCCTGGGTGGCTTAGTGGGTTAGAGCCTCTCCTGTCCACTTGGGTCATGATCCCAGGGTCCTGAGATCAAGTTCCACACTGGGCTCCCTGGTCAGCAGAGATTCTGCCTGTCCCTCTTCCATCTACCCCTCCCCCCACCTCATGCTTTCTCTCTCTAATTAATAATAATAAATAATAAAATAATCTTTTTAAAAATCTTTTAAAAAATGTTTTTTAAAAGTAAAAATTCCCCTAAAATCTGTATAGTTAAATAGCAAAGCTAAATAACAGATAAATATGTGGATAGAAAGCACATTTTATGCTTTCTAAAGGCACTTTGAAACTGATCTTGAGATTTCCATGGACCTCATGGATAAGACTGATGCTTTTTGTGTACCCTAAGCTACTTAAACCTAAACCCCACCATTTTTTCCTCTCTGCTGTCAGGTAAACTGTTACAAAATACGACTAACAGCAAACAATACAAAGAAATAACAGATGTTGGGGTGCCTCAATGGCTCAGTCGGTTAAATATCTGCCTTTGGCTCAGGTCAGGATCCCAGGATCCTGGGATCGAGACCTTCATTGGGGTTCCCTGCTCAATGGGGAGCCCGCTTCTCCCTCTTCCTCTGCCCCTCACTTGTGCACAGGCAAGTGTACTCTTTCTCTCTCAAACAAAATCTTGAGAGAGAAAAAAAGAAAGAAATGAAAAGAGATGGAGAGGAGGAAGAATGAATGAACAGAACAATCAACACCACTGCTACACATTTAAACCACCAGTTGTCAAAGGATGGTCTGTGAACCAAAAGACCAAAGCTATTTTCATAGTATTTGCCTTTGTCACTGTGCTGACATTTGCATGATGCTACAAAATCAATGGCCAAAAAAATGCTGAGGTCTTAGCATAAATTCAGGTAAATCGTATAAGACTGTACCATGGCCACTGCATTCTTTGCCACCACCTACTTGTAATTTTTTTTAATAGAGGACTAGTCCTTGATGAAGAAGCAGTAAAAATTATTAGTTTTATCTCAGCTCTGAGTACACTTCATTTAATATTTGGTGTCACAAAATGGGAAGCACACATAAAACACTTCTGCCGCATAATGCAGTTCAATGCCTATCTTGTCTGAATTGTGAGCTCAAGTTTTATCACAGAACACCATTTTCAGTCAAGAGATAGGCTGACAAACTATGGTTATTCCAACCTGAATATGTGGCAGACATCTTCTCAAAAATGGGTAAGACTGAGACTTCAAGAAAAGCAAGTAACAGTACTGATAAAATTTGAGTTTTCAGGGGCACCTGGGTGGCTCAGTGGGTTAAGCCTCTGCCTTTGGCTCAGGTCATGATCCCAGGGTCCTGGGATCGAGCCCCACATCGGGCTTTCTGCTATGCAGGTAGCCTGCTTCCTCCTCTCTCTCTGCCTGCCTCTCTGCCTACTTGTGATCTCTGTCAGATAAATAAAGAAAAAATCTTTAAAAAAAAAAATTTGAGTTTTCAGCAAAAATCTGAATTGTGGAAAACCTTTATTTTTACCATGAACTCATTAATGTCCCAGTACTTAAAAGACACTTTTGATATAATCAATGGTCATATTCAAGAATGTGAACTGTTGATATTATGTAACAAAATGTATCATCATTTGGAAGAGTTGAATTAACTCCCTTAAGCTGCATTTTCTAAATGCCCAACATACCAAAAGTTACAAAATCAAGCATAAATAAAATAATCACAGCACAAGACAGACCAAAAGATCAGAGCTGAAAAAAAACACAGATATGGTTTCAAGTTTCATAATACAAATACCTTTGAAGAAGCTGCTACTCAATGTTTTGGTCTATTATCAAAGAAGAATGGACACACAATTACCTGAAAAGGCTACGAATATTCTATTTCTAACTACATACTGGTGTGATGGCAAATTTTCTTCACATACTTTAACCAAAATAACAAACACAAGAAATGCAATATAGAGGAAAATGCAAGAATTCAGCAGTCATCTACTAAGCCAGACATTAAAGACAGTTATATCTGTAAAAATAGAAAACAAGCCACTAAAAAATTTTTCACTAAAAAGATTTTTGGAGATTCTGGAAAACACAGTTACATTTTAAAATTTTACATTAAGGGGGCACTTGCGTGCCTCACATGGTTAAGGTCTGCCTTCAGCTCAGGTCGTGATCTCCAGGTCCTGGGACTAAGACCCATGTCCAGCTCCCAACTCAGCAGGGAGTCTCCTTCTCCCTCTCCCTCGCTTCTACCCCTGCTTGTGCTCTGTCTCTATCTCAAATGAATAAATAAAATTTTTAAAAAATAAAAATAAAAAATAAAAATTTTACATTAACATGTAATAGGTTTATTGCTACTTTATAAATATATATAAATTTCTCAGTTTTAATTCCTAATATAGTTAATACCAATAATTACAACCAACGAAAAGAAAAGTTCTTCGGGTCCTAAATAATTTTTAAGTGTGTTAGGGGGTTATAAGATCAAGTCTGAGAAATGCTGATCTAAAACTAACAAAGGAGGAGGAATTTATCAGTCAAAAAACTATTAGGTAAAACAAAGAAAAAAAAACACATAAAAACAAAAACCTCTTAAGTCATAAATAGCTGTACATAAGCATCTTCCCAACTACAACTCCACAAAGAAACACTTCCAGTGCCTCAAACATGCTGTTTTTAATTTACAACATGGTAAATGCCCATCGGTATAATCAACACTAACAATAATTATTTGGAGTCAATATTTTTTAAGAATGTAACATTTGAAAACAAGAAGTGTGAGAATGGCTATTTTAAACCACCACTAAAGGTTTATTTCCCTAGGGTCTAACATATTTTCCCACAGCTATTTGTGAAAAGAAATAGAGCAGATACCTAATACTATGTTCATGAACTACCTCTCAGAAAAACAAAAAAATAGAACATTAAAAGCTACCGAAAGTTCAATCTCCAGTATCCACTAATTCCATAAAACAAATTTATACATAGCTCCCTATATGCTAGGACTTGTGCATTCTAGGGCTATTTTCCCCTATTTTTCTTTCATCCATGGTGGGCAATCAAAGAATGTATTTTTTTTTTTTAACTTCCATGCAATCAATCATCCAAAACTTCTACCTGCTGCTCCCCCACTGCTTGTGCACTTGCTTGCTCTCTGACAAATAAATAAAATCTTAATAAATAAAGCTTCCTAAACAGTGTATCCAATGCACTAAGACAGTGCCTCCACCCTACCACATTTATGAAGTTTACACGGTATGCCATGTGAATATTACCCCTTCCTACATGAAAAGATTGGGAAGAACTATCTTAATGTATCAGAGTTTTCTCCTTACAGCCTAACAACCTAGTTCTAGCCCAGAAGTTGGAAATACAAGTCAATTCAACCACTCTATCATTCCATTTCCAAAGGTTCCTAAATTTCACCCAACTCAACTAAAACATACTAAAAATATAAAAACAAACTTTAAGAATAAATGTAAGAGGTTTTCTTTTGAAAAAGAAGTCTAAATACTAGGGGCACCTGGGTGGCTCAGTTGGTTGAGCGTCTGTCTGCCTCAGGCTCGGGTCATGATCTTGGGGTCCTACGATCAAGCCTCATGTCAGGCTCCTGCTCAGTGAGAAATCAGCTTCTCCCTCTCCCCCTGCTGTGCTCCCCACCGCTTGTGCTCTCTCACCCTGTCTCTCTCAAATACATAAAATCTTTTTAAAAAGGGTGGGGAGAGAAATATAAAGGCTAATACTTGAAAGTTTCTTAGCAGGTTTGCTTAAAATTTTCTCTTTGCTCTTTTTTATACACACATCAATCTTCTTTTTTTTTTTTTTTTTAAGATTTGAGAGAGAGTAAGCAAGCGAGAGAAAGAGAGAGCAAGCGCATGCATGAGCAGGGGGAGTGCAACAGAGAGAGAGAGAGCAGCAGGCTTCCCACTGAGCAGGGAGCCCAATGCAGGGCTCCATCTCAGGACCCCGGGATCATAACCTGAGCCGAAGGCAGATGCTTAACTGACTGAGCTACAAAAATGCCTCCATACACAAACTAATCTTTCACACAGTGCTAGAATTTGCATGATTCAGTGCTTCAGTGAATCTACATCTAGAATAAAATGTTCAAAAGCTGAAATTCTTTCAACTGAAATACTACCTTGTTGATGCTGTAACACTACTTGGTTCCAGGATGTTCTCAGTCATCCTTAATTGTACCACCTCTGCCATGTCACTTGATTTTTCTGCACCCTCTTCTGGAAGTTCTTCTATATGTTCCAGCTTTTCATCTTCCTCTTCTTCCTCAGAAAGTTCATTAACCTATATAAATAAGAGGAAATTGAAAATCAAAATTTAATATAACTGTTAACCGACATTATCTAAGATACACTATTCTAAGAAAATTTTAACACAACTCATTTTTTACTTCATTTCCCAGGACCAATTTTCCTAACAGACTAAGCAAAAGCCACTCTCCCATATTAGAAGAAAACCGCAAACCAAACTTAACACTTTAAAGCACAAACTTATGATTACCTTAGTGTATCACTAGAAATATGAGTAAGAATGTAAACAATGAAAACCCTGCACACTGCAGTTAGTTAACATTAATCTTCATTTCCTAACCAATCAGTTTTATAGACTGAATAGTTATAAAGACTTCCAACTAACCTCTCCAATTTCCAGGTGCATTTAGCAAATGATTTTAATATAGTATAAGTGCTGGAAAAGGGCAGAGAAATTTTGCCTTAAGGCGTTAACTATGTTTTAGAAAATGTCAGCTAGGGGCACCGGTGTGGCTCAGTGGGTTAAAGCCTCTGCCTTAGGCTCAGGTCATGATCTCAGGGTCCTGGGATTGAGCCCTGCATCGGCTCTCTGCTCAGCAGGGAGCCTCCTTCCCTTCCTCTCTCTCTGACTGCCTTTCCACCTACTTGTGATCTCTGTCAAATTAAAAAAAAAAAGAAGAAGAAAGAAGAAAAGAAAAGGTCAGCTAACTTCTAAATGATTCAGATGGAATTTTTCATGAAGAGACTGGACCTTATAAGGGGGAACTCATTGTTTTGGCCAGTAAACACAACTCAAAGCTATAATTTTCTTTCTGGCAGGGGCTATAAAATGTCTTCCATTATCAAACTGGCTACGTAAGTAAACAATCATTCTAATAAAAAGACAATATCGAAAAAGGAAAACCCCCACAAAATATTTCCAAATGAGAAATAACTTGTCAAGCTATCCCAAAGAAGAGCTAGCCATAAAATATCTTAACATCTTTTATAATTTAATACTAGTTATTGAAAACACTGAGCAGTAAAAGTATACCTTTATCCATTCTAGCCAAATGCACTGGAAATACCTAAAATAAATTTACCACTGTGTGTAAGAAAGGTACTCTCTCCCAACAGTCAAAACACAGTTACGAGAATACCCTCAGAAAGTAAACTTTAACCAGAAGATAGGTAATTTCTCCGTGGCATTCTAGCACACTTGTAATCAACAAGTATAGACTGCCTGCTTTCAAGTATAACACAGTAAGTACTTAAAAGCCAAACTCGGAAGGCAGAAAGATATATATTTCACATTCCTACTGTGCCCTTAACTATCCCTCAACTTACTTCTCCAAGCCTATGAATAAAATGGAGATGCTATACATACTACCTACAAGGCTAGTTGAAAGGATTAAGTAATATATGCAAACTCTTCTACAGTGTCTATACATACTAAGCAATAAATAATAGCTATCATTGTAACTGGAATTGTTATTTCAATATAGTGTAGAGCCTAGTTTCTACATGTAACATCACTTCTTTTTTGAGACAGACAGACAGTATTTGCCACCAAACTAAAGCAGGAGCTCTCAAGGTCACTAGTCATTTGGGTCACTAAAAATTCATTACTAACAATAATACTTAAAGACCTCAACTTGTGAACCATTTACTTCATATATATAAAGCATATGCAGCAAATTCAGCTAAATTTGCTCTGCTTCTAAATGCTAACCCTCGTCTACCCCCATCATGTTGAACAATGATGAAAATACTAAAAATCAGTAAGTGATTATTAACTGAACGGTAAAATTTATATACAAAGGTCAAAATTTCATATGATAAATCAGTTTTTAAATGGAATCACATGGAAAATAACCTTCATTTTCCCCAGATGTATTTAATAAATTAATGAAATTCAAGAATATATTTAACATCTACCTGGTAACTCAAGCAGGAAAAAAAAAAATGGCAAGAAAATACTGTTTTCAGAGGCATTAAATGGGAATTACTGTGGCTGATCAATAAAGGTTTGGGCACCAAAATAGTATATTAAAAAAATTTTTATTTAAGATGGCTATTTAAACTGAGAATAAATATTTATTCATTCCACAAATTTTCAGCAGAGAGGTACTGCTATTTTAACATGCTACAGTAGATGTTTTAAAAACTAGTTTATACCGACAGTCAAGAGCTCTTAGGAATTACAAATACCTTATACTCAATTACTTTGAATACATTATATTCAATTCAAAAAGCTTTATGTAAACCAACTGACATTGTTCAGTATTTTCACCAATAATCATTCAGTAAGATACAATACGAAAAGTAACCTAATGGGATTTTCTTCCCCTCTCCCCCCATCTCCCAGGCCTCCAAATATAACTTCCTATAGTAAGAAATGACTAAATTAGTTTGGGTAAGAATAAGTATTAAAAACTTAAAAATGCCCTCTCTCACCCCATACTTTAAAAATTCTCAATCCTCTCCTTGTCAGCCTGACCTTCTACTTATCAGTGCTCTATCTATTCCTAAATTATTCCGAACCTGCCCTACATATGCAACTGCCTCAACTCCACTCATGGAAAACCACTCACTCTACTTATGGAAAATCCTCATCCATACTTACATCTCTTCTTTCTTTGACTGCTGTAATTCCCTTCTCTAGGGCCTCGTGAAATGCCTGCTCTCCAGACTCCAGCTTGTGGAGAACGCTGCTACCTGCCTTCTCAAATGTATAAAGAAACATAATTATCACCTACATCTTCAAACCACTCTACTGAATTTGCATTCATGTAGAGATCCCATACAAAAAACCTGTCCACCAACTCTGGGTCATTTCTCAAACACTCCCTATTCATCATCGCCAGTCATCTCTCTCACACTATTAATAGAAATATCTACCACCTTGAAAAGGCTCTAGCAGCAAAATACTTGCATTAGTGGGATGAAATTCCAACAGAACAGAGTCCTAGATTAACTTCACTTCCTTCAAATATCAAAATCAGAAGAAAAATAATCAGGGATGGGCCAGATCTACCCATATCTTTAAATATGGGGATAAGAAATTAGGGGATTTAAATATGAGGATTTAAACTAAATTAGGTCAATTTGAAAATACAACCAAAATGTGCTAAGTTTGAGGAACTTTTACTTTCACTCAATATCTATCACTTCAGCCTCACAAGTCAAATTGAAGTTATCAGAACTGCTTTAAAGAAAGCAAGCTTTCAGGTATCTGAAAGGTATCTGCTCTACTACTGTAACCTACTTATAGTTCAGAAATGGTGATTAAAATGGGTAAGAAACCAGATTCGGGTAACTAGCAACATGGGCCAGAATATTAAATATACATCCCTGTCTCCTCCAACTCACAGCACTACTCCCATTTATTGAGTACATTCTACTCAATATACTAACATCCTCTTTTTTTTTTCACGATTTTATTTATTTATTTGAGAAAGAGGGCAAAAGCAAGGGGAGAAGCAAAGGGATAGGTACACATAGACTTTACAATGAGCACAGAGCCCAACATGGGGCTCGATCTCATGACCCTGAGATCCAGACCTGAGCCGAAATCAAAAACTGGACTCAACTCACTGATCCACCCAGTGACCCCTAATATACTCTTTTCTATCCATGAGCAAATTTGCAGAATTCAACACTATGTCCTGGTGTTAATTAACCACTAATCTATTTAATGTAAAGCACAATGTTAAGTTTTAACAATGTTAAGTTTTAAGTTTTAATGTTAAGTTTTCTTAACATTTTTTAGTGCTTAAAGAAATATAAAAACACAAATGCATTACATGTGAGTTATTCCACTGTCCATCAGAGAATTACACAACATAAAACATAGTCAAGGCATACCTTGAAGACTTCAGAGTCATCAAGATATAAGTAGTAGGGCATATCTGCATCATTATTGTCTTATGAATCAAATCATCTTAGATATGTAGAAAATGAGTAACACAAACGTATGCACATTATTTCATTTTGAGCAGCCATTAATTTTAACTAAATAAATCACTAAACTAAAACATAATTTCTTTTTTTAAAGTTTTTTTTTTTTTTAAAGTAATTTCTATGCTCAACTTAGGGGGCTTGAATTTACAACCCCAAGATCAAGAGTCATATGTTCTACCAAATGAGCTAGCCAGGCACCCCTCAACTAAAACCTCAGGGAAAGAAGTGACACATAATTCCCCAAAGATGGGATTTCTTATGGGCATCAAAAGACATTAATGGTTTAAGGAAAATCTCCTTGCCCTCTTGTCGTTTTCTATAAAGCAAGAATGATTCTGAAGAGATGTGTTACTTCTTTATTCTAACCAAGTTTTTAAGTCAGGAGCTGTATACGACAGCAGTTCAAAAAATATGGATCACTGATTCTGGCTACAAATTCTATCCGCTTGGGTATACACATGCACACTGTTTTCATCCTCAGTTTAACACATTACAAACTGCAATTTGTCTTGTTACTGTTTCCTTAAAAGTTCCTGATACCTGAATAAAAAGACAAAGGTGGGGTGGGGAAGGAAAAGAAAAAGGGAGGAAGGGAAAGAGGGAGTGAAAATCAGACGATATAAATGCTTACAGGAAGAAAACATGGAAAAACTAAAGAAGGTCTCGACTCCAAATATTAGAAAGACTTATCCAGAAAAGTCCCCAACAGTACAGAAACTCTTTTTTTTTTTTTTTTTAAGATTTTATTTATTTATTTGTCAGAGAGAGAGCGAGCGAGAGCAAGCGAGAGCGAGCACAGGCAGACAGAGTGGCAGGCAGAGTCAGAGGGAGAAGCAGGCTCCCTGCGCAGCAAGGAGCCCGATGCGGGACTCGATCCCAGGACGCTGGGATCATGACCTGAGCCGAAGGCAGCTGCTTAACCAACTGAGCCACCCAGGCGTCCCTAGTACAGAAACTCTTAAACAAAAGATGGGCTACCCAGAAAATAAAACTTCGAAATTCATATTATCAGAACCAAGACCTATAAGAACTAATGAAAATCTGTATGATAAACTACCTTTCAAGAGTTGCTGCTTCCTAATCTAAAAGCAAATGAAGAGATCCACCCAATGTGCATCAATAAATAATTACCACATAATCAATCATCAAAACCTGGATACAAATGCGAGTGATAAGGGGAGCTACTAATAATTACATAAAGAGATATAAATCAGGACTCTTCTGAAAAAATGGGGCATACTATTACCTTTTCAAGTGGAGATCAAGAACAAGAAATCAAATAAATCATAACACTGCATCCATACAATAGGGATCTATGCAGTAAAAACAAAAGAATATGCTCTCTCTATTCCAGTTAAGACTCCCAATATACGTTAACGGACTTTAAAAAAAGAAAAAAAGATGCAGAACAGTGTGTACACTATGCTACTTTCCTGTTTAAAAAACTAAGCAAATACTTACTTATATCTGCATAATGAAACTCTGGAAAAAAATACATAGAAAACCAACGTGGGGGCAAAGGAGTGGATTTGGGTAAACCAAGAAATTTTACTGTGTATTTTATTTTAACCAGGTGAATGATTTACTCTAAGAAGAGCAACCACACCGCAGGCCCAAAATATAAGTAACTTCACAGACTTTAACCTAATAAAAGTTTGACAAATTATTTCAGTTAAGTGCAAAAGAAAAACCTCTACATAGACCTAAATTATAAATTCTAAACATGAAAAGTATGAATTAATGTGGCCTTACAATAAATTTATCAAATAAATTTTTTACACTAAAAAATTTATTGTGCATCAATATTCTCATTTCATGAAGGAGAAAGTAACCAGGTTCTTGTACTAACTCAACCATCAAGGTACAGCAGAACAAAATATAATGCAGCCAAAGAAATGAATGTTAATTTTCCAAAGTCACAAAAGTTAAAAAACTGCCGTGAGCTTCCCGATAATGAAAACGACTGCACTGCTCTACTGACCTGTGACTTTCATCAAGAAAAACTTCCTATTTTTACAAGTTTGCGTGAACTTTGTATTTAATCTATTCCTCTACCTTCTACTTCTCACCCTTTGCCTACATTCTTCTGTGCAAAGTTTCTTTGCAAAAGCAAAAAAACACCACCCATTCTTATAAAATAAACAATGCTTAAGTTAGAAGAAAAACACACAAACCCCACAAACTAACATAAATTCTGCTTTCAATACCTTATAAAAAGTAATAAAAACTCAAATTGAGAACTTAAGAAAAAATACCATATTCATACATTACATGGATGTGTCACCCATGACTACATATAATAACCAAGTGAACTGCTTTGTTCAGTACTTTAAAACTCCACCTGAGTTTATGCAAGCCCTTCAGAGCATATTCTTTAAAAATTCTCCCTCCAAGAAGAGTATTTTAAAATATTCTCACCTGTTCAGTAATTGAACTTAAATCATTAGATGAGAAATCTTCCTCTTCATTCTCAAAAAACTCATAGTAATTTTCCAGAAGTCCAGCCATTATCCTGCTCACTATTTCTTGCTCTTTCAGATCTTCCACATCTGTGTAAATGCTAAGAATAAAAGTCTAAATTGAACTGAAAGTCCTTAAATCAAATACAGGTAAAATTAGAAGACAACCAATGAGTCACTTTATAAACCTGAGCAATTTATATCATCATTCTGTGCCTCAGTTTTCCCATCTGTAAAGCCTACCTAATTTGTACCCTCTTCACAGAAATGCTCGGAGGGTTAATCAGATCTACTATAAAAAATAATGGTTCACCAGGCAACCTATGATCTTTGGCAGGTAGTATAATGACTCTATTTCAGAAATTCAAATTTTTTTTGATTACATAAAAATTTGTGGAAAAACTTACTGGAAGACATCTGGACCAAAGACAGCAGCCAAAGAGTTTGCAGACCAAATTTCTTCATGATGTGATGCTACATTGGCTAAAAATCTACACAGAAACTTTAACAAACTGTAATTAACAGGTGGAAGCTGCTGTAAAAGGAACCTCAACTTTCTTCCAAATTCATCTTCATTATTATAATCTATAAAACATAATGACAGGTTTTTTTAATGAAGTAAAAGCAAAGCTCAGATTTTTTGCCAGGTTCACATTACTCCACCCACATCACCTTTTTACTATTAACAATTCAAAACCTCTTCACTTCCTCTACCAGAGGCCAAATGGCTTAGAGCTTCACATTTCACTTATTAAGGGAAAGAGAAGAGTTGGAGAAGGAATTCAACCCCTCAATTGCTGAACGTTGTTTTCCTCACCTATTACTCATTGGCCCAAATTCTCTATGTTTGTTTAATTCTCATCATACTGTCTCTTGCATGACTGTACCTGTATTTCCAAAGCAATGCCAATCCTAAGAAGTCAAAATGCACTGGCCAATGCAAGTCAACAACTATGAGTGAACAAAGATTTAACCCACACCACGGAAAACCTAACCCAACAAATACAAATCAGCCTTTTTTTTTTCTTTACTTGGCTTGAAGTCTGATGTCCAAATTGATATTTTATTTCCTTCAGGCAGGGGTCCAAGAACAAACTACAGATATATTCTGAACCCGGAATCAAAGCTGTCTTCTGGTTTTTGCTAAGACGTTCTATCAAACCAGGGATAAAGAGTATCCTACAGCAACATCACCACTAAGGAACAACACTATTATTGGATATTATGCCACACATACCACTTTATATGTATTTCTCTTCTTTCCCAACCTATTCCATGTTCTTCTGTCCTGCCTTTTCTTCTCCTCCTCCTCCTCCTCTCCCTGTAGCTTAGGCTTCCTAAGACCAGTCATAAAAAGTAAACAGGACTACAGGGATCTAAGAAGTTGCCATCCCCTTGACTAGACCATACAGACCCAAAGAGCATATGTCCTCCAAAGGGGAACATAAGAAATGAATCTCAGAACTATTATAATTACTGTTTACATGTCAAGATTTCTACAAGATAAAAAGACTTCGAAATTAATGGTAAATGACTGATAGGTAAGAATCAAATTATACTACCTTGAGAAAGTTGCATCAAGTGAATATGCAAACTGCCAGGGATAACAGGTTCAGGGAGTTCTTGAAGGAAAAACCTAAGAAGACTAATAGCTGAGGGAACATCTGCTTCCTTAACCAAGTCCACCTCTTCTCCGCTGTCGTATCTCTGCCGCAGCCACTCCACTGTCTCAGCATTTCCATTGACTTGAAAAAGTCCTTGTTGCTCCAGACCTCCTACATTAGTTCAAAGTAAAAATTTTAAAAGCTTCAACTTCGACTACTTGGCCATATATATTCATTTTCCAACCAACTTAAAATACTCACTTTTGTTTGGTTGGTTTTTCTTAATTTTTTTTTTCAGTGTTCCAAGATTCATTATTTATGCACCACACCCAGTGCTCCAGGCAATATGTGCCCTCCTTAATACCCATCACTAGGCACACCCAACCCCCCAAACCCCTCCCCTCCAAAACAAAACCCTCAGTTTGTTTCTCAGAGTCCACAGTCTCTCATGGTTTGTCTCCCCTCCAATTTCTCCCCACTCACTCCTCCTCTCCATCTCCCGATGTCTTCCGTGTTATTCCTTATGTTCCACTAATGGCCAAAATACTCACTTTTGAAAAAACCTTGGCTCTCCCTACAGGGCTAAACACCTTCAAATCACACATTTTAGGAACATCCTATCTCTGTCCTGAGGGATAATTTATTTTATCCACTCCACCTCCATTAAAAATATTCCATTACCACCCCACTAAACAATGCTATATGCTGGGCATTTCTAAGTATATAACTTTACATAAAGAAATTTCTACCATTTTTCCTTACTATATTTTGGACTTTCCATAGTGGAAAAAAAGAAAAGAAAAAAAAATCTGAGGTCAAAAGGGATAAACTGTTCAACAAAGGCTAGTCCTCAAGGTAAGGAAATGTATACCATGTTCCTCAATATAGTCCACAACGTGGCGGACTATGAACGGAACCTCATTGTCTGGATGTCCTCCCTGCTGCAGCTCATCAAGTGGAATTCCAAATATTTTGTTAGCAAGAACGGAGTTGCAGTTACTCAAGGAAGGGGAGGAGCTCTTCCTCATATCTTTTTTGCAGCCAGAAATCAAAGCTGTCTTTTCTGCCAAATGAAAGACAAACAAACAAAAAAAAGAGACTAATTATCAACAGGTGACAAGATGATTAAATACATTACAAAAAATGCTTTACACCTGAATTTGTTTTCATCATTACATATGTTCCAGTTCTCAGGCCCACAAGATATTCTACAAATAAAGCTCAACACAATCATCCAAACATTTTCTCTGTTACATCTAGTTTGCGCATTTATCAAACAATGGCACATCTATCATTAAACTTAACAAAGGACATTAATGTCCCAAAGACAAATTATGGGGCAAGAGGACCTTTACTGACCAAGCTTAATGACACAGGTAAAAAGCCAAACCCAATCATTTTTGTACTGTGCTGTATGAAGCACATCTAACCTCTTAATTTATAAGCACCCAAAACAGGAGAGAATCACTTTTTATAAAGTATTGAGCTAATAATCACTTTTCATCAATGATGGGCTAGTAAGAACAAGACCAACCAGCTCTTATTCGACATGACAGAGCAGCCACAATGTTTTTATAAATGAAGGATATTTTTCAGTTCTAGACATCAACTTTCAAATGAGAATGTTCTTTCATCAATCCTGCTGTTTCATTCATTATTTCAAAGAAAAATTTCCATAGCCAATCTCACTCAGAAGAAATAAGTTATTTATCTTAACTTTGTAGGAACAGTGATCTGTCAAGTAGTGAGAGAAAACAATGTTTCAAATATCTGAAGCATCAGACAACAAGTAATCCCAAGAAAAATTTGTTTCCTAAAATATTTATTACTTTATGTGGGAAATGAGTATTTTCAAAAGAAAAACTTTTTTCAAAAGATGTTAATGAACGAAATGACACCAACTGGGCTTTTTTTCATCACATCAGAGAAACCATTCCTTTCTCATAAGAAAGAACAGAGCAAAATAATAAATCTACTCAATATTCTAGAGTTTGCAAAAATAATCTTTATATAAATTACATAATAGTTGTACCCAGTTGATCAAGAGTGTCACAATGTGACTAGGAAACAATCCATTCAACTTGAAGAAATTAGGGGAAGCAAAAATGCTATAAATTTATATAGCTTTCAACAAGCAAGATCCATTCTTCAACATATGTGGGGCCAGGCAATAACTACAAAACCTCAAGTTAATAATCAAATAGCAGCAACAGTAGATCAACTCCAAAATTTCTTTGTATTTATACAGCATAGGAGTTACCATTTTGAAAACTTACCTTTGAGTACTTACACACCTAAGTTTAAAAAATGGCTTCTGCACCAGCTACCCTCACTGAGCAAGCATTCTTTTGTCATTTATGGCTGTTTGAGATTATGGCAGAAGATCAGCCTGTAGTTCCTCATTGAAGAAACGCAGAACTCGATCAGTACTTCAGCAGTTAATCTATAAGAAAAAAAAAAACAGTTCTTTTCATTCCCCAAATCATCTCTTACTATGAGAAGCAACTAGAATAAGCAGTGAAGTCCAGTTATTTAGGAGGGTAACTATACTGAACACTATTCTTCTGCCTGAAAATTGGTCTGTAACCTACTAAAGGCAAAATCTTACACAAGGTTTCAAATTATGGTGGCCAACCTGGGCAAGGATCTTTCCGGTAAAAACAAATAAAAGAACTGCAGAGGAGAATCTTTAACAGTACAGATCTTCAGAGATTACACCACTCAAATATTCCATCTTCCTCAATGGAGCCTTCATTGGAACACACACACCCCGCCCACCTCCACTGGGTCCCCATATACTCAGAACAAAACACAAAAACCTTTTCAGATCAAAGAACTGAAGATATGATTTTAAGCTTGGAAAAGCACTTATGTACTTCATTCTTTTCTTTGTATACAGCAGGGTTTTTTGTTTGTTTGTTTTTTGTTTTTAGCAAGACTGTAGTTATCTGAGCTTTCTGGTTTGGAGAGACAATAGCATATGTTGGAAAAAAGCACTTAAGAAAAGCTAATATTCAAATATTGACTCCACCATCCTAAACATATGACCCTGAACAACTTCCATGTCTTCACCTAATCTTAGGTTTCCTTTATGTAAGAGTAATACTTATACAGCTGTGTAACTGAGATAATACAGGAAGGTAGTAGACAGAGAACCAGTTTTCTCTCTTCTTTGCATTTAACACTGAAAGACCAGCAAATAGGCTGGGAAGAGAGGAGTTTTGTTTGGCAATGTGTTTAGTATTTGGTCTCAACTGTGAATTGTTGTTTCATCATCCTCTATGAATTCCAGTAATCTACTTAAGAAATCTTCTAATAAGCTCAGGAAACTACACTACAGTACTCTGTTCAAGAGAGTGCAGGAAAGCAGAAGAGTATTATCATTCAGTGTCGTTTTCAAAAATGTCTTATTAGTAACATACACCTCCAGGAGGAACATGAAAAATGGAGGGGAAGGAAAACCACATTCCCACAACAAATCTTCGGTAGATGATTACTTCCTAAACATCTTGAAATGCCTGCTAAGACATGTATGTAGCCTATTCATCTGAAACACAACTTCAAAGTTAAGTTATGGAAGATCTTTTAGAGAGGTTAACTTCAAGGATAAAATGTTTAATGAACTTACATTAAGTCAGGTTGATACATTCACAACATAAAGAAAATGGGAATCTGCTTGATGTACAATAAATTAACACTCATTAGAAGAGTTCTGTTAGAGTCAAGTTCTGTGTATCATTAAAATGGGTACTCAATGTTTCTGTGCCTTGTTAATGAAACAAGGAATCAGCAGAGTACAAAAAGCATTTAGACTGAAGAGTGGCCCAAAATAATATTCCTGTGAAATGCAAGGTAGTTTTTGACATTATTTAATCTTGTTCCCCACTCCTTGTCCCTGTAAATATTCCCTTCCTATCTGTAGTGGGTTCAACATTGTTCCCCCCAAAATTCGTGTTCATCCAGGACTTCAAAATGTGAACTTACTTGGAAATAGGGTCTGTGCATATGCAGTTAGTTAAGGATCTCAAGATGAAATCATCCTGAGGGCGCCTGGGTGGCTCAGTTGGTTAGGCCTCTGCCTTTGGCTCAGGTCATGATCCCAGGGTCTTGGGATGAAGCCCCATGTCGGGCTCCCTGCCCTGTGGGAGCCTGCTTCTCCTCCTCCCTCTCTGATGCTCCCCCTGCTTGTGCTCTCTGGCTCTCTCTCTCAAATAAATAAATGAAATCTTTAAAAAAAAAAAATCCTGGTTTTAGGGTGAGTCCTAAATCCAATGACGGGTGTCCTTATCAGCAGAATACAGGACACACAGAGACATAAAGAGGGGAAGAAGGCCATGTGAAGATGGAGGGAGAAACTGCGAGTTATGCAGTCACAATACAAGAAACATCAGGAGCCACCAAAAGCTGGGAGAGGCAAAGGAAGATTCCTCCCCAGAACCTTCAGAGGGAATATGACCCTGCCCGCACCTTGATTTTAGCCTTCTGGCTTCCAGATCCATGAGAAAAAAAAAAATTCTATTGCTTTAGAGTTATCCTGTTTATAGTAATTTGTCATGGAATCCCTAGAAAATTCATGTGACATCTAAACTACAAAATCCAGTTCTCAAAGGGAAATATTATCAGGTACCATAGAAAAATGTCCCAAAGAGATCTGATGAATGTCTTAGCAAACAGAATCAATAAGTGGAAAGAAAGCCATTAATCAATAAAAGACTTGACACAAGAGAATAAATGTTCAGACTTTCAAAATAACCAATTTATTAAGAACAGCAAAATCATTTTAAGAATTTTTAAAATTTTAAGTACAATATACCCACCCCAACATCGGACTCAAATTCACAACCCCAAGATCAAGAGTTACATGCTCTACTGACTGAGGCAGCCAGGCACTCCCAAAATAGTAAAATCATTTTATATACCAATGACTATTGCCTCCTATAGTGGTACTGACATCAAGTAAGGATTCATTTTGAATTTTACATCATGAGGCAAGAGTGATTAAAAAAAAAAAAAGCGACTAAATACCAATTTTCAAAATGGCAGGTGACAGGTACATTCAGGAAAGTATAACTTCATATACCAGGCTATCAACTTGAGCTCTGCTGAGGATCAAGGTATTTCTACATTCCACTCAGTTCTACCTACATATACATATATATGATAGCAACATACACCTTTCTTAATAGCAGAGAATCTTTTTTAAATTAAGATAAATATATTATTTGTTTCAGGGGTACAGGTCTGTGATTCAACAGTCTTAATGTTAATATCCAGTGCTCATTACAACACATACTTTCCCAGTGTCCATCACCCAATCACTGCAACCTCCCACCCACCTGCTCTCCAGCCACCCTGTTTATTCCTAAGATTAAGGGTGTCTCCCTCTCTGATTTCATCTTGTTTCATGTTTTCCTCTATTCCCCTATGACCCTCTGCCTTTTTTGTTAAATTCCACATACCAGGAAGATCATATAATTGTCTTTCTATGATTGACTTATTTCGCTTAGCCTAATACCCTCTATCTAGTTCCAGCCACGTTGTTGCAAATGGCAAGATTTCATTTTTTTATATGGCTTAGCACAGAATCTTCTAAGTTTTAAATACCTAATAAAATTAGTAGAGAGGGACTTTTTTTAAAAAAGTACAATAACAACATCAATACAATGGACAAATAACTGAGCTCTTACAATATGCCAGGAACTGGGCGCCTGGGTAGTTCAGTGGGTTAAGCAACTGCCTTCAGTTTGGGTTATGATCCTGGAGTGCCAGGATTAAGTTCCACAAATGGCTCCCAGCTAAGTGGGAAGTCTGCTTCTCCCTCTGACCTGCCCCCTTCTCATGCTCTCTCTCTCTCAAAATAAATAAATAAAATCCTAAAAAAAAAAAAAACGACAACAACAACAAAAAAAAACCCCACAATATGCCAGGAACTATTTTAAGTGTTTTATTCTTTTTCTTAAAGTTTTTTTTTTTTTTTAATTTGAGACAAATGAGAGCGAGCACAGAGGGAAAGGGAGAAGCAAACTCCCCACTGAGTGAAGAGCCAAACATGGGCCTTGATCTCAGGACCCTCACACCATGACTTGAGCTGAAGGCAGACACTTAACCAACTGGGCCGCCCAGGTGCCACTTAAGGGCTTTAAGTGTATTAATTCCAGGGCGCCTGGGTGGCTAAGTGGGTTAGGCCTTTGCCTTTGGCTCAAGTCATGATCTCAGGATCCTGGGATGGAGTCCCGAATAGGCTCTCTGCTCAGCAGGGAGCCTGCTTCCTCCTCTCTCTGCCTGCCTCTCTGCCTACTTGTGATCTCCCTCTCCTCTGTCAAATAAACAAAATCTTTAAAAGGAAAAAAATAAATGTATTAATTCTTTTATCCTTACAACAATTCTATGGATGCAGATACCTTCATTATATCCATTTCACTGAAAAGAAAACCAAAAAACACTGAGAACTTCCTGGGGTGATGGAAATGTTCTATGTCATAACTATGACAGTGATGGTTATGTGCTTAATACACATGTCAATTGAACTACTGGGTATTTAACCCAAAGATACAGATGGTTAGGGCCACATGCACCCTAATGTTTATAGCAGCAATGTCCACAATAGCCAAACTGTGGAAAGGGCCAAAGTGCCCTTCAACAGATGAATGGATAAGAAGATGTGGTCCACATACACAATAGAATATTACTCAGCCATGAGGAAGGATGAATACCCAGCTTTTGCATCAACGTGGATGGGACTGGAGATTACACTAAGTGGAGTAAGTCAAGCAGAGAATGTCAGTTATCATATTGTTTCATTTATGTGTGGAACATAAGTAATAGCATGGAGGACATTAGGAAAATGAAGGGGAAAATGAATGGGGAGAAATCGAGTGGGAGATGAACCAGGAGAGACTATGGACTTCAGGAAACAAACTGAAGATTTTAGAAAGGAGGCAGTTGGACGAACAGGTGAGCCTGGTGATGGGTATTAAGGAGGGCACGGATTGCATGGACCACTGGGCATTATACAGAAACAATGAATCATGGAACACTACATCAAAAACTAATGATGTACTGTATGGTGACTAACATAATACAAAAATGGGAAAAAAAAGAAACAATGAAAATCCTATTTAATAAATATTTATAGTTCTTATATAAGCCAGGTTCTAGGAAATG
The DNA here is from genome assembly GCF_030435805.1 of Mustela lutreola. Lineage (NCBI taxonomy): Eukaryota > Metazoa > Chordata > Mammalia > Carnivora > Mustelidae > Mustela > Mustela lutreola. The sequence goes on from NC_081294.1 coordinate 76,159,607, forward strand.
AACAAAACTGAGCTAAACAAACAGGCAAAAATACTTAGTATCATAATGCTTCCATGATGGTGATGTTTTTGTTGTTGTTGTTTTTAATTAAAAACTCAAGCAATCCCTGTCCCCTGAGCTTCTGATTTATATCTAAAACTGCCTGCTTAGGAAGAAAACAAAAGGGTTTAAAAAGGAAAGGCAAAACCAAGAAACGGACTCTAAACCTTAGAGAACAAACTGACAGTTACTAGAGGGGACATGGGCAGGGGGATGGGCTAAACGAGTGACAGGAATTAAGGAGGACACTTGTGATAAGCACTGGGTGTTGTATATAAGTGATGAGTCAGTCACTAAATTCTACACCAGAAACCAATATTACACTGCACATAAACTAACTGTAATTTAAATTAAAATGTGATTAGAAAAAAACAATACACATATCAAACTTACTGGACATTTAAATTGGTGAATGCTATTGTATATAAATTACTGCATATAAATTTTACTTCAAAAAAACAAAAAATTAAAAAGAAACCATATAAAGACATAACATCACCTTAATAGTTAAATAATACCAAGCTACTTCCATTATACAATATGTCATTTTTAAAAATATACTTCTCTTTTCAAAAAAGAAAAATAAAAGCTCTCTTTCAACCACATTTCAAGAACCTATCCTATTCGGTCAAAGGTATGTTATCCAGCTTATTTAGAAATTACTACATTTTTTAAAAAAATTCAATTGGACTGAAGATTAAGTCTTTTCAAAGCAAACAATTTAACAAGACAATGTAATAGTGTTAAGCTATGATCTGTGATATACTAATAAATAATAAAGTTTCATTGTTTTTCAAATAAACTGTGATAAGAGTAGCAACTGCCAAGATAAACCATCATTTTCATGTGAAAAACTTCTACATTCAGAATGAACAGAAACTGGGCCCCTGGGTGGCTGAGTGGGTTAAGCCTCTGCCTTAGGCTCAGCTTCCCCATCTCTCTCTGCCTGCCTCTCTATTTGTGATCGCTGTCTGCCAAATAAAATCTTTTAAAAAAATAAAAAAGAACAGAAAGGAACAAGAAAATTCACTTATGCCTTAAATGCTTTTGACAAAATAGTATACAATTCACACAGAAAAATTTAAGAGCTACCTCAATAATTGCTAAACCCCCCCCCCAAAGCAAAGGGGAAAAATAAAAGCCCTCTTACTAGTTTACTATGAGGGAAAAGACAACAGGGAGCTGGGCCTCAATAAAGGTAGTAAACTTCGGGAAAAGAGATTTAAGTTTTTAGACAATTACACTGTCTGACTCTAAGTCAGCGAACTAAATCTTAAGGTAAATAAATTTACCCCTGCTCCATATATTCAGGTTTTCATTAGCAAGCTCTAAACATTTCATCAATGCAAAGGAAAAGGCACCTCTTCATTCAGAAGGTACCACCTTCATTCCAAGTCAACAAAGACAGCTCTTTTAAGGTTCCCAAAATACTAAATCAGTGGTTTCTTTAGGATCTGAAAAACTGACAAGATATTAATTTGTCTGAAACCCTAACACTATACCAAACAAACAGAAAGGCCAAACCAATGTCAAGAGCACATAAAGTTACCTGTCATATGTTCACAGATGCTATTTTGATCCAGGAAAACACCAAGTCAAATCTATTATTAAATTCATAGTGACAATGCCACTAAGTATTAAAGGATAAAACAGAATTCAGGATTAGAAGTATTTTAAATAAAAAAGCTATAACACTCCAAAGTTTAGGAACTTCTTTACCTTAAAAAAACAGAAAAAAAGAGTATGAAGTACATCTTTTGACAGTTTTTACCCTTATGTCTGAGGACTTGTTCATCTGAATGCACTTTAACATACTACTAGACGGTGCAATCATCCTCCATGTCATTCCACAAAACTACAATGAACAATGGAATCAAGCCTGTTTTTTAAGACTACAGTTGCCAAATTAAGATTCAAGATATAGCGCATATATTTCAAAGACTAAAACACACTAAATGTAAACCATTTTACCTTGAGACAGTTTATTGTTCTTCTATTTAACATATTCAGGCAAAAATTGGTTGCCCCTGGAGATAAGCTACTGGTAAATAGCCTGGCTCATTTTAAAAAACTCTCAAAAGGGTTTCATGACCATAGTCAATTATTTTATAACCTCCAACCATGATTTCAAGCGATTCCAATCAAAACAAAGTAATAAAGCCTGAGGGAGATAAAATCCCTTGTAACTAAGTCCCCTCATCTATTCTGCTCACTGATCTCCTCAAAACTAAAATCTAACCCAAATCCCCACTTGGACAAAATTCCTTAATCGTTTTCCACTGCCTAGAGTCATGGGACTCCAAATTTTTGATCAGGAAAAAATGATGAACCCACCCTTCACTTTTGCATTGTATGCATATTTCTAAACTAGAATAGTAAATCACATACTAGCATATTATATATAATAAACACATAAAAATCATTTTAAGACTAAAAATATATATGAAAACAAATTGTGGGACACTTTGGGTGGCTCAGATGGTTAAGTGTTAAACTCTTGGGTCTCAGCTCAGATCATGATCTCAGGATTGTGAGATCCAGCCCCATCAGTGCAGTCAACCTGGGATTCTTTCCCCCTTTCTCACTCTTCTCGTTTCCCACCCTCCCCCCACTCTTGGGGTCTCTCCCTCAAATAAGTAAAATCTTTAGAAAGCAAAAAACAAAACCAAAAACCATAAATTCTACTACTACTGCTACACAGACACACGTACACACACACACACACACACACACACACACTCTTAATAGATCTCGTCCTTCCATAGTGCGAGCATCTCATGACACCAAAAAGCAAACCGATTACAAAATGGGCAGAGGACCTGGATAGACATTTTCTAATAAAGGCATACTGTCAGCCAACAGACATGGAAAGGTGCATAAGGTTAGTCTAACCAGGGAAATGTAAATCAAAACCACTATGAGGTACTACCTCACACCTCTAAGAATGGCTAGTATCAAAAAGAAATAACAAGTGCTGGCAAGTATGTCGAGAAAAGGGAACCCTCTTGCACTGTTGGGAAAGTAAACTTGTGCAGCTGCTATGAAAACAGTACAGAAGTACCTGAAAAAATTAAATACAGAAATACCATACAATCAAGTAATTCCACTTATGAGTAATTATCCGAAGAAAAAGAAAATACCATTCTGAAAAGATACATGCACCCCAATGCTAACCGCAGCATTATATATAGTAGCCAAGATATGGAAGCAAACTAAGTGTCCATCAATGAATGAATGGATAAAGAAGATGTGATATATATAGACAATGATATTACTCATCCATAACAAAGAATGAGATCTGGCCATTTGTGGTGATGTCTATGGACCTGGAGGATATTACACTAAGTGAAATAAATCAGACGGAAAGACAAATACCACATAATTTCCCTTGGATGTAGAATCTAAAAAACAAAAACCAGAAACAGACTCAAACAAAGAGAATAAAATGGTAGTTGCCAGAGGAAAGGGCAGTAGGGAGTGAGGCAAAATAGGTGAAGGGTATTGAGAGGTACAAAATTCCAGTTATAAAATAAAAAGTCACAGAGAGAAAAGTATACCACAGGGAATACAGTCAAAAATAATCTGGTAACTCTATATGGTAACAGATGGTAACTGTACTTACTGCAGTGGGCATCGCTTAATGTATATAAATGTCAAATCACTATGTTGTACACCTGGAACTAATACAGTACTATAAGTCAACTATACTTATATTTAAAAATTTAAAAACACAAGTGCCAGTACCTCACCTCTGAGACCAGTGGCCTACAGCACTGTTTCTCTAACTTCGTCTGGGGATAGGGAGGGGCTTGTTCAATATGCAGAGTACAAAGCCATTACCCCAATCCAGCATCCATAAGAGCATGGCCTGGACCTCATGTTTAATAAGCTCTTCAGGTGATTACACTGCACAGAAAGATTTAAGAAACTCCAGCATGCAAACTAAACCCTAAACTCCATTGCATGGCCTCTAAGTACTTTACCTACCAATTAAATCTCCCTTTCTGCCACTCTTCCACCTCACTCTATTCTCCAGCAATACTTAAGTCATTTGGGGCTCACAATCCAGTCCTCAGGCTCTACACATACCATTTTCTGTGCTTAGAGAGGTAACTCAACACCATAACCAACCAATTCCCTAACCAACCCCACCCAGTTCACCAAACTTCTATTGATAAATTTGAGTCCAATTCTAACTTCCTACCAAAACTTACCTAATTTTCAAAAGCATACAGTTCTTTCTCCTTTGCTCCTAATATACCATGATTGTTTTAGCAATTATGTCACAGAATTAAAGTATATCTGTCTCTCAAAAGAGAGGATCCATGAAGGTAGGAACCCTGTTGTTTCACCTTTGTAACACTAAGGGCCTTACCCAATGCCTGACACATAACTGAGGGTTTTTTTTAAAAGATTTTATTTATTGGGCAACTGGGTGGTTCAAGTGGTTAAGCGACTGCCTCCAGCTCAGGTCATGATCCTGGAGTCCAGGGATCAAGTCCTGCATCAGGCTTCCTGCTCCACAGGGAGTCTGCTTCTCCCTCTAATCCTCCCCTTCTTGTGCTCTTATTCTCTCTAATAAGTAAAATCTTAAAAAACAAACAAACAAACAAACAAAAAAACACACCTAAGCCACCCACCCACCCCTAAATAAATAAAACTTTAAAAATACATATACACGAGGAAAGGTAACACTTTAAATGCCTGTCTCCTGATTAAAAGGTAAGCCTGTAATGTACTAGAAGATGCCTCTCAACAAGTTCCCTTTTCCCACAAGCACTCCAGAGTCCCTGGTCCACTAATGTAGCATAATTTTCCATTAAGTCAAAGTGACTATCAGTTAAATTAGCTCTTCACACGAAGTACTAGCAGAATGAGTGACCCTTTTTTAAAAATAGCACAATTTAGAAGGTGACAAAAAATATCTGAGAAGACATATATGCATTATAAAGAACACACACTAGACAGTTAAATGTGGACATGTAATCTCAATTTTGACAAATTCAGACTCTTGCAGACTCCTCTATTCTAGTAACCTTTCACCTCTTTTCCACTGAAAACATGCACACCCAGCACCTACCACAAAATAATGAGAAAGGTTTAAGAAAACTAGTTTATCACTTCTTATTGCACATTAATACAAAACTGTAACTCCCTTTTTTTTTATGTAAGGGGGTACTGTGGGAAATTCTACAACCTGTTCTTGGGTCCCTTGAAATCAGGACATTTCTCTTTTTGTACAAACTTGTACTGAAACTGCTCTAGGGAAGAAAGAAAGAGAGAGAGAGAGAAAAGAAAGCTAGCACATGAACAAAAAAAAGCATTTAATACACTTATTTTTGTATGAGTCTTCCCCAGTAGATTATCAAATTGGAGAGCAAAAAATATGACTTTCCCTTTGTCTCCTCAGTTATGAACACTAAACAAAAAGTACAACTCCAATATATGAACTGATGCTATCTTTTCTGGTGTACTTTCCAATTCACCTTCCAAAAGAATCCTCACAGTCATCCTGTCTGAGATAAGCAGGACAGATCACCATTCCCTCTCTCAGAAGAGAAACAAAATAAAATCTCAAAAAGCTGAAGAAACTAGTTCAAAGTCACTGCTACTGACTAGATGGATGTGGATGCTCTTTCCGGCAACAATGACTGCCATCATTACTGAAAACTTTGTTTAAAATTTCGGTGAAATATATGAAGACATACAGGAGGTAATTTTTAAAACATTTAGGGACGCCTGGGTGGCTCAGTTGGTTAAGCAGCTGCCTTCGGCTCAGATCATGATCCCAGCGTCCTGGGATCGAGTCCCACATCGGGCTCCCTGCTCAGCGGAGAGCCTGCTTCTCCCTCTGCCTCTGCCTGCCATTCTGTCTGCCTGTGCTCGCTCTCTCCCCCCCTCTCTCTCTGATAAATAAATAAAAAATCTTAAAAAAAAAAAAAAAACAATATTCTGTACCTGCTATTCAAAAAATCAATATTCAAACACTACCATATTCCTTAGGAGAAAAAAAGGCTACCTGTTGAAATTAAAAGTTTCAAAAGTGATTCTACAATCAAACATAATATAGTCTGCTTTTCCTGTAAAATCTCTGATCTCTGATTCTAAATTTGACTTCCTTTGCCTTTCCAAACTTTTACCTTTATCCTCTAAGCATAAAAGAGCAGCCTGATAAAGAAAAGCAAAAATAGAGACTTTAAGAATAAGTAAACAGGGGGTGGCTCAGTCATTAGGTGTCGCCTTTGGCTCCAGTCATGATCCCAGGGTCCTGTGATTGAGCCCCGCACTGGGCTCCCTGCTTGGCGGGAAGCCTGCTTCTCACTCTCCCACTCCCCCTGCTTGTGTTCCCTCTCTGGCTGTCTCTTTGACAAATAAATAAATAAATAAAATCTTAAAAAAAAAAAAAAAGAGTAAGTAAATGGCTCAACGTTTTCTGTTTCTCTATTTCTTTTTTTTTTTTTAAAGATTTTATTTATTTATTTGACAGACAGAGATCACAGGTAGGCAGAGAGGTAGACAGAGAGAGAGGAGGAAGCAGGCTCCCTGCAGAGCAGAGAGCCCAATGTGGGGCTCAATCCCAGGACCCTGGGATCACAACCTGAGCCGAAGGCAGAGGCTTTAACCCACTGAGCCACCCAGGCGCCCCTGTTTCTCTATTTCTAAAAAGGAAAATAATAACTTGAAAGACATTCCTCTGAAAACTGTTTAAAATCAAAGAGATATGAATTATCATGCATCATATACAAAAGGAAAAGAAAATATACACTAGAGGGCATCCAGGTGGCTGAGCTTCGGCCTTTGGTTCAGGTCATGATCCCTGGGTCCTGGGATCCATCTGGCATCAGGCTCCTCACTTGGCAAGGAGCCTGCTTTTTCCTCTGCCTGCCACTCCCCTTGCTTGTGTGTTCTCCCTCCCTCCCTCCTTCCCCCCCTCTCTCTGACAAATAGATAATAAAATCTTTTTAAAAAGAAAATACACACTATAGCTAAGTAATAACTTAGCAGAAAAGATTGGAGTACTTCCCTCTAACAGAAATCCAGTAAATTTCATTAAGTTATCCTATTAATTCTCCTCATTTTCCTCAACCTAAGACTTTTACACATTCTGGTTCATCTACCTAAAACACACATCCCACTTCATCCTACTCATCTTCAGCTCTTACTCAAGTATCATTCTTAGAGGGGCTTTCTCCAACCTATTCAATCTAATATCTCCCTGTTAAATTCCCTCAAGGCATAGCATTCCTTGGCTCCAAAGCATTCATAATTTTTAGTATATAAAATTCTTTCTGTGTTTTAATGTTTATTTCCCCCGAGAGTACAAGCTTCATGAAGTATGCTGGTGGATTGTTTAAAAAATAATAATAACTTTATTAAGGTATAATTTATATACCACAAAATTCACTCTTTTCAAGTGTACAATTCAACGATACCTAGTAAATTTGCAGAATTATACAACTGTCACCAGGTAATTGCTTGTTGACTTTGGGAATTTAGGAGGAGATAAATATTTGGTGAATGAATAAATGAATCTGATAATGAGCTATTCTTGTAACCCCATAACTACTACTATGTATTCGGTATACCACATGATTTCATGGCAAAACTGCCTTTATTCCATTCCCTCCCATTTCAAATATCCTTCCTTAGTTCCATTTCCAGTCAAAGTCAACTCTTCTATAAGGCCCCAAATTGAACCTACTCACATATTAGCCTACTGCCTTGCTTGCGAAACATTGACTCACTCAGGTCAAGTTGATGTGTGCATACTACAATTCCTTTTTCTCTACAGTAATCTCCTCCTCTGCCCCTAGCCATATTAATCAAACACTCAATAAAACAAAGGAAAGTTTAGAAGCAGTTATGTTACTCACTGGTGAAGAGAGGGCCTTTATTTAATGGATGTACCTTTGTAATATTAAAATGATGGAGGTAAGTTCTTGGTACTGACATACATCTAAATACAGAGTGACCTACCATATAACTGGAATCCTTTTTCAGCTATCATCAGTCCCTTTGTTGTTTATCCATGTATAAAACAGAGATTTTCTAGTTCTATTTTTTAAACTTCAGTATTTCATTCACTTTCAGAACAGCTTTTCAGATAAAAGATTTAATTCATAAAATAACTTTTAAAAGCTACTTTCAAATACTCTTTTAAAGTAACAACAAAGAAACAAAAACAACCCAAAAATGAGCAAAGGACATGAACAGACCTTTCTCCAAAGATACACAAATGAAAAAAGATGTTCAACATCTTTATGTCTTAAGGAAATGAAAATCAAAACCATAATGAAATACCAGCTTGGGGCGTCTGGGTGTCTCAGTGGGTTAAGCCGCTGCCTTCGGCTCAGGTCATGATCTCAGGGTACTGGGATCAAGTCCCGCATCGGGGTCTCTGCTCAGCAGGGAGCCTGCTTCCTCCTCTCTCTCTCTCTCTGCCTGCCTCTCTGCCTACTTGTGATGTCTCTCTGTCAAATAAATAAATAAATCTTTAAAAAAAAAAGAAAGAAATACCAGCTCACCTCCATTAAGATGGCTATTAATAAAAAAATCAACCAACCAACCAACCAACCAGACCAAAAAAAAGAAAAGAATAACTGTTGGGAGAGGATGTGGAGAAAATGGAATCCTTGTGCTTTGCTAACAGGAATGCAAAATGGTACAGCAGCCCTAGAAAACAGTTTGGATGTTCCCCAAAAAGTTAAACATAGAATTACCATATGATGCAGCAATTCCACTGCTAGATACATACCCAAAGGAATAAAAAGCAGGGCCTCAAACAGATATTTGTACACAAACATTCACAGCGACATTATTCGCGTAGTCAAAACCTGTGTTAAAAAAGAGACAACAGGGGGCACCTGGCGGGCTCAGTCAGTAGAACATGCAACTTTTGACCTTGGGGGTGTAAATTCAAGCCCCACACTGAGCATGGAGCCTACTAAAAAAAAAAGAGAGAAACAGAACAGGCAATGGGTCCAGAATGGGAGTCACCTAGACTAAACCCACATCACCCAACTAAGACTTAGTATCTACCTAACTGCCTCCCCCAAGAATGTAATCTTAACCAGTCAGTCTGGAATTTCCTGGTCAGCACTAGTGAGGTAATCTGCCTGATAGACTCAGGCTGTCCACCAAAATACAGTGACCTGCCTGATACAACCCACTCTTTGCTAATAACTTCCTTGTCCTGCCTCCTTCTGCCTATAAAAGCCTTCCATTTTGTACAGCTTCTAAGAGCTCCTTTCGATCTGTTGGACGGGATGCCGCCTGATTCATGAATAGTTGAATAAAGCCAGTAAAACTCTTAAAATTTATTCAACCGAATTTCGTTTTTTTAACAGGGAAAAACAATCCAAATGTCCATCAACAGATGAATAAACAAAATGCTGCATACACATACAATGGAATTCAGCCTTAAAAGGGAAGTAAATTCTCATACAGGCTGTAACATAGATGAACCATGAAAACATGCTAAATGAAATAAGCCAAACACAAAAGGACAAACACATTCCATCTACTTGAAGTACCAAGAACAGGCAAATTTATAGAGACAGAAGATAGAATAAAGGTTATCAGGGGCTAGGTGTAAAAGAGAATGAGGACTTACTGTCTACAGAGTCTCTGGGAAGATAAAAAAGTTCCATAAATATTAGATAGTGGTAAAAAAAAAAATTAGATAGTGGTAATGGCTGCACAACATTGTAATTGTACTTAAAGCCGTTAACTTGTTCATTTTAAAATTGTAAATTTTGTTATGTATTTACCACAATCTTTTCCAAGCTAGCTACAGCAATTCCCACCATATTTCCCAATATTAAAGTTAGTGTATAATGAAGGAAAAGCCATATACACACGAGAGGTTATTCATAAATGACAATAAAAACAGCTGTCATTTTACTGCTGAGCGAAGTCACAAGTCACAACGCATTCATTTCAGCCATTTTCTGTCCTAGAACAATGGCATTCTAATAAAAAACTTACTGTAACATTTACTTCACTCAGTGAAGAATTTTATGACACTGCGATAGGCCTTTCTATATCTTTCTAAGGACTTGTGTCAAAGATCCCTAACTGGGGACACCATTAAATTGGAGAAAATATTGCCCTAATTTTAAAAGCAGCACAGATTAATAAAAGAGCTCCCAATGGACACAAAAATAGTACCCGTCCAATTTCATCAACAAGTAATTAGTAAATGCACAGTACCTGTGAGAAATCCAGGCCAAGAATGGCTACTGTACTTGCAAAAAGGAAAGTTGAAGACAGAGCCTCACATTAACTTAGAAAGTCATTACTTAAAACTATCATTTAATGTCTGCCTTTAAAAGTGCATCCCCCCCCCCCAAAAAAAAAAAAGTGCATCCCAGTTATTTAACGTCCATAGTATGCATTACCGAGGTTCCAGCCGTCATTTTTAGATTATCACCTCCTTGAAAGTAAAAATGCCGAACTTAAGGTACTTTTCTCCATGATTAGACGGCATAATGCGGAACCGAATTAAATTCTGCAACTGCCTTTCTAAAACTCAGTTTGATTCTTAATTGATTAAAAACAAAAGTTTACCTATTTTCACTTGTCAAGCGTGCCAGCCGATTCAATTTCCTATACCCTTGTCTCGGAAAGCAGTCGCCCCACGTGAAACTTAATGCTGTACCCCCTCTGGCCTGCGTATTCAAAGTGCATTCTAGACAAGTCCCGAATGTACCAATTTTGGCTATATTCTCTGAGCGATTTAAGGAAGTCAGCAACCACTCATCTCACGTGATCTTAAAAAGGGGCGCAGCTGAGCCCAGATTAAACCACTTTTTTTTTTTTTTGGCATCAACTTTACCGACCAGCATCGAGGAAGTGGGCAGGGAAGTGGCGCAGTCCCTTCAGAGGAGACTAGCAAACGCGTAGGTTGCTGTGCCTTGGACTTTGGGGGAGCTAGGAGGTAAAAAGGCACACCCGCTCACGCGCATTGCAGCGGCTGAAAAATCGAAGACTGCCACACCCCCCCAGCAGCGCGGGCACGGTTTATCGCATAAAGCTCGAGCAGAAAGGGGGCCCGTTCTACATACTAGCCCATATTCAGGGCACTCCCCGCAACCCGGGCACCCCGATGTGCAATGCCCTTGAGCACCGCGCGGGTGGGACTAGGCGCTGGGGGGCGCAGAGGGGGAGAGCCGCCGCGCCAGGCGAGTCGCGCATGCGCAAATAAGGGCACCCGCCCGTTCACCTACCGTTGGAACCGCGACGCCCCGTTCCCCGGCCGCGGCCGCTTCTCCAGGACCTGCGGCGACGGCAGTAGAGCGAGAACTGAGGCCCCAGGTGGCTCCGCGGCCGGCGAGCCTCCTCCTTTAACGGCCGCTGGCAGGACGCTAAAGCGACGGCTGCGGCGCGGGGCCAGCCCGGTAAGCTACCCCCGGATGCCCCCGGCGGTGACGGCGGCAAAGATGCACAAGAGGGGGCAGGAGCGGCGACTGAAGAAGCAGTGGCTGAGGCGCAGACCCTCCCTAACGGCAAGCGGGAGGAGAGCGGAGGGCGGAGGGCGGGCGGAGGCCGGGCCGGACGTGACGTGCGTGGGAGGGGGCGGGGCGGGCCCGCAGGCGGAGGCGGGGCGTCCGCGCCCAGAAGGCGGGAGGTGGGGGGCGGTCCTCAATGGCCCTGGACGCTGCCGAGCAGTCCGTGGTCTTTAGAGCCCGCCGTATTCTTCCCGCCCCAAACATGGGTCCCTGACTTAGGGTGCGAGAACCCGGCATGGGCCAAAACGAGGTGTTTGGGGTCCAGAGGAGGTTGCAAAGGAGAAAACTCGGGAGGGGACGTAGGAGGGATTGAAAGGAAATCTGGAAGACCGAGGTCTCCTGGCCTCTGCAGAGTAGGCCGTGACCGCCTACAAGGCCAGGAAAACACAGGTGCCCTTATCCAAGTGAGGAGTATGGAGACCGACAGCTGCCACACAGGAAGAAGCGATGACTCACTTTCCCATTACCAGCCTTGGGGGTCAGAAAGGGGACCCTGCCCGCCCTCCACCTTTCCTCCTCACCTAAGGACTAGACCTACACTCCAGAAAGAACATATATGCCTCTAGTGCGAAAACCGTCTGAGAATATGAGTCGTGTTCACAGGGAGTTTCCTATACTAAAACCATAGGTTCAAAGGCAGAGCTGAAAGGAGTCATAAAGAATAAGGATCCCTCTTAGCCTAGGGAGGCGGTACTTGCTTGCACAGCCACCCAGATCGACCTTGCAGCTCCCATGTGCTCACAAAGGTGTGAATATTCAGCCAACCTCTTCTTTCCTTTAGTGTATTAAGGGCTTTGAGATCTTCCATTGACTAAAACGCAGTGTTCTGTTTTTGGACTCCTTGATGGCTGGTAAATCCACACCTGCACAAAGAACTCTGGGTGTCTGTAAAAATATAAATGACCACAATTCGGTTGTCTCCTGCCTTCCTGAGGAGCAAGTCAGTAACCCAGAAAATGCCAAACAAGAACCCTCATAGAACTTGGAACGAGATTTAAAAAAAAGAAAAGAAAAGAAAGTCACCCTGTGAGATGATCTGTAAATGTGTTACAGAGGCCAGGGTAGCTCCCAAATTTCATCAGAGAGTGAAATAAATCATCTGTAACTTCAGTGTCACATGCCCAGCTGATGCTGTCATAAAAGAAGGGTGGGGTCCATCAAGAGCCTAGAACCAACAGAATCTGAGTAAGAATGTATTGTGGACTCCCCCTGTGTCCAGTAGAGAGGCTACTGATTGCAACGACCAGGATCCCTAGCTATTATCAGGACAGGTAAAAACTGAATTCAAACTCTCTGACTCAACAAATATTCACTAAATGCTTACTGTGTTCTATCCTCTCTGCATTCATCAGCAAATAAGATCTCTGCCTTTATTGAGTTTATATACTAGCAAACTTAAATTCTGGTTATCCTTTAAGAACATGCAAGGAGGGGCGCCTGGGTGGCTCAGCGGGTTAAGGCCTCTGCCTTTGGCTCCGGTCATGATCCCAGGGTCCTGGGATCGAGCCCCACATTGGGCTCTGCTCAGCGGGGAGCCTGCTTTCTCCCCCCTCTCTCTGTCTGCCTCTCTGCCTACTTGTGATCTCTGTCTGTCAAATAAGTAAATAAAATCTTTAAAAAAAAAAAAGAACATGCAAGGACCCATGCTCCGATTCCATACCCATGAAGTAGTCTTCCCATCCCTTAAAGGGTCTCAAGTAAATAAACCCACTAAGAAACAATTGTCCAAGGCACATGACTAGTACTAAACTAGCTCTATACTCTTTCTCAATTAATAAATGCACATCAGTGTTATACTTCTGTTCACTGGGTTGAATTATCAAGGTGTTACATCAAAAAAAAAAAAAAAAGTTGTCTTATCCGTCTTAATTTCAGAGCCTGATTAAGCTTATGTGAGGTAAAATGTAAGTTTCTGAATCTTGCCAAATGGAGGACCAGACAGGCCCCGGTTTTATAGGAGCCCAATCAAGATGCAGCCTAGGTGTTCAGTCTTGCATCTTTCTTTAAACATCTTAAATGGAAGCTTTACCTGTGGTTCCATACTTGAAGAACAGAAGGGGACACGATTGCTTCTAAAGCTTAATCATAAGCTAGTAAAACTTAGAGTAAATCATTAGAGTTAAAAACCTTCCTGTACCTGCCCCACCTATGCAACACAGGCTCTTGTTGACATAACTGACTGTAACAGATACATTGCTCTGAGTATGAAACAAGACTGTAAGCTACCAGAGGACAGAGCCTGCCTTGTATTCATTGCCCTATTCCCAAAATATGGGCTCCCAAAAACAAATGAGTCAATTTAATGACCATTCTCCCCTGTAAAACTCAAGAACATGCCCTTGGAAGATACCTTTTCCAGATTCCACTTTATAATATGTAACCAGTGTGATATGTGACAATATGTATCCATACACCATTCAGGAGTGTCATTTTAAAAAACAAAAACAAAAAAATTATTTTAATCTTTCATCATCCCATTAAACCTGGGCAGTGGGAGTAAATCTGTTATACACTTGATTCAGACAGGTTTCGTGAATTCCATGGTCACCCTTAGGAATAGAAAATTCATAGGGCCTAGATGGCTCAGTCAATAGCCATCAGTCAATAGAGCTTAGGGTCATGAGTTTAAGTCCCATGTTGGATGTAGAGCTTACATGAAAAAAATAATAGTCCTATGGTGTTTGAGTCAAAAAGAGTGACTCTTCCCCACCTGAGGAGGTAGCTCCCTCACTGCTTGTCCTGGCATCATGCCTGATCTTTCTTGCACTCTCACAGCTTCCCAACCAGTGGCAAAGGGAGGGAGAGAGAGGAAAAGAAAGGGGAGTGGGAAAGTTCTTAACTTTTACTTTGATGTGATGGCTTAACACTTGGGCATGGTAAATGTTTAAAAGCACCCCTTTTTACGTGATGGATACTTGTATGGTTACTTCTGAAACCAGCCCCATCCCTATTCTCTGGTGCTTTCCCACCCATAGTTGCCTTGTTCTGAGCAAAAATACTGTTTTGGCAGTTCTTTTTTTTTTTTTCAAGCCAGTAAAAGAAGGAGTAAAAGAACTGCCAAAACAGTTCTTTTACTCCTTCTTTTACTGGCTTGAAATCTGAAGGTCTACCTCCAACTTTTTGTATGTTGAAACTTGCTTTTCTCCCTAAGGACCCTGTCAGATAGGATCTAAGATCGCTCTCACACTGGATCATTTGCAAGTGACCCTGGGGCCACCCTGGGTTTGTGGTGGAGCACACCACACCACACCCTAGGGAATGCCATTCACATCATCCTTGTCGCAGATTTGCATCTTTATTTTGACAGTTTTCCAGCAGGTGGCAGTAAAATGTTTTGTCCAAAGTAAATTAGCATCCCTGTTTTCCAATAGATGTGTTGAAGCATCTGGATGAAAGAGAACTTTCTCAGTTTAGGTTAGTGGTAGTGCTCTGTGGTCCACACCTGGTCTACATGAGTCTCTCGTGCACTTCTTGCCCAAAGAAACTGGGGAACAGGCCAACCCAGTGCAATTTCAGCATTCCTCTGCTCTTTTGCCAAAACAGCTGCCAGCCCTTTTCTTGCCCTCTATATTTTCCAGGCAGGAATCAGACACAGGTCCACTGCACCTCTCTAACTACAACAGGTACATCAGAAGGACTCTGAGTAATTCTAATGAAGGTTCCTCTCCCTCAACTTGAGGTAAAACTAAGGCAGATGTCTGCTAAGAATTCACACCATTGCAGCAACAGTCTCCAAAGAAATAATATTCTCACTTGACCTTTTGTAACTTGTAAGCATTTAGAGTTATCTACCTGATTCTGTCTAAATTTCTAGGGCAAGTCCATTTCAGAACTCACTTTAGTGAGATTTTTGGAGGGTGGGAACATTTGTTGGGTATGTGTGTATGATATTCAGGTGCTTCGGTTAAAAACAGTAGTTCTCAACCAAGGATAATTTTTGTGGCCGTCTGGAGAACCTTCTATGGGCTATTGGTGCTACTGGCACCCAGCAGGAGAAGTGCTATTGGCATCTAGCAGGTAGAGGTCAAGGACACTGCTAAATGGCCTGTGATGCGTAAGACAGCCCTCCCTATAAGAATTACCTGGCTGAAAATGTAACATCTTGTGACAAATACAATTTCTACACTTTACAGTCACTGTAAGAAAAAAAAAAACCCTCAAGATTACATCACTCTTTTCTTCTTTTTGCCTCCAACTATTTTGCCTATAGATGTAGAAGTTACATTTTCACATATACTTAATGTCAAAAGCAGCATTTCAGATAGCTGTTTGGCCAGGATGAGAAGTAAGTGGTGTTGCTAAGACTCCCTCTGAGGATGAAGCCTGTCAGAAAAATTATTATTTCAGGTGAAATTTTTTAGGTATTTCTTTGCAAGGTGACTTTTATAGCCTGGGAAAACAAAACACCTTACCCAGCTTCTGTGAGCAGAGGCTTTCAGCCCCCTCGGAAGTAAAGTCATGAGTCAAATCACTATAGAAGAAATATCTATTTACCTGCAACCCCAAAACCCATTCTAGATGCTAGGACTGCAGCATGTCTGCCTGCCCTGGGTCACACATGTCACCGGGATGAGACCGAAGTTGGGAGCAGCTCTCTTGTCTGTGTAGTGCTTCACAGCGGACACCCTCGTTATTCACGGAGGATGCAAAAGGACCTCCCCCTCAACCCTGCCGGTGGAATATTTTGATTGAATTCAGCTCTTCTAGATGTAGCAGGATGTTGGGACCCTTCTCTTGTGCCTTCAGTAAGGAAACTTTAAATGTCCTCCTCACCCTTACTGATCTCCTATCTGGCCAAGGCTATTAGAAGACTACCATAGAGATTAACTTGTGTTCACTCAAGGCCGCTGTTATCTTTTTTTTTTTTTTAAGATTTTATTTATTTGACAGAGATCACAAGTAGGGAGAGAGGAGGAAGCAGGCTCCCTGCTGAGCAGAGAGCCCGATATAGGGCTCGATCCCAGGACCCTGAGATCATGACCTGAGCCAAAAGCAGAGGCTTAACCCACTGAGCCACCCAGGCGCCACAAGGCTGCTGTTATATTTTTTAATACAGTGCTCATAATAAGCTGAGGCATAGTATCCAGCAAGAGCCATAAGACATATCCCATCCCCACCCGTCCTGTCACTTAAAAAGTAAAAGAGCCACAACAAACATCCAGTACTTAGGAATGTCAGACCTGGAATAAGAACACTGAACTTATAATATAAGAAAACTTGTATTCGAGTTCTAGCCCTTTCACTTAGTAGCCATGTGACTCTGATCAAGGTACTTAACCTGAATGCACTTCAAAATAAATGGTGAGTCCCTGTTGGTCAACGAGGAAAAACCATAGTGAAATGAATTGGTATGCATAAAAGTGGCTCATAAGCTGGATACTGCTTTTTTTTTTTTTCACTCTTCTCTCCTGTGCCCCTTTCAGAGACCTAAAGAAGTCTCTGGAGATGTTTTGCCACCATCTGGGTTTCTATTGTTAGCAGTGAGCCCCATGTGCAATTCTTCCTTGGCAGAAGTTGCTAAATACTTATAAACTTATTTTAAGTGAAAACCAACAACAATTAAGAGCCTCCAAACTCTTGGTGCTCTTTTTAAGATATTCTGAACCTTGTGAATTGTAATACATAGGAGCGTACCTCCTCCCTAATTAGGAAGCATATTTACACTGCCCCCTTATAGAAGACCTACATAGAGATAAGGATGGGAAACATATGAAGTTTTGTGTGCAAGAGAAACTACGTGCGAGAAAAACTACTGCACAGGACACAATGTTGTAACTCTCTGGATTCCCACAAAGCTGTAAAATGCTATTGAAGTCAATCAAACTCTACTAATTTTTTTTCCCAAAGTATGCATGTGTATTGGGAAAAAGGAAAGGACTAAAAACACCACAAAATTAAAATTTTCTCATAAAGAAGGAACTCACCATGAGAGAGTGGTATTGCTGGCACTTCTGAGGAAGGCAGTGGAATCTGCCTGGGCCACTTTCTCCAGGACCATTGTACCAGCATGCAAGAATGCATGTTCTTCATAAACAAACAAACAAAAAATATTACTCACTGTAAAGAGAAGAAACTGTTCCAGGGTGTACAAATCCCACGCCAACATCTAAAATAATGGCAAATACTGTTCTGATCTTACCAACCCCAAGTAACCTTTGAGCCATTTATTTATTCAACACAGATTTCTTGAGCAACTATTACAGATCAGGCACAGTGTTAGAGGATATGATCATGATCCCTGCCCTAAAAAATTTTCATCTTACATATCTCTGGAATAGAACAAAGCCAACATAATGTTTATTTCAGCTTCATATTCACTCACACAGCTACTGGTACCATCCAGTTTGGGGAGCTAGAACAATTGACAGTAACACTCATCTTTGCCAATTCCACATTTTTGGCCTGATCGCTTGGAATTCAGTGTACAACAATAATATAAGCCAATGAGATCATTAGCTATAACACTAAGTTGTTTGGGGGGCGCCTGGGGAGCTCAGTTGGTCAAGCATCTGCCTTCGGCTCAGGTCGTGATCTCAGGGTCCTGGGATTAAGCCCCACATCAGGCTCTCTGTTCAATGAGGAGCCTGCTTCTCCCTCTGCCCTTCTTCCCTGCTTGTGCTCTCTCCCTCTCAAATAAATAAACAAAATCTTTATTAAAAAAAAAAAAGACTAAGTTGTTTTGGCTTCTTGATTAAATTCCTATAGTCAACTAGGTATTTTTTCCACAATCAGAATGCTTATTGTTAATGTTATAAAAGGTGGGGGGTGGGCACCTGGGTGGCTCAGTGTGTTAAGCCTCTGCCTTTGGCTCAGGTCATGATCTCAGGGTCCTGGGATGGAGCACCACATTGGGCTCTCTGCATCGGGGAGCCTGCTTCCCCCTCTCTCTGCCTGCTTCTCAGCCTACTTGTGATCTCTGTCTGTCAAATAAATAAATTCTTAAAAAAAATTAAAAATAAAAAAATTAAAGGGGGGGGGGTTCTGGCCTGCTTATTTGGAAAAGCATGTGACTCTCAATCTCAAGGTTGTGGGTTCGAGCCCCACATTGGAACAAGAGTTTACCCAAAAAAAAAAGAAAAGAAAGAAAGAAAGAGGTGTGCCTGGGTGGCTCAGTCGATTGAAGCCTCTGCCTTCAGCTCAGGTCACGATCCCAGGGTCCTGGGATCAAGGCCTAAGTCAGGCTCTCTGCTCAGTGGCAAGCCTGCTTCCCCCGTCTCACTCTGCCTGCCTCTCTGCCTACTTGTGATCTCTCTGTCAAATAAATAAATAAAATGTTTTAAAAAAAGAAAGGAAAGAGTTATCCCTTCCTCTTCTCCCCTCCCTAAAGCCATGTAAGGGAAATTTATAAAGCGCTCAGAGATTCAGTGAAAGTATGACCCTCACAAAACCGTGGGCACTCTGCAAGCCAGGTAGGAAAAAGAAATCCAGAAATCCAGGCAGGAGTATCTTGCCATTCTCCATACCCTTCCTCTTCCCCAGAAACCTTAGGCTTTTGGATCTTCCTACCATTTGACCAGACAGACTCCTCAAACTCTTTTTGTTAGGGCCACACTGTCTCTGGTAAACTAACAATTGAAATGCAACCATATTTTTGCCAAATATTTACACCTGACTGCTCTTTTCCACTAAAGACAAGGGAATATAATGATTTACAGAAGCACCTAGTGTTTTTCCAGTCCCCAAGCTCATCAGCAGAGAAACTGAAGTATGAAGGCTTAACACTTTTATTTTGGTCTTTTGTAGTGATAGAAACCAAACTGTACACAGGGGAGAAGTAGTACAGTTATTTAGCATGGGTCTCATCACCCGCTCAGAGTATGGCACTGCCTGTATCCTAAATGAGTGTTTTACCAAAAACTAGTATCATAAAACACTTGTTGAAGAATAAATGGCCCTTAACGTAACCAAATTTGTCATCTTTTAACAAGGTTTTGCTAGTGGTTTCTTCCTGTTTGCTTTACGTCTATTATTTTCCCCCACGTGGAATACTTGGATACATCTCACCCACGGGTGCACTTAAAAATACTTATTGAGCACCTAGTATGTACCAGGCACTCTGCCAAGTGCTGGAGACATAGCAGTGAACACACTAGATGTGATTCCTGCCTTGTAGGGAGCACAGTGTAATTATGTCAATAGGCCTAAGCCCAGCTTAAGTGTCCTAAGTATCCCTTTATCTGGGCAGCTGCTGTGACCTCATGTAGGACAGATAAGGCATCCGTTTTCTCTGGGCCTCAGACATCTTGCCCATATTTCACACTGGAAACTCACATTCCCTAAAGGGCTCATCCTCAACAGGAGAACACAAAAAAAAAGCCTAACCGACCAAAGAAAAGGGTAAAGAAACCTGAATGTCTCCACTGCAATTGAAGAGGGAGTAGAAAACAAGAAAACTCTCCTCTGAGATTTCCTCAACAAGTTTTACAAGCACATTGAGGGAAGCAGAATTTCACACTACCTGTGGGGACCAGAAAACCTTGACCTGAGAATTATAAAGGTGATCACTTTAGTGCCCCCAGGCACCCTGCATAACCAAAAGTAAAAATCCTCTCTGGAGGGGAACCTGGGTGGCTCAGGAGGTTAAGTGTCTGCCTTGGGCTCAGGTCATGATCCCGGAGAGTCTGCTTCTCCCTCTCTCTCTGCCCCTCCCCTCTGTTCGGTGCTCACTTGCTCGCTCACTCTCTCTCTCTCTCAGATAAACAAATAAATCTTTTTAAAAAGGGGGGGGGGTGAATAAGGAGCTTCAGAATAATACCGGCAATGACTTCAAGTATTCTAGTTATCAGATATGGAATATAAATAAAGTATATATGTGACACTGTGATCTAACATGAAATACATATTTGGTTTCTTTCCTAATTCATGGCACAGACCTCCTAAAACCCTGTCATTTCCTGAGTAATAGCGATAAAAGGAGTGTATTTCTTTATTCCTAACAAGTCCTTTTTTCCATCACACCTGAGCTTATGCTAATAAGTTGACTTAGAGAGGGGGCCCTAGGTAGCCTCAGCTGGGGCCAATGCCAGAAAGACCAAGTGATAAGAGGGTTAGAACTTGGCAGCCCCACCTCTGATCTCCTGGGAAGGGAAGAAGAAGCTGGAGATTATAAGCCCTATAAAAACTTGAACAACAAGATTTGATGAGCTTCTGGGTTCGTGAATGCATCCATGAGCTCTGACAGTGGTATATCCCAGATGCCTCAGAGACTGAGTTTCTTGAGCTTAGGACCCTTCTGCACCTTGCCCTAAATACCTCTTCATCTGCCTATTCATTTGTATCCATTATAATATCCTTTATAGGGGTGCCTGGGTGGCTCCTTCTTTGGGCATCTGCCTTTGGCTGGGGTCATGATGCTGAGATCCTGGAATCAAGCCCCACATTGGAACCTGCTTGGCGGGGAACCTGCTTCTCCCTCTCCTGCTCCCCCTGCTTGTGTTCCTTCTCTCTCTCTCTCTGTCAAATAAAATCTTTAAAAAAAAAAAAATTGGCTTTACTGAACAGTTCGTGAATCGGGCAGCATCCCATCTAGCAAACAGACAGGAGCTCTCAGTTCAAAATGGAAGGTTTTTATAGGCAGAAGCAGGATAGGACAAGGAAGTTAAAAGCATGAATTATTTCAGGCAAAATTACCTTCTCTTAGGAAAAGGCTGGGGGTTTTATCAGACAGATTACCTCACTAGTGCTGACCAGGAAATTACACATTGACCATTTAAAAATTCCTCTCCTGGCAGAGGCTGAAAATGCAGTTATATTAGGTATTAAGTCTTGGGGGGGGCTACACACAGGTGACTCCATGGGCCTGTTGCTTCTTTTTAACAATGTTAAAGAAAAATGAGAGAATAATTAATCTAAAATTCAGTATAATTGTTACTTCTAGTGGAGGGTATAGAGCATATAAATGGGATCCCCAGGACGCCTGGGTGGCTCAGTTGGTTGAGCTGCTGCCTTCGGCTCAGGTCATGATCCCGGCGTCCTGGGATCGAGTCCCACATCGGGCTCCTTGCTCAGCAGGGAGCCTGCTTCTCCCTCTGCCTCTGCCTGCCATTCTGTCTGCCTGTGCTCGCTCTCCCCCCCCCCTCTCTCTCTGATAAATAAATAAAATCTTTAAATAAATAAGTAAATAAATAAATGGGACCCCCCCCCAAGAACAGGGCTGCACTAGCCTGCAAGTGACCTCTATGGGAACTAGAAAAGGGACTGTCCTTTGGGCAGATGAATTAGAAAACGATAGCCCAGAGGACCTATAGCCTGGCCACAGGTGGAGCCTTTGTACCCAAGGAAAAGGCTCCATAGTCCAAGAGATGTCCCTCCCCTTGGCTAGGACCTTTGTGGAGTGCCCAACTTACACCATGGTGTTGGCAGTCCCACCAAGGGACTGCAGGGTATCTATAATATTTTTTTTAAGATTTTATTTATTTATTTGACAGAGAGAGACACAGCAAGAGAGGGAATACAAGCAGAAGGAATGGGAGAGGGAGAAGCAGGCTCCCCGCTGAGCATGGAACCCGATGTGGAGCTTGATCCCAGGATTGGGATCATGACCCAAGCCAAAGGCAGAGGCTTAACAACTGAGCCGCCCAGGTGCCCCTAAAATATTCTTGAAAAAGCTAGGTAGAGGGTACATGGAGTTTGTTTTTCATCATAATTATCCTTCTAACCATATATATATATATTTTTTTAATATATATAATATACTCTTCTATTGGTTCTAATCATAGTTTGGGGGGGTGTATTTTTTTTTTAAGATTTTATTTATTAATTTGACAGAGAGAAATCACAAGTAGATGGAGAGGCAGCCAGAGAGAGAGAGAGGGAAGCAGACTCTCTGCCGAGCAGAGAGCCCGATGCGGGACTCGATCCCAGGACTCTGAGATCATGACCTGAGCCGAAGGCAGCGGCTTAACCCACTGAGCCACCCAGGCGCCCCTTTTTTCTTTTTTTTTTTAATTAACATATAATGTATTATTAGCCCCAGGGGTACAGGTCTGTGAATCGCCAGGTTTACCCAATTCACAGCACTCACCATAGCACAGACCTTCCCCAATGGCCATAACCCAACCACCCTCTCCCTACCCCCCTACCCCTAGCAACCCTCAGTTTGTTTTGTGAGATTAAGAGTCTCCCTCCCTGGGGCACCTGGGTGGCTCAGTGGATTAAAACCTCTGCCTTCAGCTCAGTTCATGATCCCAGGGTCCTGGGGTCCAGCCCTACATAGGGCTGTCTGCTCAGCAGGGAGCCTGCTCCCCACCCCCCACCCCGCTCTGCCTGCCTCTCTACCTACCTGTGATCTCTGTCAAATAAATAAATAAAATCGTCAATAAATAAATAAATAAATAAATGTGAAGCCATAGAGAAATTAGTGGGCACCTATAATCCAAGGACACTCCCTGAAGAGAAATTTCATTATTAGAGATCTAGTATGTCTGATAAAATCTAACATGCTGACCTGAGAGGAAGCAAGCAGACAGTTGAACTAAGAAGGTTCTATTCCAGCCTAGGACTCTTGGATTCTGAGATAATACGACTCTAGGATCACCTTGACTCTTTCAAAGAAGCCCAGAACCTTCACTTCGCTTTGCCTCACCTCGCCTTGCTCCTCTCCTCTCCCTTTCCCTTTCCCTTTCCTTTTCCCTTTCCCTTTCCTTTCCTTTTGCTCTTAACAGAGCACCTTGGAAAGCACAGCAGGCTTACTAAAACACCTCTCCTTTATTCCCACGCAGTCCTACTATTTTCAGAAGGGATCACTTGGGTTTACTGGTCCATTAGTCCAAGCCTCAAACCATGGAGAGGAAGCTTTGCTACTTAAATACAAGCTTTTTCCACACTTCCAGACCTAAAAAGGGCACGGCTTTACTCAGCTGTTATGTTGGATCTAGACAAATACTAAACTCACATGGTGGCTGAGAAATTTTCTAATTCACACTGCCACCCTTTTTTTTGTTTGTTTTTCTGGGCACATGGGTGGCTCAGTTAAGCATCTGCCTTTGGATCAGGTCATGATCTCAGGGACCAAACCCTGCCTCAGGCTCCCTGCTCTGCTGGAATTTATTCCTCCCTCTTTATGTGCCCCCCCCCCAACATACACTCTGGTGCTCTCTTGACTGTACTCTTTCAAATAAATAAAATCTTTAAAAATAAAAAATAAAAATTGGGGCACCTGGGTGGCTCAGTGGGTTGAGCCTCTGCCTTACACTCAAGTCATGATCTCAGTGTCCTGGGATGGAGCCCCATATCGGGTTCTCTGCTCATCAGGGAGCCTGCTTCCCCCCTCTCTCTGCCTGTCTTTCTGCCTAACTGTGATCTCTCTCTCTGTCAAATAAATAAATAAAATCTTAAATAAATAAATAAATAACAAGCATAAGTGAAATTGTTTTTTTCAAATGTAAAATAATACATAATTACTGGGAAAACTCAAAATAAATTAGAAGAATCAAGAATAAAAAGTAAAATTCTCTCTTTACCCTCTAATCTTACTCCCCTCCCCACAAGTGAATTTTATGAAGTATATCCTCCCAGACCTCTTTCCATACATTTATATAACACACACACTCACACAATTGCTTTTCTTTTTTTTTTTTAATATTTTATTTATTTATTTGACAGAGAGAGATCACAAGTAGACAGGCAGGCAGAGAGAGAGGGAAGCAGGCTCCCCGCTGAGCAGAGAGCCCGATGCGGAACTCGATCCCAGGATCCTGAGATCATGACCTGAGCCGAAGGCAGCGGCTTAACCCACTGAGCCACCCAGGCACCCCCACAATTGTTTTCTTGACAAAAATGGGACCATACTATAATATTCTATAGTATTTTTATTATTTATTTATTTATTTATTTATCTATATTATTTATTATAATATTCTATAGCTTTTTACACACACTACTCCATAGAAATGTGTTCACTTTAGTAAAATTAAGTTGTTTCCAGTTTTCTTCATTAAAAACAATAGTGGAAAAAATTCTTTTACCAAAAAAAAAAAAAAAGTAGAATACAAGACCTACATAAGCCACACAATAAAATTCTTTTACAAAGGAAAAACAAAAGCAATGGTATAAATGTATATTCATGTATATATTTGTGTATAACAGATTCCTAGTAACAAAATTGTTGATTTGAAGAGTAACACATTCAAATTTGGTAGATACTACCAACTTCCTTCAGAAGATTTCTAGGAGATGCCTATTTGCTTAAACTTTCCCCAACAATGGTTATTATGTGTATTTTTATTTTTTGCCAATTTGGTGAGCAAATACAGTGGTGCACATTATTTAAATTGCATTTCCCTAATTACAAGTAGAGTTAAAAATATGCTTGTTGTGGGGCGCCTGGGTGGCTCAGTGGGTTAAAGCCTCTGCCTTCGGCTCAGGTAATGGTCCCAGGGTCCTGGGATCGGGCCCCGCATCGGGCTCTCTACTCAGCGGGGAGCCTGCTTCCTCCTCTCTCTCTGCCTGCCTCTCTGCCTGCTTGTGATCTCTGTCTTTCAAATAAATAAATAAAATATTAAAAATATATATATATATGCTTGTTGTATTTCTTATTCAGTGAATTATCCATCCAGCCCCATGGCCTATTTTTCTGCTTGTGACTTTCTCATTTTGATCACAAGCATAGCTAATAAATTACAACCACTTGGCTGTGTGCCAGAGTGGTTAAATTGCATTAAATCTTGAAAATAAAGTTTGTCTTAAAACCACCCATGTTGCAGATGGGAAGTACGAGAAACATACAGAGATGCAATTCATAGCCTGGTCTTTTTTACTTTTGAGGCTGCCCCTGCTCTATTAAGCCACTTTATTAAGAAACCTCATTTTAGGGGCACCTGACTGGTTCATTCAGTA
The DNA here is from genome assembly GCF_030435805.1 of Mustela lutreola. Lineage (NCBI taxonomy): Eukaryota > Metazoa > Chordata > Mammalia > Carnivora > Mustelidae > Mustela > Mustela lutreola. The sequence continues at coordinate 76,184,992 of NC_081294.1, forward strand.
GAGTATGCAACTCTTGATCTCAGCAGTCTCACAAGAGTTCGAGCCCCACATTGGGTGGGGTGCCTATGTGGCACAGTGGGTTAAGCCTCTGCCTTTGGCTCAGGTCATGATCTCAGGGTCCTGGGATCTCAGGGTCCTGGGTCAAGTCCCACATTGGGCTCTCTGCTCAGCAGGGACCCTGCTTCCCCCCTCCCTCCCTCTGCCTGCCTCTCTGCCTACCTGTGATCTCTGTCAAATAAATAAATAAAATCTTTCAAAAAAAGAAGAAGGAAAGAAAGAAGGAAAGGCAGACCGGCCTCATTTTACCCAAATGTGGAAACCCAAAGGGAAATGACTCACCCAAACACAGCCTCATAACCAGATGCCCATCTCAATGTAGACCATCGGTGGGCTTTTCACCATCCTGGTCTTCCCAGAAAACAATGTTGAAAAATGCCAAAGGCAGTTTAGGCAAACATTTCAGATTTGCCTGACTATTATCTGTGTTCTTAGAAATAAAGAACCAGGACAAAGTACAAGGGTCAAAGATAAACAGAAACACCAAGAAACAGAGACCTTGGCCCATAACACCCATATCCCAGTCAAAGAAGAGGACTGATGGCCGTTACTTCCCAACACCTAACTGCCAAACTACAAGTTTTTTTATTATTTTTTTTATTTTTTAAGACTTTATTTATTAAAGAGAGAGTGAGAGAGAGAGGCGGGAGGGCCAGAGGGAAAGAGAGAGATTCCCAAGCAGATACCATGCTGAGCACAGAGCCTGGTATGGGGCTTGATCCCTCGACCCTGGGATCATGACCTGAGCCAAAACCAAGAGTCCAATGCTCAACGAACAGTGCCACCCAGGCAGCCCTTCAGCTTCAGAGTTTTAAAAAAAAATTTGGAGGTGCCTAGGTGGTGCAGTGAGTTAAGTGTTCAACTCTTTGACTCAGGTCCTGATCTCAGGGTTGTGAGATGGAGTCCTGCATTGGAGGACTCTCTGCTCAGTGCAGAGTCTGCTCAAGTTTCTATCTCCCTCTTCCCCTACCCCTATCCATACACACTCTCTCTCTCTCTCTCTCTCTCTCTCTCAATCTGTCCCTGTCTAAAATAAATAAATCTTTTTGAAAAAAACACAAGAAGTCTGAAACTGAATGAACTATTAATCACAGCAAATAGTTTGAGGTTCTGTTATTTATAAAATCAAGATGTTTGTTTTATAGTTCTTTATTTAATAACCCAAAATTCCAAGGATTCCACCTTTTTTTTCCTCAAAAGTGATTAATCCAATGAGAAGTATACGAGGGACATCTGGATGGCTCAGTCTATTAAGAGTCTGCTTTTGATCTTGGCTCAGATCTTGATCTTAGGGTTGTTCATATATAGATAGATAGATAGATAGATATAGATATATATGAAATGTGATTTTCTGATATCATTGTTCATATTGATCATAATCTTTTTTTTTTAAGATTTCCTTTATTTATTTGATAGAGAGAGAGCCCAAGTAAGCAGAGAGGCAGGCAGAGGAAGAGGGAGAAGCAGGCTCCCCACTGAGCAGAGAACGAGGCAGAGCTCGATCCCAGGACCCCGGGAACATGACCTGAGCTGAAGGCAGATGCTTAATTGACTAAGCCACCAAGGCATCCCTGATCATAATCTTTTATAGAAAAGAAAGATGGGGTAAATTATTTCTAAGAAATTGCTAAACTCCCTTCCAAAAGCCTTAATTAAATGACTATAGAATGAGTTAATTACATTTTGAAGCTGAGTTCATGGAGGTGCATTAAAGTATTTTTTCTCCCTTCATATAATTAAAACTTTCCAATGATAAAAAGTTTAAAAAATAACGTCCTACATGCCAGACACTGGATTGGAGGTCCAGCGACAAATAGAACAGAGTTCCTACACTTTAGAGGAGCAATAATCCCTCTTGTTATCACGTTACCGTGTTACAAAGTTACAAAGCACTTTCAAATGTATTTTGAACGCCTATTATGACCCCAAATTCAACTTGGAAGCTACTTACTTTTTATTTTTCCCAGTCTTTGTTTTCTGTGATAAATCAAGATCTCTAATAGCATGGATTGTGGTTTCAGGTTGGAGTAGTGGGCTAGACCAGATGGGGAGAAGATCTTTCTTTCATCTATGAGTGGGACCCTGGTAGGAATTCATTTCAAGACACTTCAGACAGTATTATCAGAATCTTAAATGGCATCTCCACCCTTTATCTTTTTCTTTTTAAGATTTTATTTTTTTATTTGACAGAGAGAGATCGCAAGTTGGCAGAGAGGCAGGTAGAGAGAAGAACCAGGCTCCCTGCTGAGCAGAGAGCCCACATGATGCGGGGGAGCTCATCCCAACCAAAAGCAGAGGCTTAACCCACTGAGCCACCCAGTGCCCCACCCTTTTTCTTTCTTTAAAAATATCTCCACCCCTTTAAATACCTATAGTGAACCTTTCACTCACAAAATCCTTCTTTAAATTCAAGGTAATTCTCCTATTTCAAGACAGTTAAACTGGGTCACAAAAAAGAGCCACTTTCCCAGGATTAAATAGCAAAATGGAGTAAAATTTCATCACCTTCAAATCCTAGAGTCTCATTCCATGAAGCCCAATCATGAGGGGCAGAGCACTGATGCTTAGAACTAAATTATGTTTCAAATCAGATCACCTGCTCCACAGAACTGCCAGATTAACCCATCAACCTTTGGAATGCTGTCACGCTCAGGTCTCAGAGTCCACAAGAATATGTTCTGCTGCAATTCTCTTTTAGAAGTTTCTACCTATTGGGACACCTGGCCTACTCAAGTCAATAGAGCGTGTGACTCTTGATCTCTGAGTTGTAAGTCTGAGCCCCACTTTGGGTACAGAAATTACATAAAAATAAAATCTTTTGGAGGTGCCTGGGTGACTCGGTTAAGCATCTGACTCTTGATTTCGGCTCAGGTCATGATCTCAGGATTGTGGGGTTGAGCCTCATGTTGGGCTCCATGCTCAATAAGAAGTCTGCTGGAGGTTCTCCCCTCTCCCTTCCCCTGCTCTCCCTCTGTCTTCTCTCTCTCAAGTTAAAAAAAGAAAAAAATCTTACTGCATAAACAACAAAATCACTGTTTAACCGGATGGAATTGCTCTGGCTAAATAGGCCCTTATACTCACCTCCTTAGAGTTTAGCATCAGCCTCATTTCCCTCATGTTCTCATTGTTAAGAATCTTAGTCACTGACACAAAGATGGCAATAAAGGTCCAGACTACAAGACACCCCTAGAGCCCCAGGTAGAAGAGCTGGCTCAAGTCGAGGACATCTAATGCTCAAGAAGGGGAACCAGATTTTCTCCAGTGGCTTAAGCAACGTCTGTTTATCAGCAACTCCCTTCACCAGCCATGCTATGGAAGACTGAAGACTGAGTAGAGCCTTGAGAGTGGCCAGAGGGGGAAAAAACCTCTTAGTATCTCTAAAACAAGCCCACTTCACTTCCCAGCCTCTGGGAGAATAACACCAGGTAAGGAAGGGCAACCAATGAACCAGGGGCTGAAAGTATTACCCCATCAGGGTTAGCCCCCATTGGCTAAAAGGGGGCTAGGCTTTTCAGAGTAAATTAACCCTTGTCAGAAACAGATCCCAGAAGAGGACACATCTGCTCCCCTATTGCTCCTTATTTTCAAATTAAGGAGTGAGGTGGATGGAGATCAATAAATCTTTCCCTAATACTTTTCTTAAACATATATAGTTATACAGTGGTTATGAGAAGGTTCAGATCTCTTCTCCCCAAAATTTATTTTTCAGTAACTTTTGGACAGAAAAGGAGTTACCGGACACAGACTGATAATGGAAAATTGGAGAGGAGGAGACAGAGAGACTGAATTATCAGTCTTGTTCTAAACCTGCAGTGGACTGGTCAGAGAGACAAAGACCAAAAAGAATAACAAAATTCAAAATGCCTTGGGGCAGACTGATAAGAAACTGACCTTGTTTTTTGCAATTTTTTTTTTAAGTAAAATCTACCAATGTGGGGTGGGAACCCACAACCCTGACATCAGGATTTGCATGGTCTCCAACTGAGCCAGCCAGATGCCCTGCAAGTCACTTTAAGCTACTTTTTAAAGTTATCTCTGTAGCTGCAGCCTCCATTTTTAGTGAAAACTGCCAAAATATGTCCTCTTTTTTAGAAAAGCAAGTATCAGCAGACAAACATTCTGTTAGACTTAAATCCATAAGGAATAAAGCTCTCAGTAAAACTGTCTTTCTGCTGTCAAAACCCAATTATTTGATAGAACCAAGAACAAAAGATTGTTTTATGCTCCAAAATGTTTGCATTTAGTGATTAAAGTCAAGGGAAAGGAAGGCACAACCCCTAAGACAGACTTGTTTCCATCAGGTAGAAGTTCATCCTCACCTAAGAGCTGATTGGCAAACAAGGCATGAAAACCACTCTAATTTCAAATATTGAGAGCTCAATATTTGAGAAGGGAGCCCTGTTTCCACACTGCAGGCAGAGGCTGCTTGGGAATAAAATTATACCTTTTATTCTACACTGATTTAAAGTTAAAACTGACAATGCAAAGGGCTGGACTCTTGCATGTTGTTGTTTTCCTAAGGCCTTAAAAACAGCTGTTTTCTAGGGAAAGAGGCTAAACCAATGACTGGCTCACTTTGGTATAGTGTAACTCCCCACAAGACTCCTTCCACTCTGTGGCCAGTCCTATTTTGAACGCAGCCCAGACTGCACCTAAAAGCACCAAATGTCTCAGAATCTGTGTGGCAAACTCTTCAAAATGGAATTCTACAGAAGAGCAATTTTACCACATTGAAACAGGACTAAAGACCAAAATCCTCTGGAGAGAATGGATCGTATTTGGGGATGTTCTTGGGAAATACACTGGGCTAGTTATAGGATGTGAGGAAGAGACGAAGGGACCCTGAAAAAATTAAAAGTGGTGCATATAAATTTTACCTTTTACCTGTGACACAGTCACTCATTCAGGTGGCCTTTATGCAGCACCTCTATGTGCCTGGTACTATTATTATTATTATAAAGATGTGCCAAGTTCCACTTGATTCATGGTGGCTCCTACCACTATAAGAAATACGTTCTAAGAGATAGCTCTCTGTTCCCTCTTGCAAGCTTCCTTAATAATTTTTACCATTTGGAGAGCCTGCATAGCTCAGTCTGACTTCAGCTCAGGTCATGATCTCAGGGTCCTGGGGTTGAGCCCCAGGGTGGGCTCCCTGCTCAGTCTGAGTCTTCCTCTCCCACTGCCCCTCTCCCACACTTGTGTGAGCATGCTCTCTCTCTCAAATAAATAAAATCGTTAAAAAAAATTTTTTTTTGAGCAATTCTTTGAACACCTACCATGTGCCAGGTACTTTCCATCTATCAGAAGTTCCCAAACTTTCTCTATTCACAGGAAAACTTAAGTTTGCCACCATTCCCCTGGGCCATTTATTAAATAATTAGATCCAAACAGATTAAGATGTGTTAATATACTAACACCATAGTAGTTGTTTGTGGGGAGGAAAGTGGTGCATATAAATTCAAAGAAAATATTTTTATTCTATTCTTAAATAACCACAAGTACTTGCTAATGGGATGTGTGCCACCACTATTGCACACTTCAACTTCTTAAACATATTGGAGACCACCACCCACCTCTTGTGTTCCACGTTGACTTTCTTTCTTTTTTTAAAAAAGATTTATTTATTTGACAGAGATAGAGAGTACAAGTAGGCAGAGGGGAAAGTCGAGGCAGGTGGAGAAGCAGGCTTCCCGCTGAGCAGGGACCACCCCCACCAACTACGTGGGGCTCAATCCCAGGACCCCAGGATCATGACCTGAGCTGAGGGCAGACACCAAAGTGACTGAGCCATCCAGGCACTCCTCCCCACATTGATTTTCATGTGGTGCTTGCCTTTTATCACACTGAAAGTCCCGCTTCGTGACGATACAAGAACATAAGCCATCAAGTTGCAATGTTGCAACTATGAACTACCTCTGCATCTTTGTGTTTCCCTCAGAAACTTGAACAATTCCATGGTGGTCCTGCATGACTTCACTGCAGAGCCTTAGAGTGCCTCAACATGCAGTTCAAGCAGCACTGTTTCACTTCCAACTTCAAAACAGATCTACCATGTAGGTACCACTATAAACTTACAGATCTGGGAACTGAGGCTGAGGACAGTTAAATAATTTACAAAGTTCACATCACTTCTAAGTGGTGGTGCTGGGATCTAAACCGAGTCAGCAGGACTCAGCACCCACATGCTCTTCCTGTTAGCTGTGTTACCTCTCACCAGCTTTGTAGGATATCAGAATCACAGGCTCTCGGGTCTGTGATTGATCAGGGATGTCAGGGATGATGTAGTCCCAATACTCAGAAAACTAATGCCCGAAAAGTGAAATGATCTGAACAAGGCGCACACTGCTTAAACACAGAGCCGGAGCCCAGGCTTCCAGGCTCCTAATCTAGAGCTCTCACCCTTCCAACAGCCTACCTCCCCCTTATCGTGAGTTCAAGAAGAATCCGCCCTGTAAGAACCCAGATGGAGGCTCATGTGGTCCTCAGAGGCAAAGAAGAACTGCCCTCCAAAGATCAGAGGCTGCTGTTGGGACACAGATGGTAACTTTACTTTCCTCCCTCTAGTATCTTCCATTTGGAACTAACCCTCAAGCTAACCACTGTTCTCACTACTCTTCTCAGCCATCTTTCACCCCCAGGGAAAGCCCCGCCTCCTGAGTCCCCTCTTCTCCTGACCTTCATCCAGCAGTTCAAGGCAGGAACTCTGAAATGCCTAGGAGAATGATGGTTCTTCTTCTCATTGGTGGTCTTTGCAATTCTGTTGCAACAAGGAAACATTTGTGCAAAAAATGTAACTGCAGTTTTAGAATCACTAAAACAAGCAAACAGCAAACAAGTTAGGTCACGCAAAGGCCTATCTGAAATTTCCGAAGGAATTTTCGGGTTACAAGTTTTTCTTGAGAACAATAGCTCCCAGAAAACATCTTCCTGGGCTCCAGGCTCCCACTGACCATTCATAAAAATCAGCTGCAGGTAAGAAAGGGCCCATAAAATAGCATATCTTCCCGTCCTACTGTCCACGTCACAGCTATAGAAGAAACGGGAAAAATAGAAAATCTCTTCCTTTTTTCTCAGCAGTAATATATTTTCTGAACAGGAGGATCTGGATTCAATTTTTTGTCTGTGCAAACATAAAACTATTTCCTGGCTGAGTATGAATCCTTTCCTGCTTTTGCACACTCGTCTGGAAGACATCCCACACCCTTCTTCTATAGAAGCCCAGAGCTGAAAGGGCATGTACAGGATGGCAGGGTCAGGCTGATGATGGTGATATTCAACTAACTCTGGACACGTCGGGATGCCAGGCGCCCCCACCTCTGGGATCTTTATGTAGGATCTGGAGTTGGGGAACCATGCTGTGCTACACAGCCCAGATCCCCCTTCAGGAATGCAGGACTTATCTCCCCAGCTTCTGGGAATGCTGCCATGACCCTCGGCTGCCAGTCCTCTTTGGAGAATGCTTTGGCTGAAGAAAACCTCCAGGACAGCCTGTACTGAGTAAGTGACAACATGGGAGCATGAAAGGCCCAGCTCCCTCACCTCAGTTGGCAACGCTCTGAAGGCTCATCCCACTCTAGGGCTCCCTGTGGAAGACCAGCTGAGGTCATCCCTGGGCTTACAGTACAACCCACTTCCTCCTCTGTCCAGCCTTCTTCCACAAGTGCCGACCCCAAGAGCACACTCTCATAAACACACTGCTGCTACTCTCCATCTCAGAGTTTGCTTCCCAGACAACCCAACTTGAAAATACAACTTCCCTTGTTTTGGGTCTTTTTGCATTCATCATGTTGGACAATCAGTTGGCCCCATATTATTAGCTAATGTTTACCTTTACTGGGAATATGAAGGCACCGTGCCCATCTTATAAACTCACAAACTCAAGCTTTAGAAGCACAGAAACTGGTACACCAAAATCACACAGGTAGTAAGTAGTAGAAATGGGATTTGAAACCAGGTCTGCCTCAGTGCAAAATCAGTGCAGAGTTCATTTCTGGAGTGGCTGTGAGAGTTTGGGCTATGTACACAGGGTCCCATGCTTTCTGAGGAAGGAAAGAGGAGCAGGCCTCAGAATGAATGGAAACACAGAAGTCGAAGACACAGCATGAACACTGTTATCCTATCTTCTTTCAGAACAAGACATTTTGTTCCTGTGGGAGAACATGACTCTGCCTGCTACGATGGGTATTGTGCCATCAGAGATGAAGGCATCGATTCAGATGGAAACTGAGTTTCCACGTGAGAAGTTCCTATAAATATTGGACAGGTAAAAAAGAAACATAAAGTGGGGAAACAGAGGTTCCATCTAGTGCCTTTCTCTTCTGACAAAGATTTGGTATTTAATTTTATTGCCAGTCAAGTTCATGTGACATTGGAAAGATTCTTTCTGGACCTCAATTATGCGTTTGTAAAAATTAAAAGGTGAAGTGGTGCCTGGGTGGCTCAGTGGGTTAAGTGTCTGCCTTCAGCTCAGGTCATGATCTCAAGGTCCTGGAATCTAGTTCCACATCGGGCTCACTGATCAGTGGGGTGTTTGCTTCTCCCTCTCCCCCTGCTTGTGCACTCTCTCTCTCTCTTAAATAAATATATAGAATCTTTTTAAAAATGTATAAAATTAAAGAAAAATTAAAAGATGAAAATAGATAAATCCCATGGGGTTTAAAAACCTCAAGAATAACCACATATTACCTTGAACATCTATTCCCAAATCTTAGACCTTCATTCAACAAATATTGACTGAATGCCTGCTATGAGCTGGCAAAGTTCTAAGCACTGGAGATATGTAAATGAACAAGATAAATGAAAATCCCCATGCCGAAGAGCAAGCAGAGGTCTGAGCACTTCACACATGACAGCTTTGGGGTCCCTGGTTGGCTTGGTTGGTGGAGCGTGAGACTCTTAATCTCAAGGTCATGAGTTCAAGCCCACGTTGGGTATGGAGCCAACAACAACAACAAAATTAATCTTCATGATGTCTCTATGAGGTAAGCACTGTTATCATCATCCCCATTTTACAGATAAAACAGAAGTACAGAAACATGAAGCGATACTTATCAGTTAGAGAGATGAGATGTGTAGCAGATTGTGAAATAATTTGACAACTGAGAATAATCTTCATTTCATTTTGTAGGTGACACCTAATAATTATAATACACTGTTGGCTGATACTGACTCATGTCACTCACAGAAGAGGGTTTTTTGGGGGGGCATCTGGGTGGTTCAGTGGGTTAAGCCTCTGCCTCTGGCTCAGGTCATGATCTCAGGGTTCTGGGATCAAGTACCACTTGAGCCTTCTGCTCAGCGGGGAGGGAGCCTGCTTCCCCTTCTCTCTCTGCCTGACTCTCTGCCTACTTGTGATCTCTCTCTCTCTCTGTCAAATAAATAAAATAAAATCTAAAAAGAAGAAGAGGAAGATGAAGAAGAGGAGAAAGAAGGAAGAAGAAGGAAGAAGAAGGAAGAAGAAGAAGAAGAAAAAGAAGAAGGTCTTTTATTTAAGAACTTCCTGGTCCTGAGGTGCCTGGGTGGCTGAGTGGGTTAACCCTCTGCCTTTGGCTCAGGTCATGATCCCAGGGTCCTGGAATTGAGCCCTGCATCAGGCTCTCTGCTTAGCAGGGAGCCTGCTTCCTCCTCTGTCTCTGCCTGCCTCTCTGCCTATTTGTGATCTCTCTCTCTCTCTCTCTCTGTCAAATAAATAAATAAACCTTTAAAAAAAAAAAAAAAAAAAGAACTTCCTGGTCCTCTAATCCTTGAGTGCGCCCTCTGGTGGTGACATTGGTTTTGCCCAACCTCAGGGCAAGCTCCAGAGAAAGTGGGTATCAGAGCAACCTGGGCAAATTTCCAGACTGATTGTTCTATTAGTCGTGGAAGGGCTCTTTGCTATCACCTTGTCCAGGTATCATACTTTACCAAATGAAGGGGAAACTCGAGCTCAAGGGAAGGGAGGTAATGGCAGTTGGAGAGAGCGAGCCCAGGCCTCCTAATGGGATGATCAACTGTCTCAGTTTTCCCAGAATGTGGAACTTTAGGTGTCAAACTTGGGCAAGTTCCTGGAAAAACAGTATGAGCTGGTCGCTCTGCCTCCTGGTTCTGCTTGTCCAGTGCTTTTTATAAATATCTGCAGGAAGCGGCATCATTCTCTGCTGATCCAAGCTCAAGAAAAAATTTTCTCTGTTTCCTTTGACTTCCCTTTCAAGATTTACACAGAATTTTTGAGACTGTATGCTCCTACCTATTGCCCATTTCTCTTCAATTCCTTTCCCTTCATTTCTCTAGGAAGGTTAAGTCTGCAGGGCAAGCAAGGTGATGGTCATTTAGAAGTTAGGAGGGAATGATTTCATCTCTAGGAAACCAAGAAGTCCTACATCTGCTTCTCAACCATCAAAATGATGTCCTGAGGTAGGGAAAAAATGATGTCCAGAGAGTGAAGCAGTACCTGTCATATCACGTGGAAGATAAGAGCTGGCCTCTGAGTAGGTAGACAGCTCCTGAAAAGGTCTTATTTCAGAGCCAGGGATGATTATGGACTGCCCTCTCTCCAACAACTACCCCTTCTTCCTACTGACTCAAGCCAATAATTCCCCTATCAGAGTTTAATTCATGCCATTTAAGCCAAACAAAGCCCTTATTCTTATTAAATGCAAAATTCTCTTGCAAAGGTTAATGAATCACCTATCAATGTCTCCAAAGACTTTCTCGGAAATTCCAACCACTTCCCTGTCTTTCCAGTGCACCCATCCTAGTCTATGTGTGCACACTAGGCTCACACACTCATGCAAACTCTTTACCAGTCTGCATTTCCTCTGCCTACACTCTCTTCCATGTCCCCCACAGGCTAAGGAGATCCTTCCACCCAGCTCCCATTATAGGGTCACAGGAGAGCAGTGTCTCATAGTATGAAGTCTAAACTCCTCTGCTTGCTTATGAAGACCTATCTGACTTGCTAATGGATATGCTCTGAAGTACAAGGCCTTGGTCTCTTGGTTCACAGATATATTCCCAGAACCTAACCTTGTGCATAGTACACAGGGGTGCTCAAAAAATGTACATGTAAGGGCACCTGGGTGGCTCAGTTGGTTAAGCGATTGCCTTCAGCTCAGGTCATGATCTCAGGGTCCTGAGATCAAGCCCTGCATTGGGCTCTCTGCTCAGCAGGGGGCCTGCTTCTATCTCACTCTCTGCCTGCTTCTCTGACTACTTGGGATCTCTGTCTGTCAAATAAATAAATAAACTCTTTTTTAAAAAAATAAAATAAAAGTACCTTTTAAAATAAATAAATAAATAAATAAGAAAGTTTATCAAAACAAAAACACATATGTTTACAGACTGAAAGAATCCATGAGTACTAAACACAAGAGATGAAAAAGTTGTAAACTAAAACCACATAATTGTGGGATTTCAGTACTCTGAGGATAAAGAAAAGCTTCTACAAGCTTCCAAGGGTGGTAGTGGGAAGAAGCACAAGTAACCTACAGAAGACTAGCATTCAAAATGGCCTAAGTTTCTTAATAGCAATACTGGAAACCAGAAGATATTGGAACAATGGCCTCAACATTCTGTGGGAAAATTATTTCCAACCTTTAACTCTATACCCTACCAAAACATTAAGCTAAGAAAAAATTTTAAATATCAACAAGGTGAGAGTAGAACAAAGATTTTCAGACATGTAGGTCTTTAAAAATGTGCTTCCCGGGACGCCTGGGTGGCTCAGTTGGTTAAGCAGCTGCCTTCGGCTCAGGTCATGATCCCAGCGTCCTGGGATCGAGTCCCACATCAGGCTCCTTGCTCAGCAGGGAGCCTGCTTCTCCCTCTGCCTCTGCCTGCCATTCTGTCTGCCTGTGCTCGCTCTCTCCCCCTCTCTCTCTCTGATAAATAAATAAAATCTTAAAAAAAAAAAAAAATGTGCTTCCCATGCATCCATTTTCAGGTAGCCACTGAAATATGTTACCCACCAAAATGAGGGGAGCAAACAGAGATAAAAAGACATAATATTTAAGAAATAGGATGTACAACAAAATAGAGAAGTAAAGTGAACCCTTATCCTGATGGTGAAAAAGATGCTACAATGATAGCTGTATCATTTTATTTGTATGCAGATATATCATTCTCTGTGTGCAGAGAAGTAGCTTGGCCAGACTAGAGTGAATCTGAGAGCTAAATGTCTTGAGAGGTATTTTAGATGAGTGGCACAGTTAGGGTTTGAAGTGGTAATAGCTACATAGAAAAGAAGCAAACAACAAAAGAAAAGAAAATTATTCATCCCAGGAAAAACAGAGACTTATAGGGAAAGTAAAGTAAAGTTGGCTTGTCTCATGACTCCCCTTTAAATAGTTACAGGGGCACCTGGGTGTCTCAATGGGTTAAACCTCTGCCTTTGACTCAGGCCCCGATCTCAGGATCCTGGGATCAAGCCCCACATCAGGCTCTCTGCTCAGTGGGAGCCTGCTTCCCCCTCCCTCTCTGCCTACTTGTGATCACTCTCTGTCAAATAAATAAAATCTTTAAAAGTAAATAAATAATAAATAGTATTTATATGAACATAGTATAAACACTGAACCCTGTCCTAAGTAAAATTATAATTTAACCATCTTGGGAGATAAGAGGATGAGAAAGATGGATTTGGATTTGGTAGGTGAGGAGAGAAAAGAGAGGTGAATTCTCATCCTCCACGGTGGGAAGTAAACAGATAATACCTAAAATTGAAAACTTAATACATAGGATTCAAATGGGCTTTTCTTTTCTTTTCTTTCCTTTTCTTTTCTTTTTTTTTTAAAGAAATACAGAAGTAGGGGCACCTGGCTGGCTCAGTCTGTGGAATGTGTGACTCTTGATCTTGGGGTTGGGAGTTCAAGCGCTACAGTGGATGTAGGGAAAACTTCAAAACAAAATATTAGGGCTGCCGGGGTGGCTCAGTGGGTTAAAGCCTCTGTTTTCAGCTTGAGCTGTGATCCCAGGGTCCTGGGATCGTGCCCCGCATTGGGCTCTCTGCTCAACAGAGACCCTGCTTGCCTTCCTCTCTGCCTACTTGTGATCTCTGTCTGCCAAATAAATAAATAATCTTTTTAAAAAAATCTTAAAAAATAAATAAAATAAAATCCTTTTAAAAAGAAATATGGAAGCACTAGTAATAGCATCAAATAAAAAAACTACTGAAAGTTGTTGCTTCTTGAGAGGAAAAAGGCTGTATAGTTGAAGAAGGCTGCAGCTTTTCTAAACAAATCCTATCCAATGTTTAACTTTTAGGAGCATGTTTTTGATTTAATATAAAAATTAAGAAAAAACAAGGTAGATTGTTTTGTAGTGTCACAGAAAGGGGTCTCTGAGGTAGAAATTTAAAAGCCAAGTTGAGGAAAAAACGAAACAAACAAACAAAATAAAACCACGTTGAAGAATAACAACACAGTTCTGGGGCACCCGAGTGGCTTATTTGTTAAGCATCTGCCTTCAGCTCAGGTCATGATCCCAGGGTCCTGAGATTTGAATCCTGCATCAGGCTCCCTGCTTGGTGGGAAGCCTGCTTCTTCCTCTCCCACTTCCCCTGCTTGTGTTCCCTCTCTTGCTGTCTCTCTCTCTCTCTGTCAAATAAGTAAATAAAATCTAAAAACAACAACAAAAACAAAACCACAGTTTTATTTTTTTTAATTACATATGTATAAGGACACCTGATTGGCTCAGTTGGTAGAGCATGTGACTCTTGGTCTCAAGTTTGTGAGATCAAGCCCCACGCTGGGCATGGAGCCTACTTAAAAAAATTGAATTAAATTAAATTAAAATAACATGTATAGGGGTGCCTGGGTGGCTCAGTCAGTTAAGCTTCTGCTTTTGGCTCAGATCATGAACCCAGGTCCCTGGGCTCAAGCCCCACGCTGGGCTCCCTGCTCAACAGGGATTTTGTCTCTCTCTCTGCCCCTCACCTGGCTCATGCTCTCTCTCGCTTAAATAAATAAATAAAATATTTAAATATATATATGTATATATGTGTGTGTGTGTGTCTGTGTGTGTCTGTGCATATATATATATATATATATTTGAAATGAAGTCTACTGACTCTTAAAAAAAAAAAAGAGGGGCTCATGGATGGCTCAGTGGGTTAAGCCTCTGCCTTTGGCTCAGGTCATGATCTCAGGGTCCTGGAATCGAGTTCCACATTTGGCTCTCTCTGCTCAGCGGGGATCCTGCCTCCCCCTCTCTCTCTGCCTGCCTCTTTGCCTACTTGTGATCTCTGTCAAATAAATGAATAAAATATTTAAAAAAAAAAAAAAGAAGAAGAAGAAGTTTTATATGCCCCCCCCCATTGCCAATCAATGGGCTGGCTGGCTGGCTACCCATTAGGCAGGTGCTCATACAGGCTGGAATTGCAATTAGTGAAGCTTCCATCAGTCAACAAGGAGCCTGTTGTACCATCTACCGCCACCAGATGGCAGCTCTCTCTCAGAAGTCCCATTTCTATGGATTTTTTATCCCCCTCTTTACTCTTATTTCCAGCTTCAACAGAGTACTTTATCTCATTGTATTGTTATAAATTTACATTACTCTTTCAGACCAGACTGAGAGCATGTCCAGGATAAATACATCAACTAAGGATAATTCATATTAGACTCGTAAGCGTTGAGTACTGGCCTGAAACAGTAGATAAATATTTTTAGAATGGATAAATGGAGAGATGGATGAATATTTCTCTGAAAACTAATAAATCCCACAATCATCTCCATACTTTCTTCCCCAGCGATCAATCGAGAAACATTAATTGGGAATTTCTGTGTCCTATCCAGGGTCTAGAGATGGGAGTTTAGAACAGTGAGAGAATAGAAAACAGAATGCAGGGGTTTTAACCCTCTGAAATCTCTCCTCGGAGGAGCCCCTCCAACTCCAAACCTTCCTAGGCTAGGAGTGAAGACGTAGCTTCTGCTATCTGGGCACTTCAATCCAGTGGGAGAAAGATGCCGCTTTCCTGGGAGAGGTCCCCCTGTGGCTGGGATTGAGAGGGCCTACCCCTAAGGAGCTTCCAGAATAATGAAGCATCTTCAAACATGAAACAAATCTAGTTATGGCTTGCAGATTCATCCCCTGTAATGTACGCCAGCCCTGCCACCCACGTGTTTAACAGACAACCAACTGTTCCCATTTTCCACACAGGAGGGCCTCTTTTTTTCTTCCACCTGCCCCTCTGGATCTGAAAGGGAGATCTTAAAGTATTCTCCTCTTCCTTCCTTGGACATATTGCTGAGGAGTTTTTGCAAGCCACTGAAGCTAAACTGGTGGGCTAAAGGGATGACCAGGACCTCAAGCATCCATGGCATTTGGACAGGGAGTCAAGGGTCCCCAGGGGGCAGGAAAAGACCAGTTTCCAAGGTGAAAGGGTGGAGACCAGAGATTGAAAAAAACACTGAGATTTACTCAGTGTGACATTTTAGAAGAATATGCATGGGGCTCATTCTCCCCACCTACCCCCACCCCTACCCCCCACCCTCCATCCTCCCCCATGCCCCCTTAGCTAATTAGCAGAGAAGTGCAAAAAGTCAGAAATCCTATCTCTTTCTCTTCTGGAATTTTCAGCTACCTCTACCTTCTCTCCACCCTCTCACTCCACTGCCCCCACCCCAACCTGCCCTACAGTCTAAAGAAGTGCTAGTAGGGTCAGAGCCTGGGCCGAAGCCTGGGAAAAGATATATAGGGGAACCAGGGATTGGGGAGTTTAGTGAGAGTGCACATGCGGAAAGAAATATTGGCGTAAGATGCACACTATCATCATTGTAGGGTGACCAACCACCTGCTTTGCCCAGCACTGTCCTGGTTCAAGCACTGGAAGCCCCACTTCATGGGAAAACCCTCGATCCAGAGCAAACCTGGATGGCAGGATCCAAGTTTTCTTGGCCTCAACTTGATGTGTGACCCTGAGTACGTCCCTTGTTTCTGGGCCTCATGTATGTTATAAAACAGGACCCTCTAGCTCAAACACTCTTGGTTCCATGAATGGCCTCTAGATTTTCTGAAGCCGGGCACAAGGGTGACTCCGGTTTATTCCTCATTGATCATAGTCCTCAGCTTCCCCTAGGACTCTTGAAACCTCAACATCCCTGAACAATAAAGGTAGAAGGGATCTCCAGGATTATCTGATCCTACCTCCTTTCTAGCTCTGTGAATACCTGTCCAGAGGTACGTGCATTTATTCATTGTATTCCACTTTCTGCCCTACATTATAGTTAAATACACACCTTAGCCTCTAATTACTAGATACCAAGCCCCTTGAGGGCAGGTAGCAAGACTATGGCTCAGCAAGGGTTAAAGCCTTGCCTATAACTGGAATTGATGAACAGTGGGGTTCAATTCCACATAGAAATCTTTTGCACTGTATCTCCCAGGAGCCTGCAGGGAGGGTACAGGGCTCCAACCGTATGCTGGGGGCAGTACATCCCAGCTCAAAAAGCTGATAGGCAAATTTTCAGGAATCTTGCACACCAGTTGTTAAACAAGTCATTACTAAAAATTAAATTACATAGGGTCTCCTGGCTGGCTCATTTGATAAAGCATGTGACTCTTGATCTTAGCGTCATGAGTGAAGCCCCAGGTTGGGGGTAGAGATTACTTAAAAATAAAATCTTTTAAAAAATTAAATTATATAACCAATTAAATTATATTAGAAACAAAGGTAACAAGTACTCAAAATTCATCTTTTCCTAATTGTTTTCTGACATTTTATTATCTATACTCTGTAGGTTATTTACATCTATTACATCCATATGATAGAATAGTATATAATGATGTGGTACTGTTCATTTCTTCCCAAGTCTACATTGGTAGTTTGAACACCATGGCAATCAGCAAACACTCCCAATCATGGCTCCTGTCACTCTAGAGCTGATTGTTAAACACCTATTTGCTAGCACACTCCCTGTTCAAAGACACCATTGCCTTGTGATACACTTTACCTTCCTTTCATTGTCTGCTCTGGTCTTCAGATCCAGATTTCCCTCCCTGGAAAAGAAAAACCAAGAGTTGGACCACACCCTTAATAACTAAAGAGATAAAGGTGCATCGCTAGCTTAGTGTGTAGAGCACACAACTCTTAATCTCAAAGCTGTGAGTTCAAGCTCCATGTTGAGGGTGGCACCTTTTTAAAAAAAGGAGGAGAGCATCTGAGTGGCTCAGTCAGTTAAGCATTTGACTCTTGATTTCCACTCAGGTCATGATCTCAGGGTTGTGAGATCAAGGTCTTCATATCCAGCTTCATATCTAGCTCTTCACTGCGTGTGGAGCCTGCTTAAGATTCTCCCTCTGTGTTTGCCTCTCCCCTCTTCTCTGAAAAAAAAAAAAAAATTAATGAGATAATGGAGCTGGGATTAAGGAAATGAAGGTACAGTGACTGCAAATGATTTGTAGACTCCAACGTGAACTGCCTATCTCTGTTCATCTCTCCTTTCGGGGGACCCTCTGTCCACATGAAGGACTTTAATCAGTCGAGCGCAGGGGTCTTATGTAGACATAGCCCCAAAGCACTCTGAAGCAAGCACTGGTGGTCTTCTGGGTACCTATCTTCCAGGTCTATCCTGACAGGCAACTAAAGGATTCAAAGATTAAAAAGATTCCATTCAAACAGCTGATGAAAACAAGACTTCCCCACTTCAGTCTATAATTACCTCAGGGATTAGTAAATTCTATAAACCCTGAAAGTAGGATTACAGCATGTAGAAAACTGGGAAAGTCTCTAGAGGTCATTCAGTGTTCAAAATTGCCCCCATTCCTTCATTTTACAGATGAAAAAACTGAGTCCATGCGGTAGTAAATAGCTTACCCAAGGTCACACAACAAATTAGTGGCCAAAGCCCAGACCTCCTAATACCCGGGAGTAAAGTCCATTCTTCAACATCCTAAATTCTTTTTTTTTTTTTTTTAATTTACTTGACAGAGAGAGATCACAAGTAGGCAGAGAGGCAGGCAGAGAGTGAGGGAGTAGCAGGCTCCCCAATGGGAAGAGAGCCCAGTGCAGGGCTCGATGCCAGGACCCTGGGATCATGACCTGAGCTGAAGGCAGCGGCTTAACCCACTGAGCCACCCAGGTGCCCCATCTTTTTAAAAGATTCTATCTACTTATCCGACACAGAGAAAGAGAGCACAAGCAGGGGGAGCAGCAGAAGGGAGAAGAGGGCTCTCTGCTGAACAGGGAGCCTGATGTAGGGCTCCATCCCAGGACCCTGACCTGAGCTGAACACAGCTGCTTAACCAACTAAGCCACCCAGGCACCCCATCCTAAATTGTTTTTACAGAAATTATGAGAACTTTATAGAATCTGAGCAGAAGCATATACAAAGTTTGCACATAAAAAGCCTACTACCTTTCCCTCCGCTTCCTAGGGAAAAAAAAGAATATTTTTGTAGAGTACCAACTTAAATGACAGGTGCAATGGGGGACATAGAATAGTAAGACCCAGTTGCTCATACACAGGAAGTGAATGTGGGGTCATTCCTAAAACTCTTTCAAGGGGCACAAGGAGATTACCTCAGAGCTAATGCTAACTCTGTTCTGACCAAACAGTAAGTGGCATGAAAATCAACCCTGCTGTCTTAAGAAGGAAAAGTTAAACATTAAATTCTTGACTGGGGAAAATAGGAAACAAACTTAGTGGGCTTTTCCTAAGTGACTCAAGTCTCAGATACTTCTTTTCCCCAACGAGAGAAGCTCATAAGCAAACAAGGGAAGATAGCTTCTCAGGGGGCTGAGAGGCAGAGCTGTAGTCCATTAAAGACATTTTGCATTTGTGACATTCGCACCAATCCTCTTAGAAAAATGAAACAAAAAATATACACAAAGTAGGAGCCCCCTGGGACACCAAAGGCAGATACCTTTGGCTCAGATCATGACCCCGGGGGCCTGGCATCGAGTCCCACATCAGGCTCCCTGCTCATCGAGGACACTGCCTCTCCCTCTGCCTGCTGCTCCCTCTACTTGAGCTCTCTTTGACAAAAATAAATACATAAAATTTTAAAAACAAAAACACAAGCAACAACAACAACAAAATAGCAGTCCAATGTCGTATTATTAGATCCAGCATATCTAAAATTACTTCATCAAGGTGCCTGGGTGGCTTAGTTGATTAAATGTCCAACTCTTTATTTTGGCTCAGGTCTTGATCTCAGGATTGTGAGTTCAAGACCTGTGTCGAGCTCCATGCTGGGTGTGGAGCCCACTTAAATAAATAAATCTCATTTTTAAAATTAATAAAATAAATACATAAAATTTCTACATCAAGTTGTTAAAAATATTTCTAAACACTTGCCCTTCTGTACTTAGGTAACAGTTAACAGCTTATAGACTGACGCCAATCCTAGTCCAAGCTTGAGTGCACTGCTCTAATAAGTAAAAAAGCCTGAGGACTCCTTGGTCCCTGGAACTCCTTCAGTGGGGGATGTCTGAGCTCCCTTTCTCACCCAAATCAGGCCCTGGGAAGCTGGGATGTGATCTGGACATCCATAGTCACAGACTAATGAGTCAGGATGGTGAACCCCTGTTTGTACTTTCCTCTGAGTCTCTCTGGGCTGCCTTCCCCTGCCCAGGAAAAGAGGACGATCTCCACCCCTTCACTGCAGTCCCAAGAATCTTACCTGAATGGTGTGTCGGGTCCCTACTATGGATCGCAATTTCTTTTATTCATCTGTTTGTTCATCCAGGCATCTTTTCAAGCACTTAAGTGAACCTAAAACAAGATTCCTGGGGTACCTGTCTGGCTCAGTTGGTAGAACATGAGACTCTTGATCTCGGGATCACAAGTTTGAGCCCTAAGCTGAGTGCAGAGATTACTTTAAAAATAATAATAATAACAAAAAAAAAAAAAAAAGGAAAATAAAGATTCCTGCCTAAGGAGCTGATGTCCCGGCAACAAAACAGGATCAGAAAGGCATTAGCTTTTTCAAATACAGCCCTGGGTGACCCAAAGGTTGATTCTCACATATGAAATGAAGACCGATTATGAATGAAGGAAATTTACCAGAACTTACTTTGCTAGAACATGGTAGAAGGGCCTATTACAGAGAGGTCCTCTGAAGTGTTTCTGTCCCACAGTCCCATGATTCCATAACTTTACAGTCACCAAGGAAGAAGGTGGGTAAGATGTATTCACTTATTTTGGTAAAATGAGTAGGAGAGTGCCCCAAATAGGGTTCCCCTATAATTACTAACACCTTGGGGAAGAAGGCAGGACAGAGAGTGAGGGTCTCAGTGACAGATGAGGACACTGTAGCTCTGAGGAATTGTTGACCTACCCTCAGTGTTGGGAACCTCATCTGCTCCAGGCTACAAGATTCTGAGAAATGAGCCATGGAGCTGGAAGAGACAAGTCTGATTTATAGAGGAAAGAAACCTCAAGGGTAGCAAAAGGCTTCAGCCCCTCTGTCAGCCTGGGAGGGAAGAAGGGCTGGTGGGGCGGGGTGAGGCGGGGCTTTCCTTGGAGGCTTTGGGCTGAGTCCTTCCTTCCTGGTCCCCCATTGGGTCAGGGCCTCCTGCAGCCCTGCCAGTAAGGGACAAATGAGAAGAGCTGTTGATTTTTCCCCCTTGGCCATTCAGAATTTCCCCCACATAAATACTGAGAAGGATCCTGCCCTCTTCTCACTTCTCTGGAGTTGGCCCTGGGCTGGACCTGGTCCTCTGGGAGTGAGCAAGGCCATGGAAGACCTGTTTATGCTCAGGGTAGCTGTGGGCATATGCTATGCCACCTTCAGTGCCTCTGCCTGGTAAGTCCTTCCCCTGTGCCACCTTCCCCACTCCCCACTGAGGAAACCCCCATTATCTCATCCCCATTCACCACTGCCTCACTTTTTCTCTTTTTGATAGGTCAGTGAACAATTTCCTGATAACAGGTCCCAAGGTAGGATGGTCTCTGGCTCCTGTTTTTACCCATCCAGGTTCCTAAGGGAACTCTTTTGGGGAAAGAAAAGAGGGGAGGGGAGACAGGGCCAGAAGTCCCCCACCCAGAGGAACCCATAATTGTTCCTTCCTGGAGAGCTAACCCATTTGAGTCCTGCCTATTCCCCCAAACCCCAGAAGAACTGAGCAGAGCCAGGGCTGACCTTCATAGCCCTTTCCCTTTGCCAGGCCTACCTGACCTACACGACCAGCGTGGCCCTGGGTGCCCAGAGTGGCATTGAGGAGTGTAAGTTCCAATTTGCTTGGGAACGCTGGAACTGCCCAGAAAATGCTCTCCAGCTCTCCACGCACAACAGGCTGAGAAGTGGTAAGTTTGTGCACCTGCACAAAGGGGTGTATGTGCATGGAGGTGAGCTTACAGTATGTGTATGTGTTGTATGTATGACATCTCTATGCACAGTGAAATGAAAAACTTATCAGTGGTCTGCTCATCTGCCACTTCCTTACTGTGAAACCCTGAGTGAGTTACATCCTCTCTCAACCCCAGTTTTGTCATGGGGTCAATAAAGCCAGCTATGTTTAGTATACCAGGTATACTGTAAGAGTCGAATGAGGTGAAAATAACACTATTTCCATACAAATGTAATTATTTCTCTATTTTTTAAATGTAGGCCTATATTTGTGTATTTGTATACACCTACCTTGCACTGAGTTGCATGAAATAAAAACAAGGGCTTTGTGTTTGCAGCCCCTAAGGAGTTTCCCATCTGCCCAGCTGTCATAAAATCCCAACAACAGAGAATTTGAAAGATCACACTGAGCTGGGTCATGTGGGGTGTGTGTGTGTGTGTGTGTGTGTGCACCTTGCAGCTCTTTATAATTGTATGGAGTAGTTCACATAAAGGCCATTTATATACAAACAATAGAGAGGTTCCTGAGAAGAGGTAGGGGGAAGAGAGTAAAGATGTGGACAAAGAGAAGCGTCTTCCTATGGGGTATGCAGACAGAATGGGGAGTGTGTGGAAATGAAATGAGATGATGTTTTTTAAAGAGTTTGGTAAGACACAAGTTCAGTAAATGGTAGTCATGATCATTATGATTATTACATAGTTCCTGATTCATGTCAGAAGGAAGAAAAGGCCCTTCTCTCTTTCCTAAGCCAGCTCCACGGCCCTAAGACCCCATTGCCCAAAGGCACAGAAGCAGTAGCTAATGAACAGAAGGCCAGGCAGGATTTCATGAAAGCAGGGTCTTGGTCCCAATACAAATAGTGAAGAGAGTGCCCTTGGTCCCATCACTGTCTGTGTGGATTTTACCATCCCCATCCCCATGGGGATAGTCATGTCTGCCTGAAAGACATAAGGATATTAGAAAGACATACACTGTTCTCTCAAAGAGAAGAACCTCCTCTTAAACCCAAAGGGGCAGGGACCAAGGGAGAGAAACAATTACTTTTCCACAGCCTCTCCTTTGGGTCATCAGGGTCCAAGTTTCCAGTCCCCTCTTTCTCTCCAAAGCCACCAGGGAGACTTCTTTCATTCATGCCATCAGCTCTGCAGGAGTCATGTACACCATCACCAAGAACTGTAGCATGGGCGATTTTGAAAACTGTGGCTGCGATGAGTCGAAAAATGGAAAAACGGGTAAGTTGTACTCTCTGATGTGGGTGAAGACGTGAGGAAGGCAGAGCTACATGCAGGCTAAGATCTTCCAGGAAAAAGCTAAGAGACACACAGGTCCCTCAAAGCCCTAGATGCTGGCAGCAACTTCTTGGTGGGAGCTCCTGGACCTATACACTTCCAAGAGATGAGCTGGGTCCATGAATCTAGGATCACCAAGTAACACTGAGCTCTAAAGCCAACAAGACCTCTAGGAATGAGAAGACCAGAGAGCTTAAAGCTAACCCAGTTACCTCGTAAAGCTAACTGAGTATCCAGAGCTACTCAGTTATTTGCAGACCATCTAGAAGACTCGGATTTGTCATCAAAGAGGGAGGAGATGGCTCTACAAGACTACTGTAGGGTAATGATGCAGAATTCCAGAATGTTTGAGCTACAATGAACTTCTAAGATCACCTAGGCCCGGCTCAGTATGCCTACACTTCTGAGCCTGTAGAGACTAATTGCTTGGAGATGGAAAGTATCTGAACGGTAGGCAGTTGTCTTTGTGAAAAGGACCTCACCCATCCACTCTGAGCACCTCTACTTCCTGGTCTCACCTGCAGCTTCAGACGCTTCTAGAGCTCTTGGGGGATGGTTTAGCTATGTTAGCCAAAGTAACCTTGACTCCTCCTGAAACTTAGCAGGGAAATATGTGTAGAACTTAATCTTTCCTTACATGCAGGAGGTCATGGCTGGATCTGGGGAGGCTGCAGCGACAATGTGGAATTTGGGGAAAGGATCTCCAAACTCTTTGTGGACAGCTTGGAAAAAGGAAAGGACGCTAGAGCCCTGATGAATCTTCACAACAACAGGGCAGGCAGACTGGTAGGTATAGGAGTCCGTGAGTGAACTATCAGGGTCAGTACTGGCAAGGACCTCACATCTGAACACTTACAACTTACAGCTTACCAAGAGCTGTCTTATACCCATGTGTCATCCTTAAACCACCTATCAGGACTGGGATGGCTATCCCCTTCTCTGGATGACAAAGGCAGTTCAGGCTGAGCCAAGTGGCTTGGCCAAGGCAACAGAACTAAAAAGCATCAGAACCAGGCCATAAATTCAGATCTTCTACTTTAATCTTATCACTCATCTTTGTGGTTTAGCCCCTTCCACAGGCAAGTTTCTGAGAACCCAGAACAATACAGTACACCAAAGCCTTGCTCTCATGACTTAAAATTTTAACCATTTCAATTGTGTGTTCTAGGAAATTAATGGGGAGGTGGTTATCATCCAACCTGTATCCTAAGATCTGTCTGGACTTCAAGGGATTGGGACTGATCAAGGCTTCTCTGGAGGGTCTATTCTGCCCCAAGACTTCTGGAGTAATCTGAACTCAAATCTGGAAGCAAGTTAGATTTAAAGCTTAGAGCACAAAAATTTCCCTTTGAACCTATACCTGCATGACCTGGACCAGAGCAAGGGAAGAGGTTTTCAAGGCAATTACACACATGAGTAATTGCTTTAGGGATAGGGGTTCAGACTGCATGAGCTTCCTTCCCTCTGGGAGAGGACAAATCCAAACCCTCACCAGCCTCTACCTTGAAGACAATAATAGTGCCAAAGATCATATTTTCTTAATTTCCACAGTACCCTTGATCATTCTTATTCCAGTGAGAGAGAGAAACAAGCTACACAAGTGATGGAGTTGTGCCTAGAGCTTAGGTTTCCTGATTCCTGTAACTTCCTCAACATTTGCCCAATTTTCCCAAAGAATACTCAAGGGCACTTTAAAATTACCCTAACCGATGCCTTTACACCCTCCAAATACTCCAACTGAGAAGATCTGAAGTGGGGCCCAGAAATAGTGTTTTTCACAGACCTCCCTGGGAATTCTGATGCTCCTCCAAAGTTAAGCAGCACAGCTCTAAAATATCCCATTTAATTGCTAGCCTTCCATCTTCCTTACCCAGAGTCCTCCTCTCTCTCTTTCTCTCTGAAGGCAGTGCGAGCCATCATGAAAAGGACCTGCAAATGTCATGGCATCTCCGGGAGCTGCAGCATCCAGACCTGCTGGCTGCAGCTGGCTGACTTCCGGGAGATGGGGGACTACCTGAAGGCCAAGTATGACCGGGCCCTGAAAATTGAGATGGATAAGCGCCAGCTGAGGGCTGGCAACAGCGCTGAGGGCCGCTGGGCACCTGCTGAGGCCTTCCTTCCCAGTGCAGAGGCAGAGCTGATCTTTCTAGAGGAGTCGCCAGATTACTGCACCCGCAATTCCAGCCTGGGCATCTCTGGCACAGAAGGTCGGGAGTGTCTGCAGAACAGCCGCAACGCATCCCGGTGGGAGCAGCGCAGCTGTGGACGCTTATGTACCGAGTGCGGCCTGCAGGTGGAAGAGAGAAGAACTGAGGCCATCAGCAGCTGTAACTGCAAATTCCAGTGGTGCTGTACAGTCAGGTGTGACCAGTGCAGGCGTGTGGTGAATAGGTACTACTGCTCCAGCTCCTCGGGCCACGCGTGGTCTGGACGCAAGGCCAGCGCCTGACAGCACCCACACAGATTCCCTCGCTCGGTAGCATGTTGCTTTCTCAGAGAGAGTGAATTCGAGAACAACTGGAAAATCACAGAGTTGGGTCTGTAGCGCCCTTCATACCTGCAATTCCAGGGAAATGGAGGTCCAGGTATAACCTGCCCCCAGAGCATTCTGGGCAGAGTTGAGTTTGGAGCCTGGCCTTCTAATGTGGGCAGACCCCATCTCCTCTCTCCTGCAAGTTATTTCCTGGTCTTTGCACCTGTCCTTCTGCAGCTTGCTAGAGGGGAGTTTGGTTTGGGGGGATCTTATCCAGAGGGACCCTCAAAGTACTTGTCAAGTTTCAGAGGGAATGGAAGCAAAAAACTTGAGTTCTGTCTGGACTTCTGAAGGAGCAACCTGATGCTAGCTAGCTGCAGAAAGACCAGCTACATGTTCCACTTACATGTACCACTTATACCCCTACGTAAGTGGGGCAGAGACCATAGACATCCCTAGTGGGAGGTTTTTTGGAGTATTGGATTTTTCGTCTGAGTATGCACTTTTTAAAAGTTCTTGGGGTGCCTGACTGGTTCAGTTGGTAGAGCATGTGACTCTTATTCTTGGGGTTGTGAGTTTAAGCCCCACATTGGGCACAGAGCTTACTTTAAAAAAAAAAAAAAAAAAAAAACAATCTCCCCACAAAACTCTGGGGAAACCAGGACCCAACATAAGCTGAGGATTTTCCCAGATCAGAAACCGCCTTCGTAACCATGGAAAAAGAATGGTCATAGTAAGTGGGCAGATGATCTCAGTGTATCTAGACTTATCTAGATAAGTCCCTCCACCACCTTGCCCAAAGACTGGATTTTTTTCCCCAAAGAGCTGTCAAATGACTCTGTTTTGTTATTTTCCCAGATTGGGAACTCAACTTCATTTTGCAATAAATGCTAGGATATATATCCATCCATCTGAGACCTTTTATTTCTCTCTTTGGAAACCTTAGTTTAAGAAAGGGAATGGGAGGGACGCCCAAGTAGCTCAGTGGGTTAAGCCGCTGCCTTAGGCTCAGGTCATGATCCTAGGGTCATGGGATCGAGTCCTACATAGGACTGTTTCTCTCTCTGCCTCCATCTGCCACTCTGCCTGCTTGTGCATGCTCTCTCTGAAAAATAAATAAATAAAATCTAAAAAAAAAAAAAAAAAAAGAATGGGAAACCCTGCTTGTATATTCCAAATATGCACAAGGCTAAGGGGAAAACTGGAAGTATCCAACCCCCTTGGATATGTGTTTGAGAGATAATATAATTGAGAACCAAGAACTGGGCCAATAGGAAAACTATCCATACTCCCAGATTTAAAAGGTGGTATTTTAATGCAACCTAAGAAACTTGAGGGACAAGGAAGCCCTTTGAACTTGAATCATATTCAAAGTGTGTTTGCTCTCTTAACTTGGGCTTCCTGGGGTGTCTGTATGCCTCAGGGAGGACCTGGGCAAGAGACTAGGAAAGTTGTGGATTCTACCTTCCTCATTTGCAATTCTACATCTTCCACTGGCAATCTTGGGCGGGGAGCCCCTAGGGGCTCAACAACTGGTCTCCTAAATTTCGAGCATCCCAGCCTTGGGAATCTCCCCTCTGGGCAAAAGCCAAGCACCCCTGCAGGGATGAGGTATTTCAGATATGTTGAATAAACAAGTAAAATGACTGGGCACCAAGAGTGTGGAAACACCCTCAAGCCTAACATTTTAAATTAGAAAACAATTTAAAGGGGCACCTGGGTGGCTCAGTCGTTAAGCCTCTGCCTTTGGTTCAGGTCAAGATCCCAGGGTCCTGGGATCTGGGATCCAGCCCCGTGTAGTGCTCCCTGCTCTACGAGAGATCTGCTTCTCCCTCTTCCACTTCCCCTGCTTGTGTTCCCTCTCTCACTGTCTCTCTGTCAAATAAATAAATAAAATCTTTAAAAAAAATTTTTTTTTAATTTAAATGTTCAACAGTACAGCAAACTAGTTAAATCATGGCCCCACAATGGAATATCAACCATTAAAATAATATTCTGGAGAAACACTTAGCAACATGAAAAACATACATGATCTATTAAGTGAAAAAAGTTAATTACAAAACAGTATGTTCAGTATAACCCAATTTTGTTTTTTAAAACAGGAAAATACTGGGGACCTAGCTGGGTCAGTTAAGTCATGCCATTCTTGATCTCAAGGTCATGAGCTCAAGCCCCACAGTGGGCATAGAGCTTACTTAAGAAAATATGAAAACATTTGCTATCATGTAATACCAAATAGAGTAATTAGTTTTCCTTTTTGTGTTTTTCTGCATTTTTACATTTCTCTACAATAAACAAATATTTTTCTTATCAAAAAGAATGAGTTACTGGGGTACCTGGCTGGCTCAGTCAGTAGAGCATGTAACTCTTGATCTCAGGGTTGTGAGTTTGAGCCCCTTTAAAAACAAATAAATAGGGGAGCCTAGATAGCTCAGTAATTAAGTGTCTGCCTTGGGCTCAGGTCATGTCCTGGGATCAAGCCTTGCGTCACTGCATGATCCCTGCTCAGTGGGAAGTTTCCTTCTCCCTGTGCCTCTGACCCCGCTCCCCTCCCTCTCTCAAATGGATAAATAAAATATTTTTAAAAAATAAATATTAAAGGGGCGCCTTGGTGGCTCAGTGGGTTAAAGCCTCTGCCTTCACCTCAGGTCATGATCTCAGGGTCCTGGGATCAAGCCCCGCATTAGGCTCTCTGCTCAGCAGAGAACCTGCTTCCTCCTCTCTCTGCCTGCCTCTCTGCCTACTTGTGATTTGTCTCTGTCAAAGAAATAAATAAAATCTAATAAATAAATAACAAACAAATAGATAAATAAATGCTAAAAAAATACTTGTCATTAAATACTTTTAGAAAAAATAGTTATTTTTTTAAGTGCCAACAGGAAGTAACCCCTCTTTTTTTTTTTAGTGAAAAGAAAAGTGAAATATTCACTAAGGAAGATGGCATCCCAAGAGAAAATATAAGCAATTACCTTGAAAGCTCCCTGAGGTCTCTGTTCTTTCTGGTGCATTTACAACTCCCACAGATGCCAGAGAAAAGGAGAAATTCATTAAAGTGCAGCCTATGTCAAGGAAATAGAAGATTTATTCTACCTCTCTCCTAAGGAAGCTTACAGAAAGACACCACAGTTAGTGACAAAGGAAGTGTCTGTGTGCCATGGTAGTGGAAAGGGGGACGAGGCACTACCTAAGCACAAGAATTATGGTGAAGAAATAGGCAACATAAAGAAAAGATTATTAACCTGGGGCTCAAAGAGAAACAAAAATTGTAATTCTGTGGCCTTGAGGTCAATCCTCCAGTTCACAAAGATGCCAAAGTGCCCATCAAGAAACCTGAAGTTGTGACACTGTGCTAGGGAAATGAACAAAGTAGATTTTCTCCCTTCGTTCCTCACCGAATCTCCAACCAAAGGACCCAGGTACTTGACGCTTGGACATTCCCACTGCAACAGCTCCCAGACCTTGCCGACATTCCCAAATAATCCTAGGGGGGATTTTCAGACACAAAACTATCTCTTGACTATCCTGTACAAACATGATGATTCAAGAAGAGAATGACTTATGTCTTCTGTGGGTTTATATCTGAGGCTTTCAACGAATGAAGCCCAGAGCGATTGGGAATTCCATGGAAAGAATTCCTACTTCCCCAAAAAGCTCGTAGTCCCACTCCTTCCAGCTCTCTTCCATCCTCATTCATCTTATCCTCATGGCAATCAATCACATCAACCAATCTGCCTACATAGACCCTGAGCCAGAAGCTAAAGGAATTCAGATTTCTCTACATCCATCACCTTCCTGTCAGGGATTCATTCCAACGCATTGCAGTGTTATTCAGATTCACTAGTTACAACCCTACCCTCCTTCCCTTTTGGCTCATCCTTAACAAACTGGCTATCATTGAGGTGACAGAACAGTAAAACTCCTATATTCAATAGGTTCAGGGCCCAAGAATGGCAATATTGGCCCACAATCTATGGTGGATCCTGAAAACCTGTTGAAAAAAAGAATCAGCTCAATGAGGGAAACCGGTCCATGAGCCTATCCCTGTATTTCAAATGCAGGCACGCTTCACATGGCCTGGAGAGTAGAAGCCTGTGTTTCCTCAGGCTTTTATTTTTATTTTATTTTATTTTATTTTATTTTATTTTATTTTATTTTATTTTAAATTATTTATTTGAGAAAGTGAGAGCATGAGTGGAGGGGCAGAGGAAAAAGCAGACTCCCCGCTGAGCAGAGAGCCCAATGCGGGGCTAAAACCCAGAACCCAGATTGCGACCCGAGCCGAACGAAGGTAGAGGCTTAAACCACTGAGCCCCCCGGGTGCCCCTCTCAGTCTGTTTAAAAGGAGAACACGCTTCTGCTTGCCAGACCCCTCCAAAGCTTCTTCTCCTCTCCTCCCACCTCCTTTTCCTCCCTCACCTCCTCCTGCTCTTCCTCCTCCTCCTTCCCATCTGACCTTTGTCATGCGGAGAATTAGGGACTCCCAAGAAAACTGTGAGGTCTGTTCCTAGAGCTCCTATGGGCCCTTGCCAGTCTCCTCAGGGTTTGCCAGTGGGCAGTTGTAACAGCAAGGGTGAAAGGGAAGTAATGAAGCACCTACCAAGGGTCAAGTGTTAAGATATATTATATGCTTCAATCCTGGGAACAAGCCAATTAAAGCGTTACAATTATTCCCCTCTTATTACTGAGAAAACTGGCTCAGATAAGTTAAGCACCCAACCTAAAATTAAACACAAGGAGGTCGATTTTCATTCTGGGCCCCTATCACCCAAATCTATACTCTTTCCCGACATCACTCCGGCTCTGGGAGCCCCGGGAATCTCGGGTGACATTCCTAACGGTCAGGACAGCTTTGCAGAATGACTACCATTCATATGCAGCGAAAGGTGTCCTCTTCCTCTCTCTTGCGCATGCAGGAGCGTTAAATTCTCAGCCCATCTCTAGAATGGAGAAACCTAACTTTTGACTTGCAAAGGCCTTCCTTAGAATGATAAAGCAAGATAGCCTGACTCCTGCAGACCTGGGACGACAGAATCCTGGTTGGCTAGGTGGTACTCAAAGAAAAAGGCTAACAACTATGGTCTATATTAGAGGTCAAAGTTTCAAAGGAATGTAAAGAAGGAGTGTTTATTTTAGAGGGTAGAGGAAGGAAAAACAGGATCCAGAGAAAGACAAATCTCTCGCCCCAGATCACAAACTACTTATAATCATTGATCAGAAAAGCCAGAGAGAGATTCAGGGCCTAGATACAGATGTTTGGGTTGGGGGGAAATGAAATGAAAGCAAGAACCAGAGCAAAAGCTTCAGGAGAAGTTAAAGACCTTTGAGTAGGACTACAGCTCTAAACCAGCTAATCCCCGCTACATTCCCTAACAAAAGGGAGGAAAGCTGGTTTTAGAGGAACAAAGTGTCTTGCCCAGTGTCACCAAAGGAGATGACTGAAGAGATAACACTAGGTTCCAAGGCCCTGAACACTGTCCATGGCTCATGCTCTGTCCACCTGCCAGACTGCCCTTGTCATCAGAAAAGTGATGTTGGATGACAAATGCAAGTATTACGGAAATTAGGCCAGGGCTCCAGGAAGCCTCAGACTGCACTTAGTCAGTGAGGGGGTAGGGAGACTAGGGTAAGGGAACTAGGCCTGTGGGTAAGGGAAAAGGCCTGCTGGTGCACCAGGAGCCCAGATTCATTCCCACATTCCTCCCAGATCCTCAGGTTCCTGAACTGACCCATGTTGAGGTACTGAGGTCCCTTGTCGTTTCTTCACCAGGACTTCCTGCAGTCCATAAGAGATGACTTGATTCAGCCACATGCTTCTTAACAGAACAGCTCCTAATCAAAAGCCTATTGAAGAGTAGAACATCGAACACTCTGCTTGAAAGACCATCAAGAGGGGCGTGTGGGTGACTCAGTCAGTTAAGCATCTGCCTTGGGTTCAGGTCATGATTCTGGAATGGAGCCCTGAGACACTAGGCTCCCTGCTTCTCCTTCTCCCTCTACCCCTCTATCCCCACTCCTGCATTCTCTCTCTCTCTCTCTCTCTCTCTCCCCCTCTTTTTGTTCTCTCTCTCAAATAAACTCCAGAAAGAAAGAAAGAGAGAAAAGAAAAGAAAAAAGTAAAGAAAAGAAGGACTATCAAGGGAGGGGCATCTGGTGGTTCAGTTGGTTAAACATCTGTCTCTGGCTCAGGTCATGATCCCCGGGTCTTGGAATCAAGTCCCCATTGGGCTCCCTGCTCCAAGCAGTCTGCTCTCCCTCTGCATGCAAACTGCCCCACCACCACCCTGGCTCATGCGCTCTCTCTCTCTCTCTCTCTCTCTCTTTCAAATAAACAAATAAAATCTTGGGGTGCCTGGGTGGCTCAGTCAGTTAAGCATCTGCCTTCAGCTCAGGTCATGATTTCAGGGTCCTTGCTTGGTGGGGAGCCTGCTTCTCCCTCTGCCTGCCTCTCCCCCTTCTTGTCCCCTCTCTTTCTAACAAATAAATAAAATCTTTAAAGAAAAGAAAAGATAAAAAGAAAGACCAAGAGAGAGGGGGAAGTCAGTCCTTCCTTCTTGTGATAAACTACTTATCAGGACATTTGCTGCATGTCTAACCTGAATCAGCACTGCTATATTTTAAGCCTACTAAAACCTCCAGGACCTCTCATTATGGATTCAGGCCTTCAAACTCTCCTTTTCTCCAAGCTAAATAACCCTAATTACTCCAGTTTCTCACTGGTTTTCTCTCACACTCTTTTTTATTATTCTCTGCTGCCACAGAGCTTTGATTGCCTCATCAGGTCCTACTTGCCATTTATTTCTTCATGGCCTGAGTTCATTTCTAACCCCCGTCATTTCAGCGAAGTAGTCTTGATTCCCACCTCCATCAGCTGGGACCACAATTGTCAAAGCTGGAAATGGTGCAAGGGCAAGAACACGAAACTGACAACCAGGACACACTTGCTTCTCTGCTCTCACCATTGGAGGCCTTTTTTTCTTTTCTTTTTTTTTTAAGATTTTATTTATTTGTCAGAGAGAAAGAGTATGTGCACAAGCAGGGGGAGCAGCAGAGGAAGAGGGAGAAGCAGACTCCTTGCTCAGCAGAGAGCCCAACATGGGACTTGATCCCAGGACCCTGGGATCATGACCTGAGCCCAAGGCAGACATTTAACCAACTGAGCCACCAAGGCACCCCACCACTGGAGATCTACTCCAAAATTCCAGTTCTGTTTCTCTGCTGATGACTGCTAAATCCCCATCTCTGTGCAAATTCAAGGCACCACAGGTCTAATGCTTCACCAACCATTTCTACTGGGATGACAACATTGATTTTCTCTTATGACTTCTGTTTCCATGGAGAAATTTCAGGCCATGGAAAAACTGTGAGTGACTGAAACTTGTCCTGAATCTTCCTTGACTCCTCCCTCTGCTCAACTTTTCATATTTAGTCATCTTCCTTTAGGTTTGGCCTCCAAATCTATACCCTCCTCTTCATTACTTTTGCCTCCAGTTTTGACTAACACTGTTATATCTTGTACCTAAATTTTCTACTAAACTTTGCACTCAACAATTGATATTTTGGCTCTTGACTCTCCATTTAACACATTGTTATAATATTTATCTTATATACCACATTCAGTTCATCATTTGATTTAAAAACAAACAAACAGAGGCACCTGGGTGGCTCAGTGGGTTAAAGCCTCTGCCTTCGGCTCAGGTCATGATCCCAGGGACCTGGGATCAAGCCCTGCATCAGGCTCTCTGTTCAGCAGGGAGCCTGCTTCCCCACTCTTTCTCTGCCTGCCTCTCTGCCTACTTGTGCTCTCTCTATGTCAAATAAATAAATAAAATCTTTTAAAAATAAATAAATAAAAGTAAAAACAAACTAACAAAGAAGGGTACCTGGCTGGCTCAGTTGGTAGAGCATGTTACTCTTGATGTCTGGGTAGGAGTCTGAATCCCACATTGAGGAGGAATACTCTAAAGTATACTTAAAATGAGTATACTTAAAATTTTTAAATCCTCAAAGACAAAACAAAACAAAAGAAAAATCCCTTGCAATGTCCTAGAAAATAAAATCTCAATTTTTTGGCCTGACATTTCAAGTCTCCTAAACTGGACACTATCCTACAATAACATTTAAACATTTTTTCTATAAATATATTCTCATAAAAATTCAAACAATTTAGAAGTCAATAGACCAAAACATGAATAATCAGCTTTATTCCCTTCTTCCTCCAGCCCACTGTCCTTCCCACAAGTAACTGCTCCTAACTCACTTTTCCAGTTTCATCCTTTGTTTCCTCAGCCCCAGCTAGACCACATGATGATAGTTCCTCACATATAGTATTCCCATGCAACTTCTATGTCCCAGTGAAGGCCATCTTCCTCCCTGAAATACTTTTGCCCTAACTACTGACTATCCAACTCCAAACATTCTGTTCTTAAGGTTTATTACCTGCTCCTTGAAATTGCCTGCCTTTTATTGGATAGGATCTAAATATCACTGCCTATGATATCTAGTCATTATGGATTTTCTCTGTTTCAACGATAGAGCTGACAAGTCTCCACTTGGAGGTAGAACCATGTTACCTCTCCCTGCCTCCATAAACCTCTCACAACACTCTGCATAGGGTAGGTAATTAGTGCTCTTCTGACATTAAACAGTTCATGGAATCTTAGCGATGGAGAAGACCTTAGTCATCTCCTATAATCCTCTCACCTTACGGAAGAGGGAAGTTATTTGCCCAAGGTTATTTGTCTAGACGTAAAGGTCAAGCTGAAGATAGACCTCAGGTCTCCTAATTCTGAGTTCAAGCAACTCCTTGGTCTTTTGCTCTGGAAAGGATCCATACTATTATCAGGAGCAACCAGCTGGATAATAACTCAGATAGGGGCGCCTGGGTGGCTCAGTGGGTTAAAGCCTCTGCCTTCAGCTCAGGTCATGATCCCAGGGTCCTGGGATCGAGCCCCACATCGGGCTCTCCGCTCTGCGGGGAGCCTGCTTCCTCCTCTCTCTCTCTCTCTCTCTGCCTTCCTCTCTGTCTACTTGTGATCTCTGTCTGTCTAATAAATAAATAAAGTCTTTAAAAAAAAATAATAACTCAGATAGGTAATGATGGGGGAGGGCTTGGATGTGCCATGTGAAATTTAAAAAAATACACACACACACGTTTTGTTTTAAGTAGGCTCCATGCCCAGCGTGGAGTGCAATGTGGGCCTTGAACTCACGACCCTGAGATTAAGACCTGAGCTGAGATCAGAGTCAGATGCTCACCTAATTGAGCCACCCAGGCACCAACCCCAATTTTTCAGATAAAAAGAAGGAAGGAGAGTTGGTTAAGTGTCTGCTTTTGGCTTAGGTTGTAATCCCAGAGTCCTGGGATTGAGCCCAGCCACACGTTGGGCTCCCTTATCTACTCAATGGGGAGTCTGCTTCTCCCTCTCTTTCCCTCTCCCCAACTCATACTCCCTCTCTTTATCCCTCTCAGTCTCTCTCTCAAATAAATGAATAAAATCTTTTAAAAAAAGGGGGGGAAAGAGAAGAGCATATGAGGTTTCCCAAACATATCATTACCACTTATGCCCAGGTATAAGGAAAAGGTCATCCATTCCTCTTCTCACTATTCTTCATTCATTCTCTAGTAGTTACCTTAACTTGGCTTCATCTGAATAAACATGTTGTAGAGCACAGGGGCTCCTGGCTGGCTCAGTCAGAAGAGCACAAGTCTCTTGATCTCAGGGTCATGAATTTGAGCTCCATGTTAGGTGTAGAGATTAATTAAAAATAAATAAACTTTGGGGCACCTGGGTGGCTCAGTGGGTTAAAGCCTCTGCCTTCAGCTCAGGTCATGGTCCCAGGGTTCTGGGATCAAGCCCGGCATCAGGCTCTCTGCTCAGCGGGGAGCTTGCTTCCTCCTCTCTCTCTGCCTGCCTCTCTGCCTACTTGTGATCTTTGTCTGTCAAATAAATAAATAAAAATCTTTAAAAAAAATAAAAATAAAAAAATAAAATTAAATAAATCAATAGACTTTATTTTTTAAGACTTTATTTATTTATTTATTTGACACAGAGAGAGAGTGTGTGTGTGCACAAACAGGGGGAGCAGCAGGGGAAGAGGGAGAAGCAGGCTCCCTGTTCAACACCACATCTCTCCCACTGATGTCCACAAGTGGCCAGTGAGAAACCTGAGCAACTGAATCTCTTTTGGAATCTGGGAATTGCTGCCAGACTTGCTGGCAGGTAGAGAGATAGATGAGCTGAATTTTGTGGGTGGCCTCTTTCAATCTCTTCATTCAATGAATGTCTTCTGCGGGTCAGGCACATAAACATGAGGGGACACAGTCCTTCCCAATCGGGAAGAAAAGCACACTTGTGCCCATAAATGTGTTATGATAATCTTTCTAGAGGAGGTGTGTACAGGGGCACTGAATACAGGGAAAGACAACAAAAGATGTCTGCCTCATCCAGAGCAGAAGCAAAGCTCATTCAAGTAGGAAGGAGAAGAGCTGAACATTACAAGGGAGCTCTGAAGCCAGAATAGCTTTTCCCCCACTTCTCCTTGGTTGTTTGTTTCTATTTTCAAGCAAATCTGGTGCTTCCTAGCTAGAATAAAGGTAAAATCTTGACAGGTTGGTGGGGGTTAAAAAACAAGGCTTGGGTTCTCTGACCATTGACAATAGAGAACAGTCCTTTCCGAGGAGCCTTAATCAGGTGTGGGGTGGGGGTGGGAGTTAGAGGAAAAAGTGGAAGTGAGAGTGGTTTATTGCTGTTCACAATAAAAGCAATAAAATACTTTGCCCTGAGCTGCATAAGGGTTATAATTGGTATGATAAGCTATCATTTAACATGAGGAGGAAATTGAAGTTTCATTTCCTTGCTTTTGTGGCACCCTTTGAATTGAATTGATGACACCATTCAGTCAATCAGCATGAGGCCTGCCTTACCAATTTTGTTTTGCAAAACAAAGCCAGTCACGGTCAAACTCAGTTGGTCAATTCCATAGATTAACAGGAGAGGCCCCAGGAAAGCAAGACAGCTGGGATAGCTCTGGCTGGGAAATGATGGGTTAATCCTAGGCCAGCTTGGCAGGAAACTTCGTAAGATCTTTCAGGGCCCTGGTGCCCTCCCACTCCTCACCCCTCCAAAAGCTTCCCACACTCACCAGTGTCCTGGGGTTGACTCTGAATAATCTCCAGAGTTTGAAGGACAGGGGGTGGGCTGAGGGTATGGATGCAATTCCCCACTGTGTCATGATCCTCCTCTTCAGTTCTGATTTCTCTAGACGCAGGAAGGGTAGTACGGTATGACAGAAGAAGTCTGACCTATAGGAGTTAT
Source organism: Mustela lutreola (assembly GCF_030435805.1). Taxonomy (NCBI): domain Eukaryota; kingdom Metazoa; phylum Chordata; class Mammalia; order Carnivora; family Mustelidae; genus Mustela; species Mustela lutreola. Next base: position 76,221,387 of record NC_081294.1, read on the forward strand.
ATGATCTATATGAGCGCAAACGGGGAAGAATGAAATTTTCTTGAAAAATGGACAATACAAAATTTCCGCCAAGTTCTGGGCTTTCATAGGCGTACCAACACAACCCACAACCTAAAGAACACAGTGAAGATAAAAATATTGTTAAAACTATACTGAAGAGCGAGATGTTTTTGTTGCCTCTATGGCTAAAACGTTAGAAAGAAATTGTTGATTTTCCTAGAGGATGACCCAAACCCATCCTGATTCCTCTCCATGCTCAGAAGTTGTTAAAAACTGAGGACACTTTAGAATAGATCACAATCTGGAGCTTTTCAAAGTTCCCATTTAGCTGAGATAATTCCATTTTTGTCTCGTACTGAATTCTGATGTTTCTGGTGAACAAACAGTTCTGCCAGTAACACAAAGAACTATCAAAAAGCCAGGAGAATCTGTACATGAGGGGAAGTTACCTGAATAACATGGGGGTTCATGTTCCCAGGGAGATTAAGGGAATGTTTGATTTTAGTTCCCTGGTCATCTTATATTTTTCTAAAAGGATTTATTCTTGCCATCTCTGTGACTGTCAACACAATTTAATTTTAATTTTCAAGTAATCAAGGGAGGCAATTTGATATTATGGGAAAAGCACTGCTGATTTTTTCACAGATTTTACTATAACGCCATGCAAATCACTTTCTGTGCTTCAAATTCCTTACTATAAAAAGAAGGGGATTCGATTCAAATGCATTAGATATGCACAAAACTTTTTTGAAATTCTAAAATTCTATTCTGAGCCCCTACATTTCTCTCTCCTGACAGTTCTGCCTTCATATGATGTCCCATGCCAATTGCCATACAGAATAAATTAGAACTAGTTTTCGTTTCTAGAAACTTAGAGCTTGTGAAACAGCAATGGTAAGATGTTCTTCAGATACATACCCTATGATTAGATTCCAGTAATTTGAATTTTGTGCTGAAGGAAGCTTATTTGTATATTATATTTTAAAAGAGGTTACTGTTAAATTAACACCATAAAAAGGGCTGCAGGTGGAAGTTGTTAACAGCTTCTGATAACAATCTTTTCAAGTTCTTCTTCCGAAGGGGCTCCTTGCATAATATATGGCACTCTGGATGTGAGCCAGGAACTTGGATCATCAGCCTTAGCTAGATTTGTGACCTTGGGCATGTCTCTTAGCTACCCCAGACCTCATTTGCATCAGCTATAAATGAAGGGGTTGTATTAGGTAAGAATGAGTAGTGGTTAAATGTAAATAAAGACATTAATGCCTTTGGTAATACAGAAAATGCAAAGGGGTTTAGAGACACTTTTTAAGTAATAAAGGAAAAAAACCTTGTGATTGTAGGCCCCCAAAAGTAACAGCATCAATGTAGTACAGTTCCAAGATCCATTCACTTTTATTCACATAAATCCATTAAATGGATGAACTTGCTCTGCATACAACATTTAGCTGGCCCTATGAGAAAAACAAGGTTTTCCATGTTTGTGAAAAAGCACCAGGAAGTAATGGAAAGGCTTTAGGGCCAAATATAATTGAGTTCAAATCACTGGCTCTAAAAATTCCTAGATATGGCCTCTAGATCAAATCATTCTAACCTCAAGATTACTGTGAGAATTAAATAAGATAATAGATGGGGGTGCTTAGCATAGTGCTTGGCACATCATAGGTCACAATAGATAGTTCTTTCATCAATGATGGGAACATAAGTGCTCCTGGTGGACTCAGTTGGTAGAGCATGTGATCCTTGATCTGGGGGTTGTGAGTTTGAGCTCAACTTTGGGAGTAGAGATTGTTTTTTTTTTTAATTTTTTTTTTAATTTTATTTATTTATTTGACAGACAGAAATTACAAGTAGGCAGAGAGGCAGGCAGAGAGAGAGAGGAAGGGAAACAGGCTCCCTGCTGAGCAGAGAGCCCAATGACAACGACGATGTGGGATGTGGGGCTCCATCCCAGGACCCTGGGATCATGACCTGAGCTGAAGGCAGAGGCTCAACCCATTGAGCCACCCAGGCGCCCCTAAAATTTTTTAATTTAAAAAAAATACCTGAGGTAAGTAATAATCGCCAATACTGACTGAGTGCTCACTCTGTGCCTCCAAGGTACTGTTGGGTACTTTTACATATCACATTTAATCCTTTCAACAGTGCTGTTAGGTCAGTACTATCATTTCCCAGTTTACAGATGAGGAAAAAGACTCAGAGGTTAAGCAACATCTCCCATGGTCACAGAACTCGGAAGTTAAGAAGTTATGATACAAAACTGCTTTGTTGTTTCCAAAAGCCAAGCCCTAAACCATTTCACCATATTATCCACTACATTATGTCAAAGGAGTATATTATTAAGTGCCAGGAAAGTCAGAAATTAAGCATGAGTATTTCACAGGCACAAGAAACAAGCACGTTTTAGAGCAAAATTATAGAACCTGCCTCCTACGCTAGGAATTGTGTAACCAAGAAAGAGTAGGAGAGTCATCCAGTATTTGCGAGGTGGGGGAGCAGGAGTAAAGGAAGGGACTGACTGCAGCGAATGTAGAGAATTAGGAATGAACCAGTTAAGTCAATAGACCACACTAAAGAGAGCAATGTCCATAAAGGCAGGCTCAGGAATAAGGTGGGAAAGATAAGCACTGGCCAGAGTGTGGGAGCCCTGAATACCAGACCAACAAATAAGAAATATTCTTTTTCAACCATATTAGGTATACACAAGATACTCAATAAATATTTTGTTGATTGTCACAAAATCGAGAGAATGAATTTCAAACCTAATTCCCCAATGGAAGTAGGAAACCCATTTTCAGTATGGACAGTGTCTATTCAGCCTGAGTCCCCTGGCCAGCTAGAACAGTAAGAAAGCACATGAGCACACTATTTTAAATCCCTTCAGTCTGTATTGTGCTTCAAAATTTCAAACTCTTTGAATTTTACTGAGATATGATCAACATACCTGAATCTTCATAGCAGCTTGAGATCAAGAATACCAAACTCACTGATAAAAATAAAGGGAAAATGATGATGAGAGCAAGAAAAAAGACAAAGACTTTGAAAATAATGGAGCTGTGAGAGGAAGAAGAGCCTAAGAAGATGCAAGGGCACAGAATCCAGTGAAAAGGCCAGCCAGATGGCTTTGGAAAGCCCAGGGCCAAGCCCTCAGAGTCAGGTAGCTCCTGAAGAGTGGAGAGGAAAGGGCAGGTAGGGACGCCCAGACCTACAGGAAGCTACACAAAACGTCTGGCTTTCTATATACAACAGTGGCTTCAGGTTGGGACCTATCATAATAGCAATAGAAAGAGGGATGTAACAATGTGATTTTACCAGTGATAATATGATATTTTTACTTAGACTATATTGTATTTCTCAGCACAGAGAAAACAATGGTTTCAAATATTACATTTTCTTACATCCCTGAGGGGCATGAAGGACATTCATAATGGTTTGCCAATTGTGTATTGAACTTGCATCTCTGAAAGGTACAAAGAAGTTAAACTACCTAGAACTTGGGGGTTCTGTTAGACATAGGATTTTATTTTAATTGAACTTCGAATGGAAAGACTGAAACTTTAAAGCCTGAAAATTTTCAACTGGGATGTTTAGTCTATAGCTGGTCATCTGATGGTTAGAAGTTTGGCATGACTAATTCTTCACAGTCCATTTGCTAAATGACACATTATAAAAGCAAGCACCACTGAAAAGGCTGTGCTTGTTTCCAAAGCTTCAGCTTCATTGCAGACTGGCTCTTTTATATTGGCCCTCCTCTAACCATTTTATGGTGCAAGAGGCTCTAACCACATATATACGTTAAAGACTCCTTGAAATGTTCTCACATTGGCAAGGACCAAAAACACTAGATAAAGTCCAGAGAGGTCATCATTCAGGCCTCAACACCACCTAGAAGGCCACCTAGAAGGATCAGGATTTTATAATCCTAATAGAAGATATTAACCCCTGAGATGTTTATTCTTGTAAAATAGTTTAACCCTCTCTATCCCCCAATTACAAAACTTGTCCTGAAAAGTAACCAGATCCTCATAGAACAGTTGAGAATGTGAGGAAGTTCCGCATGGCTGCTTCATAATAAAAAGCTGAACACGGAGAGAGTAATAGGAGAGACTAAAAATAGAAAGTTTAAAGAAGGATCTAGAAATTGTAGTTGATTGACACATTGTTGTTAATCTGTGTCTTTCAAGGGCCTTGTCTGTTTCATCTAGTTTGTTGAATTTATTGGCATAAAATTACTCATAATATTCCCCTATTGCCCTTTTTAAATTTTTTTTTTTTTTTTTTAAATTTGAGAGAGAGAGAGCATGAGAGAGCACAAGCGGGGAGAGAAACAAAAGAGAGGGAGAAGCAGACTCCCCATTGAGCAGGGAGCCTGACATGGGACTTGATCCCAGGACCCAGAGATCATGACCTGAGTCTAAATCAGACACTTAAGCAACTGAGGCATCTGGGCGCCCTGCCCTTTTAATATCTATAAGGTCTGTAGTGATCTGATGATATTGGGCCCAATAAACAGAATTGGTTTAAGAAACAAAAAGGGTGAAAAAAAAATTGAGGCTGATTTGACAGACCATACTGAAGCCATAATTCTTCCAAGGAACATTCCACCACCTCAGCTAAGAAATGCAGATGAGACAAGGGTGGGGGGAGGAAGTTTTTATGGTTCTAGTGATGGGGCTGTTGGTCAGATTAGCTGCCCATTTGTCTGCAAGCTGCTTTCTCCTCCCATTCCCTGCTCCTTGCCACCACAGTACAGCTGCTGGCCAGGAAGCCTGAGGAAGAGGCTCCCTCTGGAGCTGATGGCAGTGGCACTTTGGAAAGTGCTGGCAGGGGGTGGGCTATAAAAAACAATTTGGTTTGGGAACAAAAGGCATCAATCAAAGCAGTGTCATCAACCCTTGATTTGGATGGGAGAGAATTTTTGGGTCACCTTGGAAGCAGGAAAGGAATAGACAGTATCATTTTATTTAGTCATCTTAGTCCAATGGACTCAAGAGTCTAATTTTTTTTAATTTATTTATTTGACAGACAGATCACAAGTAGGCAGAGAGGCAGGCAGAGAGAGACGAGGAAGCAGGCTCCCTGCTGAGCAGAGAGACTGATGCGGGCTCAATCACAGGACCCTGAGATCATGACCCAAGCCCAAGGCAGAGGCTTTAACCCACTGAGCCACCCAGGTGCTCCTCAAGGGTCTAATTTAATAGGAAAGCTAAGCATGACTGCTACACAGAGATCTTTTCCTTTAGTCATGTCCTTTGGTGAGGTGGGCGAAAGCTATCTCACTTGCACTTTCTATTTAATTGCCAGAAATCCCTGGATTCTACCTTTAGAAGTAAACTCTGTTAAAGGCTCTCAAGACCAAGAGTTTGTTTTTTGTTTTTGTTTTTCTTTTAAATTTTATTTATTCATTTGAGAGAAAGAGCAGGAGCAGGAGGAGTGAGAGGCGGAGGGAGAGGGAGAAGCCGGTTCCCCGCTGAGCAAGGAACCCCAACGTGGGCTCAATCCCAGAACCCCAAGATCATGACCTGAGCCCAAGGCAGCCACTTAACTGGCTGAGCCAGCCAGGTGCTCCAGTTTCTGAGATTTAATTACCTTTTGGAAAGCAAGTAGGGAATCTAAAAGGAAAGGCATAAAGTTAGGATAGGGACTGTTGTTAGTGAGGGGACTAACAAAAATAATCCAGGAAAAGCATCTGAAGTCAGAGAAAGAGCAAACAAAGAATTGAGCCATCTCTGAATCAAAAGTCAAAACTTAATGTAAATAGTTCTTAGGAAGAGTTAACTGCATAAAACTCTTAGGAAGAGTTAACTGCATAAAAGAAGTAGCAGTATTTTTGAGCTGGGTAAATTCTTCTCCAAAGTATCTGTGACACTTTCAGATCATGCTCATATGTGGCACCCTTCTGCCAGGACCAACACACGACTGCCCTGGACTTTCTCCTTCAAGCAATATTCTGCGCTTCAGAATCCCCCAAACAAAGCTGAGGTAGGTACGCCCAGGTGAGACATTATGTACCATGTTTCCTGGCTAAGTGTAAGAGCAGTAACAGGCATGGGGAGCTTCTAGATGCCATCCCAGATCTACATGTGTACAGAAGTAAAGAAATAGCTGAACTGTTTAGTTCCAAGTCATTACAGAATTGCATGCTTGCTTGTTTTTTTCTTTGGTCTCTTTGAGTCCTGGAGAAAGGAAATAAATTAAGTGATCTATCTTGTTTAATAAGGATACCATACTATCATTCAGTGTGAAAGACATGCATGAAATCACTGGTACTTAACAAGGACAAATGTGTGCATAATAGTACTTTGGTACTACCTCTTTTAGTACATCAGAAAATGGTCTTCTCCCCTCTCCAGTTACCCAGGAAGTAAACAAGAAGACAGTCTTCCTGTTTTCCTTTGCAGTTGTGACCCATGAAATAGTTACCTCAAATGTGTCTAAAATTAAAGAATGTAATAGCTAACTATAAATCTTTCCATGTGCATGTATTTTTGTCCATTCCATCTCCAAAATGTATCTCAAATGAGTCTGTTTTCTCTTTCCCCCTCCATTTTTTAAAAGACTTTATTTATTTGAGAGAGAGTGTGTGTGTGCATCCAGAAGCACGAGTGGAGGGAGGGGTAGACGGATAGGGAGAATGAGAGAAACAGATTCTGCACTGAGGGTGGAGCCCAACATGGGGCTCTATCTCCAGACCCTGAGATCATGACCTGAGTGGAAATCAAAGAGACTGATGCTAACCAACTGAGCCACCAAGGCGCCACCCCCTCCCCACCCCATTTTTAAAAAACAAATGGTAGGTTTGGAAACTGGAGCTGATTTCCGGTGTGGAATTTTTCTGCCATATACAATGCTGCCTCTTTTTTAGGCAAGAGTATACCTCTTGGGGAGGAAATGACCACCTGAACTTCTCACACCTAAATCTCATTGTAAAAACTATTTGCTTTTTCCTATGTGCTCTTGGCCACTGCTCAAAATATAACAATCTACAACTTATCTTTGTTACTAAGATTTTGGTTTGTCTTCCCAATACTGATGCCAAAGCTGTTTTGAAATATAGCAAGCATATCAGTCTCAGGAGGAATACGTCCAGAAATTGGATGGCCTGGGTGGCTCAGTTGGTTAAGCGCCCTTTTTCTTTTTTTTTTTTTTTTAGATTTATTTATTTCAGAAAGAGAGAGAGAGAGAAAGGGAGAACAGGGGCAGAAGGAGAAGGAGAGAAATCCTCAAGCAGACTTGATCCCAAGCCCCTCAAAGCGTGACCTGAGATGAAATCCAGAGTTGGATGCTTGAGTGGATCTTTTTTTTTTTTTTTTTTTTTTTTTTTTTTTTTTTTTTAAAGACTTTATTTATTTATTTGACAGAGAGAAATCACAAGTAGGTAGAGAGGCAGGCAGAGAAAGAGAGAGGAGGAAGCAGGCCCCCTGCCGAGCAGAGAGCCCGATGCGGGACTCGATCCCAGGACCCTGAGATCATGACCTGAGCCGAAGGCAGCGGCTTAACCACTGAGCCACCCAGGCGCCCTTGAGTGGATCTTTTTAAACCTTAGAAAAAATTGCAAAAGCAGTTGAACATGAACACTGCAGAAAAATTTTAAATACAGCTAAGTAAAAATTTATTTTTTAAAAGATTTTTGAGAGAGAGCAAGTGCTAGCAAGAGGGCACAAGCAGTGGGGAGCAGCAGAGGGAGAAGCAAACTGCCCATTGAGCAGGGAGCCTGAAAATGTGGGGCTTAATCTCAGGACCCTAGGATCATGACCTGAGCTGAAGGCAGATGCTTAACCAACTGAACCACCCAGGTGCCCTGCTAAACAAAAATTAAAACAAAAGAGCAGGGGTGCCTGGGTGGTTCAGGGTCAGATCATGATCCCAGGGTTCTGTGATTGAGCCCCGCATGGGGCTCTCTGCTCAGCGGGTAGCCTGTTTCCCCTCCCCTCTCTCTGCCTACCTGTGATCTCTGTCAAATAAATAAATAAAATCTTAAAAAAAAAAAAAAAGAGCATATTCCCACCTTCCAGAGATTATATAATAATTATGTAACAGATGGGTATCCTTCCATATCATACCCTACATATATACATATATGTATTTTTTTCATCAAGGAGATCATGCTGTGCATATTGCTTCATAACGTGTTTTTTCCAGTTAACAATCTTTACTTCCCAAGACAATACATTTTCATCTCATCTAATACTCAATCTGGATTAAAATTTTCCCAGTTGTCTCAGAAAGGTCCTTTGCAGCTTTTCCGTCTAAACCAGGGTCAAGGGGCGCCTGGGTGGCTCAGTCATTAAGCGTCTGCCTTCAGCTCAGGTCATGATCCCAGGGCCCTGGGATCAAGCCCCGTATCAGGCTCCCTGCTTGGCGGGAAGCCTGCTTTCCCTCTCCTAGGCCCCCTGCATGTGTTCCCTCCCTTGCTGTGTCTCCCTCTGTCAAACAAATAAATAAAGTCTTTAAAAAAATAAAGTAAAATAAACCAGGGTCCAATCGAGAAACTAGTATTGGTTCTGATTATGTATCTTAAGTCTCTTTAAGTCTAAAGTGGTCCCTTTTTTTCAAGACACCAATATGTTAAGAAGATGGATCTCTCCTGCAGATCATACCATATTCTAAATTTTTCTAGTTGCTTCTTAAACTTATATATACTTAAACTTTTTAAACTAAACTGTCTGAACTGTGTATTATAAATGCATCTAGATATATAATATATGCTTAGGAAAACATCAAAACTAAAATTCTGTGTCTTCGGGCGCCTGGGTGGCTCAGTGGGTTAAGCCGCTGCCTTCGGCTCAGGTCATGATCTCAGGGTCCTGGGATCGAGTCCCGCATCGGGCTCTCTGCTCAGCCGGGATCCTGCTTCCTCCTCTCTCTCTCTGCCTGCCTCTCTGCCTACTTGTAATCTCTCTCTGTCAAATAAATAAATAAAATCTTTAAAAAAATAAAATAAAATAAAATTCTGTGTCTTGGAGTGCTTGGCTGGCTCATTTGGTAGAACATGTGACTTGGGGTCGTGAGTTCAAGCCCCATGTAGGACCTACAAAAAAAAAAAAAATTCCATGTCTTACTTTGCTAACTTAAAAAAAAATAATACAGCAACATCTTTTATCAGTCTTCTATTACTTAATATTACATCACTGTTAAAGTTATACCCTAAGCTGACAACAGCTGTTACAGTATTCTGAGCTCCAAAGAGACAGGACTAGGGCAGGTGGGAGCCAGAAATGCACTGGGTAACTCTGGGTCACACTGAAAAAAATAACTATACACAGGCAAAGAAGATCCTAAGAGAGCAAGAAGCAAAATGCCATTATAGGCACTCTTTGTGCAAACTTTCCAGGAGGACCACAAGAAGCAACCAGATGCTTTAGTCACCTTCTCAGAGTTCTACCAAAAGAGCTCAGAGAGGTAAAAGACCATGTCTACAGAAGAGAAAGGTAATTTTGAAGACATGGCAAATGCAGACAAGGAAACCTACATTCCTCCTAAAGGGGAAATAAAAACAAAGTCCAAGAATCCTGATGTACCGCAGAGGCTACCTTGAGTCTTTTTCTTGTTGATTATTGCCCCCAGATCCAAGGAGAACATCCTGGCTTATGCACTGGTGATGTACTGGGAGAGACATGGAGTAACACTGCTGTAGATGACAAGAAGCCTTAGGAAAAGAAGGCTGCTAAGCCAAGGAAAAACAGGTAAAATAGATAAATTGCTGAAATACCAAAATACGAAAATAAGTCTATGTGGCAAGAAAAAAAAAGTCCTCAAAGCTGAAAACAAGAAAAAGAGGATGAGAAGTTGGAGAAGTAGAGGAGGATGATAAAGATGAAGATGATGATGATAAAGTGGGTTCTAATTTTTTTCTCATCTCTAAGATATTTAACCTCCCTATACACAACTCACTCCTTTTGAAGAAAAAAAACTGAAATGGAACTGTGTGAGACTTGTTTTTCAACTGTAGTGTCTTTTTCTATATAGTAAACACACCATCAAATGTGTCTTCAGCTACCCTGTCCTAGTGGCATTTCAGTGGCCACTACCTTTGCCTGTGTGTCAAGAGGCCCAGGAATTGAAAGCAGGTTTTTCTTGGCACATAGTCTTTTCATCTTCAGTTGTTTCTAATGTGTCTTATATAAATTAACCGTTCTCCTAACTGGATGCCCATTTATGATCACAAAAAAAACATACATTTGTTTCATTAACATTTTAAATACTTCTAAATAAAATCAATTTTCTTATTAGAGAACAAAAATTATACCCTAAAGCTATATTTTACCTTAGGTAATGCTATCTTATGCATAAAACACGGTCATTTGTTTAAAATATTTCTAAAAACAACTCATTTCGCACATAGTTACTTAAACCCCTTAGGAAGGTTTGTTTTAAAGTAGAAGCATGTCTTTCACAGTAAGATAGTGATTTGTTCTTTGAGGAACTTCAAGGTTCTTCTGCAGACAGATTGTGACACAGCTTGGGCTTGTTGGGATTATTTTTCAGTAGCCAATCAGCTAGCCAATTCTATGGAAAACAGAAAAAAAACTTGTAATAAACATTTAAATACATATACTATAGATTATAAATATATATTATGAATGATATAAATATACACTGTATATACAAACTCACACTATAAGTAGTATAAATATATATCAATTTAAAATTCAGTTTACAGGGGCGCCTGGGTGGCTCAGTGGGTTAAAGCCTCTGCCTTCGGCTCAGGTCATGATCCCAGGGTCCTGGAATCCAGCCCAGCATAGGGCTCTCTGCTCAGCAGGGAGCCTGCTTCCTCCTCTCTCTCTCTCTCTCTCTCTCTCTCTGCCTGCCTCTCTTCCTACTTGTAATCTCCATCTGTCAAATAAAAAAATAAACTGTAAAAAACAAAAAACTGAAACACTAAGTTTTACATTATGCAAGATTGTCAAGTATAGATCCAAATTGGAAAAGAAGTCAAACTATCTCCTTTTACAGTTGACATGATCCTATTTTAAAGAAAACCCCAAGGAAAGCTATTATAACTAATGAATTCAGCAAAGTTGTAGGTTAAAAGATTAACATAAAATTCTTTGTGTTTCTAAACCATAAGAGACTCTTAATCTCACAAAACAAACTGAGGGTTGAGGGAGGGTAGGGAGAGAGTGGTTGGGTTATGGACACTGGGGAAGGTAAGTGCTATGGTGAGTGCTGTGAAGTGTGTAAACCTGGCGATTCACAGACCTGTACCCCTGGGGCTAATAATACATGTTAAAAAAAAATAAAAATTTTTAAAAAATCTTTTGTGTTTCTATATATCAGCAATAAACAACCCAAAAGGAAAATAAGAAATCATTTCCATCCCAGTAGCATTAAAAAAAAATTTAGGAGTACATTTAACTAACTTGCATACTGAAAACTATAAAATGTTGCTGAAAGAAATTTAAAGTCCCGAGTAAATGTAAAGATAACCGGTGTTCATGGATACAAAGACTTAATACTATTTTTTTTTCTTTTTTTAAAGGTTTTATTTTTTAAGTAATCTCTACACCCAACATGGGGGTCAAACCCACAAAGCTGAGATCAAACATCCCATGCTCCACCGACCAAGTCAGCTAGGTACCCTGGAAGACTTAATACTGTTAACATGTCATTACTACCTAAAGTGAGCTACAGATTCAATCTAATCCTTACAAAATTCCCAAAAATGTTTCTGCAAAAATGTTAAAGTTAGTCCTCAAACTTAATGGAATATCAAGAGGCTCTGAATATACAAAACAATCATGAAAACGAAAAATAAATTTGGAGAATTTTCTGACTTTCTTCTTCCTTTTTTTTTTTTAAAGTTTTTCATTTATTTACATAATCTCTATGCCCAAGGTGGGGCTCACACTTATGACCTCAAGATCAAGAGTGGCATGCTCTTCTGACTGAGCCAGCCAGGCACCCCACCTTTTTTTTTTTTTTAAGTAAACTCTACACTCAATGTGGGGCTTGAAGTTGTGACCTGGAGCTCAAGAGTCACATGTTCCACTGACTGAGACATCCAGGAGTGCCCTCTCAGCTACTTTTAATCAGAGTATAAATGGTATAACCACTACAAAATTCGGCAATACTTACCAAATTTAAATTTCTTTAAAAGATTTTTATTTATTTATTTGACAGAGAGAAACCACAAGTAGGCAGAGCAGCAGGCAGAGAGAGAGGAGGAAGCAGGCTCCCTGCTGAGCAGAGCACCCAATGTGGGGCTCGATCTCAGAACCCTGAGATCATGACCCAAGCAGAAGGCAGAGGCTTAACCCACTGAACCACCCAGGCACCCCTTACCCAAATTTAAAACGCACACATCAAACACATCAAAACATTCTTTTAAAAAAAAATTATTTTTTTACTAGTATTTCCATTTGTAGGAATTTATTCATAGATATATTGTATACAGACATATGAATGAAGATATTCACTGTTGGCAGTTCATAGTAATAAAAGCATAGAAACAACATAAACTACCATCTATATGTGACTAATTAATAAACTGTAAAACATCAATTCAAGAGAATGCCATGAGCTGTTCTTTTAAAACAGGGCAATTTTGGTTGTGGTGTTATTTAATAATTCATAATATATATTGTGTAAATAAGGTAAAAAGAATTAAATGGCATATTTAGTAGCTAGCATTTGTAAATGTACATGGTTTTAAGTAAAAATATATATGCTTATATATGTACAGATTTTCTCTGCTGAAAGGATATACAGAGACTGCTAAGAGTGAATGACTCCAGGAAGTATAACTGAATGACTGAGGAACAGAAATAAGAATGAGAGTTATTTTCATGATATATCTTCTTGTAACTTTTGAATTTCATACCATATTTAAATATTGCTTACTAAAAAAACTGTTCTAAATATTACCTACTCAAAAAAATTAATTAGAAAAGAAAGTTAAGGGCAACATGTTTTTAAAAGATTTTATTTATTTATTTGTCAGAGAGATAGAGAGAACATAAGCAGAGGGAGCGGCAGGCAGAGGGAGAAGCAGGCTCCCCACCAAGCAAGGAGCGCAATGTGGGACTCGACCCCAGGGCCCTGGGATCATGACCTGAGCCAAAGGCAGATGCCCAACTGACTGAGCCACCCAGGGGTCCCAAGGGCAACGCTTTTTTAGATTTTCATGTTTTTAATTATAATTCTACCTTTTAATTTTTTTTATTTTTTATTTTATTAAGTAGGCTCCATGCCCAAGCTGAGACTTCAACTCACAACCCTGAGATTAAGTCATGTGCTCTAATAGTAAGCCAGTCAGGCACCCCTGTACTTTTTGATCTCTTTCCAAATGATATAATCTCTGTGTGAAAAGCCTTATACTCAAAGATGTTTCTGTTACACTATTTATGATAGCAAACAACTCAAATAGCAAAAGAAGTATGATAAGGGTAATAAAAGAAATCACTTAGCTATTAAAATAATCTCTATAAAATATATATTTAAATATAGTGATATTTATGGGATATATGTTTATATATAGTAATAGAAATAAAAAAATAAAACCTGAGTCAAGAAAAAACAGGACTGGAAAAGACAAAATAATAGCAGTTAATATTTGAGCACATATGCAACAGACACTCTAAGAATTTTACATGCATTCATATCTCTTGGTATGTGTGTGTGTGTGTGTGTTTTTTTTTAAAGATTTTATTTATTTATTTGACAGAGAGAGATTACAAGTAGGCAGAGAGAGAGAGGAGGAAGCAGGCTCCCTGCTGAGCAGAGAGCCCGATGCGGGACTCAATCCCAGGACCCTGAGATCATGACCTGAGCCGAAGGCAGCGGCTTAACCCACTGAGCCACCCAGGCGCCCGTGTGTGTGTTTTTTTAAGTAGGCTCCAGAGGTGTTTGAACTCACAACCCTGAGATGAAGAGCAGAGTTATTATCAAGAGTCAGATGCCTAAACAACTAAGCCACCCAAGTGCCCTCACATAAATTTATACATTTAATCCTAACAATACTCCTACTACATAGGCAGGTACTAATCTATTTGCATTTTACTGATGAGAAAAACTCAGAGGTTAGATGTCTGGAGTCAGAGTTGAATCTAGGCAAGATGACTTCAAAGACCATGTTTAGAAATGGAACCAGGGGTATCTTTTTATCATCTTTATATATTTATTTTAAAAGATTTTATTTATTTATTTGAGTGAGAGAGAGCATGAGCGAGGAGGTCAGAGGGAGAAGCAGACTCCCCATGGAGCGGGGAACCCGATGCGGGACTCGGGGTCCCGGGACTCCAGGATCATGACCTGAGCTGAAGGCAGTCGTCCAACCAACTGAGCCACCCAGGCGCCCCTATCATCTTTATATTTTTCGGTAATATCAGGTTTCCTACTAAGTAAACTATGTTATTGTCACAATGAAAAGGAGTTATTAAAGAAATAATCAGCTAGGGGCACCTAGCTGACTCAAGTCAGTAGAGTGTGTGACTCTTTGTCTCAGGGATCATGAGTTCAAGCGCCACATTGGCCGTAGAGATTACATAATATAAAAAATAATAATAATAACCTTATCTTTTGTTTTTGGTAAAAGTGACAAAGTTAGTATGAGAGATTAAATCTTTTGTCTTCCAAAGGGGATTCCCTTTCAGAATGGTAACACAGGCTGGAGATACTATTTTGTCAGGGCTGATATTAAAATAACCTTCCCTGAGGTGACTGGCTGGCTCAGTGGGAAAAATATGCCACTCTCAATCTTGGGGGTTGTGAGTTCAAGCCCCATGGTGGGTATATAGGTTACTTAAAAAAATGAATGAAACAAACTTCCTTGATTATCTCTGAGTCTTCAAATGAGTGGGAGTACCGATAAGGAAGAAACAAGGAAGACATTTGGCCCTAGATACCATCCTAGTTCTTCCCACCCAACTATTCTTCCACCTGACTGAGCAATATTGAAGTATCTAGGGATGTAAACAAATACGTCTTCTGTGAAAAAAATACAATGTTTTAAATATGAAAACTATAGACAATTTCTTTATTGTGAATAAAAAGATTTCTTACAAAAGGATCTGCTGGTTTCTCCTTACAAAGTGCTGTGAGTCCTTCAAGCAGAGTTGGTGTTACATATAAATTTAAATAATCCTTAGCAGCTTGTCCAACTGGAATGGGTTCAATAATCACTGCAAATACAAATGTATTCCCATTAAAACTAACACAAATGATGAAATATAATCATTACAAAGAAAGAAATTTTAGTGGCATGATACTTATAAAGGTTTGTGTTTTGTTTTTTTAACAAAAGGGAAACAGAACTAGATACATAGCATACACAGTGTGTTCAAAAACACACAAGCACACACAGAGAAATAATAAGACCACATAAGACTGGCAAAAAAATATATATCAAAATGCTAAGGTTGGGGCGCCTGGGTGGCTCAGTGGGTTAAGCCTCTGCCTTCAGCTTAGGTTATGATCTCAGGGTCCTGGAATCCAGCCCCACATCGGGCTCTCTTCTTTTTTTTATTTTTTTAAAAAAGATTTTATTTATTTATTTGACAGAGAGAGATCACAAGTAGGCAGAGAGGCAGGTAGAGAAAGAGGAGGAAGGAGCAAAGAGCCCGATGCGGGACTCCATCCCAGGACCCTGAGAGCGTGACCTGAGCCAAAGGCAGCGGCTTAACCCACTGAGCCACCCAGGTGCCCCTGGGCTCTCTTCTTGACAGGGAGCCTGCTTCCCCACCCCTCTACGCCTGCCTTTCTCTCTGCCTACTTGTGATCTCTGTCTTTCAAATAAATAAATAAAATCTTTTTAAAAAAGCAAAAAAATTAAAAAACCCAAAAAACTCCGCTAAGGTTGATCGTGTATAGGATTCTGATTATGTTTTCTACTACATCCTTGTCTGCATTTGCATTTCCATATTTTTTACAGTAAATATTACAATGGACAATGTCATGAAAAAGAAAAATATGAATGAAGAATTTGAGAGGCAGAGCATACCCTCCCCATAAGAGATGCTTAATCTCAGGAAACAAACTGAGGATTGCTGGGGGTGGGGGAAGGAGGATAGGGGTAGCTGGGTTACGGACATTGGGGAGAACATGTGCTATGGTGAGCACTGTGAATTTGTAAGACCAATGATTCACAGACTTGTACCCCTGAAACAAAGAATACATTATATGTTAATCTAATAAATAAATAAATAAATAAATCTATCTATCTACTTTTAGTGGATCGCTGATCCTTGCCACTTACAAATAAATATATATATATATATATATATATATATATATATATATATATATGAAGAACATGTAAAATCTAGGCAATTAATTCAACAAATTAATTCTTCCCGACATAATGGCAGGCATTTTACAAAGTGGCATAGATACAACAGTGAATAACACATAGTTCTCGCTCCCTTATAAACTACTGAATATACACATAAAAACTGTTTTTGTGTGCCACATTCCTGCTCTTATTTTTCAGGTTTTTAAATAAATTTTTTAAGATCGAGGAAAATTTTAGTCTTATTCAAATTTTAGTCTTATTCAAATACTAATGTGTGTCAACCAGACTTGCAGTACAACAAAGAATTTATTTTATACCAGGAAGAATGTATTTTATAAGTCTTAGTAAGTCTTTTGAGGTTGACCTCATTCAATGGGCAACTTTTTTTTTCCTTTAAATAGCTTTATTAATAGATGAGTTTTCCAGGGCAAAGGGACTGCTCTTTGGAAGAAAGACGCACTTCTATAGAAGGCAGGGAAATAGACCACTTGCTCATGGGACAAGAGGCCCAAGTGGGATAGAAGGGAGAAGGACAAAAGGAGTGAGCAGGACCTAGCTGACAGACTATTTTCATTTTTATATGTCATCAATGGGCAACTTTTGATAAAGATGAGAATGTGAAGCTGCTGGTCTCATGTCTTCAGATATAAATCATCACTGGCCCAAGGAAACAGAGGTGGGAAGACAGATTTCTGTGTGATTAGTATATGGGCTCAGTCCCAATGAGACAACTAACAATGAGAGAGTCCTTCATCAGGATGCCAGAAAAAGTTAGATGTCTTAAAGGACTTGAGTAAGTTTCCCTTCCTATTAGTTTCATTACAGCACTCTTTTTTGTACTGATCACTGTAATAATTTTGTTTTATTTTGGTTACACAAATATTTGTCATCTGTCTCTTCTACTCTGTAAGTTCCTTGAAAGTTAAGACCACACTGACCATGTTTACTGTACCCTGGACCCAGGCTCTTTGTAATATTTAAAAATGAAAATTGAGAGGTGTCTGGCTAGCTCAGTAGATTAAGCGTCTGCCTTCAGCTCAGGTCATGATCCCAGGGTTCTGGAACTAAGCCCCCTGTCAAGCAGTGTTGGGTTTTCCACTTATCAGGGAATCTGCTTCTCTCCCTCCCTCTGCCCCTCCCCTCGCTTGTGCTCTCTCCCTCTCTCAAATAAATACAATCTTTAAAAAAATAAAAATGAGGGGCACCTGGGTGGCTCAGTGGGTTAAAGCCTCTGCCTTCAGCTCAGGTCATGATCCCAGGGTCCTGGGATTGAGCCCCACATAGGGCTCTCTGCTCTACAGTGAGCCTGCTTCCTCCTCTCTCTCTCTGCCTGCCTCTCTGCCTACTTGTGATCTCTGTCTGTCAAATAAATAAAATCTTTAAAAAAAAATCAAAATAAAGGGGTGCCTGGGTGGCTCAGTGGGTTAAAGCCTCTGCCTTCAGCTCAGGTCATGTTCCCAGGGTCCTGGGATCAAGTCCCATATCAGCCTCTCTGCTCAGCAGGGAGCCTGCTTCCTCCTCTCTCTCTCTGCCTGCCTCTCCATCTACTTGTGATCTCTGTCAAATAAATAAATAACATATTTTTTAAAAATAATAAAAATAAAAATGAAAATTGATTATTGCCATTCCCATCCTTAAAAAGTCATTGGTTCCTCATTGCATTTACAGTCCCACAGGAATCTATACCATGCAATTTCTTTTTTTTTTTTTTTTAAAGATTTTATTTATTTGACAGAGAGAAATCACAAGTAGGCAGAGAGAGAGAGGAGGAAGCAGGCTCCCTGCTGAGCAGAGAGCCCGATGCAGGGCTCGATCCCAGGACCCTAGGATCATGACCTGAGCCGAAGGCAGAGGCTTTAACCCACTGAGCCACCCAGGCGCCCAGGTAAGTCATTTTTATCATGCCCCTATACCATGCAATTTCTACTTACATCTCCAACCTCATATTTATCTTCCCCTGATCTTTGTTTATACAACGTGTCACATTCTCTCTTGCTCATGACTTGAGACATGCTGTTCAATATGCTAGAATGTTCTTCCCTGGATCTCATGTCACTTTGTCAGTTGGGCCTTTCTTATCATAGTTTCTTATAATACCCTAAAATTGCTTTGAATAGCACTTACCATATAGTAACTAATTATACAGTCATTGTAACTGTGCAATTATTTGGGTAATTATTGTTTAATGGCTATCGTCTGAACATTAGATGTAAACTCCAAGGGAGAAGGGACCTCATCTATTTTTTGTAATTTTACTAAGAAAATTTATTGAGGCCTATTCACATATAATAAAATTTACCCACTGAAGTATACAATAAATTTTTAGTGTATGTGTGTGTATGTGCAATCCAGTTTTAGAACACTTTACTACCCCAAAATGTTCCCTTGTGCCTATTTGCAATTTCCCATTCTCACCCCAGCCCTTGGCAAGCACTGAGCTTCTATTTCTAAAAATTTGCCTTTCCTGGATATTTCATATAAACAGATCATGTATGTTGTCTTTTGTGCCTGGACTCTTTCAGCATTGTTTTGAGTTTCGTCCATGCTGTAGAGCATGTATCAGTAGTTTTTTTTTTAATTGCTGAATAGTATTCTATAGTATGGCTATCCAAGATTTTGTTTAACCATTAATAGATAGTTGAGTTTCCAGTTTTTGGCTATACTAAATAATGCTGCTATAAACATTCACATGTGTCTTTATGTAGATTTATGTTGTCATTTCTCTTGGATGGGTAAATTCTAAGAGGAGCGGAAATGCAACAGAGTTACATGGTAAGCATATGTTTAACATTCTAAAAAACCACAAGGGACGCCTGGGTGGCTCAGTTGGTTAAGCAGCTGCCTTCAGCTCAGGTCATGATCCCAGCATCCCGGGATCAAGTCCCACATCGGGCTCCTTGCTCGGCAGGGAGCCTGCTTCTCCCTCTGCCTCTGCCTGCCATTCTGTCTGCCTGTGCTCACTCTCTCCCCCTCTCTCTCTCTGATAAATAAATAAAATCTTTAAAAAAAAAAAACCACAAACTGTTTTCCAAAGTGGCTTTATCATTTTACAATAATGTGTGAGGATCCCAGTATCTCTTTATCCTTGCCATTGATTATAATTCATTGTAGTGGGTATGCAGTGGTATTTCACTGTGATTTTAATTTGCATTTCCCCAGTGATTATGTTTTAACACTTTCTCATGTGCTCATTAGCCATTTGTGTATCTTTTATGAAATGCTTATTCAAATCTTTTGCCTGCTTTTTAATTATTTGCCTTTTTAAAATTGAATTAATTATAAGAGTTCTTTATAAATCCTATAAAAGTCCTTTATTTTATATGATTTGCAAATATTTCCTACCAGTCTGTGGCTAATCTTTTCAATACTTTTAATGATGGCTTTTGAAATATAAAAACTTTTTATTTTGATGTAGTCTAACTTACAAATATTATCTTTTTTTTTTTTTTAAAGATTTATTTATTTGACAGAGAGAAATCACAAGTAGACAGAGAGAGAGAGAGAGAGGGAAGCAGGCTCCCTGCTGAGCAGAGAGCCCGATGCGGGACTCTATCCCAGAACCCTGAGATCATGACCTGAGCCGAAGGCAGCAGCTTAATCCACTGAGCCACCCAGGCGCCCCCAATATTATCTTTTATTCATCTCGCTTTTGATATCATATGCATACCCTTTGTCCAACTCAAGATCATAAAGATTTTCCATGTTTTCTTCTAGCTATTTTTAGCTCTCATGTTTAGGTCTATGATCCATTGTTGCTACGTTTTGTATGGGGGTGTGAAACAAGGATCTATGTTCTTTCTCTCTTTTTACATGTGGACATTCAGTTGTCCTAGCACCATTTGTTGACAAGACCACCCTCTCTCCATCAAATTGTCTAGGCACTTTTGTTGAAAGTCAACTGACTATAAATGTAAGGATTTATTTCTAGATTCTCAATTGTGTTTCATTGATCTATATGTCTAGTACTATACTGTCTTAATTACTGTGGTCTCATAGTAAATTTTGAAATAAGATTAGTGGAAGTTCTCCAACCTATTTCTTCATTTTAAAAATTGTTTTACCTTGCCTAAATCTATTTCAATTTCAGATAAATTTTAGAATCAGCTTGCCAACTTCTACATAAAAGAATGTATGGATTTTGATAGGAAGTGCATTAAATTAATTGATCAATTCGGAGAGAACCACCATCCTGACAATACTGACTGTTCTGATCCATCAACATGGGACTGGGACAACTATTTATTTTATTTTATTTTTTATTTCATTTATTTATTTGAGAGAGCAACAGTGAAAGAGAGCATGAGCGAGGAGAAGGTGAGAAGAGAAGCAGACTCCCCATGGAGCTGGGAGCCCGATGCAGGACTCCATCCCAGGACTCTGGGATCATGACCTGAGCTGAAGGCAGTCACTTAACCGACTGAGACACCCAGGCACCCCTGGGACAACTATTTATTTTAGATAGCCTTTCAGTTCTCTCAGTAATGTTTTATGCCTTTCAGTGTATAAGAATTGTACTTCTTTTGTTAAAATATTCATCTTTGTATTTCTGGCACATAGTAGGCAATTCAATAAATTTGTTGAAGGAATAAAATATAGCAAAGCTTTGAATTAGCCATCTCTTTTGAAAGGGAGAGGTAAGGGTGCTACATTTTTCAAGGGTTAGGAACTCTAAATATCTTTGTGACTTTTTTGAGTGAAACATCCTATAGGGTTTTACACTTAGTTCTTGACTGACCTCTAAGCAAGAGAGAGCTCATATCCTAAACTGTGAGAATTTACTCAAAAATCTTTATATTATCATAGTAGAAGATCTGCAGTGTGGTAGGTAATTAATCATTTATATTTATCCCACAACTTCTGCTTCTCAAATGTCTAATTATGTCTCTTAAACTCATGTCTAGAAGACAAATCAATAGGTAAAAGCAAAGGTAATCTAAGAGAATAGCTTAGGTATATAACCCTATGAGTAAGAAAAGCTTCTAAAACAAAACAAAACAAACGAACAAAAACTAGAGAAAATAAAACAGTAATAGCAGTTAATAGTGGAGCACATATGCACCAAACACTCTAAGAATTTTACATGCATTTATATATTCACCCTAACAATATCCCTAGCTAGACAGGCACTACTAATATTTGTATTTTACTGATGAGAAGAGAAAAAAACAGAAAGAAGTTAGATGTCTGGAGTCAGAGGAAAAATATAATTCACTAAGAGGACTAAATCTAAAGTACTATCACATTAAAAACACATTTCATGTTTGAGATGTACTTTAAAATAATATGGAAGCATTAGAAATAGAAGCAGAGGTTATAGATGATATAATAGGACTGATCACAATTATTTAAGTTGGGTGATAGGTTCATCAGGAGTACATTATACTATTCTATCTACTTTCGATTACATTTGAAATTTCCACAATAAACAATTCTAAAGAAAATCTAGTGGAAGGGATAGGTGATAGAAATAAGATCAATAATGGGGCGCCTGGGTGGCTCAGTGGGTTAAAGCCTCTGCCTTTGGCTCAGGTCATGATCCCAGGGTCCTGGGATCAGCCCCGCATCGGGCTCTCTGCTCAGCGGGGAGCCTGCTTCCTCTTCTCTCTGACTGCCTCTCTGCCTACTTGTAATCTCTGTCTGTCAAATAAATAAATAAAATTAAAAAAAAAAAGAAATTAGATCAGTACAAATAAAATATTTAAGTAGGTAAATCCTTTTGTGTACAAATAGCTATAAAACAGTTTTTGTGGGGTACCTGGCTAACTAGGTGGGTGGAGCATGCAACTCTTGATCTTAGGTTCATGACTTCAAGCCCCACGCTGGGTACAAAGATTACTTAAAAATTTAAAAATGAAAATTAAAAAAAAAAAACCTTTAAATCAGTTTTTTAAAAAACAAAACAAAACTCAGTTTTTATTTAAGAATCAGGACTTTTGGGGCACCTGAGTGGGTTAAAGCCTCTGCCTTCAGCTGGGGTCATGATCCCAGGGTCCTGGGATCGAGCCCTGTGTCAGGCTCTCTAGAGGCTCGGCAGGCAGTCTGCTTCCCCCACACCTCTCTCTGCCTGCCTCTCTTCCTGCTTGTGATCTGTCTGTCAAATAAATAAATAAAATCTTAAAAAAAAAAAAAAAAAAGAATCAGGACTTTTAGGGGTGCCTCGGTGGCTCAGTCTGTTAATCATCTGCCTTCAGCTCAGGTCATGATCTGGGAGTCCTGGGATAAGCCCCATTTTGGCAGGCTTCCCACTCAGCGGGGAGACTGCTTCTCCCTCCTTCTCCGCTCTTGCTCTCTCTGTCCTCCCCTCTCTTCCTCCAGGCTCATGCTCTCTCTCTCAATAAATAAAATCTTAAAAAAAAAAAAAAATCAGGACTTTTAAATCTCCAAGACAGATTTCAGTTTTCTTTGAATAAGTCATCAGTAGAAAATACTGAAGAATAGGCCTAAATGACTCAAAAGAAAAATAACAGGCCAAAAAAAAAAAATTCAAAGCTTCCCAATGCTTTGCATCTTTTTCTTTACATCAGAAATCACCAAATTTTCTTCTGGATCTAAAAATATTGATAACAAACTAGAAACCTCAATGCTGTTCCTTACTATGCCCAGTTCTAAAAGGTTTATGACTTCCATAACAGGATGGAAACAAAAAACCAGTCTGAGACCTACGAATTTCATAACTGCGTAAGCATTCATTAGGCAAACAGTAAAGTATTAGAAAAAGTGGGAAATCTATCATAATTTCCAAGGGAGAGTCTTTTTTTCATGGGTAACAAACTTTACTGGTGCATTAGGGAGCACCTAAGGAATTGCAACAAAGGAGAAGAGAAACCCTAAACATGGCTAGTCTAAGAGAAAAGAAAGAAAAAAGTAAACTCCTCTCAACAGATGCCCTACAGGACACAAGTTAGTTCTAAGGAAAATAATGAATTTTCCATTCTTGGCCTCAAGTTTGTAAGTAACTGTAACTTCAAAATATGACAAAATATACTGGAGAAAAACCCTGTTATCTTCCTTCCCAGGTGCATCACCCAAATAAAAGAAAAAGCAAACAATAGTGAGAAGCACTTGACTAAATTACTCATCAGCAACTCACCTTCAGGAAACATGAATCGAATTTCTCTTTCTGCTGCAGCAAAATCATTGCTCCCATGAAGTGCATTCCTTAGGTCATCTGTGCCATAAATTGCCCTTAGGCTAAAAGTAAGTTAGAGATGATGACCATTCAGTGTGATATCCTTTCCTTACTCTTTACATATGCATTCTACTTAGGAATTTTACAAAAGCATTGCCACTTCTCACATGTGGAGGTTTTAATCTATTTTGAATTTTAGCTTAAATCTACCTAGATGAGGGTCAAATATATTTAAATCTGCAATAGGATACACCGGGAAATAGGAGTTCTCTGGGTGAAGAAGAGGTGTTGTTTTGTGAGAAGTGAAAAGGCAAAGTATATTTAAAAATGCAAGAATTCAATGTCCTTGCATTTCCAAACTTTAATGATAATGCTAAAAATCTGTTTCTCTGGCCTTCTATAAACAATATTATTTTAAAAAGCCATGCCAATATTCTTATGAAAAATCCTACTTAGGTGGCAGTTTAATTCAAGGAGGAGAAGAATTAGTCTAATCAAATACAAATCAACATTCCCTGAGACCTTTTGGGATATTTGCTATTAAGATGGACACTTAAATAGCTAAAACGTAAAACTGACCCCACCCCATCCCAACCAAAAAATACAAAAAAGTTGTCTTAGGAAAATTTCAACTGTAAAGATATTCTTATTACAATGAAATCACTTTGGGTTTTGTTGTTGTTGTTGTAGTTGTTGTTTTCTTCTCATTTTTATACTTGGATTCCACTTTTCCCCCTAGGAAAGTTACCTGTCTGGGTGAGTCTCTTTAGCTACTAAGGTATTACTTGGTCCCAAAAGTTCTTTCCAGTAAGAGATGGCTTTATGTCTAGCTAATATCATGACAACAAGTGGTCCAGAACTCATGTAAGCTGTTAAATTGGGGAAAAACATCTTCCCATACTGTTCCACATAAAAGTTACTACAGTGCTCAGGGCTGAGATGCAGTTTTCTTCTCTATAAGAGAAACAAAGTCAACAAAAGTATTTCAAATGACAGTTCAGTAATAAGTCATTAAATAATTAATAACTTGAAATTAATACAAATTTGATCTCAATAAAATTGAGATTTTTTTATTATGAAGAAATGGAAAGATAAAGTTAAATGTAGATTATAAATAAACTTCTCAAAGGTATTTAACCAACTGTCATGCACTGTTGATGTGAATATAGACTCATGCAGCCACTGTGGAAACCAGTATAGAGTTTCATCAAAAAACTAAAAATAGAAATACCAAATGATCCAGTAATTCCACTACTGGGTATCTACCCAAAGAAACAAAAGCACTAATTCAAAAAGATATATGCACCCCTACATTTATGGTACCATTATTAACAATAGCTGAGGGGTGCCTGGGTGGCTCAGTCATTGAGCATCTGCTTTCAGCTCAGGGCATGATCCTCAGGTCCTGGGATCGAGCCCCATGTTGGGTTCCCTGCTCAGTGGGAGGCCTGCTTCTCCCTCTTCCAATCCCTCTGCTTGTGTTCCCTTTCTCACTGTCTCTCTCTTCTGTCAAATAAATAAATAAAACTTGAATTAAAAAAAAAAAAAAAACAGTAGCTGAGACATGGAAGCAACCCAAGGATCAATCTACAGATAAGTGGATAAAGATGTGGTATATATATACACAATGGAATATTACCCAGCCATAGAAAGGAATGAGATTTTGCCATTTGTGACAGTATGGACAGACCTAGGGGGCATTACAGCAAATGAAATAAGTCAGACAGAGAAAGACAATAACCATGATTTCACTGATATGTGGAATCTAACAAAACGAATGAACAAACTCTTAAACACAGAAAACAGTTGGCAGAGGTAATGTTAGGAGGAGGCAGGGGTAAAAAGATGAAGGGAATTAAGAGGTAGGAACTTCTACTTACAAAATGAGTAGTAAGTCAGAGAGATTAAAAGTACAGCATAGAGAAAAGAGTTAATAATATTGCAATAATGTCGTGGTGCCTGAATGGCTCAGAGGGTTAAAGCCTCTGCTTTCAGCTCAGGTCATGATCTCAGGGTCCTGGGATCAGGCCCCGCATCAGGCTCTCTGCTCAACAGGGAGCCTGCTTCCCCTCTCTCTGCCTGCTTCTCTACTTGTGATCTCTCTCTCTGTGTCAGATAAATAAACAAAATCTTTGAAAAAAAAATAAAATAAAAATAAAAATTTCATCTGTTATAATGTAAGCCCTTATCACATGCCCCTTAACAAGGAAAGGAAGCCACCTGCTACAGATATGCTGTCTAATGGAGAATAATTATAAAAATTAAGAGCTCCTTTTACACTAAAATTGATGAGGGGTACCTGGGTGGCTCAGTCCCTTAAGTGTTTGACTTCATTTCTAATCATGATCTCAGAGTCCTGGCATCAAGTTCCCCCCACTCTGGCAGGGGTGGGGGTGAGGGCTGACGTTCAGCAGAAAGTCTGCTTCCCCCCACCCTGCTCATTCGGTCTCCCTTTCTCTCTCAAATAAATAAAATCTTTAAAAATTTTTGATAATGAATCAGTAATTCCATTGTTTTCTTTAAAATTAGGAGAGGGAGCGAGAGCATGCGCACAAGCAAGGGGAGGGCAGGCAGAGGAAGAAGCAGGCTCCCCACTGAGCAAGGAGCTTGAGCTCGACCTTGATGTGGGACTCCACCCTAGGACCCTGGATCATGACCTGAGCTGAAGGCAGAAGCTTAACCCACTGAGCCATCCAGGCATCCCTAAAAATAAAATCTTTTAAAAAATTAGATCAAGTAGGGGCACCTGGGTGGCTAAATGGGTTAGGCCGCTGCCTTCGGCTGGGGTCCTGGAATCGAGCCCCGTATCGGGCCCCCTGCTCAGTGCTGGGACTGCTTCTCTCTCTGCTTCTGCCTGCCTCTCTGCCTGCTTGTGATCTCTGTCTCTCTCTATGTCAAATAAATAAATAAAATCTTTAAAAAAATTAGATCAAGTAAAATTTTTTTGGAATTCAGGTGAATATTTTCACAAAGCTAAGCTGTATCAGAAAGGCAACCATTAGTTTGTAACAAAGGAAATACTGCCACCTATTGAAAGGATGCGTCATTTTTCAGGTTTTCTCTAGAAGCAACAAGAAAGCCTAAGAAATAGACTTCCAACTACAAAAAGCCCATTTTAAAAGTATATGATACAAAGAATATTGTACAATTCCACTTACATGAGATATCTGGAATAGTTAAAGTCAGAGAGACAGAAAAAGCAGAATAGTGGTTCCCAGAGACTGGGAAGAGGGGTAAACAGTTAGTGAGTACTAAAAACAGAGTTTCAGTTCCAGATGATGAAAACGTTCTAGAGATGGATGGTGGTGATGGCTGCACAATAAAGGGAATGTATTTAATACTGCTCAACTATACCCTTAAAAATGGTAAAATTTATGTTGTGTATATTTTTATCACAATTAAAACAAAAAAGAAGCATGCAACATACCAAAACTTTCTTTGGTACGAAATTTACTGCTGACTTGGGAAAGTGTTAAGCATTAGTATTTTTTTTTTTAAGATTTTATTTATTTATTTGACAGACAGAGATCACAAGTAGGCAGAGAGGCAGGCAGAGAGAGAGGAGGAAGCAGGCTCCCTGCTGAGCAGAGAGCCTGATGCGGGGGGCTCGATCCCAGAACTCTGGGATCATGACCTGAGCCAAAGGCAGAGGCTTTAACCCACTGAGCTACCCAGGTGCCCCTAAACATTAGGATTTATGCTAATTAACATTCAAGGACCAGCTACTGCAAAACAGTGCTTGTATCTGTTCTTATAATGAAATTCATATAATCAAGAAAAAGAAATTTGAGGGCGCCTGGGTGGCTCAGTGGGTTAAGCCGCTGCCTTCGGCTCAGGTCATGATCTCGGGGTCCTGGGATCGAGTCCCGCATCGGGCTCTCTGCTCAGCAGGGAGCCTGCTTCCTCCTCTCTCTCTGCCTGCCTCTCTGCCTACTTGTGATCTCTCTCTGTCAAATAAATAAATTAAAAAATCTTAAAAAAAAAAAAAAAAAAAAAAAAAAAAAAAAAAAGAAAAAAAGAAAAAGAAATTTGAGAAGTTACAAAACCATCTCATTCAATATAATCCTATTTTTCTATTATTTAAAATTAAGATGTGTCAGTATTTGTGATTCTTAGGCATATTTAACATGAACTACTTAAGGTTTTCACTAATTATTTTAAAAAGATGGACTTCTAAAAAAATTTAAATAGAATAGCTTCGTCTTATTTGTATACTTCATTTAATTGTTTTTTCCCCCAAATGTAATGGGTTGTATACTTACAGGGATAAAATATTCAAAGCACTATAAAAAAGTATATACTATGGGGGCACCTAGGTGGCTCAGTGGGTTGGGCCTCTGTCTTCGGCTCAGGTTGTGATCTCAGGGTCCTGGGATCGAGCCCCGAATGGGGCGCTCTACTCAGCGGGGAGTCTGCTTCCCCTCTATCTCTCTGCCTACTTGTGATCTCTGTCAAATAAATAAATAAAATCTTTTTTTTAAGTATATACTGAACAATTACATTCCTATCCCTGTCCTAATCCACCCTGATTTTCCTTGCTCTCCAATAGGCAACCATTTTTTAATTTCCCAGTGTTTCATTTGCAAATACTGGCAAACATGACTATGAATATGTTGCTTTTCTCTATCATAAAAGATTGCTGTACACAGTTCTGTCACCTTTTTTTTTTTTTTCCATAACAGGACATGGAGAGGTTCCTCTTTTTTCATTTTACAATTAGTTGCAGAGTATTCAATTTTATGGCTTCATCAGTTTATTTAACTAATTCTTTTCTTAAGGTTTTTTTTAAAAGATATTTAAGTATTTATTTTTGTGAGAGAGAGAGACCACAAGCAGGGGGAGAGGCAGACAGAGGGAGAAACGGGCTTCTTACTCGGCAAGGAGTCAGATGTGAGACTTGATCCCAGGACCTCACCATCATGACCCAAGCTGAAACTTAACTGACTGAGCCACCCAGGTATCCCAAGATTTTTTTTCTCAAGTAATCTTTGCACCCAAGGTGGGACTTGAACTTACAACCCCAAGATCAAGAGATACATGCTCAACCAACTGAGCCACTCAGGAGTCCTTATTCAAACCATCTCTGAATGCTAGGTTGTTTTCAATCTTTTGCTCAAAAATGAATAATGCTCTGGGTGACAGACATTAAGAAGGGCATGTGATATAATGAACACTGGGTATTACATAAAAGTGATGAATCACTGACCTCTACCTCCTCTGAAACCAATAATACATTCTATGTTAATTAATTGAATTTAAATTTTTAAAAGTGGAAAAAAATGCTGCAAAAAATAATCTGTATATATGACACTTCATAATACATGGGTCACAGGAGGAATTCCATCATTAGAATTGCTGAGTTAGGGGCACCTGGGTGGTTCAGTGGGTTAAAGCTTCTGCCTTTGGCTCAGGTCATGATCCGAGTCCTGTGATGGAGCCTGCATCGGGGCTCTCTGCTCAGCAGGGAGCCTGCTTCCCCCACCCTCCTCTCTGCCTACTTGTGATCTCTACCTGATAAAATCTTAAAAAAAAATTGCTGAGTCAAAGGGTAGATGCATTTATAATACTGTTTGATAACTGCAAGATTCCCTTCCATAGGGGTTTACCTTTATGATTTTGCTAGATAGTATTTTAGTGTTTGGGGTTTTTTTAAAGATTTTATGTTTAAGCAATCTCTACAACAAATGTGGGGCTTGAATTCACAACCCTAAGATCAGGAGTTGCATGCTCCACCAACTGAGCCAGCCAGGCACACCTTAGTGTTGTTTCATTTTCTTTAAATTTTTCTTTTTCTTTCTTTTTTTTTTTTTTTAAAGATAGATGTATGTATGTATGTATTTCTATGACAGAGACAGAGAGAAAGAGAGGGGTTATATGACAGAAACAGACAGAGAGGGAACACAAGCAGGCCTCCCCCTCAGCTGGGAAGGAGTCCAATGGGGGATAGGGGGAGGTAATCCCAGGACCCTGGGATCATGACCCCAGCCAAAGACAGATGCCCTACCAACTGTGCCACCCAAGCAACCCTGTTCTACCCATTTTCAATGGATTTTTAAAATCTTTTTCTAGGAACTCTTTATATATTTAAAGGAGATTAGCCCTTTGTGTTATGAATTGAGAATCTTTCTTTCCATGTTTGTCATGTGCTTTCACATTTTAACTTTATGATATTTACTTGGCTATGCTAAGTTTTTTATGTTTACAGACTTGTCAACCTTTTCTTTTATGGCTCCGAGATAAGTCACAGTAAAAAACAGCTGTCCCACTCCAAGAATAAAAGAAATTCATGCACCTTTTCTTCTAGAATTTATATCATTTTTTCCTTTTTTTAAGTATTAAAGATTTTATTTATTTATTTATTTGTCAGAGCAAGAGAGAGTGTGTGAGCACACAAGCAGGCACAGTGGCAGGCAGAGGCAGAGAGAGAAGCAGGCTCCCTGCCGAGCAAGAAGCCCAATGCAGACCTTGATCCCAGGACCCTGGGATCATGACCTGAGCAGAAGGCAGAGGCTTAACCAACTGAGCCACCCAGGTGCCCCTAGAATTTATATCATTTAATTTAAAAATATTTAAATCTTAGATCTGTTTGGAGTTTACCCTGATTAAGGGTAAAAATCCTAGCAATATTAATTAAAGGGGCACCTGGGTGGCTCAGTTGGTTAGGCACCTGCCTTCAGCTCAGGTCATGAGGCTCAGGTCCTGGGGCTCTAGCCTCGAATTGGGCTCTCTGCTCAGCAGGAAGCCTGCTTCTCCCTCTCGTACTTCCCTGCTGTGTTCCCTCTCTCGCTTTCTCCCTCTGTCAAATAAATAAATATAATATTTTTAAAATCTTATAATCTTTTTAAAAACTTATTAAAATGTTCTTTATCTGAGTCTTTTAAATATTTCATTATACATTCCTGCACTATTTCCTTAAACTTTCTTGTTATCATTCTTACTCTGAGCCTTTACCTATCCTTCTAAGTTCAGCTGAAATCCCTTATTTTTCCTGAAGACAACGTTTTTTTTTTAATTATTTATTTTTGAGAGAGAGAGAGAGAGGAAGAGAGGGAGAGAGAAAATGTGAGCAGGAGGAAGGGGCAGAGGGAGAGGGAGAAGCAGACTCCCTGCTGAGCAGGGAGCCCAATTCTGAACTTGATCCCAGGACCCTGAGACCATGACACTTAACCAACTGACCCACCCAGGCACCCCCGTTTTCTTTTTAAAAACACTGACAAAATAGACAATATGACACTATACAAATATGAGAATGAAAAACCCTGTAATTTCAAACAGGGATGATACAAAAAGTATTTATAATATTTCATTATATTTGATAATCTTTAACAAGGCTCTTTTTACATACATTTTCAAACCTCTACCAACTGCAGAATAAGGCTTTAAAACATTAAATGTTTTTAGTAATTGAAGAATAATACCAACAGTCTAAAGTCCATCAGTTGAGGAACAAGTAAATAAATTGTCATTCATTCAGAGGGGAATATTACACAGAACCGAAGAAGAATGAGAGCAATTCAGCCATACATACTAACATGGAATGCTATCAGAGCAACTCTGTAAAGAAGTCAAGGGAAGAGGACTGTCCTATTTCATGGGGGAGGAAATGTTTGTAAATGCTTAGAAAAATCCTGCAAAGGGGCGCCTGGGTGGCTCAGAGGGTTAAAGACTCTGCCTTCCACCTGGGTCATGATCCTAGGGTCCTGGGATCAAGCGCTGCATCAGGTTCTCTGCTCAGGAGGGAGCCTGCTTCCCCCACCCCCTGCCCCCTGCCTGCCTCTCTGCCTACTTGTGATCTCTGTCTGTCAAGTAAATAAATAAAATCTTAAAAAAAAAAAAAAATCCTGTAAGAACAGAAAGCATTAAGAAGATGCCTTTCCTTGGAGACTGAGACTTGAGTGTTAGAGCAGAGGGGGAAAAGGAATTTTAATTCTCATTTTATATCCTTTTGAAGTATGAAAAAAATTAAAACTAACACCTATAACTTTTACACTTTAAAATTAAAATAAGGGGGCGCCTGGGTGGCTCAGTGGGTTAAGCCACTGCCTTCGGCTCAGGTCATGATCTCAGGGTCCTGGGATCGAGTCCCGCGTCGGGCTCTCTGCTCAGCAGGGGCCCTGCTTCCCTTCCTTCTCTCTCTGCCTGCCTCTCTGCCTACTGTGATCTCTCTCTGTTAAATAAATAAATAAAATCTTTTAAAAAAATAAAAAAATTAAATTAAATTAAATTAAGGGATGCCTGGATGGTTCAGTGGGTTAAGCAGCTGCTCTTGGCTCAGGTCATGATCCTGGGGTCCTGGGATAGAGTCCCACATCTGGCTCCCTATTCTGCAGGAAGCCTGCTTCCTGAGCCTGCTTCCTGTCTGCTGCTCACCCTGCTTGTTCTCACCCTGACACATAAATAAAATCTTAAAAAATAAATACATAAAGTTAAAATAAACCTAAGTTTAGTACTCAGTACTAAGACACTAAATAGGTTAACATATTTAAGCATTTAAAAAAAATTTTTTTTAAATATTTTATTTATTTATTTGACAGACAGAAATCACAAGTAGGCAGAGACGCAGGCAGAGAGAGGAGGAAGCAGGCTCCCCAGTGAACAGAGAGCCTGATGTGGGGCTAGATCTCAGGACCCTGGGATCATGACCTGAGCTGAAGGCAGAGGCTTAAAACCACTGAGCCACCCAGGTGCCCCTAAAAAAAATTTTTTTTAAAGAGATTTATTTGACAGAGACAGAGAGAGAGAGAACACAAGCAGAGGGAGTGGGAAAGGGAGAAACAGGGTCCCTGCTTAGCAGGGAGCCCCAATGCAGCCAGATCCCAAGACTTGGTATCACTACCTGAGCCTAAGGCAGATGCCCAACCACTAAACTACCCAAGCGCCCCCATTTTTTTTTCTTCATGAGCAAAGAGAGAAAAAGAAACATGATCATCATGCCCTGAGTTACCTGAACAATGGTGAATCCAGATCTGAAAATGATATCTTGTATCTCCTCCTCTTTGTCCACAATATCCGGTTTGATAATAGCCAGAGTTTTTTCTACATATATCTGAGGTGGGGGCATTGACATCTCCATTCTGTCTTTTCAGGGTACAATTTAGTAGATTCTCCACAGGTATCAACTGCAACGACATGCATCGTCCCACCCCAAATTTAATGTAACCATGATTAAAAACAATATTACTAGGCGCTTGGGGCGCCTGAGTGGCTCAGTGGGTTAAAGCCTCTGCCTTCGGCTCAGGTCGTGATCCCAGAGTCCTGGGATGGAGCTCTGTGTCGGGCTCTCTGCTCAGTGGGGAGCCTGGTTTCCCCTTTCTCTCTCTGCCTGCCTCTCTGCCTACTTGTGATCTCTGTCTGTCAAATGAATAAATAAAATATTTTAAAAATATATATTACTAGGCGCTTGATGTTATTAACTTATAGTTACAAACTGCTGAATCTTTTTCTATGAGCAGTGTCTCAATAATATCACTTCTGAGTGCCTGGCTGGCTCAGTCCAAGGAGCACGTAACTCTTGACCTCTGGGTCTCCTGGGTTTGAGCCCCAGGTTAGGGGTTAGGTTTTAGGTTCATAAATGAACTTTAAGAACAACATAATTTCTACTTATGTCTTTTTTTTTTTTTTTAAAGATTTTATTTGATAGGCAGAGATCACAAGCAGGCAGAGAGAGAGGAGGAAGCAGGCTTCCTGTGGAACAGAGAGCCCGATGTGGGGGCTTGATCCCTATGTCTTTTTTTTTTTTTTTCTTAAGATATTTATTTGCCAGAGAGACACACAGTGAGACACGAAACACAAGCATGGGTGTGGGAAAAGGAGAAGCGGACTCTCCCCTGAGCCCAGAGCCTGGGATTGTGACCTGAACCCAAGGCAGATGCTTAAGGACTGAGCCACCCAGGCGCCCCTCTACTCTACCTCTAATTCGTGCCCTTGGTTTTCCTAAGCACTCTCACTGAGGTCCAGAGGCCAAGGGGTAGTCTGAAGGTCTTGAAGACCGGGTGAGCCTCTCTGCAGCAACTCTCCACCCAGGGCAGGTAAGCCGCCTCCGGTCCCCACCCCTCCTGGAAGTCCACACACAGGATCAGGCCTGGTTAGAACGTAGGAACCCCAGGTCCCAGGGCCTTTCCAGGCTCACTCGCAGTCCCGAGTACAGCCCTCACTTGCGCACTCACCCCCAAGCCAACTGCTGCCCGGCAACCGCCGCTTGTTGCTAGGAGACCAAAAGCACAGTTCAGGGACGGCGGCTGCAGAGGGCCAATCCCAGCACAGTGCGTAACAGACTCTGGGTGGTTCTTTTTAATCAAGGGAAGGAGCAAGCCTACACCTGTCTTTATTCCCCCTGCCAATCTTCGAGCACTAGACATTTTCCAACATTTTCATCTTATTTTACCCTCCTAGCCATTTAAAGGACGCTTAAATTATATCTTTATAAATAATGAGACAAATTGTAGACACTTTCCCCTCATCCCCCACCATCCCGTTTCAGATAGCATATATAAGAAACCACATCAAGGGGCGCCTGGGTGGCTCAGTGGGTTAAAGCCTCTGCCTTTGGCTCAGGTCATGATTCCAGGGTCCTGGGATCGAGCTCCACATCGGGCTCTCTGCTCAGCGGGGAGCCTGCTTCTCCCTCTCTCTCTGTCTGCTTCTCTGCCTACTTGTGATCTCTGTCTGTCAAAGAAATAAAATCTTAAAAAAAAAAAAAAAGAAACCCACGTCAAATACCTTACGGTCATTACACGAGATGTTGTCCCCTTTATTCCCAGATTCTGTAATCATTATAAAAGCAATCTTTAGGGGGGCGCCTGGGTGGCTCAGTGGGTTAAGCCGCTGCCTTCGGCTCAGGTCATGATCTCAGGGTCCTGGGATCGAGTCCCGCATCGGGCTCTCTGCTCAGCAGGGAGCCTGCTTCCTCCTCTCTCTCTCTCTGCCTGCCTCTCTGCCTACTTGTGATCTCTCTCTGTCAAATAAATAAATAAAATCTTTGGAAAAAAAAAAAAGCAATCTTCAACTTGTGAAATAACATTTATTTATAGAGCAGTTATAAGAGGCTTAATTTAGTTACATCTAAATCAAGCCTTTGGAACAAAGAAGTGAGGAACATTTATGGCATAACCCCAGATTTCAGCTTTCCCCGTTTTATATTATGTCCACAGACACCTTTGTCTTCTTGGTTGTGAGTTAACACATTTTTCTTACTAGAAAAGCAACAGAAAACTGGTAAACAAGTACTGGGATCTTCTCTGAGTCTCAGTAAAAGGTCCCAAATCCAGAAAAGGTCAGGACAGCAGCTCCTGGTTATCCAGACGTTTTCCATCATCCACATAGCTGGCTGGTTCTCATTCCAAACTATTTAAGTCTCTTCTTTTGTCTAACCAAATACTCAGCACCTACAGAGTCAAGGCAGATAGCAAGCTATGAATCTTAAAAACTACGAAGATTTGAACGCAATTTTCTTTTTCTGCAATGAGGTTTGACTATGCTTTTTTTCCTTTTAAATATGCTCCTTCCTAGAAAAGAAACTCCCAAATGTCTTCTGCCTACCATGTCTTACCCCTGTAGATGGGACAGTGTGAACATACATGAATATCAACAGGTATAGCTTTGGTCTGCATGTTAAACCCTCTGACTTGAGGCCTTGGAAACAGGAGCTCCAGTTACTTATCTATCCCCATCTCTCTTGAGACTCTTCCACTGCTGCCTATCTTCCTATACTAGTTTGCTTCACTATCTATGAAAGCTGGTCCTACAGAGGCTTAGAGTTTTCCAAAGCAGTAGGTACAATGTCAATACCTCAGGGCCTTTAACCATGTCTAAACATAAACTCTGAGGGCGCCTGGGTGACTCAGTGGGTTAAGCCTCTGCCTTCAGCTCAGGTCATGATCTCAAGGTCCTGGGACTGAGCCCTGCATTGGGTTCTCTGCTCAGCCGGGACCCTGCTTCCCCCTCTCTCTGCCTGCCTCTCTGCCTACTTGTGATCTCTGTCAAATAAATAAAATCTTTAAAAAAACAAAACAAAACATAAACTCTGAGAACACAAGGTCACCTTAATATCGCTCTTATTCTCACAGACTTTCTGAAATCAGATCCCAGAGGTTGTACTCCTTTTTCTTACAGCTCGCTACATACAGTACCTGAATCTGCTCTAAGACTTCTCGCTGCATCTCCACAGCCATATGGTACACATGATGATCAGAGTCATTGTACATCACAGCATTCTGGAACATCAGCATCAGGTCCCGCTGGAACTGAGCCATGGTACGAATACGTCCCTTAGACAGATTCCTTTTCAGGCTAGTTAGGTCCATGGGTCTGCAGATGTCCAAAAGAAACCAAAGGAAATCAAACCTTTATGTGGGACCTAACATGCTCTCTTAGAGAACCAGCTCTTAATTCCCACCAAATAATAAAATAGCAACAGCAGCTAACATTTGGTTTTTTACAATAGGCCAAGTGCTTACCTTGCCAAGTACAAGGTACTTTGTATATTAATTCACTTGACCCTCTCAGTAAACTTATAAAAGCTAGGTACCTTTATTATCACCAACTGGCAGTGGGGAATCAATGCTAAAGAGGTTAAGTACTTGCTCAAAGTCACACAGCTTGAATTCCAATTTAGAAGCAGCCTGACTCCAGAGGCCACAAGCTCTGGAGGCCAGAGGCCACTATACTCTACCCCTGTAGGAGGGGCACTGGCCCCACATACCAAAGTTGTAAGGAGACCCATGATTAGTCTGTCACAGAGGAGTTACTGACTATTCAATGTGTAGTCCTATACAAGTTGTTTAATCTGCTGCTCTTACTATATACTCAAAAGCTAAAAATTTTTTTCTTCTTTTTTAGAAAAGAGTGTGAATCAAGTGAATGTTTAGATAAATAACTAATGAGACACAGAGAGTCCGTATATAAGGGAAGACATAACAGTGTAGAAAGAGGACTGAACTAGGAGGTTAAGAATCTAGGGTTTAGTTCTAGCTCTGCTCTTCACTGTTGATCACCCCAAGTCATGAGCACCTCTGAGCCTTACTTTCCTCACGTATAGAATGAATCTTTCATTGTCCAAAGGTGCTTTCCTGATCTTTTATACTCTATTAAAACACTGGTTTATGACAGCATTTTTAATGAATTATGCTATAAAAATCCAAAATAGTGCTTTCAATGTTTATAATAGCCATTTGTATTACCATCTTTGCCTTAGCATACTTATAACGGCTTGATGAATATTATAGTGTTCTTTTTAAAGCTTTGGTCCAAAAGATATTACCAAAAGCTATCAAAGGCTATGGGAGATTACAATGAATGGATGTTACTTAAAAATCAATACTAAGGGGCGCCTGGGTGGCTCAGTGGGTTAAGCCTCTGTCTTCGGCTCAGGTCATGATCTCAAGGTCCTGGGATTGAGCCCCGCATCGGGCTCTCTGTTTAGTGGGGAGCCTGCTTCCCCCTCTCTCTCTGCCTGTGTCTCTGTGCACTTGTGATCTCTCTCTCTGTCAAATAAATAAATAAAATATTTTTAAAAAATCAATACTAAAGGGGCACCTGGGTGGCTCAGTGGGTTAAGCTGCTGCCTTCGGCTCAGGTCATGATCTCAGGGTCCTGGGGTCGAGTCCCGCATCGGGCTCTCTGCTCAGCAGGGAGCCTGCTTCCCCTCTCTCTCTCTGTCTGCCTCTCCGTCTACTTGTGATTTCTCTCTATCAAATAAATAAAATCTTAAAAAAAAAAAAAATCAATACTAAAAAAAAAAGCCTATTATTATCCTTTTGTTCCCTGCATTCTTTCTCAAATGAAGACCAAGCTTACCATTACTTTACAAACTTGTTCATATATAAAATATATCTTGAGTTTGTAAGTAATCTAAATGAAATAAAGAAATGATCAGGGCACCTAGCTGACTCAATTGGTGGAGCATGTGACTCTTGATCTTGGGGTTGTGAGTTTGAGCCTTATGTTGGGTGAGGAGATTACTTAAAAATAAAATCAAAAGAAAGGAAGGAAGGAAGGAAGGAAGGAAGGAAGAAAGGAAGAAAGAAAGATGGGTGAATCAGAAATAAAGTTTGGAAAAGACAGATATAGAAGCAACCAACTGTTCTTGACCCCTTTTCCACTGACCTTTTCACCACGTCCTTGTATCCTGGGGCCTGCCTTTCTGACACAGGCTTCAGAAAAGGACTGCTGAACCTGTTAAGGAACAAACTCTGAGAGAATGAAGAAACTCTGGAAAGTCATTCAAATGAGAAGAGGGACTGTGAAGGCCAAGAGTGGCTTAGAGACCTACCTGTGACTGGCAATCATCTTCCAGACTGGCAGGAGAGTCTTCTTAAATAACAAGTGATCCTGAACAGGGTCACTCTGGCCTATATCACACCTATACGATAAAACAGGACAGAAAGGAAACAGTAACTTCACATATGGTATTCTGTTTCTCCCAGGTAGGTAAAGAGATTTCCTCATTATATAGTGCTCCTACTTAATATGGGAAGGAACTAACACCAGAAATTAAAACATATTTAATCCTTCCATAAGAGAACCCAAACACTACAAATATTCTCTTATCAGTCACTATTACCTAATGAAATAGTTATTTTCTACTATCAATCTACAGTTGCTTCTGTCTTTTGGACTCTTGCTGATTTGCTCTTCAGCACTTGTGACTCTAAAAAACGGTGTATGAAAGTAGTCTTTGTTCACTGATGCTCCCCAAGTGTGGGGTACATAGTAAGTGCTCACGTATTTCATAGTATTAAGTATTTTGGAAATGAATCTGGTCCTATGTTTATGCAGAAACATGCTACAGTAATAAGTATTTTTCCTACATTTCCTAAGAAGGAAATACTTGGTTATACATCTTAGGGAATTCCCTTATGTTTCATCTGAATTCTATACAATTTACATATTTCTCCTTTTCACTAACAAAATACCTAAAAAAAAATTCATTTTTCCTCATGGTCCTTCCTTCTCTGGGCTAAATGGTCTAGTTATTTTTTCTTCTAGGTGCTACTGTCCAATGTTTTATTTCATCTTATAATCTTCCCAGTTGACAAGTTTTCTCTTTATTCCAAAGTTTAACATTATGTTATACTTCCTACTTAATATATTGCATTAATCTCTCAAAATGGGTTCTTCTTACACCTAAAGTTTCATACCCTCTTTGTGTTTTATATACCATACGGTGTGTGTCCATTCAAGCACAACTCACATCTCATTTTATCTTTCTCCAAGTTGAACAATTCCAAACAACTATGCAGTTTCAGGATATGGTATCTCATCTGCATCTAAATTATATACACAAAAATCAACTGTCCTTATATCCAGAACCCTATCAGAACAAGGCATTTAAAGACCAA
Organism: Mustela lutreola; assembly: GCF_030435805.1. NCBI lineage: Eukaryota > Metazoa > Chordata > Mammalia > Carnivora > Mustelidae > Mustela > Mustela lutreola. The sequence goes on from NC_081294.1 coordinate 76,260,088, forward strand.
AACAAACCTCTTCCTTTGTTTCTGGTCAGTTGACCAGAATGAGGAACAGTTCCTTGGTACCAGGGCATTTTTGTTCATATATCCACACAAACGGTATTAAGTTTCCATTATATGAAAAATACTGCCTTAAAGTTTCCATTATATGAAAGGTATATGAAAGTTTCCATTATATGAAAGGTACTGCCTTATAACTTTCCATTATATGATCATAATTTATCACCTTTGCAATATTTTAAGAAATAATCCCTAGCTTACCTTTATTTCCACCTATTTGGAAATGCATGCCAGGCAACAAGGAAAACATGGGAACGGAAAGCACCTGCAGGCTTAGAGTGGTGCTCCACAGGTTCTACTTCTATTTTTTCCTGAGAGTTAGTACCAACTAAGGGGAACCAAGAAAAGAGGAGCCTGGAGAACGTCTATCTTTCAAAGTAGTTTTAAGCTTGCCTGATTATAACACAAAATCTCAGCTTTCTATTTCCCTTAAGTCATTTGGCCAAGGAGACTCAATTTCTATTATCTGTTGCTTTCTAATAAATATTCCATGTTTATCCTAAATCCTAAAATAAGAACATGGATTTTGCCATTCAAGGTACTAAAATGTTATGAGATAAAATGTCCCAGATTAGAGATTTCCTGTTTTCTGGAAAGTCATCATATATGCCCTCTGTTCATACTTACACAGGGCATTACAGAAAAGCAAAGGAAGCAATTCTTCAACAACGTAGGTATTAAGCTATGTTCTACTTGCATAACAGAATTTTGAAATCTGCTACTTAAAAAAACAATACGTCATGCTATCTTCTCTCAGTATATAGTTACAAGACCAGGCCCAGAAAAGGAACTATTTACTACCATAACAAAAACTTTTTTTTTTTTTTTCTGATTTAAAGAGAAATTCCTGGGCACCTGGGTGGCTCAGTGGGTTAAGCCTCTGCCTTCGGCTCAGGTCATGATCTCAGGGTCCTGGGATTAAGTCCCACATCAGGCTCTCTGCTTGGCAGGGAGCCTGCTTCCTCTTCTCTCTCTGCCTGCCTCTCTGCCACTTGTGATCTCTATCTGTCAAATAAATAAATAAAATCTTAAAAAAAAAAAATTCCCTTTACTAAAAAAAAAAAAAAAATTAAGTTTCCACAGTGTACTCTTTAGCTTCATAATTATTTATAAGAAGACAATTATACAAACAATTTCCTAGGATCTGTGAAAAAGAAACAAAGGAGGGGCGCCTGGGTGGCTCAGTGGGTTAAGCCGCTGCCTTCGGCTCAGGTCATGGTCTCAGGGTCCTGGGATCGAGCCCCACATCGGGCTCTCTGCTCGGTGGGAAGTCTGCTTTCCACTCTCTCTCTGCCTACTTGTGATCTTTCTCTCTCTGTCAAATAAATAAATAAAATCTTTAAAAAAAAAAAAAGGAAACAAAGGAGATCAATACTTCAAAATAATTTTTTTTTTTTTTTTTTTTTTAAATTTTATTTTTTTATTTGACAGCACAAGCAGGTAGAGAGGCAGGCAGAGATAGAGGAGGAAGCAGGCTCCCTGCTGAGCAGAGAGCCCAATGTGGGACTCGAGCCCAGGACCCTGGGATCATGACCTGAGCCGAAGGCAGAGGCTTTAACACACTGAGCCACTCAGGTGCCCCCAAAATAATTTTTAATTACAAGTTACAAGGAGTTGTTTAAGTATTTTTGAAAGAAGTACACTTTCAGTATTAGACTTGAGGGACAATCTGAATGGCAATGTTTCCTGAATAAATACAGTAATTAAAGAGAAAGTTTATTGAGGCACCTGGGTGGCACAGTCGGTTAAGCGTCCAACTCTTGGTTTTGGCTCTGGTCATGATCTCAGGATTGTGAGACCAGGCCCCACATCAGGCTCTGTGCTGAGCGCAGTCTGATAAGGTTTCTCTCTTCCTCTCCCTTTGACCCTCCCTGCCTCACACATACGCATGCTCTCTCTCTCTCGAATAAATAAATAAAATCTTTTTAAAAAAATAGAGAAAGGTTATTTATGAATGAGATTCTCAATGTCAATGAAACTTTTTTTTTTAAAGTAGGCTCTTTGCCTAACATGGGGCTTATACTTACAACCCCAAGATCAAGAGTCACACACTCTACTGACTGAGCCAGCCAGACGCCTGAAACAGATTTGTTTCATAAGAGGAAAACATAGACTTCTATTTATACAATAAAGTTATATTTAGTTCTATTCCTAGTGTTCTCCAAATTTTAATTTCTTTTTATTAATTTACAAAAGTAATCCATGTTCATGGTAATGAATTCAAGTAGGCATAAACAGAAGTAAAAGTGTGAATCTTAACAATCTTGGATAAAAATCCATACTTACAACTTTGAAGTGGTAGCACGGCTGAAAAGGATATCCACCAGAGGAGTCTCCTGAATGCTGAAGCCATCATCACACTCACCTGAAGAGGGCTGGTCTTCCACCCCTGACACATACCCTTCACCCTGGTCCTCCTCTTTGGATTCTTCCTGAACCTCCCCGGGGAATGCCAAGAAACAAAGAAATCTTCAGAAAGAGATTTACTATCTGCAAGGTAATTTTACTTGCATGGGGTAAATGAAGGCTGACTTTAAGGTAGAAAGGGTCAATTACATAAAGCTATACAAGAGATTGGAGAAAGATAACTTAACCAGACCTTAGTCAATGAATTCTTGTTAACAATTTGGCCAAAGAACTATGATTCTGTATCCAAGAAAAAATAAAAGACCAATAAACTAATTTCTAGATGGATGTTGTATCCTTTTAAAATTGTCAGTATGACTTGTGGCCCTGGAGTTGCTAGCCTAATATTCAACATAATGACATTCTAAAGTGTATCGATTGCTCACTGTGAGCCAGGCACTAAGCAAAGTGTTTTACATGAAATGTCTCACTTCAACTTCACAGCAAATCTAAGGTAGAGAGAGCACCACTATTCCATTTACAGTGAAAAAACATTTATAGTTAAGGGCACTGAAACCTGGATTTGCCCCCAGGAACCCAAACTTTCTGGGGTTAGCCTGCATGCAGTAACTATGTGTTCTGCCTCCCTGGGTAGAGGACCAATCAGCCAGCTGGTTTAAGTTACTCACTCACCTCTTCACTCTCCGTGGTTAGTGGCTGAATTACACAAATATCTGAGGGTGCTGAAGCCACCTCTGGCCTTCCATTTTCTCCCAGAGACTTCTCAAATACCAAGGGGTCTACTCTTGCTGAAGACTGTTCAGGCTCTCTGCATGACTCTTCTTTCTCAATAGCTTCCATTTCCCTTCCCCTTTGTTGTCTGGTACCAGATGAAAGACAGCAACCTTCACTTGATTCTTTGCTGCTAATGCACAATGGCTCCATTAAATAAGCTACCTGCAATCATAGTATGCATAAGAACACCACTGGAAACCATTATTTATATATCAATAACATTACATGATTATATTACCACTATGACTCAGTTTGAGATGCAAACAGATTAATTCATTCATTCCATCAATTAAAATGTATAAAAAAGGGGTTCCTGGGTAGCTCAGTGGATCGGGCGTCTGCCTTCAGCTCAGGTCATGATCCCAGGGTTTTAAGATTGAGCCCCACATTAGGCTCCCTGTTTAGTGGAGTCTGCTTCTCCCTCTCTGACACACCCCCGACTTGTGCTCTCTCTCAAATAAATAAATAAAATCTTTTAAAAAAATAAATAAATAAGATGTATAAAATAACTCAGATACCCAGATACTGAACTAGTTGCTAGGAACCTAATAGTAAACAAGATAGATATATTTCTTGCCTCTTCAAAGAGCTTGTGCTCTAATTTTTCATGTCAAGTGTCAACTCTGATCAACTGGGAGTGGTAGTCCAGAAAACTTGAAAATTTTTCCTCCACAGACTTTGCAGAAAGAAGTAGCAACACATAATATGGATTTATCTTAACCTAGGTTCTCCTGAATGTGTGAAGTTGCCACATAAATATAAACTATCCAATTCGGTTTATCTCTGGCCTTCAGCCCTAAACCAGGGTAATAAGGGCACTGTAAAATACTGCCTTGAAGTCATAATGTTATAACCTTCCAAGAGCTCGGGTGTCACCTCCCATGACTCTGAAAAATGAATTGCAACAGATATTCATAGGGCAGTCCACTTCCTATGACCTTGGGCTCCTTATGATTGGGATCTTAGAACATTCGGTCAAAAAGTACATATTCAGCACATATTGTGTATTAGCATGAAGTCCTAGAGACATAACAATTAACTTAGTTCCTGCCACTTTGGAGCTTGCATTTTAGTAAACAATATTAAGAGTGGTAGAAATGTATATCTGGGCAAGCATTCTCTTAGGAAGCTGAGACTCTCCCAACTTTGGAAATAACGGTTCCCCATTACCTCAGACAGAAAGTGGAGGAGATTCTGACGGCTGACTTCCTCTGCCTCTTCCTGAGATTCCTCACTGCCTCCGTCCCCCATAAGCAGCTCACTAGGTTCTCTCCCTGGGCTGCTTTCCTCTAGTTCCTCATCCCCTGGCTCCTCAGTTTCTCTCCAGCTGCCCACATCGAGATCCAGACTGGAATCCCATGAGCTGAAGAGGGACCTGCAGTCGTTGCTCAGCTCAGAGTCATTGGGACAGTCTTGCTCCGAATCGAACCAAACCCACTCACGCCCCATCTGTAAATACACAGAAGAATGCATTAAATTCACTCATACCGCTGTTTCTAAGGCATTTTCATCTCCAATCTTCAGTACAAAGTTGAGGGATCAGAAACTTCTTTCTACTCACCATTACAAAGAATAAAAGCTAACTGAAAGGAGAGACATCAGGAGATGAAATGTTTGTCATTAGGAATAAAATGAAAAAACCTCATGTCAAACAGTGTAACAGAGGTATTACCCAGTAATTTTTTCTTGAGTTTCCTCATACTCCAGAAGAAAGGAATAGGAACATAGCTGGTTGAACAAAATTCTTCTATCCCCAATCACCCCTAATCTCAACTGGAAGACAATACATTTGAGGGATAAGAGATATTTTGCTAAGTGTATAGACATTTTTAATCAACCACTGAATCCTCAAAACATACTTTAAAATCATCTGTGGCATTCTTCCAGTCATAGCCAACTCACTTCTCAGAATGAGTACAGTATCAAGTTTTAAAAGTATATTCCGCTCCTCTCATTACACTACACTATCCTGGTTTTCTTACCCCTTTCTCTTCTCCATTTTTAAGTAGGCTCCACACACAGCATGCAGCTCAGTGTGGGACTCAAACTCATGACCCTGAGATCAAGACCTGAGCTGACATCAAGAATCAGACTCAACTGACTGAGCCACCCCGGCACCCCACCCTCCTCTCTCACCAGTTGCAAGAAATCCTTCTTTTATGTTCTTGTCTGGCCTTTGCTTCCTTATTAATACTTAAAATAATGTCTGCATTTTGAGGTTTCAACTTTGATATCTACTCAAATAGCTCCTGTATCTCCACCTTTACTTCTTATGTGCATTCTGGTCTCATTTTTCCATGTACACAAAGGTGCCATACCATCTGCTTTAACGTTTCTAACTAAAATCACTTCTCTTCCTGAATATCTACAAAATCACTTTCTTTCCTAAACTCCCTTTTCCCTCGTATCAACACTATTTTCCTAATCCTCTTTACTTCTCTTATATTCAGTCAACAAGCCCACTTATCAATTTCCATCCATGATAACTTTTCTCAATGCCCATCCTCTGTTCTAAATAAGTGCCAAAACCTCCTGGTCAGTTTCTTGAGCTTTAATCCAATGTGTTGTAAAGCACATCTGTCACCTTCTCTACCAACCCAAAGTCTGTATCCTTTAATGGATCTCCTCTACAATCTTCTCTCATTTTTAGGGCTTCATGGCTTGTACTACATGCAAGTTTATAGACTGCTTTGGGAATATACTCCCCCCCCCCTTTTTTTAAAGTAGGCTCCATACCTAGCGTGGTGCCCAATGAGGGACTTGAACCTGAGATCAAGGCCTAAGCTGATATCAAGTCAGATGCTTAACCGACTGAGCTATGTAGGCACCTCTGTATTACAATTACTGATCTTCTTAGATTGACTGACTTCCCTTCTGTCACCTCACAAGACTGTGTCTTCTACATCCTTAGCATCCTAACAAGCTTCAGTTTAAGCCAGAAAGATCAGTAACTTCTATTATCTTTCTTAAACACATCTTTTTCAAGAAAACTCAATGTACTAGACAATACCCTATTAATGTCCATTTCTGTATAATATAAGGCTCCTAACTGGTTTACCTCATGGAGTTAATTTTTACTTAGTAACAAAAATTGGAATAAACTCAGATGATAAATCTCCCCTTAAACTGATTTTAGCCTTCAAATAGCAATGAGTTATAAAATACACAAGAACCCTACATATAGAATCAGGAAGGAAATAGTATCATACTGTTCTAGAAATACCACCTGCTAAGATAGTACACTAAGTAGGACCAATGTCTGAGATAAAGGTCAGTGCTACCTCTGTCTGTGATCTAATATTCATTAAAAGCAATACCATAAACAGAACTCTGAAAACCTTAAGTTTTCCCAAAACATTCAAGAAAAGCTGAATAAGATTATCCTCAATACACAATGCAACACTTTATAACATTAATTATAAATTCAATCTTGATTACTTACCTTCTCTAGGCTGTTGAATAGTTCATATTATAATACCACTTCCCCCCCAATCATCTCATTTCCACAGATGATATAACAACTATCATGCAGAAAAAAATCTCAAGCCTCTCACACACACACATACACATAGAACACACCAAAGGCTAGTTTTCTTTTCTTTCACTTTATTGTATACACACACACTTCACAGGTGTTTTGTTTTAAAAAGTCTGTACACTTCACCAGACAGTACAAACTAGCTACAATCTGCTAGCTACACATTAGGACATTAACATAGCCCATGATTTTTGCCCTACAACAGGCAATTGTACTACTACTCCAACTCTCTGAGAGAGTTTCCCCAGCTCATGTCACATGGCCCAGGTGCCTCCTCTTCTGTAACTTCCACTTCTGGAACTGGGCCGACAAGCCCAAGCTCTATCTTGTTTACTTCTACTTCAGGTTCAGCTCAATGAGGATACTCTGAAGCTTCACTTTTTCATCTTCATATCTGCTTCAATGGCACAGCGGCGCCCCCTGGTGCCCCCATCCTAGATGACAGGCAGACAAAGAAAGGGAGCATGAGTGAGTTGATCAGGAGGTTAAGAAAAAAGTTGCAACAATGCTGGGGATGTGGTATCTTGGGGAAGAAGGAAGAGAAATCAGCAGAAAAATCCAGGAAATGAGAGGTACAGATATGTCTTCCCACAGAGTGGGCTAAAAAACTCCTGGCAGTAGTTTGTGAGAAGAAAAGCAGGACAGACTATTTTGCTCCTGCCCACCACACAGGTCACTGGGGTTTCACCTGGGGTCCCAAAGAATGACTATCAGTCATCCCACCCAGGCCCCAAGTTGTGTTCAAAGAACAGGTAGAGTAAAAGAAAGGTGGGAGGGTCAGAAAGGGGAGTGGATAGTGAGATTCTTGGCTAACATACCTGTCCAGCTGTTGGTCCCTATAAGAAAGGCCTTTCCTGCAGACTGACCCTGGCACTAGTTCCCTAGCACCTCCTGACAGTTGTTTTCCATGAGATCAGGACAATCAGAAGGCTTCTTTCCATTTGCTGCTCTCTCCCTGCAGCCCAGCTCCTTCCTCTTGTGCAATACTTTGCTGTCTTCAATAGATAAATCATCCTATTAACCAGCTTTGCAACAGCCAGCCAACTGCTTGGGGATCCAGAGTCACTGTTGCAGGCCAGTAAGAAAGAAGGGAGATTACAGTGTTCCGTCCGTGGTACAGGCTGATGCCTGTAGGCAAGATGAATTAGTGAACACTTTTGCTGGGCTAGGCCATATTTTTACATTTCTAACATGCAAGGACTCAAAACTTTTCAGACCTCACGAACATAAGCTGCCTTTGAGGCGACATTAACAATAAAAATACCACCTTGCATTTGTTTAACACTTTAATTTTTTTCAAAGCCAGTTCCATACCTTGATCTCATTTTATCCTCACAACATCCCTGTGAGGTAGGCTGGACAGGTATCTCATTATATTAGCGCTATCATACAGATGAGGAAAACAAGGTTACAAGAGATAATCCAGTGAGTTTAAGATCATGTGGTTTTCGAGCTGACGCTCTTCCATTACATCATGCCTTAGGGCCCCATAATGAACAGAGTCAGAGGGTCATTCAATCCACAGAGGAAAACAGTAAGTCTTTAGGACTAGCTTTACTAAGTATATCGCTAATTCTACCAGCCACTACTGTATGCAGTACTCATCGTTACTGATATCCTTAAATTTACTGAGTATTTGTGTATCAGGCATCAGTCTTGCAACTCAACATTAGGGGAAGAGGAAAAATAATTATGTGCTGAGTATCTGTTGGTATGAGGAACACTTATAAAAAGCCAGCTAGCAGCTGCTGCTCTGAGCAATCTTATTTGCAAGAAAAGAATTGGCAAAAGGTGGAGTCAAAAATGAGGAGCAGGTGTATCCTAGATCCTTACCAAGAATACCTCATTTCAGTCCAATGAACTCATAAATAGTCCCTACCCAGCCCACACACACACACATGCAGAAAGACAGGAATGCAGAAAATGAGACAGATTCTTATTCAATGACCTGAATAAAGAGAAGTTCAAGACATTGCCACAGTCTGCATGTTGGATTTCCCTCTGCCACCCACCCCCAGCAGGAGCTGAGAATCTCTGTGGCAACACCACCCCTTGCAGCCATTCAATACTTACAAAGAGAGAGAGAAGGAAGGCAGGAGAGCCCATGGGGACACTGTCCTGTTAGAGGACAAACAAACACTGATCAGGTTCCACAGAAACTCTCAGCCGCAAGCACCCCAAACCTCAGGACAGAGACACAAGCACCACACACACGAAGACAAAATTTAAAAACTCAAGAACAAGAGGAAAGAGATCCAAAAGCAGTCTAGCCATTATGCTTTCTGGAGCAGGAAATGATGGTCCCCAATTGCTGCAAAAGTCATTTCCCCCACCTTGTAAGCACTCACCCAGAGAAATTAATAATCCACTCATTCAGCTCAAAATTTCTCAAGTGACTGACTGGACCTTTCAGTCACAGCCAAGTGTTTTCGACGCTTGGATGAGTACATCCAAAGATTTATATGTCTATACACCACTGGAATATATATGCCCAGCAGTCACCAAGTACCAAGTAGTAATCTACTGCTCCTTGGATGCTTCAGACTTCTAGCTCTGGAACACTGGAATACAGGCTTTTTCTTGGTCTCCTCACCTTCTCTGAAGAATCTTGTTTTCGGGTAGAATCTCTCCCTCGAAGACTTTTAGCACTGATCCCAGATTCAGATGTCTGCATAATCAACTGTGTGGCAAGGAATTGCTACAGGGAAAGAAAGACAGTTGGCCCCTGAGACCTGATCCAGTAGGAAGAATTAAGACACCTTTGGCTTTGTAAATGGGACTTCACTTAATATCTGTTTGCAAACAGCATTCAAATACTTCTCAACTAATTGAAAGTTTAGCGTATTAGGGTTTCATTCTATTGAAAGGATCTAAATACCAAATATCTCTTTTTTGGCTTTTTGGATAGAATACAGAATAAATCTCTCTTAAGAATGAGAAAGAGAAAAAAACCAAATGAACCAAAGGCTATTAGGTAATTTAATTTAGCAGACTAAGGAGATACAGACAACATCCCTTGAAGTTCAATATCCCAAAGGGTGCCAGACAGTGCAACTGTAAGAAGTAGATTATCTGTGATAAAAGGGAAGAAGAAACTATTTGTTGAAGGTCAACTATGTATATACTTAATGTAATTTAAAAATATGCATTCACAGTGCACCTGGGTAGCTCAGTGGGTTAAGCCTCTGCCTTCGGCTCAGGTCATGATCCCAGGGTACTGGGATCCAGCCCTGCATCTGGCTCTCAGCTCAGCAGGGAGCCTGCTTCCCCCTCATCTCTCTCTGCCTGACCCTCTGCCCACTTGAGATCTCTGTCAAATAAATAAATACATACATATATATGTATGTATATATATATATATATACATATATATACACTCTTATGCAATCACCATTCTATAAAAAAAATTATTCCCCCCAAATATTTAAAAACTTCTGGAAACTGAAGTATTTACCCAAGAAAGGAAGAATATTCTCATAACTCTTTTACCAATTCAACCTGCGAAAACCAACATGAATCCATCAAGAACAAAATGTTCCTGTGTCCCTGAAGACTATTCCAATTAAATGTCACCAGCATCCTTTCCCAACATCAGTATGAATCCTTCCCCTGAGTATTTTCATTTCATCCTTGTTAAAACACTAAAGATCCTCAAAGTACCTGAATCTGCTCTAAGACATCTCGCTGCATTTCTACTGCCATATGATACACATCATGGTCCGAGCTATTATACATTACAGCATTCTGAAACATCAGCATAATATCACGCTGAAATTCAGCTGTGCTGCGGATCAGTCCATTTTCAATGTTTTTCTTAATAGTTGACAAATCCATAGGCCTAAAAACAAAACAACAGCAGCAACAGTTAAGTGGAGGGGAAGAGGACTCAAATGGATCCAAATATATTATTATCACACAGATCTTCTCATATATACTCTTAGTCTTAGCTGTCAAGACTGAAATGCCAACCCCTCATCCCACAACATGCACTTAATCCAAAAACCAAAGTCAATCTTTATAATAAGTATTGGCTAGGAAAGGTAATAAAGAGGGTTAATTCTTGTAGACTATCTTTGATGATCCAGCCACTGAAATGATCAACTTACCACTTGGTCACCTTTACTCACATCAAAAATGCTTGATTTAAACATATTGTCTATAGTAAAAATCCACTAAGACTGAACAACTTACAATTCAGGCAAGTCAGTGTGCTAAAAGGATAATGGCTTACCTCTGTACAATGCTATGGTAGCCAGGTGCTATATCATCTGTAACAGGCTGCAGGAAGACATTGGCATATCTGTCCAGAAAGAATAAGGTGCAATTACTGACTTACTCTTCAGAAGCACAAGTGAGGGAATCTGATTCAAGTAGGTGAAGACTGTAAAAGTCAAAGCCACCAATCCCATATAAATCCACCCAGACTTCTTTCTAGTCACTGAGGAGGAGCAGGAGAAAAACTCCTAGGTGACTGGTAAAACTCACCTATGATTAGCTGCAGCTCTCCATACAAGCATGATAGCTTTCTTCCAGATTTTCTGTGCCTGAATAGCTTCCTGATCTTCACTACAGACAGAGCTGAAATAAAGAAACAAAGGGGTCCTACTAGGCATTAAGTCCAAAAAAATAAAAATTAAAATAAAAAAATTAAAAAAAAATAAAATTCCTAATCATTTCTTGCCAACTATTAGCTCCAGGCCAGGAGGAAAGAGAACAAGATAAAGTAAAAGCAAAGGAAAAGATCCTCTCCTACTATCTTGACCTCAAAGAAGAATCCAGATACTCACAACTGTGAAGATGCAGGGCTGCTGGGAATGGAATCTGCCAGTGTATGGGACTGCAACGTAGCATTGTGAATGCTAAAGCCATCATCACTCTCGCTCACAGGGGGTTCATTATCCATTTCTGACAAATAGCCTTCTCCTTGATCTTCTTCCTTAGCCTCCTCTAGGCTGGCCGCTTCACTGACTCCATCTTCCTCCTCATCCTCACCTGGGGCATCCTTAGACACAGTGTGCTCCGGTCAACAAAAGCAAGCAAAGCTATCCAGCAAAGCATCTTTAAACATGATCTTTTGGGTTAGATCAGTTCTAGAAAACGGCCTCACACTGTTTCCTGTCTGAGCCCTCTATCACTTATACTACCATCTACGTACACTCACTGATCAAGTAATACAGAACCTGGACAAAGAATAAGACCCAGGATCTTTTTAAAAGGAAGAAAAAAAAAAGCTACTTACTTAAGACTAAGCTAAGAGGCGTTCCTTCTTTCCCCTTGCTCTTGAGAGGAATTCTGACCCTGGATACAAAGTTATCAAAAATAGTTTTTATTTTGTGTCTCCTCTGATGGAGCAAGCTCACATCGCATTACTTTAAATCTGTTTGTTACTACCACTTTAGTAATTCTAAAAAGAAAATTCTGGATAATTTTCTTTGGACAGTGTAACTAATAATCTGATTTCTTACATGTTCTCCCTGACTCTGGCATCCCTATTTACTCCAAATCACTCTGGAAGTATCAAAGCTTCATTATGCATTATGTGCAAAAGAAAGCTCTGTGTGATGTTCACAAACTCTTTGGGAAGCACATGTGGCCACAGTACTGCCAGTATGCCCAACTATCCACTGCAACTTTTCCCCATGCAACTCCTTAATCAGTCTCATCTCAGAGAGTAAGATGTATGTTTACTGTATTTCATTAAAAAGGTAGTGCTATCGGGAAATCTAGTCACACAGCAAGAGGAATAAAGAAAAGTCTGAAATACCTTTATCTGGCTTCCAAAAATAGTCCCTGATTCTTCTTTCAATGAGTCTGCAGAGGAGAGAAAGACTACCTGAAGTTTTTTCCACCTTAGCCTTCCCCTTCCTATGGACAATAATCCCCTGCAGCTCTCCTTTCCATGCTGACCTATTCTACCTCCTCTACTTGCCCACAACCCACAATCCCTCAGAAGCCAAAGCAAAGGATTTCAAGTTAGTTACAGAGTACAGAATTCCTGGCCTTACTATTTACCTGACATTTCAAACTTGTGCTGAGTCTCTGCCTCTAAAGAATCTTCGATGGGATTGGAGCCATGTGATGGAGACAACATGCTTTCAGGAGATGCCTGAAGACCAAAAAGAATAAATACTCTAATTACTGATAGATCACTTCAGCTGACACAAGTTTATTTTTCAATGATGAAACTACAGAAGAAATTCTAAGTCCTACTCATGTAACAGGAATCTAATGGTTACCTTACAAGGAACAGGATAAGCATATGTAGCAATAATCATACCTGTGGGCTACGGACACATCAACCATGTGAAAATTCAGGAACTCAAGAGGAAAGCCTGAACAGTCACTTCTTACCTAAGGTATAACCCTCCATCCTCCCAGCCCCTGATTTTAAATACCTCTGTCTTCACAGTTGTAAGTGGAGTCTCATCGCCTTTTCCACTGGGAACATCAGCTTCAACAATCTCTCCAGTGGCAATACTTCTGGGTTCCTCATCTAAGTCCTGACTCCTGAGTTCTGGTGGCTCCATACTTGTGGCTGGAACAACTCCAGCTACTATTTCTGGACCTGAGATGCCTTGTTCTGATTCTGCAGGTTCCATTTTAATCTCAACACTGGTCTCCCTGATGTCTACCAGTTCGTGGATTCCTTTGTTTTCCGTTTCCTCAAAGTCCAGCCTTTCCTGCTTTACTGTCATCTCTGGTGCAGGCAGAGATACTGGCTTGTCCCGCTCCTGCTGGATAGGGTGCTCCCAGGGGCCAGGCAGGGACTGGGGATCATCATTCTCTTCACAGAACGACAGCGCCGCTTCTACTGCTGCCACATCCAGCACTTCAGGATGATCATCCACCTGTCCCATAATACACACACTGTTGAATTCACAGAAATAAGCCCAAGTCCCTCAATTCTGTTAGCATCAAATGAGATGGCCTCAATCTGTAGCTTCTCTCTCCATCTTCTCCATATAGTAGAAGTAACCAATGGATAGGTTTCTATCCTGAACAAACAGGTAACATTGGGATAGCTGGGCAGATGACTCATGTGAGCACCAAAGGGCTTTAGGACTAAGGAGATAGAGACAGGCAGAAACAGAACTGTTTGTTTATTTAATTCTTACTATAAGAAGTAAGGAGAGGCTGAAGAGGGAAGCCTATGTAGGACTCATGAGAGATTCTTTTGGGCTTTGCGAAATACTTACCTTGTCCTCAATGATGGCAATAATGTCTCCAACAGTCTCAAAGTCCAGCTCTTCACCTGTGTAGGACACAGCAATATCCATCTTCTCAGCCAGATCTAAATCTTCCTTCCCATCTATACTGGGAGCCTTTGATCCCCCAGGGGCCTCTGCTACCCCTGATCGGAAACACTCTTCTTTGATAGAATTGATGATCATGGAGATTTCACTGCTATCCATGGAAACAGTCACAGTATGTGGGTCCCCCACAGCCTCCATGGGGACACAAGTGTCAGGCTGACTCACTGAATAATAGGAAGAGAAAAACATTTCAGAACCTTATTTGATACCAAGTGACCACCTTGAGACCAACCAAGGCTACAGACAGATGTCAAGCACCCATACACTTAAGCTCAGAAAAAGTAATCTTAGATCGACATCTTTGTATGTTTTCTTGACCCCAGTTTTATCTAGAAAGTAGGGTGAGAACATGTTCTTAAGCCCACTCATATTTATACACTTAGCCCTTTCCCCCAACACGTAAGTGCCCACCCACATCTTCTCAAATTCTTGTTTTTCTAAGGATAAAGATGGTATGTGTCCATGGAGAACAGAACAGAAGCACTGAATTGGAGTTGATGCTCTTGGGTCTGCTCTCTCTAACTGAAGCTCGAGAAGGAATTCTGGACCTAGTGGCTGCTCAGGGCGCAGGTCAAGGACGCACCTGGAGCTACACTCTCAGGAGTGGAGACATCCGGAGCAGAGGATGGTGCTGGCAGCGCAGGCATCATGACAATGGTAGCCTGAGACACAGACTCTACAGGGGGTGGCACAAGTTTAACTGGAGGTTCACTGGCAACAGTAGTGAAGGAAGCGAGAGGAGTGGTGAACTGTGTAGGACCAGCTTCTAAAAGCCGGGAAAGAGTGGGAGCACCTAACAAAGAGGTACATAAAACGAGGTAAGAGGAAAGCACATGAACAAGAAGCAATAGCCACTTTAAGACTCAACCAAGAAAATTTTTAGTCTCAAAGAATGAAAAGAAACTTCTCTGATGAATAAGATTATCTATACCCTTACTTTTCCCAGCCTTACTAATAAAGATCTTCTTCCAAGTTAGGAACGACCCAAAGCACTAGAACACACAGTTTGTCAAAAATAGGTGGTAACTTTTTTCCCAGAAGAAAATTAAACAGTAACAACAAAACCATGAAAAATTGGTATAAATAAAACTGTCACTTCTGCAATTAAGCATGCCATAAATCACCCAAATCCAATACCATTCAAATATCCCTATCTAAGGTTTGATATTTTGTCAAGTTTTTTTCTTGCTTTACTTTATCTATCTCTATCTCACTTAATTCTCATGACATCCTTATGAAGTACACACACTGCAATTAATAAAAGAGGAAACTGAGCTTCATGAGTTAAATCATCTACCCAAGGCCACAAAATCAGTATGCGGCAGGCTTGACACTAAATCCAGTTCTCTGGCTTCAAATCTCAATCCCCTGTCCTATAACCTCAGGTATCTCTAGCACTTTTCCATAATTTCACAAGCCCCAGGGAAGCAGTTTTACTACTAACTTCACTCTTCTCTTTGATATCTATGCTGTGGTCATCCAAAGCTATCAGTACTTTGAAAATAAGAATGGATTTATAATATGGGGCACTACGTGGTTTAACAGGTGAAGGAGCACCAAAAAAAGTTGGGTTTTACATCTACAACTGACGGTTGCTTACTACTAAAGGCTAGAAACCAAAGACAGTCAACACTAAGATCAACATCTGTGAAGTAAAGAGGGCAACAGAAAGTTATTGACTTACCTGAGGCAGCAGGGGAGGCCGCAACAGTGTTGGGTGTTTGCTGCATTTCCCCACCATGTATCATGGGAAGAACCCCGCCTACCTCCAGGAGGACACCTGTACTGTTCAAGTGGCCAGAAGCCACAGCCATTTCACTCTCATTGACCTACCAGGGAAGAATAGAGGTGAAGGCTACACTCAAGCTTTCCTTTACTACCACTTCCCAAAAAACACTCCAGCAGTTGACCAAACTTCATAAAGTTAATATCCAAAGAGAATAATTTCAGACCCAAGGGAAGCTCTAATTTTTAAAAGTTATTTGACGAGAGTTCTCTGGAGAAGAGAACTGAAATAATTGTGGTTTCAGATAACTCAGGACCCAAGGATACTATCAACTTATTGGTTTTTTCTGTTTTTGTTTTTTAAATTAACATTTAATTAGGAGATCTCTTTCTCTTTTGAACTTTTTTTTTCCATGTCACATTTTAGGTCCCAGGCACTCCCTTCCAAAGTACTAAATCACCACAGCTCTCAAACACCCACAGAAGTCTCCATACCAGTCTGGGGCTAGTAGGCAGGAGGCTGCCCTTCTTCAAGAGCTCTGACAGCAGAGGGGAGGGGGGTGGAGTTGCTTTCTGTCCAAGCATCTTTTTCTGGGGTGAATCATCTGTTACTGGGGTCATGGGGGCTTCTAAGGGTGCAGAGCCTGGAGGAAGGGTGTCAGGAATCCCAGGAAACGAGGTGACTGGGGTACTCGGCAAAGTCCCAGGGGTTACCTAAGAGACAACAGAGAACCTTTATCTGACTTCTCAAACTCTGGAAGGTTCCCTACTAATCTGGATGGGTTAGTGTGTCTATTTCATTATTAGTCCTGAGTGAAACTGCCCAGAAACCCTCTACCCCTCCTGCTCTCAGCCACTCCACTCTTCCCCACAGTTTTTTCTCTTCTACCCACTCAAACCCACAATGACCCAAACATTCCACCCAACCTGTCTTTTACAATCTGCTTAACCACTACCAATATTCTATTTACAAGAAAACTTACTTCCACAGAAATTTTATAAGACTAGTTTACTTATAAATAATTCTTAACATCGTATTTTACCTATCTCCCAAAAGGTCACAAGGCTCAATGTTTTTAGGTCCATCCTTATCTTAGAGCACAGAACATGGTACTTTAAGTCCTTCACATTCAGACCAAGAGAAGAAAATGACTCTAGGCCAAAAGTCGTTTCCTCATCACTCAGTTCTCTGCTGGCTTATTGCCCCTTTGCTGATCAATTCCTGCAGATGAAAATATACTCACTCCAGAGGTGGCCTCTTCCATAGTGGTTGCAGTCAAGTCTCCAAGTGGATAATCACCTCCTGGGGAGGCAGAATCTATAGGAGAGCGGACCATCACAGTGGGTAATCTCCGAGGGGGTGTTTTTACTGCTTGACGAGCTAGAACATAAAAGCCAACAATTACTTAGTCTTTAAGATTAAATACATGAAAGCAGACACTACTCTGCTCTATTATAATAAAGGACAAATGGGGATGTTGCATAATTAAAGCTGCATTATGAGTCTGGATTAGAAATCTTTAACACTTCTGGGAGACAGGTAACTTTTTAGATTCATTTTTCCAAAGCTTAATTCTCACACTAAGCAAACTCACTAAACTATCTCAAAGGTCCTGAGATAGCAAAGTGGTTCAAACATCCCTCAATAACCTCTTTGACAAGTTATTAGGTTTCTGCTTTTACAAGTTATTAGGTTTCTGCTTTTACAAGTCTCTCACTGGCTCAAAGCATGTATTCCTAGACTTACAAATGCTTAAGTTCTTATCCAAAGAGTGGGCTATTCCTAATCTTACAGGACTCTGAATTCTAAAAACTTAATAATGTTCAACATTTATTTTAAGCCTTTGTGTCCTAAAATGACCCAAAGTCTAGTGATAACTGAGCAGAAATCATTTTCCAAGAGTTTCTTCCTGAATAAAAAGGGATGTTTTTACTCTGGTAAAAGAGAAGTATACAAGTAAATAAGCATCAGTGGATTCTATCTTACAATGTAGTCTTCAGCTGTTACCACCATGCAGTATCCTATAGTTAATGGTTAAACAGAGTCACAAGGTTCGGTTTACCCTGATATGCAGCATCTGTAGCCTTCCTCTTTACTTCCGCCTCCTCTTCCTCCAATTTCTTCTTCCTAAAGAGAGAAGTAAGAGTAAGATCCTAGCCAGCTCTAGTTCCTCTGTAGGTCACAGTACCCTACCCTCACAAGGAAATTCTCTGCCAGGCTAGCACTTTCTGAAGGAAAGGCCTAAACAAGAATCCTTAGTAGCATAACAGGGTATGTTTCTTTACAAATTTTTTTAAGATTTTACTTTTAGGTAATCTCTACACCCAATGTGGGGCTCAAACCCACACCCTCAAGATCAAGAGTCACACGCTCTCACTGGCCAGCCAGGCACCCATAAAATGGGAAAATTTTTAGTGTACTCCCTAACTACCAGCTCTTCATAGGCAAACTAAAGCACTTTTCAAGTTAAAACTAAGTTATGGCCTCATGTTGAAATATTCCATCACATTACCTTCTACAACTCACTACCCCCTCCCAGCTACTAGGCCACTCTGCAGCTTCTCCCTTCCAGAATCAATCAAATCAAGGGGTGGCAGATGGAGTAGATAAGTCAAATTACTTGAGGTGAAAACAGGATAAAACGAGAGAGATGTGTACAAAAGGAAGAACAATATAACCCACATCACAATGTCATTGCAAAGCTCATCCAGTCTGCTGTCCATGTGCCCAGCTTGAATTAGTTCTGCATCTCTTTTCAGCCGTCTAGAAAGAGAAGTAAGTTAACTGAGATTTTCAGTCTACTATTTAAAAAATTCTGACCGGTATAAGAACTCAGCACCTTTAGTCTCTCCCAACCACTTCATATTTTCTCTCTGATAAGTACCTATATTTTTCTTGGGTTTCCTTTATCACTTTCTTTAGCTCCTCAACTCGTTCAGCAGTCAATTTCCGAACAATGACATCTTCAACGGTTTCAACCACTTCTCCTTTTTCACCCCGTTTCCGTCTGTAGAAAATTTAAAAACAAGTATTTTAATAGAAGAACATCTATTCCCACTCCCAACTGCTTTCTTTGAGTCTCTCCACCATTTAACCATAGATAACTTCTGCTCTATTTTTTAATCACCCAGTAATGTTAATAGATATAAAGCAGACATCCACAGTGGACACTTTCCACTAAAGAGACGTAGCTTGAATGTCTGGCTTTGTACTCACTTTGGGGTCTCAGTGGTCTCTAGAAGCTCTGAGTACTGGGAAGCACAATGCTATGGAAAAAAAGTAAAAATATGATGAGCAAGCCTAGAAAGAAGCAACTTTCAAAGTTTTACCAGATCAGACTAAGACTTAGAGAGATCTCTATTAAGATATGAGTGGCTTCTGGGGTGCCTGGGTTAAAGCCTCTGCCTTCAGCTCAGGTCATGATCCCAGGGTCCTGGGATTGAGTCCCGCATCGGGCTCTCTGCTCAGCAGGGAGCCTGCTTCCCTTTCTCTCTCTCTCTGCCTGCCTCTCTGCCTACTTGTGATCTCTGTCTGTCAAATAAATAAATAAAATCTTAAAAAAAAAAAAAAGGATATGAGTGGTTTCTAGGAGGGCAAATTACTCTGCAGTCACATCAGTCAAAAATACACAATACTGGGCGGTGCTTGGGTGGTTCAGTTGGTTAAAGATCTGCCTTCAGCCCAGGTTATGATCCCAGAGTCCTGGGACAGGGTCTGGACTTCCTGCTCAGCAAAGAGTCTGCTTCTCCCTCTATCCCTCCACCCTGACTGCAAACTCACTCTCTCATTCTCTCTCTCAAATAAATAAAATTGTAAAAAAAAATCCTAAATACCAGGACACAGAAAAGGGAGTCTTCTGACCTAGAATTCATATATTTGGGGAAAAACAACCCAACAGCCAATATTGATAGTTAGTATCTACTGAGTAATTACCATATGCAAAGCACTGTGCTAAATGCTTTATAGGTATTACCTCAACTAAAACTTTACAACAATCCTAAAGCAACTTTTGTCTATTTTACAAATGAGAAAACTGAAAATCATGGTCCAAAGACTCTAACTGAAGTCATATTAAACCCAGATCTTCTAACTCCCAAGCTTAGCCTTGTACATATTATGTTACACAGATAAGAAAGTTTGTAATATGAACACACATGAAAAAACTGGCAAACAGTGGGAAAAATGAAAAGGTATTCTCAACTACGCTATCTCTTCATGGCATTAAAGCCTTACAATTAAAGGGCAGGGCCCAGAAGGAAACTCACTTCACATCTCTTAAGACTGCTCTAGGAGCGCCTGGGTGACTCAGTGGGTTAAGCCTCTGCCTTTGGCTCAGGTCATGATCCCAGTGTCCTGGGATCAAGCCCGGAATCGGGCTCTCTGCTCAGCAGGGAGCCTGCTTCCCCCCTCTCTCTGCCTGCCTCTCTGCCTACTTGTGATCTCTCTCTGTGTCAAATAAATAAATAAAATCTTTAAAAAAAAAAAAAGACTGCTCTAAAAGAGCACTTGTTTGGGAACTTACTTTTTGAGAG
This sequence comes from Mustela lutreola, assembly GCF_030435805.1. Taxonomy (NCBI): domain Eukaryota; kingdom Metazoa; phylum Chordata; class Mammalia; order Carnivora; family Mustelidae; genus Mustela; species Mustela lutreola. The sequence continues at coordinate 76,280,392 of NC_081294.1, forward strand.
AACCAGTCTGGAGGGCGGCCAGGTTCTGCAAATGGCTTGATTGCTCTGCTAACTGACACCCTACACAAAATGAGAAAACCATTATTACACATGAAACGGGGAAAAAAGGGTGGTGGGGGGGAGGTATGCTAAGAGTTCAAGGTTTGGAGTACAAAATTTAGAACGATAAACTGCCACTAGGAAGTATTCTAAAATATGTGACTATGGAAAATGACACAACCACTTAAAATTTATTTGGCGGGGGGGGGGGGGGGGGCCCTGGGTGGCTCAGTTGGTTAAAACGCCTGCCTTTAGCGCAGGTCGTGATCCCAGTATCCTGGGATCAAGTCCCGCATCACACACTCCTTGCTTAGTGGGGAGCCTGCTTCTTCTCCCACCCCTCCCCGGCTTGTGTGCTTTCCCTCTCGCAAATTAAAAAAACAAATTTCATTTAGAGGGAAAGTATCATTGCCCAACAGTTTTCCTAGGTGATATATTTCCTGAGTGAAGTGAAGGTATTAGAACCTTGTACATTATCATTTCTGTGCATTTGGGCAAGTATTTTTATGTTGATTTTGGTCCTTTTGAAAGAGATGTGTCTTTTGAAAAACAATTTGTAATGTATCCAGACTAAAAAGTTATCTTTTGATCCACTAACACAACTCCTAGGAATATATTATTAAAATAATAAACTAACAAAGAAGCACATACCAAGAAGAAAGCACCATATAGACTTGATCAAACAACAAACAGTTAAGTTTTTCCTAAATGCCTGCAGGGGATATTTAACTTATGGCATTTCACCTCTATAAAATATTAAATAGGCCATAAAAATAATTACGAAATATATGTGGTAAAATGAAAATATATACCACATAATATATTTTTTTAAAGATTTTATTTATTTATTTAACAGAGAGAAATCACAAGTAGTCGGAGAGGCAGGCAGAGAGAGAGAAAGGGAAGCAGGCTCCCTGCTGAGCAGAGAGCCCGATGCGGGACTCAATCCCAGGACCCTGAGATCATGACCTGAGCCCAAGGCAGCAGCTTAACCCACTGAGCCACCCAGGCGTCCCTATACCACATAATATTAACTGGGAAAAAAAAAAAAAAAAAAAAAAAAAGACACAACTTTCTACTATGATGCAATCATACAACCTTTTAAAAATTTGTAAAAATAAAAACAGGACTAGAACAGGATCAAGGAAGAGTGTAGGGCTTTAACTGTATCTATGTTTATTTCTTTAAAAAGATCCAAAGAAGGACAACTGGGTGGCTCAGTTGGTAGTGCATCCAACTCAATTTCATCTCAGGTCATGGTCTGAGGGATCTGAGATTAAGCCCTCTGCTAAGCTCAGAACCTGTTTGAGATTCTCCTCTCTCTGCTCATACATGCGCTCTCTCTAATAAATAAAATTTTAAAGTCTTGAAAAGATCCAAAGAAAACATGACAAAATATTAAGATTTGTTAAATCTAGTCTGGGTACAGGGATTCTCTATTTTATTCTCACACTTCTCTTGGTTGAAAGACTACATAACTTTATTTTTTAAATGTATTTTTAAAGACTCTACTGATTTATTTGAGAGAGAGAGAGAGCGCGCACACATGAGCTAGGGAAAGGAGTAGAGGGAGAGGGAGAAGCAGGCTCCTTGCTGAGCAGGGAGCCTGATGTGGGGCTCTATTCCAGGATTCCGAGACCATGACCTGAGCCAAAGGCAGGTGCTTAACCAACTGAGCCACCCACGTGCCCCGAAAAACTAGGTTAACTTTAAAAAGAAAAAAGTTTTTAATATCTGTGTTGAGATAATGGTATCACACAGCTCTTTTCCTTTTTTTTAAAGATTTTATTTATTTATTCATCAGAGAGAGACAGAGCACAAGCAGGCAGAGAGGTAGGCAGAGGCAGAGAGAAGCAGGCTCCCCACTAAGCAGCCCGATTCGGGACTCAATCCCACAACCCTGGGATCATGACGAAGCCGAAGGCAGCAGCTTAACCAACTGAGCCACCCAGGCACCCCAACTCTTTTCCTTTAAAAGTTCAACAGTTCTATGGATACTATTAGCAAAAATTAAAGTTTGATCCATAATTTACACCTTAGACCAAGAAAAGCCCCAAATGAATCAATAATTTAAATATTTTTAAAAAATTTTACCATGAAAGTATTAGAAGAAATCAGAGAATTATTTTATAATCTCAAACTAAAGTAGAACTTTCTACATAGGTCAAAAAAAATCTAGAAACTGTTAAAAAAATTAGGGCCACCTGGGTGGCTCAGTCATTAAGCATTTGCCTTCAGCTCAGGTCATGATCCCAGGGTTCTGGAATCAAGTCCCACATAAAGCTCCCTGTTCAGTGGAGAGCCTGCTTCTCCCTCTCCGTCTGCCGCTCCTTCTGCTTGTGCACACACACGAGCACGAGGTGCTCTCTTTCTCTCTCCCACTGTCAAGTAAATAAATAAAGTCTTAAAAAATATATAAAAAATTAATAAGCTACATTTTAGAAGTCTTAAGGTAAAAATGGTACCATAAATAAAGCCAAATGGCACACTAGTTTAAAAAAAAACTATCTCATAACTCAAACAAATGGCTCATCTCCCTAATATGTAAGGAGTCCTTCCCCAATTACAGAGAAAGACTAATAAACAGAAAAATGGGAAAAAGCAATTTACAAAAAAAGAAATACAAGTGGCTCTTTAACACACGAAGATATTCAACCTCACCCGTCATTAAGATTAATGTAAATGCAAAACATGAGATTTCTCACCTTTTATAATACTGTCAAACATCAAAAATATCTAACAACCAGGACATAGAAAAAGGTGCATTCTGATACATTACCGATGGGAATATAAATCGAAAGAATCTCAGAGTAGACAATTTGAAATATTTATCAAACTCTATGAACACCTACATTCTTTGACCCAGTAATTCTGCTTTCAGTTAATAAATAACTATGCAAGGTTGTATCTGTATTAGCAAATGTCCATCATTACAGTACTGGTTTGTTTTTTTTTTTATTTTTTAAAGATTTTATTTATTAGAGAGAAAGAGAGTACAGCGCGAGTTTACAGCAAGGGGAACGGAAGAAGGGAAGGGAAAAGCAGGCTCTCCCAGAGCAGGGGAGCCCGATGTAGGCTGGATCCCAAGATTCTGGGATCATGACCAGAGCCAAAGGCAGATGCTTCAACCAACTGAGCCACCCAAGCACCCCTTGAGTACCAGTTTAAAAAAATAAGTAAATAAAAAAGAATACCAGGAACACATGGGTGGCTCAGTTGGCTGAGTGTCTGCCTTTGACTCAGGTTGTGATCCCAGGGTCCTGGGATCAAGTCCCGAAATGGGCTCCTTGCTCAGTAGGGAGCCTGACTCTCCCTTTGCCTGCTGCTTCCCCGTGCTCTCTCACTCTTTCTGACAAACAAAATTTAAAAAATAAAAAAAAAATTTTTTTTTTAAAAGAGTACCAGTCAAATAAATTATAGTTTATCTGTATCAATACCATGTAGCTGCCTTTAAAAAAAGGAATGAGAGCTTCATATATTAAGTTAAATTAAAAAAGAGAAGCAGCAGCAAGAACAGTATGTATAGCGGCGCCTGGGTGGCTCAGTCGGTTAAGCCTCTGCCTTCGGCTCAGGTCACGATCTCAGGGTCCTGGGATCGAGCCCTGCATCAGGCTCTCTGCTCAGCAGGGAGCCTGCTTCCCCCCCTCCCTCTCTCTGCCTCTCTGCTACTTGTGATCTCTGTCAAATAAATAAATAAAATCTTAAAAAAATAATAGTATGTATAGTATTAAACCACTTCTGTTTATAAAGTAGAGGGAGAAAAAACACTTATTCATGTATATAAAATTAATATTGGAGAAACACAAGTAAATGAAACTCTAAGAAAATGCTAACACTGGGAGATGAGCTACAGTGACAGAAGACATTGTGTACCATTTTGAACCTTCTGACTTAGTACCTCCTCAGAAAAGAAAAACAATTTAAAATATCAGGGTGCCTGGGTGGCTTAATGAGTTAAGTCTCTGCCTCCAGCTCAGGTCATGATCCTGAGCCCCGCATCGCATTGGGCTCTCTGCTCAGCAGGGAGCCTGCTTCCCCCCTTCTCTCTGCCTGCCTCTCTGCCTACCTGTGATTCGAATAAATAAATAAAATCTTAAAAAAAAAAAATCCAAGTTTTGGGGCACCTAGGTGGCTCGGTCGGTTAATTGCCCAACTCTTGATTTCAGTTCAGGTCATGATCTCAGGTTTGTGAGACTAAACGCCGTGGGGCTCCATGCCCAGCAGAGGAGTCTGCATGTCTCATTCCCTCTTCCTCTGCTCCTCCTCCACTCACTCACTCTCTAAAATTTTTTTTTAAATTTCATTTATTTGACAGAGAGAGACACAGCAAGAGAAGGAACACAAGCAGGGGGAGTGGGAGAGGGAGAAGCAGGCTTCCTGCCAAGCAAGGAGCCCAATGCTGGGCTCAATCACAGGACCCTGGGATCATGACCTAAGCTGAAGGCAGATGCGTAACAACTGAGCCACCCAGGTACCCTTCTAAATATATATTTTTTAAAATAAATAAAACTCCATTTTTACTTAAGTATTCTTATACTATTTTTAATCTAATTTATCAAATTAGTGCGATTTATTTTGTCTTGGGGTTTACCATTTAATTTGGTTCAAGAACAACTACTACCTAGGATATCCAGATTTCACCTTTAAAGTTATTTGAGGGGTGCCTGGGTGGCTCAGATGGTTGAGCAGCCGCTTTCAGCTGAGGTCATAATCCTGGAGTCCTGGGATGGAGGCCCACATCAGGCTCCCTGCTAAGCCTGATTCTCCCTTTTCCCCCTACTCTGCTCATTCCCTCTCTCTCAAATGAATAAATAAAATCTTTTTAAAAAAAGTTATTTGACGGGGTGCCTGGGTGGCTCAGTGGGTTAAGCCTCTGCCTTTGGCTCAAGTCATGATCCCAGGGCCCTGGGATCGAGCCCCACATCAGGCTCTGCTTAGCGGGGAACCTGCTTCCTCCTCTCTCTCTCTGCCTGCCTCTCTGCCTACCTGTGATCTCTATCTGTCAAATAAATAAATAAAATCTTTTAAAAAAAAAAAGTTATTTGGGGCGCCTGGGTGGCTCAGTGGATTAAGCCGCTGCCTTCGGCTCAGGTCATGATCTCAGGGTCCTGGGATCGAGTCCCGCATCGGGCTCTCTGCTCAGCAGGGAGCCTGCTTCCCTCTCTCTCTCTGGCTGCCTCTCTGTCTACTTGTGATTTCTGTCAAATAAATAAATCTTTAAAAAAAAAAAAAAAGTTATTTGAAAAATAACGCTGCAGAAAATGCTAAATGTGATCAATAATGGAAGCCTTAGCAAACTCATTTGAATAATTAAAGTAGTAGAGATGTACCACATAAGACACAAATTTGAAAATTAAGTAATTACAAGACTTAGGACAATTAAAAGGTGTCATTAGGGGTGCCTGGCTTGCTCAACTGATAGAGCATACAACTCCTGATCTGGTTGTCGGGAGTTCAAGCCCCACCGTGGGTGTAGATACTACTTTAAACAGCAAAAAAAAGGTTTTCTTAAATCTTGAGGAAAAACAGAAAATGTTAAAAATAAAAGAGAGGTAGGGGCGCCTGGGTGGCTCAGTGGGTTAAAGCCTCTGCCTTCGCTCAGGTCATGATCTCAGGGTCCTGGGATCAAGCCCTGCATCAGGCTGTCTGCTCAGCGGGGAGCCTGCTTCCCTCCCCTTCTCTCTGCCTGCTTGTGATCTCTCTCTTTCTGTCAAATAAATAAATAAAATCTTTAAAATAAATAAATAAAAAATAAAAGAGGGGTGCCTGGGTGGTGCAGTCAGCTTACATTGTGGTTTCAGCTCAGATTTCAGGTGGTTTCAGCCCAGGTTGTGATCTCAGGCCTGGTGAGATGGGAGACCCATGTAGGGATCTACTCAGCACAGAATAGTAGGCTTGAGGCTCTCTCTGCCCCTCCCTGCCCCTCCCCTTCCTAGTAGGGACTTTCTTTCTTCTCTCTAAAATAGATCTTGTCAATCAGAGAAGGGCAATTATCATATGACCTCACTCATATGTGGAATTTAAGAAGCAAAACTGGATCCCAGGGGAAGAAGAAAAAAATAAAATTAAGATAAAATCAGAGAGGGAGACAAACCATAAGAGACTCTTAATCACAGGAAACAAACTAAGGTTACTGGAGGGAAGAGGGTGGGAGGGATAAGGTAACTAAGTGATGGACACTAAGGAGGGCTACTCATGTAATGAGCACTGGGTATTATATAAGACTGATGAATGGGGGCACCTCAGTGGCTGTCATTAAGCATATGCCTTTGATTCAGATCATGATTCCAGGGTCCTAGGACTGAGCCCCCCATTGGGCTCCCTGTTTAGTGGGAAGCCTGCTTCTCCCTCTGCCTGCCTCTCCCCACTGCTGGTGCTCTCTCAAATAAATAAATAAATAAAATCTTTAAAAAAAAAAAAAAAGGACTGATGAATCAATGACCTCTACCTCTGAAACCAATAACAACATTATACATTAATTGAATTCAAATAAAAATTTTTAAAAAAAGAGGAAAAAAAATAAATCTTTTAAAATAAATATAAAAAAGGGTATACACTAGAAGTAAAAAGTTGGAGGGGCGCCTGGGTGGCTCAGTGGGTTAAGCCGCTGCCTTCGGCTCAGGTCATGATCTCAGGGTCCTGGGATCGAGTCCCACATCGGGCTTTCTGCTCGGCAGGGAGCCTGTTTCCTCCTCCTCTCTCTCTCTGCCTGCCTTTCTACCTACTTGTGATTTCTCTCTGTCAAATAAATAAATAAAATCTTTAAAAAAAAAAAAAAAGAAGTAAAAAGTTGGAAACCACAGTTCTACTTTATGGTCCTTAAAAAGAAATACTGGGATTCCTGGGTGGCTCAGTTGGTTAAGCAGCTGCCTTCGGCTCAGGTCATGATCCCAGCGTCCTGGGATCGAGTCCCACATCGGGCTCCTTGCTCGTCAGGGAGCCTGCTTCTCCCTCTGCCTCTGCCTGCCATTCTGTCTGCCTGTGCTCGCTCTCTCTCTCTCTCTGATAAATAAATAAAATCTTTAAAAAAAAAAAAAAAAAAAAAAAAGAAATACTGAGGGGCACCTGGGTGGCTCAGTGGGTTAAAGCCTCTGCCTTCAGCTCAGGTCATGATCTCAGAGTTCTGGGGTTGAGCCCCGCATCAGGCTCTCTGCTCAGCAGGGAGCCTGCTTCCTGCCTCTCTGCCTACTTGTGATCTCTGTCTATCAAATAAATAAATAAAATCTTAAAAAAAAAAAAAAAAAAAAAGAAAAGAAATACTGAGTGCCAAGACAGTATCAATAGGGAAAGAAGAGTGTTGTTAACAAATACTGGATAATGGGACATACCTATGTGCAAGAGACCTCTGCCTTACAACATACACAAAAATTAACTCAAAATGGGGTGACTGGCTGGCTCGGTTGGTAGAGCATGCAATCCTAGATCTCAGGATCGTGAGTTCTAGCCCCAACTTGAGAGTTGAACCTACTTTAAAAAACAAACAAAACTCTGAAAACAGATCACAGACCTAAATGTGTAGAACTAAATCTATAAAGGTTTGACAAGAAAATACAGAAATAGGGACGCCTGGGTGGCTCAGTGGGTTAAAGCCTCTGCCTTCAGCTCAGGTCATGATCTCAGGGCTCTGGGATAGAGCCCAGCATCGGGCTCTCTGCTCAGCACGGAGCCTGCTTCCTCCTCTCGCTCTCTGCCTGCCTCTCTGCCTACTTGTGATCTCTGTCAAATAAATAAATAAAATCTTAAAAAAAAAAAAAAACCCCACAGAAATAGTTTCTTAGCTATGACACCAAAAGCATAAGCAACACAAGAAAAAATAAATGGGACATATCAAAACGGAAAACTTTGTGTTTTAAGTGATACCAATCAAGAAAGTAAAAGGACAGCACACAAAATATTTGCAAATTATCTGACAAGCAATTTGTGTCCAGAACACACAAAGAATGCTTAAAACTCAGTAACAGTAATAATATAAAGAATCCAGAGGATTGGGGCACCTGGGGGTTGCTCAGTGGGTTAAATGTTTACCTTCCACTCAAGTCATATTCCTGGGGTCCCAGGATCACTGCTCTGCAGGATATCAGCTTCTCCCTCTGCCTCTTCCCCTTCCCCCCATTAAGGCACTCTCTGTCTCTCTCTCAAATAAATAAATAAAATCTTAAAAAAAAAAAAAAAAAGAATCCAAAGGATGAGAGCATTTTTCTGAAGAGATATAAATGACCAATAAGCATATGAAAATGTGCTCAACATTAGTCATCAAAGAAATGCAAATCAAACCCACAGATACCATTTCATACCCACTAGCAAGACACACACTAAGTTTTGTCAGGCATACGAAGAGATTGGGGCCTTCATTCATTGCTTGTGGGAATGTAAAAAGAATGAGGTTGTTTTAAAAAATAGTTCAGGGGCACTCGTGTGGCTCAGTCATTAAGCATCTTGCTTCGACTCAGGTCATGATCCAGGATCCTGGGATCCTGTCAGGCTCCTTGCTCAGCAAGAAGCCTGCTTCTCCCTCTCCCCTTGTTTGTGTTCCCTCTCTCACTGTCTCTGCCAAATAAATAAAATCTTAAAATTAAATTAAAATTAAAAAAAAAAATAGTTCAGCTGGAGGCACCTGGGTGGCTCAGTTAATTGAGCCCCTGACTCTGGATTTTGGCTCAGGTCTTGACCTTAGGATCCTGGAATCAATCCCTGAGTTGGGCTGCAAGCTCAGGAGGAAGTCTGCTTAAGGAGTCCCTCTATCACAAAAAAAAAAAAAAAAAGAAAGAAAGAAAAAAAGGAGTCCCTCTAACCGCCTGCTTGTGAGCTCTTTCTAAAATAAATAAATAAATATTTTTTTTTTAAATTAAGGAAATAGTTCAGATGGTCCTCAAATTACAGAATTCCATTTGTATGAAATTTCCAGAATAGGCATACTACAGAGAAAGAAAGGAGACTGAGTATCTGCCTGAGGGTAGGAGTAGAGGTGAATGCTGGGGAAGTGGAGATTGTACAGTGACAACTAAGGAAGGGGTAAGAGATTTCTTTTAGAAGTAATAAAAATGTTCTAAAATTAGACTGTGAAAATGGTCACACAACTCTGTGAATATACTAAATTATGTGTATATACTAGGTTAATTTTATTTAATTTGAATTAAATCTCAATAATGCTGTTAAAAAAGAAATACTGCTTAAACGCTAGTATGATTAACCACAGGAATCCACCAGTGTAATAAAAAAAAAAAACCAAAAGTTTCTAAGATCCAAGAATGCAGCTATCTTAGATACCTTACCAGTTTTGATCTCCACTCCTCATGACTGAAGAGGCTAAACAGAGCTTCTCTCGGATGGACCATGGCTCTGTAGGGCCAGTACTCAGCAGCTTGTGTTCTAAAAGGAGAAAAGTCTTAGAGAACAACTACTGAGGCACTAGTTCTAAGGCCCAAAGGAAGGACTAAAAGCCTAATGCAAAACATCCCACCTTGTAGGAACAAAGTGAGTTACTACACACAATCTTGATTTTCACCTCTGTCCTAAAAAATCATCACTATTCATTCCCTGCAAATTGCGCTGAATATCTGTCAAAACATTCTACTTCGTTAAATGACATGGCTACTTTGTTTTATTTTAAAAAGGCAGGGGAAAATGCCAGCGTAAGAATAAGGCAGTTCTCCCGAAAGGCCCAGTTTTAAGACTACTCGATTCCAATTTGAACGCCAGGGCTTCTTTCCCAGGATTCCCAGCAGCCGCTCCCCTCCCCCATCCCGCGCCTCCTGCCCTGCCTCCTTCTTAGCATAAACTTGTTTACTTCTCTCCGTACTTCAACCTCCCTCTAGCTGTCAGGCCTAAAATAAATTCTCAGCTAAGTGTGTGAAACAGGAAAATGGCTCAGATCCACATAACGCTACTTCCCTAGCGGCCGAAAAAGCTAAGAGTTAAAGTACCCCATTTCTCTGGGAGATAGACCACGGGCCTCACAAACGCTGGCCAGAAACGAACGGCTGAGAGCCGGTTGGTTACTCCCTATGGCTCACAGAATCTCTTCGTCTGCACACCCAGGTCTCCTGAGCGCCTTTATCTCGCATTCCGCAGAGTTCCCAAACACACAAGGATTCGCTGAGCTGCTTCTCTCAAATCTCCGCAGCCTCCCTGAGACACAACACCCTGCACTTCTTCTGGGCCTCTAATCGTTAGTCTTCACGATACGACCAAGCGCAGGTCTCTCAAGACCCTGAACTCTTGGGCAATCATTGCTCCTAATCCCCAAACGTGTGACAGAAATCTGGTCCCTAGTCTGTGTTCTAAAAGGCCTTCCACGCAAAAACAGCGGACATACTTACTACCCGTTCCTGTCGCCATCTTGGCCCTGAAGTCTCCAGCCCCCTCAGGGAAGAAGGTCTGGCACCGCCGATGCCCGGGAACTCTGGGAAATAGAGTCCGGCAGTTTGTTCGCGATGCCTCCTGGGAAACGTAGTCCCATCCCCAGGAAGAACAAGTCTTAAACCAGGCTTCTTGAGTGCTCCTGGGAAGGAATGTGCTAAAAAGGATGGCGCTGAAGCCTCAGAATATCCTTTAGGTTTCTTAGAAAGAAGCTCCTAGGGTGCAAAGAAAAGTGTTAAGCGCGAAGAACTGTAGGCGGCCCAAGTCCAAACGCCGTCAGTTGGTAACCCGGACCCACATTAGAAAGCAGAGGTCAAGCCAGAGCAAACGGTCTACCGGGCTCAGCCGCCCCCTTTCCTTGCGCTGATTGGCAGCTGCAGGCTTCGCGGTCTGATTGGCCGAACGAACGCAGCGCGTAATTTAAAACATTGTATCAGTAACAAAGGTGCGCCTCGTGGGTGGAGTTGTGCTCTCAGACGACGAAAGTCCAGGTTCGGCGGCAGGGTGTGTTAGCCGGTACCAGAGGAGGAGCGAGTGTCGCGTCTTCGGTGAGTTTAGGGCTGTGCCAGAGCCCAACTGCGGTACCAGTTCTTGCCCTCGAGGGATAGGCTCTTAGAAACCGAAGCTGCCGCCACCCCCTCCCCCTTTTTTTAATACCTCTGTCCTCCCTTGGGGCCTAGAGTGAGGTTGGAGAAGGAGCCTAAGGCAAATATACCTTCTCCTCTACACCGGTGAGCGAGGCACCCTAGTTAGTGTATGGCCTTCTGCTTTTGGAAAAGCGAGGTATCTTCATTCTTTTTGGCGGTCGGAAATGCCTAAGACAGGATTACGTGATTAACTCTTTCTCTTACCCCCTATCCCTCTACTGGATTTGAAGGAATAAGGGAGTGGGAATTAAGGCAGCGAGAGGAAGGTGTCCTGGGGCAAGGAAATTGTTTCTTAAAATTTGCAGCCCCTTCTGTCCCTTAAGGTTCCCCTCCCGACCCTCTCTTGTCTCTTTGTAGACCTAAGCTGCCCCTGCTGTCATGTCTCAAGGGATCCTTTCTCCGCCAGCCGGCTTGCTGTCAGATGAGGAGGTTGTAGTCTCCCCCATGTTTGAGTCCACAGCTGCAGATTTAGGGTCTGTGGTACGAAAGGACCTGATATCAGACTGCTCTGTCATCTCCACCTCCCTGGAGGATAAGCAGCAGGTAAAGGAGTTGGACAGTGGCTTGTCAGCAGAAAGTGATAGCCTCAGTCTACCAGTTGTTGTTAACAGAATTAATATGAGGTCAAAGACAGCAATCCCAAGGGTCTGAGAGATCAATTCAAAATTAGGAGCAGGACAAGTCAAAAATCTAAATTTGTGTGTCCATAAGAGCTATTATTTGCATTCCATTAATGAAAGATACTCACCTGCATACTCAGTCCTATGAGGGAAGGCTAATAGTTCTCTTCTTCACCGTGAGGCCTAGATGTGTTAAATAATTTGCCCAATACCATATTGCCATTTAGTATGTTTTTAATATCAACTGTAAATTCCATTTATGGAGTCTTTATGCCAAACTGGGGTTTCTCAGCTGCAGCATTATTAACATTTGGGGCCAAATAATTCTGTTTTATGGGGCTGTCTTGTACCTTAAGATGTCTAGCAGCATACCTGGCCTCTACCCACTAGATGTCACTAGCTCCTTCCCACTGTGACAACCAAGAAACTTCCCCTGACATAGCTAAATGTCCCTTGGCAGGGAAATAGTGCTTGTTGAGCACAACTCTACTAGGATGTCTCCTCTTTTATAGAGAAAATTTCATGAGAGCAGGAGCCTTGGTAATATCCGTGACTGTGGACTACCAGAACATTAGAGTTCCCAGGCCATAGTAGGTAGATCTCTAAACGTCTGTTGAATGATGTGGGTTCTATTATTAACCCAGTTCTATAGATATGGAAACAGAGGCGGGAATCTAAAGAACTTGTTCAAGATGTCATACTTCTAAATGATGGAATTGGAACTCAAATTTAGGTTCGTCTGCCTCCAAGGTGCTTAACTACTATGTTTTGCTGTAATACCACAGTCTAATTTGCCTACCAGTTAACCAGTTCTAATTCAGAAAGTCAGTGTGGTAGGCCATGTTTCCAGGATACTGAAGACAGTGAAGGGTGATAAAACAGTGAAAAAACCCATGTGGGTTGGAATGATTATGGAGCTATAGAGTAGCTTTCTGTACAGACATTTGAGGTGAAATGGAGGTAGTGTTAGCAGATTCTCTGGAAATAAGCTATGTTTGCCCATCTGCTTGGAAGTAATTGCTGATTCCGCCCTGGAATTCTGCCACAGGTTCCATCAGAGGATGGTACAGAGAAGGTGAAAGTATACCTGAGAGTTAGGCCCTTGTTACCTTCAGAGTTGGAACGACGGGAAGATCAGGTGAGTGTCTAAGGCGGGAGGATTTAAGATAGAATGATGCAATACAGGGACGCCTGGGTGGCTCAGTTGGTTAAGCAGCTGCCTTCAGCTCAGGTCATGATCCCGGGGTTCTGGGATCGAGTCCCGCATCGGGCTCCTTGATCGGCATGGAGCCTGCTTCTCCCTCTGCCTCTGCCTGCCTCTCTGTCTGCCTGTGCTCACTCGCTCTCTCTCCCTCTGTCTGTCTGACAAATAAATAAATAAAATCTTTAAAAAAAAAAAAAATAATGAGGATGATGATTAAACCCTCAATTTAAAAAAAAAAAAAAAAAAAAAAAAAAGAATGATGCAATACAGTAAAGGTTCCCGGGATTGTTTCCTTCTGTGATTTTTTTCTTTTTACCCCTTCTCAGGATTGTGTCCGTATTGAGAATGTGGAGACCCTTATTCTACAGGCACCCAAGGATTCCTTTGCCCAGAAGAGTAATGAGAGGGGAATTGGACAAGCTGCCCATAGATTTACCTTTTCCCAGGTATGGAGCTACTACTTTATGAACAAGAACCAACATATTAGGGGCAACCTAATTCTCTCTTTAGAGGGGAAGCTTTTCAATTGATCGTGAGATCCATTACATGTCTATAATTTTGGGGACTCGTGTGCAAGTCAGTGCATCACATACTTTATGTGCATTAAGTCCCAGCATTTCCCATTATTATTATCATTCTTGTCCCTATTTTCCTGATAAGGATACTATGACTCAGTGAAGGTTATGTTGTTGAATCGGTAGTGTTAGGCCTTGCATCTAGAATTATCCATCTCCAAAGCCCACACCTGTGATTACTGTGTTGCTCTAAGGCCCACACAATGGCCTTGGAGACCACTGAAGATCAGAGGCAAAGACCAGGGTACGATCCCTCCATTCCTGATAGTACCTGGAAATATTTGTTGATTTGGATGAGAGAGGCACTGGCAGAGAGCGGTTTAATTTTCAGTGTTTGGAGAGCATCTGGCAGCACTGCAGGAAGAGGTTGCTTGAGTGGTCTCCAGAGCCAATCACCCAGGAAGGGACTTATCTGCTGGCTCTGTACAGGAGGCAAGTGAGAGATGAGGAATGGGCTTCTGAGAAATTGGGTCTGTCTCTAGATCTTTGGGCCAGAAGTGGGACAGGCATCCTTCTTCAACCTGACCGTGAAGGAGATGGTAAAGGATGTACTCAAAGGGCAGAACTGGCTTATTTATACATACGGAGTCACCAACTCAGGGAAAACCCACACAATTCAAGGTGAGTGAGTAATAGCCCTCACAGAATTGCTGATTGGCCTGTAATGGTGCTTTTTTGTTTTGTTTTGTTTTTAAGATTTTTTAATTTATTCGTTTGAGAGAGAAAGATAGGGAGAGTGCATGAGCAGGGGGGAGGAGAAGAGGGAGAAGCAGGGAGCTCAACATGGGACTTGATCCCAGGACTCTATGGGATCATGCCCTGAGCTGAAGGTCAGAAGACAGACACTTAACCAACTGAACCATACAGATACCCCTGTAATGATGTTTTTGAATTTGGGAAGAACACTCAGCTATCCATCTTTCACCATGTTTCCAGGTACCATCAAAGATGGAGGGATCCTACCCCGGTCATTAGCTTTGATCTTCAATAGCCTCCAAGGTCATCTTCATCCAACACCTGATCTGAAGCCTGTATTCTTCAATGAGGTAATCTGGCTAGACAGCAAGCAGATCCGACAGGAGGAAATGAAGAAACTGGCCCTGCTAAGTGGAGGCCTCCAAGAGGTGAAGTGCTAGGTTTACAGAGGTGGGGATAAGAGGACAAATCTGTGGAAAGCTGTGTGCTTATTTTCTCCCTGGGCCCCTCCAGGAGGAGCTGTCCACCTCCTTGAAGAGGAGTGTCTACATTGAAGGTCGAATGGGTACCAGCACCAGCTTTGACAGCGGCATCGCTGGTCTCTCCTCCAGTCACGTGACCAGCAGTAGCCAGTTGGATGGTATGTACCATGACTGGACTTTGTACCAAGTAACAGTAGAAACCCACTCCCTTGCTCCCAGCAGCTGCCAGATGTATAGACCAAAGGTTTCAACCTAAGCTGCTCCTTCTAAGGCCCCCACAGGCCGAAGGGGAGATGGACTACTCTGGAGTTGATGCCGTGTACATGGGCTTCTTCCCCAGAAACAAGTCACCGATGGGCACAGCCAGACACTGCCCCTGTGAGTGTCCCTGCTGATATCCGCTTCTCCATCTGGATCTCCTTCTTTGAGATCTACAATGAACTGCTTTATGACCTGTTAGAACCACCTAGCCAGCAGCGTAAAAGGCAGACTCTGCGGCTATGTGAAGACCAGAATGGCAATCCATATGTGAAAGGTATGGGAAGTTGGGGAGGCTGCCAACAACCCTGAAAAGGGACTTGGGAGAAACCTGGACAAGTTAGGTGCTCCCGTCTTTTGTGCACCTTTCTCTTTGCCTCAGATCTCAACTGGATTCATGTTCAGGATGCTGAGGAGGCCTGGAAACTGCTCAAAGTGGGTCGTAAAAACCAGAGCTTTGCCAGCACCCATCTGAACCAGAACTCTAGCCGCAGGTGATGGGCTGTGGGAGTCAACTTTTCATAAGTTCTAGAAAACAATAGTCCTCCGCCTAGTCATGGAAGATACACAGTGACTTTTCATTTTTTTCTTGATTTCATGCAGTCACAGCATCTTCTCAATACGGATCCTGCACCTTCAGGGGGAAGGGGATATCATCCCCAAGATTAGCGAGTAAGTTTTTCCTTTAGAAATGTGGGCTGATGGGGCGCCTGTGTTGTTCAGTGGATTAAAGCCTCTGCCTTCAGCTCTGGTCATGATCCCAGAGTCCTGGGATCAAGCCCCACATCGGGTTCTCTGCTCAGCAGGGAGCCTGCTCCCCCCACTCCACCCCCCCGCCGCCCTGCCTGCCTCTCGGCCTACTTGTGATCTCTGTCAAATAAATAAATAAAATCTTTAAAAAACAACAACAACAAAAAAAAAAAAAACAGAAAAGTTTAGAAATGTGCGCTGCTTGGTTATAAATGGTACAGAGGCAGGGGTTAAGGGAAGTCCCCAAGAGTTATTACTTTTATTAGAGTCTTGCTCTGCTTTCTTGGGTACAGACATCCTTGGTGGGTCCTCCCCTCCTGAGAACTATGTGAAGGGCTGGAAAGCTCATAACATGTGGGGTCCTTATGTCAGATCCTGTCCACCATTCAAGGTTGTCACTCTGTGATCTGGCTGGCTCGGAGCGCTGCAAAGATCAGAAAAGTGGTGAGCGACTAAAAGAAGCAGGAAACATTAATACTTCTCTGCACACCTTGGGCCGTTGTATTGCTGCCCTGCGCCAAAACCAGCAGAATCGGTGAGCTTCTGACTGTAAACTGTGGGCTGGGATGGTCTGGAGCACTGCAGCTTGCTAAGAGACCTTCTGGTCATTACTGGAGATGGTGCTGGGATACTCCAAGAGCTGGAATTCTTTTCACAGCTCTGTTCTCTGATCCTTTGCTAGGTCAAAACAGAACCTAGTTCCCTTCCGTGACAGCAAGTTGACTCGAGTATTCCAAGGCTTCTTCACAGGTCGAGGCCGCTCCTGCATGATTGTCAATGTGAATCCCTCTGCATCTACCTATGATGAGACCCTTCATGTGGCCAAGTTCTCAGCCATTGCCAGCCAGGTAAGAAGATGTAGGTTGTGCTCACTTTGGGCTGGTACCTTTATTTAAGGAATCTGCTAGGGACTAGTTATGAATTCACTTGATTTCCCACCCGCTCCATCCCTAGCTCGTGCACGCTCCACCTGTGCAATTGGGATTCCCATCACTACAGTCCTTCATCAAGGAACAGAGTCTACAGGCATCTCCCAGCTTAGAGATGGGAGCTAAGAGAGATCCAGGCCTTGATGATGACACTGAAAATGACACTGACATCTCCATGTATGGCAAGGAGGTGAGAATGCAAGAAAGCTCTGGGGTAGCAGCTTGATGGCTACATATTTTCCATGCTGCCTTCTAGGTGGGCCTTTACCTTTGTGGGGCATGGACATCTGATCACTTGTGAACTATGTGTCCCTCCAGGAGCTCCTACAGGTGGTGGAAGCCATGAAAGCGCTGCTTTGTAAAGAACGGCAGGAAAAGTTGCAGCTGGAGATGCAGCTCCGTGATGAAATTTGCAATGAGATGGTGGAACAGATGCAACAACGGGAACAGTGGTGCAGGTATCAGCTGAGTGACCACTCTTGGTCTGTCAACTACACCAGAGAGAGAGTGGGGAATAGGGACTAGGATAGAGTTGTGCCTTAAGCTCTGTTCTCCAAACTTACTCCTCCGAATCTTCGCTCCCTGACTTTTTCTTCTCCTTTTAAAAAGAAAAACTTATTATTGGGGCGTGTGGGTGACTCAGTTGGTTAAGCTTGACTCTTGATTTTTGGCTCAGGTCATGATCTCAGGGCCATGAAATGGAGTGTCCCCCCCCCCCCCCCCCACATTGGGCTCTGCACTGGGTGTGCACCCAGCTTTAGGCACTCTCTTTCCCTCTCCCGCTGCCCCTCCCTGCCAACTTGCTCTCACTCTTTTTTTCTTTTTTAAGATTCTTTTTATTTATTTGACAGAGATCACAAGTAGGCAAACAGGCAGGCAGAGAGAGAGGGGGAAGCAGGCTCCCCGCTGAACAGAGAGCCCGATGTAGGGCTCAATCCCAGGACCCCGAGATCATGACCTGAGCCAAAGGCAAAGGCTTTAACCCACTGAGCCACCCAGGCACCCCTTGCTCTCACTCTCTTAAAAGAGGACTTATTATGGAGTATAACTGACACCAGTATTAGTTTCACATGTACAAGCTAAGGATTTGACAATTGCATACATTTTTCAATGTTAACCACAGTAAGTGTAGTCATCATCTATCAGCCATAACATTATTACAGTGTTACTGACTATGCTGTACTTTTCATTTCTGTGACTTATTTATTATACAATTGGAAGTTTTTACCTTTTAATTCCTTTTACTGATTTCAACCATTCCTCCCAACCCCCTACCCCCAGCAACCACCAGTTTAGTTTGTTCTCTGTATTTAAGACTATTTTAAAAAAAGTCTTTTAGATTCCACGTAAAAGTGAAATCATATGGTATTTTGTCTTTCTCTGACTTATTTCACTTAACATAATTTCTCAGTCCAAAAAAAAATAATTTTAGTCCATCCATGTCATTGCAAAAGGGAAAGATTTCATTTTTTATGGTTGAGTAGCATTCCATCGTTTGTGTTGCATGTGTGTGTCTATGTGTCCCCATCTTCTTGTCCTGCTCCATTTCCGGCCTGGGTCGGTTCACCCCTCCTTAGGCAACTTGGTGGTCTGGTCCCCCGCTCCCAGGAAGTCACCATATTGATGCCGAACTTAGTGCGGACACCAGCATAGTGCACTACAGCCCAGAACTCCTGGGCTCAAGCGATCCTCCTGCCTCAGCCTCCGGAGCAGCTGGGACTACAGGCACACTCCACCACGCCCATACCCCATCTTCTTTATACATTTTTCTCCTCTGACAGTGAACATTTGGACACCCAGAAGGAACTATTAGAGGAAATGTATGAAGAGAAACTAAAGATCCTCAAGGAGTCACTTACAAGTTTTTACCAAGAAGAGCTTCAGGTGAGTTGCTCTGAAAGCAGCCTCAACTGGCCACTGATTCCCATCACTAGCTTGTCTGAGGTAAATAGATTTTATAAACTCTGGTAGGGGAGGAATATGTAACTCAGTTTTTTCCTAGTCTTCTTGTACTGTATAGGTGTCAGTCTATGAATTAAGGGTTGGTTGACCTTGAAATGGTTTAAGTGTTAACAGGCTTTTTTTTTTTTTTTTTTTTTAAATTTTAAGATTTTATTTATTTATTTGAAAGAGAGAGCAAGCATGAGCAGGGTGGGAGGGGCAGAGGGAGGAGAAGCAGACTCCCTGCGGAGTGTGGAGCCAGGACCCAGAAGATCACTACCTGAGCCGAAGTCAGACTGAAGTCAGGTACTTAGTCGGCTAAGCCACCCAGGTACCCTGCTAACGGGCTTTTCAAGCATAACTGTTAGGGAAGGATTTGTTCACCGTTCAGTCATCTGTTCCTGCAGGATTTGCCTGACTCTGGATAGAACTGTGCTCTCTGCTTCCCTCTTAGGACCGGGATGAGAAAATTGAAGAGTTAGAAGCTCTTCTACAGGAAGCCAGACAGCAGCCAATAGCTCAACAGTCAGGGTCTGAACTTTCCCTTCGGCGGTCACAACGGTTGGCAGCTTCTGCCTCCAACCAGCAGCTCCATGAGGTTAAAGCTAAACTGGAACAGTGCAGAGCAGAGCTAAACTCCACCACTGAAGGTAAGGAAGGAGAGAGGACAAAAAGCATAGGAGTGGTTCAGAGAAGAACTGTTCTTGAAACTTGGGCCTTCAGATTCCCAACTCCAAGTTAATTTTCTCAACTCTGAGCTACATCCCCTGACCTTTCACTCTAGGATGCACATGACCTCCCTTTTTATATTTGCTGCAAATATAAAAGCTACTGTTAATTCAGTTAAGAGGTAAGTCCAAGGCTAGAAAGCCTACATGTTAAAGTTTTCTTGTTTCCTTCCCTCAGAACTACAGAAGTATCAGAAAATGTTAGAACCACCACCCTCAGCCAAGCCCTTTACCACTGATGTGGACAAGAAATTAGAGGAGGGCCAAAAGGTAATTTACACCTTTCTCTGTTACCAAGGATCTTACCTAAGGCAGCTTCCAGCCCTCTATCCGTGGTTCATGTGAGGACCAGGGTTATTGTTTTTTGTGCATAGTCTGGCAGAGTGGTTACTTCATTTAGCTGGCTAGCCTTCTAATTTTACTTCTCTTCAAGTGACTATTCAATTCCTTCAGCTCATTATCTTGGTTGATCTTGGCCACAATGTGGTTCCTACTCTTATTTTTTTCAGAATATAAGGCTGCTGCGGACAGAGCTTCAGAAACTTGGTGAATCTCTCCAGTCAGCAGAAAGAGCCTGCTGCCACAGCACTGGGGCAGGAAAACTTCGTCAAGCCTTGACCACTTGTGATGACATCTTAATCAAACAGGTCAGGGCACCTTATATATATATCTTCTTCTCTCCCATCAGCCCACTCTAGAACACATGTGAGAAAGAAGGAGAAGCAGAAGAGAAAGACAGAGGTTTGGGGGCTAGTCTTAAAGGAATAAAATTATTTATTAAGTACAAGGTTACTAATCTAAGTAATCTATAGGCATTTTCTGTTATAACAAACCTATAGAAGTAGATCATATTTCATCCAAAATGTGTAGATTTTAAGAGGCATGTGGCTGGCTCAGTCAGTAAAGTTTTATCTTGGGATCATGAGTTCAAGCCCCACATTGGGCATGGATCCTATTTAAAAAAATAAAACTCTGTATTTAAAAAAACAAAAAAGCCAAAATGCATAGATTTTATGAAAGTGTTATTTTACATACCACTAAGACAAAACACTAACAGTTAAGCTATAACAATTGTCATCAGAAAATGCACCCTGATTTCAGAGTGCAAAAAATACTTAGACTAAGCACAGCTTTTTCTTGTTCTTTTTTTCTTTAAGTTTATTTATTTTTGGTAATCTGTGCACCCAGCGTGGGGATCAAACTCATGATCTGAGACCAAGAGTAATATGCTCTACTGACTGAGCCAGCCAGGTGCCCCTAAACACAGCTCTTAATACATAGGCACTACGGCTCTTGGAGGTTAAATAAACTTACTCAAGCTCATGCCACATATTACAAAATGTCCTTCTATTCAGTGCTATTTGTTTGGGTTTTAAAGAAAACACTCCCTACTGAATGATAAGTCTTATTTTAGAGAATTAATCTTTGTAAAAACAGTTGTTAGTAACTAGGTAGTGGGTGGCACCTGTTACCTTGCACTTTAGTTTCTCTAATACACCAGACAAAAATGTTTTATTTAATTTTATTCATCTTCCTTAGGATCAGACCCTGGCTGAGCTCCAGAATAACATGATGCTAGTAAAACTGGACCTTCGGAAGAAGGCAGCATGCATCGCAGAGCAGTATCATACTGTACTAAAACTCCAAGGCCAGGCTTCTACCAAAAAGCGCCTTGGTGCCAACCAGGAAAACCAGCAACCAAACCAACAGCCCCCAGGGAAGAAACCGTTTCTTCGAAATTTACTTCCCAGAACACCCACCTGCCAATCAACAGACTGTAGTCCGTATGCCCGGATCCTGCGCTCACGGCGCTCCCCTTTACTCAAGTCTGGGCCTTTTGGCAAAAAATACTAAGGCTGTGGGGAAGGAGAGAGCAGTCATCGCCCTGAGGCAGGCCACTGCTTGAGAAACAGGTCTCTTAAAAAGCTTTACCAATACCTGGAACTGTATCCAGAATGCAATATATATATACACTATAGTTATTTTCCTCCCTTTTGTAATATAATCAAATATGTAATCTCATGCTTTTTTACTTATATGGTTTCTATGCACACACAAAGTTGTATTAAATAAACATACTGTTCACATTTTTTGTTTGAATTCCAAATTTAACAAATTCATTAAAATGGGACTTTTAGGGGCGCCTGGGTGGCTCAGTGGGTTAAAGCCTCTGCTTTCAGCTCAGGTCATGATCCCAGGGTCCTGGGATCGAGCCCCACATCGGGCTCTCTGCTCTGCGGGGAGCCTGCTTCCTCCTCTCTCTCTGCCTGCCTCTCTGCCTACTTGTGATCTCTGTCTGTCAAATAAATAAATAAAATCTTAAAAAAAAAAAAATGGGACTTTTAAAACAGGGAAAAAATTGAAAATTAAACATCATTTGGGCCCCTTGGAACCTTCAACAGGAATGGCAGTAGAGATATGTAACTAGTGGACAGCTAAACTAAGAAAAGCCTTGTAAGAAATGAATCCAAGGGCCATTAGATACTCTAATGTCCTTAATATAAAGTTGTATTAAATATATATATGTACACCTATATATAAAATATAAAATATAGATACCTTAATATAAAATGAAGTGTCGTTCCTGAAGAGGTCACTGACTAACAAACTTGTTCTGGAAACAACAAAGGAAGGCTGGGCCCTGAGCTCAGAATAATCTACAGCATAAATACAGTTCAAATTTATTACAGAGGACATTATAATCCCAGCATATTACCTCCTATTGGAGGTAATATAATATTGAGCATATTACCTCCTACTGAATACACATGACAGCCCTGAAACCCTCCAAGAATATAGCAAGAATGATTCTCTTTACCTTATCTAAACAAGTGAAGTCGGAAAGAACCATTTTGTTGAAGATAACAGAGGGGGGAGAAAAATAACATCAAAAATATTTATTACAACAGACCATCTTGAAGTGAGTTTATTCTTGTCTATATAGTCACAAAACATTAACACTCTTGAATGTCCATGAAATTATCTATTAATCCTGCCTCCTTGATTTGCTTTAGTAAGAGTATAGCTAACTCCATAGGCTCTTTTGCCATCAATAGTTCCCTAAAAAGTAAGATTCTTTTTGTCTCTTCTTTGATTTAACTCTAGTAGGCTCCTTTCTATTTGAAAGCTTCTAGGGAAAGTCCTTAAAATGATGTTTTAGAAGACTGTCCCCACAAAGCAAGAACAAAGGTACAGCTTCACTCTGTTCAAATCTTACCTCTGACAGCATAGTCATGTTCCTTAAATTCAAGAATGAGGAGATCATGTCTATCAAGTGCCCTGACCTCCCTAGGGTACACATTGCCCCTACTGCCTGCAGAGGGTAGAATGGCACACTTTTCTCCTTTCCATGCCTCTCTAAGGAATCTCTCACTCCCAGCAGCATTGAAATTTTGTTCCTGTAAGCCTTGCTGTGCTAAAGTGCTGTTAAAGGGATGTTTTTTAGAGGGGAAGAGGTCTGGGAAGAAGGCCAAGATCTGAAGCCACTCTCTGAACAGAAGGGAAAGAGAAGTGCTTCTAACTGGCAAAAGACAATTTCTGTTGCCAGGATTCTTCTGTCAGTCTAGACCAAAGGTGATTCTATAAACTGTCCCCAAGGAGCTACTTCCATCTGTATAAACAAAAAAACCAAGGTCCTTGGAAGAACAGACGTGGCCATTCCTTACACGGAGGTAAGGCTTAACATGGGTCTAGTGATGTGCTGGCTTGAAAGCAGCCAACTATGGTGTGACTGAAGACAGGTTGAGTGGAGAAACTCTGCGTGTGGGAGTGTTGTTAGCAGACAGTGAGGCAGGGAGGAAAAAGGGAGCAGGCATCTCAGTAGAAGGAGTCTCGCCTTGGTTCCGAAGTTGTAGGATTTGCCGGAGCAAGGCCTTCCCTTCTTCCCGGGTCTGAAACAAAGTCAGGAAACTGTTTCAAAATATGTCCAAAGCTATTCTCAAAAACAAGTTCTAAAATGCTGATATTGAAGTGTCATGGGTCAAGGTAGCCTTTCCACTTCTCACCCATCTTCCATCCTCGGGTCACAGTAAAGATCCCAAGTCTGAGCCTAAAATCCAAACCCTTTAGTAAAGAACTGCTACTCACATCATTGAATGCACAACACTTTTGGGCACAAGTTGAAGCTTCATCCCACAGCTTGCACTTAAAATAGTACTGGGCCAAGTAGCGGAAAGCAGTGCTTTCCTCCAGGTGCTCCACTATTTCCTAGACAGGGAAAGCAGGAGTGACTGAGGTGGTCAGGATGAGATCAGCAACCTAATTCCGATGCTCATGACACATACCCCACAGGAATAGATATCTTGGATGTATTTGATGTAACACTGGGCAGCTTGTTCTGACTCAGTCAACTGTTCATGAAGCCTACAAAATAAATTGGTCTGTAAGTACAAATTGGATCTCAAAGCAAGCTAGTGATAAAAGTAAAAACACATGATATACCATACCAGAGAAGCCAACAGAAATAACAACAGCATTTCACTCCTTTCACTCACTTTGCCAGTTTCACCAGAGCCATTTTTTCCACATCTCCCACAGCATAAGCTCTCCAATAACACTGTCAAAAAAAAAAAAAAAAAAACAACAAAAAACAAAAAAAAAACCTGGTCACTTTGACCAATGTCCCATATGCCATGGCCTACTACATAAAGGCCCAAGTCTTATAAGCCACCCAGAAGTGTGGATGGACTTGCAGAATGCAAAGCATTTTTACTAGACTGATAGGCACACTGATAATGTCAGTTCTTCTTTGCTTTTTAGCCTATGAGTCCATAAATACTTAAGACTTTCATATGTAGATAGATGAGCATGAAGGACAATTAAAGCAGAGAGCCCAATCGTTCATCCAAACTGCTAATTTCCGCTCCAATTCTGCAGGACCCAATTACAGGTACCTTTTTGGCTTCCACTAGTTGATTGAGTTTCTCATAACATTCTCCTAAAGCAACCAGCATACGAGAATCATTGGGCCTAAGAAAAAAGAACAGGCAGTCTGAGCAAAGCCTTTAAAAAAAATCTAAAGTCCAGGACACCTGGGTGGCTCTGTTGGTTAAGCGGCTGCCTTCAGCCCAGGTCATGATCCTAGCGTCCTGGGATAGAGTCCCACATCGGGCTCCTTGCTCAGCAGGGAGCCTGCTTCTCTCTCTGTCTCTTCCTGCCACTCTGTCTGCATGTGCTCGCTCCCTCTCTCTCTGACAAATAAATAAATAAAATCTTAAAAAAAAAAAAAAAAATTAAAGTCCCTCCTTAAGGAAACACCATTACCGACCACTATTTCAAATCTACACAGTGACTGACCTTTAATACAATTCTTCATATAACTGTACTATTTTGTGTTCACAATTAAACTATTAACCCATTAGACTACATTACATAAAAAATGATCAAAAAGCATACAGCACGTTTAAACCCAGGTCTCGAAGAGTCAAAACCATTCATTCACTGTGATTCTTCAGTACCTATCAAAAGGTAAAGGAAAGTATGAGCTCTTCTCATAAAACACATCATTCACCAGACTTACCGAAGTTGATGGGCCCGTCTATAATAATAAAGGCAATAAAATGGCATCTTAAGGATTTCATAGGTCTGTCCAAGCCCATACCAGGCTCTGTAGTCCCGTTTATTGACCTCAATGGCATGTCTATAAAATGCAAGAGAGACTGGTTAGATGGCAGAATCAAGGTTAGCGACTTATAGGGTCAAGAGAGGCTCCTAACATCACAGTAATCCCCTCTACCTCCCTCCTCAACTAGAAACTCACCTATAAGCCTGAATAGCAGCAGATGTGTTCTTCATCTCCATGTACTCATGTCCCATCAGTGTCCAGGCCCCAAGATACCGAGGATTCAATTTCAGGGCTCTCTGGAAATATAAGGCTGCTTTCTCATGCTGAGAACGCAAACTATAATAATTGCCTGATTGAAAAATAAAAAAATATATATATGAATAACTAGACAGGTAAAAATATAAGTTCACTAAAATAGCATTCCAGAGCAGACATGAAACTATAACCCATTCCCCCAAAGTGTTTGCAGAAAAGCCAATTTATACAAAGGGAACACCATCATTACCTTGGGAAATATACTGCATCTATCACACATTCTGGTTTAAAAAAAAAAAAAAATTCCCTAACACTTAAAAGTTTTTCTTCAGTTTATTTCATCTGAATATAGCATTTATCCACATTTTCTTTTTTCCTCCATTTTTAATTTTTATTTATTTATTTTTAATTATTATTATTATTTAAAATATTTTATTTATTTATTTGACAGACAGAGATTACAAGTAGGCAGAGAGGCAGCAGAGGCGGGCGGGGGGGGGTGGCAGAGGCAGAGGGTAGCAGGCTCCCTGATGAGCAGAGAGGCGAATGTGGGGCTCGATCCCAGGACCCTGAGACCATGATCTTGGCAGAAGGCAGAGGCTTAACCCACTGAGCCACCGAGGGGCCCCTACATCATTAGTTTTTGACGTAATGTTCAACGCTTCTTCTTCTTCTTTTTTTTTTTTTTAAAGATTTGATTTATTTATTTGACACAGAGAGAGACATCGATCACTGGTAAGCAGGCTGGGGGACAGGGGAAGCAGGCTCCCAGCTGAGCAGAGAACCTGATATGGGGCTTGACTCCAGGACCCTGAGATCATGACCTGAGCCAAAGGCAGAGGCTTAACCCACTGACTCACCCAGGCACCCTATGTTCAATGATTCTTTGGTTAGGTATAACACCTAGTGCTCATTACATCACATGCCCTCCTTAATTATCCACATTTTCTTAACAAAGGGTAGAAAGGGACACCTGGATGGCTCAGTTGGTTAGATTAAGTGTCTGCCTTCCACTCAGGTCAGGATCCCAGAGTCCTGGGATCCTGTCCCACATCAGGCTCCTTGCCCAGCGGGGAGCTTGATTCTCCCTCTGCTTGCCACTCCCCCTGCTTGTGTGCTCTCTCTCTCTCTCTCTGACAAATAAATAAATAAATAAATAAAATCTTTTTTTTTAAGATTTTTATTTATTTATTTGATAGAGAGAGATCACAAGTAGGCAGAGAGGCAGGCAGAGAGAGAGAGGGGGAAGCAGGCTCCCCGCTGAGCGGAGAGCCCGATGTGGGGCTCGATCCCAGGACCCCAAGACCATGACCCGAGCTGAAGACAGAGGCCTAAACCACTGAGCCACCCAGGCGCCCCAATAAATAAAATCTTTTTTTTTTTTTTTTTTTTTTAAGATTTTATTTATTTATCAGAGAGAGAGAGGGGGAGAGAGCGAGCACAGGCAGACAGAATGGCAGGCAGAGGCAGAGGGAGAAGCAGGCTCCCTGCTGAGCAAGGAGCCTGATGTGGGACTCGATCCCAGGACGCTGGGATCATGACCTGAGCCGAAGGCAGCTGCTTAACCAACTGAGCCACCCAGGCGTCCCCCCAATAAATAAAATCTTTAAACAAAAAACAACAATGAAAAAAAGTAGGAAATGTCTGTAGTGTATTTTAGCTTGGTAGTTTTCCAACTATATTCCTAGGTTTCTAAAGAGGTCCTCAAAGGATAAAAAGGCAGAGAGCTCTGAGCTCCTCTCTTCCACAAGAATCAAAGCAGGTCTATTAGCATTGGTCCTGAAGAGAACAAGTGAAAGTTTTTGGCATTTTTGAAAGATTTTATTTGCAGAAAGGGTATAGAAGCCATCTGTCTTTTCAATCGGGAAATGGATAAACAAAATGTATATCTCTAAACAATGGAATACTAGTCAACATTAAAAATTGGGGCGCCTGGGTGGCTCAGTGGGTTGAGCCGCTGCCTTCGGCTCAGGTCATGATCTCAGGGTCCTGGGATCGAGCCCTGCATCCGGCTCTCTGCTCAGCAGGGAGCCCGCTTTCCTTCCTCTCTCTCTCTCTGCCTGCCTCTCTGCCTACTTGTGATCTCTGTCAAATAAATAAACAAAATCTTAAAAAGAAAAAAAATCAGAATTCTCAAATCTCTGTTGTACACCTGAAACTAATATAACATTATACTTAATAATAATTAAAAAAACCCACAAATCCTGTTTCTGTTGTAGCTATGAAACAAAATGTTTCTAACAGTACAAATCAAAAAATAACCTAAATAGTCATTAGCTAGGGAGTAGGAAAAGGGAAGGAATGAAAGCTATATGTATCAACATGGCACATTTCTAGGCCAAAATACTGATTTGGCACCCAGGAAAAGGGATATAGCCCTATATAAGACCTAGGTGCTAAAGCACTGAGGATGACAGAGACATTAAATAAGTCAGAACAAGCCAAGTTTTGAGCAATGACCAAGTAAATGAGATTTGGTTGTTTTGTTTTGTTTTGTTTTATCTTATTTGGAAGAGCCAAAGTATAATGAAGGCTACAACATGCTGGGCAACCTACATTGTTATAAGTGCTTTCTAGGCATTAATTTATCTAATCCTCATGACAATTACCTGAGAGAAGGAGCTACTGTTTATGCCTTTATTGAGGAAACTACAGCATAGACAGGTTAAGCCCAAAGTCACTCAGCTAGTTACTAGTAGAACCAAGATTTAAACTGAGTAGCCTGATTCCAGAGTCCAAACTTAACTACACCATTCTACAGTATATGCTGTTATATATATTTAAGTGCTGCCTCTCAGAGATTGGGACTCCAGAAAAGACACAGAGGGAAACAATCAATTGGTATCATGACCTAAGAGGAAAAGCAAGGACTAAACAAACAGGAGATCCCTGCCACCACTCTATTCGTAAGAGAGTTCATTCTTTCGGGTCCTCAGTTTCTTTTCTTCTCTCCATTCTTCTTTCTCCTTTTTAATTCCTCTGAACTGGCTACAATGTGAAAGCTTAAGTATATTTTTAGCCATGAACTAATAATCCTTATTTTTAATTTTTAAGGTCGGTGGACTGAATTCAACATTTATTTACCATGTCAGGCACTGTGCTGGCCATTTACAGATATGCTGAGAATAAAACAGTTCATTAAGGAGTTCACCTCAAGGGGCGCCTAGGTGGGCTCAGTTGGCTAAGCATCTGCCCTCACCTCGGGTCATGATCCCTGCGGCCTGGGATCGAGCCCCACTCCCCAACTCAGGCTCCCTGCTCAGTGGGGAGTCCACTTCTCCCTCCCTCCTCCTAAGCCTCCCACCCCCCACCTTGTGCTTTCTCTTACTATCTCTCTCTCTCTCAAATAAATAAAATCTTTAAAAAAAGAAAAAGTTCACCTCAAATGATTATTAAAAAACTGAAAAACTCCTAAATCATTACTCTTCAGATATATGTCTTCTTTTATTTTAATTGGCTCTAGGTCAAGAGGTGAAAAAAAGGATTGTTCCTTATCTCCCCAACCTCTGTTTTCTTTCTTCACGTACAAGGCACTGCTGCCCATCTGGTTACCCAGTTGTCAAATCCTGTTTCTTCTATTTCCTAAATATTTTCTAAATCTAATAGCCTTTCTCCATCCTTCCTGCCAATACCTCAGCGTAGGCTCTCATCATTATCCCTAGATTATTGCAAAAATCTCCTGGTCTCCCAGCTGGTCTCCCCGACTCTAGTCTTGCCCTTTTTCTAATTCTTCCAGCACACTGACTACAGTCATCATTTGAAAATGAAAATCTGAGAACTTTCATCACTCTCTGATTAAAAATTCTTCAGAAGACTCCTACCACTTTCAAAATAAGTTCCAAATGTTCAGCAAGGCATCAAAGACTCGTCAAGATCTGGCCCCTTTTTTAACATTTCCACCTCCCACACCATGCTTCCAGACAAGGAGCTCCTTCATGCCCAATGCCCGTTTCATACTTCAGTGCCTCTGCAATGCAATGCCCTTCCCAAGTCAATCCTTTTCCTTCCTTACTGAACTCTTTTACTTCTGCCCAGCCTTCAAGGACCATCTTCTCAAGAAGACTTCCCTAATCATACGCTAAATTAGGTATCTTTTATATGAACTCTCTCAGTATCTTTAGTTTATCTCAATCCTAACACTCAACCTATTACATTATAGTTATTTTCTTATTAGTATTCCTCAATAGGCAATTAGGGTAGGTACTACAATACAAAATACAGTGCCTGGCACTCGGAAGATGCTCAAAAGATGTTTTCTTTCTTTCTTTCTTTTTTTTTTTTTTTTAAGATTTTATTTATTTGTCAGAGAAAGTGAGCACAGACAGATGGAATGGCAGGCAGAGGCAGAGGGAGAAGCAGGCTCCCTGCCGAGCAAGGAGCCCGATGTGGGACTCAATCCCAGGATGTTGGGATCATGACCTGAGCCGAAGGCAGCTGCTCAACCAACTGAGCCACCCAGGCATCCCCAAAAGATGTTTTCTGAATAAAAGAAAGTTCTACCCTCATAACAGACTTTATCTTTTCTTCATAATGCTGACACTGAAAAGATCACTAACTCCCACTCTCACATTCCAATAGTTCCTGTTACATTTTTATTTTTAAGATTTTATTTATTTGACAGAGAGACACACAGCAAGAGAGGAAACACAGGCAGCAGGAGTGGGAAAGGGAGAAGCAGACTCCCTGCCGCGCAGTGAGCCCAATATGGGGCTTGATCCCATGACTCCAGGAACATGACCTGAGCTAGAGGCAGCAACTTAATGACTGAGCCACCCAGGTACCCCCTATTACATTTTTTTAATGCTTTTTTCTCATACTGAACTACAACTTCCTCAAGAGCTAGAAATAGTGAATTGATGGACTGAAATTCTATTGGTTTAAGAACTTCCTGACCTAGGGGTGCCTGGGTGGCTCAGTGGGTTAAAGCCTCTGCCTTCGGCTCAGGTCATGATCCCAGGGTCCTGGGATCATGCCCCGTATCAGGCTCTCTGCTCAGCAGGGAGCCTGCTTCCTCCTCTCTCTCTGCCTGTCTCTCTGCCTATTTGTGATCTCTGTCTGTCAAATAAATAAAATCTTTAAAAAAAAAAATTTAAAAAAAGAACTTCTGACCTAGAAAGATACAAATGTATGATCTCAACGCCGTGTGTATGATCTCAATGCCGTGTCATCACACACCCAGCAACAGACATCTCCCTTTTGTTTCTAGGGAACCAAGGCTTTCAATCACAACCAAGCTTACTTTCATCCAAAAGTGGCTACTGATGTGTTGATGTCAACTGATTATCAGGTCATACTAGTGTATGTAGAGTACATAGGGCCATGGTTCTCAACCACAGATAAGTCTAACCCCAAGATTTGACAGTTATCTGCATACATTTTTGGCTGTCACAACTGGGGGAAGAGGTTTGGTAGCATCTACTGGGTAGTCTGCTTCTCCCTTTCCCTCCCCCCACCCCCCCGGCTCGTGCTCTCTCTCAAATAAATAAATAAATAAATGTCTTTTAAAGAGGGGGAGTTTCTTGATGGTTTCATCCCTTGTAGTCATATTTATTCGAGAAGCCACCTCTATTCAGGTGCAATCGCAAATAAAGACTTTAGCCAAGTATGTAACAGCCTTCCTGGTAAAAGGAGCCTCAAAGCTCACTATGGGACAGTCCCTGACTGTAATGACTTCACATCAGAGTGTCTTAGAAACCAAAAGCCACCAAGGGATGTTGGGAAACTGACCTTTTTCTTTTTTAAGATTTTATTTATTTATCAGAGAGCAAGAGTGCACAATCAGGGACAGCTGCAGGCAGAGCTGGCAGAGGGAGAAGTAGGCTCCCTGCTGAACAAGGATCCCAATGCAGGATTTGATCCCTCAACACTGGGATCATGACCTGAGCCGAAGGCAGATGCTTAACCGATTGAGCCACCCAGGCATCCCATGGGAAACTGACATATTAAACACCAGGCAATGGTTATAGATATGCCAGAAATAATACTTAAAACCTGTCAAACTTTAAACCCAGCTACCCTTATGCATGGACCTGACCATCATAACCTCTATAGAGCATAACTGTTCAGAGGTCATTGATCTTGCTTATTCTAGTCAACCAGATTTAAAAGATTCCCCTAGGGGTGCCTGGGTGGCTCAGTGGTTTAAAGCCTCTGTCTTCAGCTCAGGTCATGGACCTGGGGTCCTGGGAATGGGCCCCGCATCGGGCTCTCTGCTCAGCGGGAAGCCTGCTTCCCTCTCTCTCTCTGCCTGCCTCTCTACCTACTTGTGATCTCTGTCTGTCAAATAAATAAATAAAATCTTAAAAAAAAAAAAAAAAAGATTCACCTATCAAAAATGCAGACGACAGTTGGTTTACCAATGGCAGCTGTTTCATGAAAAAGGGGTAAGAAAAGCTAGGTATGCTTATGCGATAGTTAGTCTAACTCAGACTGCTGAGGCCAAAGCCCTAAAGCAAACACGTCTGCCCCAAAGCAGAATTTGTAGTCCCCACCTGTGCTTTGCAATTGGCAAAAGCCTTAAAAATATTTATACTGACTCCAAATATGCCATCCTAGTCCTATATGTCCATGGTGCAATTTAAAGAAAAGGGATTATTATCAAGCCATAAGTCCCCCATCAAATGGGCCTGAAATTCACACAAATTCAAAGGATGACCCTCCAAAACTAAATAGCCCTTAATATCCTGACTGCAATTCAAGGAGGCCCAGTATTAGATGGCCGGCTCCTGGCTGGGACTCAGTGGCTACATGACTCTAACTTGTGGCCACTGCTCCCCCAGGCTGGATAGGCCCAGGTACTCTGGGTTTTGCCTGGATGCATGGACGCATTATTAAAAGCATTACCGGGGCGCCTGGGTGGCTCAGTGGTTGAGCCGCTGCCTTCGGCTCGGGTCATGATCTCAGGGTCCTGGGATCGAGTCCCGCATCGGGCTCTCTGTTCAGTGGGGAGCCTGCTTCCTCCTCTCTCTCTCTCTCTGCCTCTCTGCCTACTTGTGATTTCTCTCTGTCAAATAAATAAATAAAATATTTTTAAAATAAAAATAAATAAATAAAAGCATTACCAACCCAGCTAACCTTCCAAATATAAAACAATGGTGGATATGTCCTGTGTCTTGTTGGTATGACCACCTATGATCCATCTTTGTTTCCTCTTTAAGACTGGAGGATGTTGGGGCGCCTGGGTGGCTCAGTGGGTTAAGCTGCTGCCTTCGGCTCAGGTCATGATCTCAGGGTCCTGGGATCGAGTCCCGCATCGGGCTCTCTGCTCAGCAGGGGGCCTGCTTCCCTTCCTCTCTCTGTGATCTCTTCCCTTCCTCTCTCCTACTGTGATCTCTCTCTGTCAAATAAATAAATAAAATCTTTAAAAAAAAAAAAAAAAGACTGGAGGATGTTGTTTGACACAAAGAAGCTCTTAATAAGTACATGGTCAAATCCCTAAATGACACTCAAGATAACATTTCTCCATTAAATACTGAAGTAATACAAATGTGTAAGGCAGCTTTACAAAATAGAATGACATTAGGTGCTTGAACTCTTGCACAAGGCAAAACCTGCACTATCATAAGAACAGAATGCTGTGCATTTATTTCAAATTATCACAAAAATATTTCTGGGTTTTTAACTGACATGAATACTCAAAATGGTGCTTTAAATGTTCTCTTTCCTTTAGCGACTGCTTTAAACTCCTGGATTGGAGGAGAATTATAGTCAACTATTAAGGATCTCTTTACTGGACTTCTTTATAGCCATACTCCTCTTAATGCATTGTCTTTTTCAGTATTTCTCTGCTTGGTGCCAAGACTACACCTACAATGACTTCACATGAACAGATGACCCCATCTACTCAAGGAAGTTCATATATGTTAACTGTGTTGGATTCAGCTGCCTCCCCTTTCATAACTCCCCTATGTGTTCCCCAACTGAACAATGTTGACCTAGGTAGGGGCATCACTACACCCCTACTCAGCAAGAAGAAGTTACAAAAGATGAGATCTTCCACCTTCAACAACCTTGAAGATTTTAAGGGTCAAAACTGTTCAGGGGGGAAATGATGAGAGAGCAGAAGACAATCTGAAGACAAAACATAAGCTGACAGCCTACAACCTCCCCTAAACCCCCATTCCAGGGTGGGACATGTGTGATTTTCTTCCAGGAATCTCCCAACTATCTTAAAGTTAATACCTTGCTAGAGGGGAAAACAATCTTAACTTGAAAATGACAAGGCCTTCAGTATTTTATAGGTCAGTCCTCTTTAGCATATGAAAGTTCTTTTGAAACCTCCCTTTTCCTTCCCCCAACTCCAAGTATATAATCCCCACTCCTCAAGACCCCAGCACAGCAGTTCTTTCTGCCCACAGATCCTGTACCCCGATCTTTAATAAAACTACCATTTTGGGGCTCAGTCATTAAGTGTCTGCCTTCAGCTCAAGTCATGATCTCAGGGTCCTGGTATCAGGTCTCGGGGAGCCTGCTTCTCCCTCTTCCACTCCCCCTGCTTGTGTTCCCTCTCTTGCTGTATCTCTCTCTTTCAAATAAATAAATAAAATCTAAAACAAAACAAAACAATACCATTTTGCACATGCACACACATACATCCACACCCACAAAGATGGTTCCTGAAACTATTTTTATATCAACAAACAGTGGCCACAACTTATACAATAGAAAATGACTGCATAAAAATGATGGCACATCTATGTAATACCAAATAGCTATCAAAATAATACAAATCTAGATGTACTAAATAAAATGATTGAAAAGATAAACAGTTAAAAAAGAAAAGAGGAAGTTACAAATCAGTGTTTATAATGATACAGTTTTGCAAGCAAATTATACACACGTATGCACCCACACTCTCATTTTTAGTATTCACACAGAAAAATATTCTGGAGTCATGTTTACCAATCTTGGAGGAGGGATTATACCCAGTTTTTACATTCTACAGTCTATGATTTTGTTATCCTTGATGCTTTTATAGCATTATTCTTACATTTATATTACTTATTAGGAAAACAAATCTTAAAAGAAAAAAAAGTAGTCTCTTACCAATTACACAGCATGTTTCTACACGATATTTATCTATCTCACAGAGGTTGTGAGCCAGATAACTCAACTCAGATTTCATGCTCTGGAAGAAAAAAGAAAGACAATCTAAGCAAGAGTGAGGAACTCCATGAACTATATTTCTCATGGCTAATGCAACCCAGTGACAATCCAATCCTGGAGATTAAAGCACAAAAGAGCTTGAACAAGAGTAAGCAAAGGAAACAGCTCACCCTGACATAAAGAAGGTTGGAGAATGTGTCCATATTTTCAATCCTATAAGGGTCTTGTTTCCTTAGCTCATTAAAAATAGATAGGGCTTTGTCAATATCTGTAGAAAGAAGATTAAAAAATTTAGAAAACAATACAGTGCTACCTTCAGGATTTGATGGTATTTCATTGTCCTTATTCACTCACCTCTGATATTGTGATAGGCAACTGCAATTTGGGAAACAATATATGAGCTCTTAGAGAAGCCCACATCAATGAGATTCTGATACTTTTGCAGGGCCTCCTCTATCAACTGCAACTCTGTGTATATATGAGCCAGAAAAAACTCTTTCATCCAGGTGTCTGGCAAAGACAGGAACTTCAGCTGCCAGCAGGAGAGAGAGGGACACACTTAATATACTTTGACCTCTCTCCCAAATGAACATCAAGGAACTATCTTTACTGTCTAAAGATATTTATCACCAAAACTATGAGAACACCTAACAATGAACACAGGGCAATTCAATTAAGTGAGCAGGACTCACAAGCACAATAGGAAGGAATGACCTAGTTGAGGAAGACTTCAAATAATAGATAGGATTTCAGGTGAGTCTTAGAGGATGGTTAGAATTTGAAAAGAAGAAAGAGAGAGGAAGAGGAAAAAAAGAACATTCTAAGCAGGGCAACAACATAAACACTGGCAAAACAATCCTGATGAGTGTACGTAAATAGGATGAAGAAACTAGCCTAGTTTAAGAGGAAGCTATGTGCTCAAAAGTAGTGAAAAAATAAGACTGAACTGGTAGGGCAGGTACTATGGTGCAATAGCAAGTGGGATGCAACAGGAGACCACTACAATTTGGGGCAAGAGAATGACATAATGACATGGGTGTTTTAAGAGTAAGTTTGAAAAGAGTAAACATGATAGCTTGGGAATGCGAGTGTATAAATGGAAAAGCTAGATAGAAAAGTAGCTATTAATTACTAGTAATTCAAATCTATGTTGAAAACCAAGATAGCGAAGAAAACCAAGAGAAAGAGATGTATATAAGAAGAAAACCATGGCGAGGTCTGGCAAATGACTAGACATAAGAAGAGTAAGA
This sequence comes from Mustela lutreola, assembly GCF_030435805.1. Lineage (NCBI taxonomy): Eukaryota > Metazoa > Chordata > Mammalia > Carnivora > Mustelidae > Mustela > Mustela lutreola. Next base: position 76,315,793 of record NC_081294.1, read on the forward strand.
GAAAGAGAACAAATATGACCGACAGCATCAAGACTGGGTATCTTGAAAAGCAGTGATGCTATCAAGAGAGCCTCTCAAGCTGGGAGGAAGAATGAGAATTTGTCAGGCAAGATCAGAAACTTGGTTTTGCATATTTTGAGTTCAGAGATAAAACAAACTTTTAATAAAAGTCTATCAGGCAGTTAGAGATAATGAATAAGAATAAACCAAGATAAGATTTCAGACACAGATTTAGCAACACATACATTGGGGGAAATCAACCAGCCTTTGGCTCTTCAAAGCCAACAAAATGAAGTGTATTATCAATTCCATTAACTACTGAAGAATGGCAAAATAAATTCTATAGACAATGTCCTCTAACAATGACTAATAAAGGGATTGCTATTGATAAAGCAGTTTCCATATACATTATTTCATTAACAAATCTATAAATCTTTATAGAGTCCTAGGACAGCCCAGAAGAGACCTTAAAAATGTTTTCAATATAATCCTTGATGTCAGAGAAACCTTTCCTATAGCATTTCTAGAATAAGGAAACAAAGTATACTAACATTTAGTTTATACAACAAGTTACAGTAGAACTCGAATATGGAAACATGAAATAAAGAGAAGATAATCTAACTACACATAAATACAACAGCAACTACCAGCCAAGAGCCAGACATTAGACTTTCAAATGAAGACTGAAATTCCAACAGTGAAAGAGATTACAGAAGGAGCAAAGACCTAGCTACAAGCAAAGGTTTAGCAAACCTCTCTCCTCCCATCCCATTACAGAATCACATAAGACTTGGAGCAGAAGTTCATTCATATAAATTTCTCAATTTACCATCTCTTTGTCTGTAATCAAGTTACAGAGTTCTAGCCAGGCTCCCCAATGCAAAGGCAAAACATGAGTAGCCTCCACAAACACATCAATGGCCTCTTTCACCAGGTCCAGTTTTCGAAGCACCACACCATATCTAGGAAGGCAAGAAACAATTACAGGAGAAGTTAATGTTTCATAACACCTCCCCTCTAACACCTCCCCTCTACTCAGGAGAAAATGTTATAGAAAAATCCAAATTACTCTGACACTTACAAATAAAGGCCAAATCCATCAAGTTCACGAGCCTGGTGTTTTTTGCTGAGCTCCACTCTCAATTCTCTAAGTGCCTCATTTTTTACTTGTCCTTTCTCCAGCGGACCTAGGGAACAAAATCTCACATCTAAGGAAAGACTGCCAATGCTCATTTCATAGATCTAGACATTCCCTTTGGCATCAACCAAAGTTACAACTGGAACTTACACCAGTTATGTAAGAATGCTGAGAAGTGGCCAACATCTTATACAATCCATTTACTTTGTTCTAGAAATTACAACTGATAAATGGTCTGCAGTCATATGTTGTTAGATCCACAGAGGTTGTTTGTTGTTGTTGTTGTTTTAAGATGTATTTATTTATTTTAGACAGAGAGAGATAGTGTAAGTGGTGGGGGGGGGGTGAGGGGAGAGAAAGAGAGACAGACAGTCAGACAGACAGAATCTCAAGCAGACTCCCAGCTAAGCATGGATCTTCTAGTGGGGCTCAACCTGAGGACCCTGAGATCATGATTCAAGCCAAAATCAAGAATCAGACACCCAACTGACTGAGCTACCCAGGTGCTCCAGGCCGGCAGAAGGGTTTTAAAAATTCAAAAGTTATCAATGTTTAAAAATCACAAGCCTCAACTAAAAATCAGCGTTTTTAGCTTCAGGTTCCAAAGAATAGTGTAGGGCCAAGGGAAGAAAGTCTTGATAACACTAGGCCCACATTTCCTTAAGGTAGTCCTCAGCCGGAGGTATGTAACAAGCAGGAAGTTGTGCTCCCCAATTTGTAACAGTCCTCCTAGGTCCACTTCACACATTTATAACCTGCCTGGCTCATGTAGGCATTTAAGTGTACAACCCCTGCTTTAGTCCAAAAGATAAGGGAAAGAAATTCATACCTAGGCTATCAACTGTTTCATCATCCTTCTTCTTTTCTCCAGACTGTAAGAGAAAATCAATAGAAAAGTATTATCTCAGTTTATTTTGAAACTCATTCTAAAACTAGCAACCTGACTCCAGATAAAGGGCCCAAGTCTAACCAAATGGCAAATACTACCAGCCACTGCTTTTATTTTTTACTTTTTAGAGAGTTATTTATTTGGGGGGGGGGGTAGAGGAAGAGTCCTAAGCAGATTCTGAGTACAGAGCCCAACATGGATCCTACAACCATGAGATCAAACCAGAATAGAAACCAAGAATCAGGGGCGCCTGGGTGGCTCAGTAGTTTAAGCCGTTGCCTTCGGCTCAGGTCATGATCTCAGGGTCCTGGGATCGGGTCCCGCATCGGGCTCTCTGCTCGGCAGAGAGCCTGCTTCCCTCTCTCTCTCTCTGCCTGTCTCTCCATCTACTTGTGATTTCTCTCTGTCAAATAAATAAATAAAATCTTTAAAAAAAAAAGAAACCAAGAATCAGAGACTCAACTGACTGGGTCACCGTGGCGCCCCACAGTCACTACTTTTAAATAATTCAAGGGCTCCCAAAGGTTAAATCTGAAATAAACTGAACACCAAACTAATTAGGTAAAGTACTAAATAACAAACAATTAAAAATATATGAATCTTTGATATTAAATAAATAAATAAATGGAGAAGAAGGGGAGGAAAAGCATAGAATGCCAAGTGGCAAGTAATAAATGTAGAGAGAATACTGGTGTGGAAAATCATCACTTTGCAACATCACTTTAAAGAATACTTCAGGCAAAGGGCACCTGGGTGGCTCAGTGGCTTAAGCCTCTGCCTTCAGATCGGGTCATGATCTCAAGTCCTGGGATCAAGCCCCACATCAGGCTCTCTGCTCAGCAGGGAGCCTGCTTCCCTCCTTCTCTCTGCCTGCCTCTGTGCCTACTTGTGATCTCTTTCTCTGTCAAATAAATAAATAAAATCTTTAAAAAAAAAAAAGAATACTTCAGGCAAGAATCAACAATGACTATTTAGGTTACTGACATTTTATGGCTATCACAAAAAATAATAAATATCCCTATTCATATATCCTGTGCATATATTGAAGTATTTCTCTTTTTTTTCTTTTCTTTTCTTTTTTTTTTTTAATTGAACTATTTCTATTTGACAAGTTTCTTAAAAGAATTGTCTGGTCACAGTATTTCATATGGACATAATCTGCCAAAATTGATTTCTAAAACCTCTTTATAAACTTTTACTACCAAAATAGGGAGTCTATTGCCTCACACATTTGTCAATAATGAGTATTATCAGGGCACATGGCTGCCTCAGTCAGAAGAGCACACGACTTATGATCTTGGGCTCATGAATTATAAATAAAACTTAAAAAAATATACTGTCAATTTTTTAAAAAGATTTTATTTTTTTAAGTAAGCTCTACACCCAAAGCTCTACACCCATGAGCTCAAACTCATGACCCTGAGAGATCAAAAAGTCACATGCTCCACAGAATAGCCAGCCAGGCACCCAGTACCCTGTGGATACTGTCATTTTTAAACTTTTTTTTTGATACTTTCTTTATTACCGTTAAGTATAAAGTACATTTAACAAGAAGACTACTGTTAAACTATTTTAAAGATTAAAGTTCTCCCCCTTGGTGTTAAATATGGATGTTTCACTGAAGGCAGAATGACATCTTAAAATGGTCCTCACCAGATATCTGGAATACATGTAGAGAAAATAGGCTTTTTTGCTATTGCAGCCATGCAGGAAATGTGCTGCGCGATCATACTCCTTAACATCAAAGTAGGCTTTGGCCAGGGTGTAAGCATCCATATCCTGGGCATCCTCCTAGAAGAGAGACAAGTTTATATAAGTTTAAGTAAGTTTATATAAGACAATAAAAATTAAAATTCAAGAAGCATATTCATTAACAAAAAAAGAAGTATACCCATTAATTTCAAGATGTAAGAAAAAGTATTTTGTTCCTCCCAAAAACCTAGCGCATATATATATATATATATATATATATTTACATATACATATATGAATAAATTATTTTTGTATATTATTTTATTACAAACTAAGGTTATGGAAATTTTTTAAAAATTTTATTTATTTATTTGACAGAGAAAAGACAGACAGAAAACGAGCAGGGGGAGGGGCAGAGGGAGAGCAAGAAGGAGGCTCCCCAATGAGCAGAGAGCCCGATATAGGGCTCTATCCCAAGACCCTGAGATCATGACCTGAGCTGAAGGCAGACACTTAACTGACTGAGCCATCCAGGTGCTCCCTAAGGTTATGGAACTTTTTTTCAAAATAAAAAGTTGGGGGAAAAAATAAAAATTTAAAAAACTAAACCAATACACTCAGAAACGTGTACTATTTCTTTAAATTTAGTGGGAGTTGCATAGACTTTAGTGTTAGGAACCTGGATTCAAATTGCAATTCCTTAAATTACTGGTTTCATGACATTAATAGGGAAGTTACTTAGTTTCTCTGAGAATTCCTTTCTTTTTTATTTTATTTTTTTAATTAAAATATTTTTTTAATTTATTTGACAGAGATGCAGGACTAGATCCCAGGACCCTGGGATCATGACCTGAGCCAAAGGCAGACGCTTAACGACTGAGCCACCCAGGTGCCCCTGAAAATTCCTTCTTTATCAGTAAAATGGAGCAAGTAGTAGAGATTTGAGGAGGAAATAGTGGAAACATCATGGAAAATGTCTAGCATTAATATCTGATATTTGCCTCTTCTAGTCTTTCAAATATGTACAAAAATGTAATATAGTGGGATGCCTGGGTGGCTCAGTTGGTTAACCGTCTGCCTTGGGCTCAGGTCATGATATCAGGGTCCTGGGATGGAGTCCCGCATCAAGCTCCTTGTTCAGCAGGGAGTTTGCTTCTCCCTTACCCTGTCTCTCCACTACAAGTGCTCGCTCTCTCTCGCTGTGATAAATAAATGAATAATGTCTTTAAAAAAATGCAATATACTGTGCAATTACTTGTGTTTTTTTATACTTCAAAAAGTTTTGACATGTTAGTATTGCAAAAGGTATAGAACACAGACATAATTCTGTATGTAAATAAAAGAGATGATGCATATTTAAGTTAAAAAAGCATACAATCCTCACAAATTCTAGAGGTAAGTTGTTTAAAACTTTAATAACTTCATTCTCCTTATCCCTCTTGCTGCAAATATTATCAAAACAAAACCAAATATTATCAGAACCAAAACATATTCAGTGTTTCCTTCATTGTAACAAGTTCTAAATATATCCATTCAGCTTAGGAGTCTAGTGGCTTTTTTTTTTTTTTAAGGTTTTTTTGTTTGTTTGTTTGTTTTTGTTTTTGACAGAGAGAGAGATCACAAGTAGGCAGAGAGGCGGGGTGGGGGCGGAGCAGGCTCCCCACTCAACAGAGAGCTGGATTTGGGACTCAATCCCAGGACCCTGGGATCATGACCTGAGCTGAAGGCAGAGGCTTTAACCCACTGAGCCACACAGGCACTCCTCTAGTGTCCTTTTTCATATCCTCTCACCATTTGCTTTTTTCCTTCCCCATCCCCTCTCATCTCCAATACCTTTTGGAGTAGGAAATACTCATGGTTTCTGGGGTTAAGAAGTGGCATCTTCAGGAAAAACGAAATGGATTATGATGAAAATCATTCAGACTACACAGACTATGTAAAAATACCTGCTATATAGATCATATGTGAAATATATTAGTATCTCATTTAATTTTCTCTATATTCCCTTAAAGTAGATACTATTATTATCTGCATTTCACAAATGAAAAAACTATGGCTCATCATATTATGTAAGTTGCCCAAAGTCACATGTGTAGCTGAGATTTGAACTATTTGAATACAAAGCCAGTTTCACACTGTTGTTAAAACCTTTGAGTCTTCTGGGTAGTCCTGGGTGGCTCAGTGCGTTGAACCTCGGCCTTCAGCTCAGGTCTTGATCCCAGGGTCCTGGGTTCCAGTCCCATATCCGGCTCCTTGCTCTGAGGGAAACCTGCTTCTCCTTCTGCCTACCACTCCCCCTACTTGTGCGCTTTCTCTCGCTCTCACTCTCTGACAAATCTTTAAAAAAAAAAAAATTTGATCCTCCTCATCGTAAAGAACATTGGGTTGGGCTACAAAACCTTAAAAGGCTTAAGTCTTTTGAGGACTGTTTACTAATTTTCTCCAGCTTAAGTAAAGCACCACCAAATCTTTACAAAGATCAACAAACCCACACTGATAAAATCGCTTAGAACATTTAGCTCCTTAAATGCTTGAATTCCCTCCACAAACATTCCTGATAAGCATTATGGTCCCATCCAGCGACAGCGCACTCGGTAACTCTTCGGTTTGATGAGGAGCGCTAGCAGAGATGGAAATCCTTACCTCTGTAATAGGCGGCGGCGGCTGCAGCTCGGCCAGAGGCAAGGCGGGGAGGGAGAAGGCCAACTCCGCGGACCTGGAACACCCAAACTGAATTAGCTCCACGGACCCCAAGGCCAAGGATCCAAGTCCAGCCCCTTTCGACCCCGACATCTCACCATTTGCTACTGTGTAGCAGGCCCCGCTCCCGGGTAAGGCCTGCGATGAGTAGCAGCTGCTTCTTAATTTCTCGCAAATTTGAGAAATCGCTGCTGGGTGACAGGACGGGGATCACCGCAGCAGTCACAGCCACCGGGACTACAGACGGACTAGCAGCCATTTTCCTGGCTCGTCACTCCAGCCAATCACCAGCGACAATACTAGCGGTCCGTCTGCACCAAAAAAGTCTGCCAGATATTGGTAGGCTTCTGCTCCAGAATGTCCAATGAGAGGTGTGACTTCTCTTGACGTCACCAAGAGGCGGGGAAAGAAGAGAGAATCCCATCTCCGATTGATCAAGAGCTACTGGGGCGGGAAAGTTAGAGAAGAAAGAGAAGATGTAGGGGGATTTTTTAAAAAGGCATTGTTTCTGGGCGGTACAAAGACGTACGAGTAAATGGAATAGTGGTTTGGGAAGCTGGGGCTGAGAGTTGGAGCAAGAAAGGGTGCAGAAGGGAAAATGCCCTGCCCCTTAGTGGTGATGCGGTTGGACGAGAGAGAGTGGTCTGTAGACAGATTCTGTACTATTGGACGGCGAAATGATGTAAGGTCTAGCAAGGTTGCCCGGTAGCTTCTGGATTTTTCCTTGAGTAGTAGGCTATATGGCCTCAGGTGAAGAATCCTTCCTCTTTATCCACCCAGGGGTTAAGGATAGTTAACATTAATGAGGGTTTACCCTATAACGGGTTGTCTTTTTACAAGCGTATTCTGGTTTAACCTTTAAACAGCTCAATGATAGTCGTATCATCCCAATTTTACAGACGAAATGGAACTTCAGGAAGTTTCTATCACTTTTCCAAGGAGAGAGCCTAGATTAAAAGCCAGATCTACCCCTAGGGTTCTTAAACATTATGTGGACATTTTCAACAGTTTGTTGTTGTTGTTTTTAAACTTTTCATAGTATATATGACTTTACCAGCTCTCTTGAGAATTTTTCAAATCATTTGTTATTCCTTGGGTGTTATATTTAAGTGCTTTTAAGTTAAAGTCTTTTGTTTTAGATTAGTATATATAGTATATATATTACATCTATATGTAATATTAAAAATTGTATTATAAAGTCAACTTTATTACACTGTAATATACAGTATGTGAGGCAGAATTTTTTTTCTTGTTACACAAATGATGTACACTTTATACGTGTTTTAATAAGAACAAAAAGCCTGATTTGTTAGCAAATACAAAAATTGCATTGTATCATACCCCTGTGTATATTTTCTTTTTTCCTTTTCTTTTCTTTCTTTTTTTTTTTTTTTTTTTGGTCAGAGAGCCCTCGCATGCAGAAGCAGGGGGAGCAGATGGCCCAGAGAGAAGCAGACTCCCTGCTGAGCAAGGAGCCTTCGATGGGACTTGATACCAGGACCCTGTAATCATGACCTGAGCCAAAGGTGGACACTTGACTGACAGAGCCAACCAGGAGTCCCACCCATGTGTATATAAACTGGATATATACTGACATATAGAATGAGATGTGATTGTTTATGGCCTTATAGGTGGTCAAATAATGCTTTCATGACTTCTTTAGAATTCTTACATTTTTCCCTTTAAAATATCACATTTTTTACAATGGTATATGATTTTATAAATTTTTATGTCTTCTTTTTAAACAATAATATAGAGAAGATTTCAAATGCTTTGGCAAGACAACACATTTTGGGCGCAATCAGTCTTTTGTCCCAATGAATGAAAACCTAAATTGGATAGAATTGTCATACATTTTTTACACAATAATTAAGGCCATAGTTGTTCTAGTAGTATCATTACTTGGGACGCCTGGGTGGCTCAGTTGGCTAAGCAGCTGCCTTCGGCTCAGGTCATGATCCCAGCGTCCTGGGATCGAGTCCCACATCGGGCTCCTTGCTCAGCAGGGAGCCTGCTTCTCCCTCTGCCTCTGCCTGCCATTCTGTCTGCCTGTGCTTGCTCTCTCCCCCTCTCTCTCTCTGATAAATAAATAAAATTTAAAAAAAATAAAAATAAAAATAGTAGTATCATTACCTTGTATTGCTTTTTGATGAAATGTCATATAATATTTATTCCTATACGATCCCTCCTCTCCCAGTCCCTCCTATTACATGGATTTTGTAGATTTAAAAGATTTTATTTATTTCTTTGAGAGAGAAACAGTGTGAGAGAGAGGACAAGTGGGAGGATAGGGCACAGAGGGAGAGGGAGAAGCAGACTCCCGTGTCACTCCATCCCAGAACCCTGAGATCATGATCAGCGCCCAAGGAAGATGCTTAACTGAATGAGCCACCCAAGCGCCCCCATAGCTTTCTTTTTTCTTTTTAATTTTATTTATTTAATTTATTTATTTGACAGAGAAAAAGAGCACAATCAGGGGGAGAGGCAGAGGAAAAAGATCTTAGGATCATGACTTGAGCTGAAGGCAGACACTTAACTGGCTGAGCCCCCCAGGCATCCCTGCCTCTGATAACTTTTTAATTGAAAATTGGAACTCAGACTGCCTCAGTGCAAGTCAGAGGAAAGAAAACAATCTCTGTTTTTATTTTTATTTTTTAAGATTTTATTTATTTATTTGACAGACAGAGATGACAAGTAGGCAGAGAGGCAGGCAGAGAGAGAGGAAGGGAAGCAGGCTCCCCGCCAAGCAGAGAGCCCGATGCGGGGCTTGATCCCAGGACCCTAAGACCATGACCTGAGCTGAAGGCAGAGGCTTCAACCCACTGAACCACCCAGGCGCCCCCAATCTCTGTTTTTAAACAGTACATGAGAAGTGTCTGGGTGGCTCAGACTCAGCGGGGAGTCTACTTCTCCCTTTCCCCCTCTCCCTGCTTGTGTTCCTTATCCTGCTGTGTCAGTCTCTGTCAAATAAATAAATAAAATCTTAAAACTAAAACAAGCTACGGGTGCCTGAGTGGCTCAGTGGGTTGAGTGTCTGCCTTCAGCTGGGGTCGTGATCTCGGGGTCCTGGGATCGAGCTCCACATCAGGCTCTATGCTCAGCAGGGAGCCTGCTTTGCCCCTCTCCCCCACTGCCTGCCTCTCTGCTTACTTGTGATCTTTCTCTCTCTGTCAAATAAATAGCTAAAATCTTAAAAAAAAAAAAAAAAAAAACACCTAAAACAAACTAAACAGCACCTGAATGAAAAGGTAGTGATGTGATGAGGAATTAAGAAGTTACAATTATGGTTGGGATGCACAAGCTCCTCTCCCATTAGAAGCCTATGAACCCCTTCCAGAAACCAAAGTCAGAGACCTCAGTCTCTCATTATCTCACCTACTCCGGAACAAAGAACAAGGAACAAGGACTCTCCCCTCAGCATAATATTCGACAGATACCTTGAATGGGAGAAGAGGTGAGAGGACCCCAGAGTTTGATCCCTGCCTTACAGTCAGAGATTCTGCTTTCATTTTATGAGCCCCCACTGTGTCTACTTACTGGTCAGGATGCCTCCTTCTAAGTGTGCACAAGGACACATCACCAAGCCAACCCAGCAGGCAGCCTCCAAGCTCACAGGATGGGTCTCAGAGAGCAGAGCTGCACTCAACATCCTGATGCCCAGTGGCCTCAACCAGGGGCTCAGAACTAGGAAGGGAGATGACCCTAGAACTTCATTTCCTCCAAGGAGATTAGTATCCTAGGCTTAACAACACAAAGCCAGGAAGGCGCTTGTTGCCACTTGATAAACACTTGACAAACTGGATATAGAGCTTAAGAGAAACTGTACAGGCACACAGCTGCCTTTAATACCCCTGCTGAAAAGAAAATTACCCTGTCAGTGAAGAAGAAAAGGAGAGAGGGAGAGAAAGATTTTAACACGTCTCTTAGCTGATTCTTGTGTACTTTAACTGTCTGTTCTTCTTTTTTTTTTTTTTTAAAGATTTTATTTATTTATTTTACAGAGAGAAATCACAAGTAGATGGAGAGGCAGGCAGAGAGAGAGTGAGAGAGAGGGAAGCAGGCTCCCTGCTGAGCAGAGAGCCTGATGCAGGACTCGATCCCAGGACCCTGAGATCATGACCTGAGCCGAAGGCAGCGGCTTAACCCACTGAGCCACCCAAGCACCCCTAACTGTCTGTTCTTCTGATTCTCACAACAGCCCTGTGTGATAGATTACCAACCATCAGTATTATTGCCCTTCATTTGATAGCTGGAGAGTTTTAGTGACTACTGCTGGTATATAACAGAACCACTATTTGAACCCATGTCTCTCTGATTCTCACAGCCATGTGCATTTCTGTTATAACACAGAGTTCTTCTGTCAGAGAAGAAATTATTTTAAAATGGGGTCCCTGGATGGCTCAGTGGGTTAGGCCTCTGCCTTCAGCTCAGGTCATGATCTCAGGGTGCTGGGATTGAGCCCCGCATCGGGCTCTCTACTCAGCAGGGAGCCTGCTCCCCCCCCCTCCCCCTACTTGTAATCTCTGTCTGTCAAATAAATAAATAAAATCTTTAAAAAATAATAAAAATAATATAGGGTGCCTGGGTGGCTCAGATGGTTAAGCATCTGTATTCGGTTCAGGTAATTATCCATGGGTCCTGGGATCAAGTCCCACATTGGGATCCTTGCTCCTTGCGAAGTCTGCTTCTCCCTCTGCCCCTCTCTCTCTCTCTCTCTCATGAATAAATAAATAAAATTTTTAAAGGTAATAATAAAATAAAATAATAATGTAAAAAAAATAGCTTCTGTTTAGGGACTTACAACTATGCCAAAGTCTGTTAAGATTTTACATAGATTATCTCATTTGATGCCCACGCAAACATTACCTCATTAAATCTCACAGCAAGCCAGTAAAGTAGGTATTGTTCTTATTATTTCTATTTTATAGATAGATATGCTGAAGTCCATAGAATTAAGTATCTTACTCTAGGTTTCATAGCGATTAAATGTCAGAGGGCAGAAAGAAAAAAATTCTTTTTTTTTTTTTAAGATTTTATTTATTTTTCAGAGAGAGAAAGAGAGTGAGCACAAGCAGGGGGAAGGGCAGGCAGAGCAGACAGAGCAGGTAAGAAGGCAGAGGGAGAAGCAGGCTCCATGCTGAGCAGGGAACCCAATGCAGGACTCAATCCCAGGACACTGGGATCATGATCTGAGCTGAAGGCAGACATTCAACTGACTGAGCCACCCAGGTGTCCCGAAAAAAAATTCTTTAAAAGGAACAGAATGGAAGAAAAGAATGTACAAAAGAAGGAAAGGAAAGGAGAAAAAGCAAAGGGATAGAAGGCGGGGAAGGAAAGAGAGCTGATGACAGTGTAAGTGTGTCCATAGGGTGGGGGGGCTTCTACAGAACCGGTATGTAATGTTTTCTCCTAATCTGAGTAGTGGGTCATGGGTGTTTCTTTTAATATTATTCTTTAAACTGGGGGCATCTTGGGCACCTGGGTGGCTCAGTGGGTTAAGCCGCTGCCTTCGGCTCGGGTCATGATCTCAGGGTCCTGGGATCGAGTGCCGCATCGGGCTCTCTGCTCAGCGGGGAGCCTGCTTCCTCCTCTCTCTCTCTGCCTCTCTGCCTACTTGTGATCTCTCTCTGTCAAATGAATAAAATAAAATCTTTAAAAAAATAAATAAATAAACTGGGGGCATCTGGGTGGCTCAGATGGTTAGGCATCTGCCTTCAGCTGAGGTCAGGCTCTCCAAGTCCTGGGACAGAATTCCCTTGAGGTTCCCTGCTCAGAGCCTGTTTGTGCTCCCTCTGTTTCTCTCTTTCTCTCAAATGAATAAATAAAATATTTTAAAAATATATATATATTATTATTATTATTATTATTTAAACTGTACTTATATACTGTATGCTGTGTATAAGCACGCTTAGGCACTATATGTGATATAAATATATGTTTCACAATTAAGAATAAGAAGGGAAGTATTCCAAGAAGAATAAGAAGTTGCTAAATACAACGAAACCCTGAAATACAATAACCTAGGCTCTAATCCCACACTCGTCACGTGAGACAGCATCAGTAGCAACTTCATCTAGTCACGTGCTGTCCCACTTACAGCTTTCTGGCTGCCCTTGGGGTGTGTAATACCAAGGATGATGACACACCTGAGGTCTCTCCTGGAAAAATCCGCCGTGTTCCCTGCTGTGATGCAGGCTCCGGCCAACAGATGGAGCCATTTCCTCCCTACCCTCTCTTCAAACTGCTTATGAGGAAAAGCTGTTGCTCAAAACTGTGTGGTCCAGGGATAGGAGGACTGTGGCCATCACCAGACACCAGAGGCTAAAGAAAGGCGAGGGTTGGGCGCCTGGGTGGCTCAGTGGGTTAAGCCGCTGCCTTCGGCTCAGGTCATGATCCCAGGGTCCTGGGATCGAGCCCCGCATCGGGCTCTCTGCTCAGCGGGGAGCCTGCTTCCTCCTCTCTCTCTCTGCCTGCCTCTCAGCCTACTTGTAATCTCTCTCTGTCAAATAAATAAAATCTTTAAAAAAAAAAAAAAAAAAAAAGGCGAGGGTTGACTACTGCCAAGAAGAATTTATTATATCTAAACCTGGTGAGTACTGAAAGAATAGTAAGTTCCAGCAGAGTTTGGGCCATATCAACCTTGTAGGGGCCAGATAATTCTTTGTTGGGGCTAGGGGAGGTGTGTCCTGTGCATTGTAAGATGTTTCATGTGTCTGGCTTCCATCCACTAGATGCTAGCAGCATGCCCCTACCCCCAACTGTGACAACCAAAACTGTCTCAAAAATGGTCAAATGGCCTGGAGGCGGGGGGCCCAAATCACCCCTAGTTAAGAACCACAAGTTCACACCCAATAGTGGTGTTGGGACACAGTGGTCTATATAGAATGGAGTCTTGGTGACCTTTGTGGAATGTACTCTGTCCTGAAAACCCAGTTTCCAATGCTCTGGAGTTGGAGGAAGGCCTTTAAAGTAAAGTAACTAACACCCCTCACCTAATAAGTAAGAAAAGCTAAGAGGGTCTCAAAGAGAAGGGGGGGAGGGGAGAATGAATGTGGAGTTGAAACCCTTATAGTTAGGACTGGACTGTGATAGTGGGGGTTATTTTTATCCTCCACTTGTTTTTTTTTTTTTTTTTTTTTAAGAATTTGTTTGTTTATTTGACAGATAGAGATCACAAGTAGTCAGAGAGGCAGGCAGAGAGAGAAGAAGGGAAGCAGGAAGCAGGCTCCCCACTGAGCAGAGAGCCTAATGCGGGGCTTGATCCCAGGACCCTGGGGTCATGATCAGAGCCAAAGGCAGAGCCTTTAACCCACTGAGCCACCCAGGTGCCCCTTTACCCCCACTTTAAAGATTAAAAAAGAAAGAGGAGCACCTGGGTGGCTCAGTCATTTAGCATCTGCCTTTGGCTGTGGTCATGATCCCAGGGTCCTGGTATCAAGCCTTGCATTGAGCTCCTTGCTCAGCAGGAATCCTGCTTCTCCCTCTCCCACTCTGCCTGCTTGTGTTTCCTTTCTCACTGGTTTCTCTCTGTCAAATAAATAAACAAAATCTTAAAAATAAATAAATAAAAAGAAAGAAAGAAAATCTGAGGCTCAGAGAGATCAAGCAAATTGCCCAAGGTCAAACAGTTAGGAAGGGATAGAATTGGGATTCAAACCTAGGACTATCTACAAAATCTTATGCTGCAATTTTAGAACTCCAAGAATCTTATCTTTCATTTATTCATTTTTTTATTCATTCATCCATCCATGTGTTCACTTACAACCATTTAATTAGCTCTCACTTCGTGCCAAGCTCTGGGAATAGAGTGATGAATGAGACAGTCAGTCCTCACATTCATTGAAGTTGTCTAGTGGGGGGATAAAAACGATAAATAAACAATCACACAAGGAATTATATAACAGTTATGATAAGAGCAGTGGAAGAAAAGCTTAGAGAGCTGTCTGTACTAGCTCTCCCTGGGTATGTGCCTTTTTGCAATATGACTTTTGTTTTTTAAGATTTTATTTATCTATTTGTCAGAGAGAGAGCACAAGCGGGGGGAGCAGCCGGCTGAGGGAGAAGAAGGCTCCCCACTGAGCAAGGAAGCCGATGTTGAGCAGGGAGCCCGATGCTGAGCAATAGATACAATGAAAGAGACATTGTTATGTGACTTCTGAGCCTTGGCCTCTAAGGACCCTGTAGCTTCTACTGCCAACCTCTTGTTGCCTGAAAACCACCATGTAGGAAACCCCCAGTTTAGCCTCCTCGCTGTCCCAGACATTCCACCTGTCCCGGCTGTTCCCAGCAGTCTAGCTGAGGCTCCTGACGTATGAGTGAGACTATCCAGGAAGAGCTAGCACCCAGTCAACCCAACAACTGATGGCAGCTGCACTTTGCCAGATCACCCCAGGCAAGATGGAGCCCAGTCAAAATCACAGAAGTATGAGCATATGCATCGTTGAAGGTGGTTTGTTACCCAGACAAAGAAAAGCCATTCAAAGCCCTACCCTGGTCTGGGGTTGGGGTGTGGGTTTTAGGGTGGCGTCCTTGAAAACATCAGATTCAAGCTGAGACCTGGGAGTAAGTAGGTGTCAGCCTGGGAGAGAGTGGGAGAAGAGTATTCAGGTGACATAGACACCAGTTTGAATGCCTTGAACTAAAAATGAACTGTGGAGTGCTCACTTTGGCAGCACATATACTAAAATTGGAACAATACAGAGATTAGCATGGCCCCTGTGCAAGGATGACGCACAAATTCGTGAAGAGTTCCATATTTTTTGGTGCAAAAACAATGAATACTGTTACACCGAAAAGAAACTTTTTAAAGTTACCTATATTTTAAAACTTTCATCTTAAAAAAAAAAAATGAACTGTGGATGTATGAGGATCTAAGCAAGGAATGGGCAGCATAAGATGGTGTGAAGAGAGAGGTGAGCTCAACACTGTAAACAATGACCAACGTGTGGAGTGCTTTACTGACTACACACTGCCCATCTCCAACCTCAGATCTACTTTTTATAACATTCTGGATACACCCACAGCCTGTTCCAAGCATGTAAATTTCATATACCCTATATGTTGAAGAATTAAAAAGTTGAAAATATAGATGGACATTAACCTGGCTCCCAGAAGCTGGGGAAAGGTTGAGTCACAGTCTTCTGGGGATGAACAATATGAAGATGACAAGGCAGCCTGAGCACAGGGGGAAAAAATGTGTTTTTAATAGCTGTGATGACCATCTAAGCTATTATGGCCGCCACTTTCACTGATCTAAGCTCATTCTTAAATGGAAATTTACTTGAAAAGCCCTTTCTTTGCATAATGGAAAATCAGGCTTGTCTAATTCCTTTTCCCCAAGGTAATAGCCCCAGGGTGTAATGGGATGCCTGGCTACCAGTCCTGCTCTTCAGGGGCTCCCTGGGTAACCCCCTTCTCAATGTCCTTTATCCCTGACTCAGGAAAGTCCCCCTAAGGATGCCTCACCTCCAAGGTCACTGCTGAGAACTGTAGGGAAGAGGGAGAATTGATGGGACTGACATCACTGTGTTGTTCATTCTCCTAGGGAAGATGATCCAGCAGGAGCTCCCTCAGCAGGGGTACCGTGCTGAGCCTGATGGCCACAGACTTCCCATTAGGCAGGCTTTCCCAAGGACAGCTGCAA
The DNA here is from genome assembly GCF_030435805.1 of Mustela lutreola. Taxonomy (NCBI): domain Eukaryota; kingdom Metazoa; phylum Chordata; class Mammalia; order Carnivora; family Mustelidae; genus Mustela; species Mustela lutreola. The sequence continues at coordinate 76,331,855 of NC_081294.1, forward strand.
GATCCCACAGCCGGGCAATGGGAGGAGGGCATGCTGGGTGTGGCTCCATGCTTATGGAACCTGGACGCTCCTGCCTTTTCTCCGGTTGGGAAGAGGGTCCTACCGCTCGGCCCTACCAAAGAGGGTGGGGTTTTTTAACTATAAAAGTGAATATTTGCTCAGAACAACACAAGGGGTCACAAAAAAATTATACATTTAAGAAAACTGACAAATCCCCAAAGCATGACAAAATCCAGGGAGGAAAAACCATATGCATTTATTAATTAACTGCCTGACATACCTCCATAATACATTTTCCCCTACGTTTTAGGCTGCAAAGTTAAAAAAAAATTTTTTTTAAATTTTATTTATTTGCCAGAGAGAGAGAGAGTGCACAAGCAGGGGGAGCAGCAGGCAGAGGGAGAAGCAGGCTCCCTGCTGAGCAAGAAGCCCAGACACAGGACTCCATCCAAGGACTCCAGAATCATGACCTGAGCCAAAGGCAGATGCCTTAACCCACTGAGCCATCCAGGTGTCATTTTTTAAAAATTTCGGCTCAGGTCATGATCTCAGGGTCCTGGGATGGAGCCCCATCGAGCCCTGAATTGGCTCTTTGCTCAGCAGGGAGCCTGCTCCCAACCCACCCCACCCCCGCCTGCCTCTCTGCCTACTTGTGATATCTTCTTTAAAAAAATTTTTCGAATCCCTTCTCTTCATCAATCCTGGCTCACAAGAGCTTCCTTTTGTTTTTCTTGTTGTTGTTGTTGTTGTTATTGTTGAAGTATATGATACATACAAGTACATATTTTCACAGGTGAAGAGTGCAGCACTGTGAACAATAATGCAAATAGATCCATTTTTAAAATAAAGCCAGAGCAGCCATTTGGAGGAACTGTCTTGCACATCTTGTTTTCTAAATCTTTGAACAGGACCAAATCTCCAGCATCCCCAGAAGTCAGCAAGAACGAGAAAATCCTGTTTGAAAAGACATGGACTTTTGCCTAATGACTACTCCACCTGACCAATCAATGAAGTACAAAACCAGTCCTCCTTATCAGCACCAATGAACTCGTCTTAGAAACAATTTACCTCCTCTTTCTTTTCTCCCTCTTAAAAACCCGAGTCTACCTCCTATAATCAGGACACCCTTTGGGGTTCTACACAAATCTATGTGAACATTTGCAGAGTTGCAATTCTTTGATCCCAGTGCTTCGGTTTTGAATTGGTTTCTTGATTTTAGGTGGACATTCCAGTTCAATGATATTTTTTACATATGCGTACATTCATATAACCACCACCCAAGATATAGAAACTTTCTGAAAGGTGTCTACTCTTAACCCAATTTTATTACTAAATAATACCATTTTTTTTATATTGGCTGAGGTCCACGTATTAGGGCTTTATGTGCATGGTATCATTTGATCCTCACAACAAAGGACTGTCATCATCTCCATTTTACAGATGAAGAAACTGAGGCTTCAAGAATTTAAATACCTTGCCTAAGGTCGCCCAAAGAAGCAGGTGCCAGTGTTGCACTCGAACCCAGGTCTAGCAGACTCCAAGGCCCATGGTCCCAAAAGCACTGTCCTAGCAGGGTACACCTACTGGCACCACTTCAAAGTAACCTCTGCCTCCCCCATTTTTGTTTTATTTTGCTTATGTTCTTTAAAAGTTGGATAGAATAATCTCCACTCCCAGTATCCCTCCTCCTGCAAGCTCAGGGCCCGATTTCTCTCCCCTGAAGTAGACATCCTACTGTCCCATTTTTTCTGAAGACCACAGGAGCCACTCTGGTGGGCTTTTAGCCCTCCCTGGGAAAACAGAATAGCTCACACACTTTCCCAGGGTCCATAGGGGAGAAGGTGCAGCTGAGAACTGTGCATGCTCTTTATCTGGAGTTGGAGCGGAAATGTCACAGGCTTTGGAGTCATGTTGTCTTTGGACACGTCCTGCTTCAGCTGCTACCTGGCGAAGTGACCATGAGCAATTTGTCTTCTCTCTTAGAATGACAGTTTCCTCATCCTGAATAGGAGGATATTAAGAGAAGTTTGCTGATAGGGTTGATTTGAGAATGAGATGAGATCACGTCAGGCACACAAGAGGTACACAAAGACTGTTGCATTTCCAACAGGCACAGGATCTGATGACCTTTCACACATGCCAGATTACCAAGTGGGTCCAGGACAGGAAAACAATCAACCACAATAAATTTAGAAGTGGTGGCAAATAAAAACAAGAGATAGGGGAGAAAAAAAGTCAGGGAGGTAAAAGACCCAGGCAGAGAGAATGAAGTATAAACTGGGAGTCCTGAGTTGGCACCCAGGCTCCAGATTGAGCCTTTTCTGGGGCAGCCTGGCTCTGAGCATTTAGACTTCACTTGTCTTTGGATAGCCTTCCAGATAGCTCACAGCTTGCGTATAACTATTCCCAGACCCACCTGATTGTTGAAAGCTAATAAAATCCTTCTTTCTCCCTTTCTCCTTGCTCTGCCCCTGAAGCTTAGGCTGGTCCTAAACAGTTCAGTAAACTCCACATGGGTGACCTCATATAGATGTGGCACCTGGGTTAGTCCAGGCTTCAGCCAGGTCACACAAAGACATGCACGAAAGACCTTAGCAAGAGAAATGCAACTTTTCTCCTGTGTTCCTAATTTGGGATGGTAGACAAGAAGGCTAAACCCATACCCTTCCACACTGCCTGAAGGAGAAGAAAAATCATGAGTGTCTATTGACTGAGCAGCACTGGTGGTGGGGTGGGGAGGGACAAGTATGTAAGCCCACTTGTCCAAGTCAAAGCTAACCGCTATGCCTAGTTTTCCATAACCCTCACAACTTTGGGAGGGAAAAGTGTTATTTCCTCCTTTCCGTGTAGGAGGAAATTGGGGCTCTAAGAAGTTAACAGCAATGTCACAAGGCCAGTGGGTAACCAAGCCAGGATCCAAACCCAGTCTTATCTTAAGGTCTTGTCCTTTTAACAAGTACCATTTCCATTTAGGTTAACTTTTGTAGTAAATGCTAATGTTCCAAGTTGAGAGTTGAAGATTCAGAGAAATTTAGCAACTTGCCTGCAACCACAGAATTATTGCTTGGCCTCATTACTCCCATTGCTAATCTCCCACATCTCTGTCTTCTGCTCTCAAGGAGCCTGTCATCCTTTGCTCGGATTGGAGCTAGCGGGGTAAGTGTCCATCTCTGATTTGCTCCCCCGTGGTGCCGAGAGGGTACCTGGTTGTGGCTTCCATTTTTAGTCAGTGCTGGCTAATTGAAAGTAATCCCAAATGGCTGCCAGAGCCTCTCTTCAACTCCTGCCCCTTGGGGTCCCTTGGGTCCATAGCAGTGTGATGACCTCAGATTGGGCCAAAGGCAATAACCAGGAGCTGCCGGCATCCAGCTTGGGGTAGCAGCCAGAAGGCCCCAGAGCAAGTCTGATTTAATCTCATAATGGAATGTGACTCAGATAAGGCTTTTATCAATCATTCCTGGGCTGTGGGGAAAAAAGGACCATCCGAGAATCATGAAGGCATGCTTTCTCCTATCCTGGGGCTGCCCAAAGGTATCCAAAGGCCTGGCCCCACTGGAAGGCCCAAGGGAAAGTAGGGGCGTCAGGGGGCACTTGGAAATACTTGGCTCAAATTTTCAGGACTGAGGGAATAGGTGGGAGAGGAGGATAACTGGTGAATCCATATATTCAGGCAGAAAAGACATCAAATCCTAACACTTAAAATAATAATAATAATAGCAGCAATTACTTATTAGGCATTGTACTAAGCATTTAAATGCCTGTCAATAGATACTATTTCGTCCTTATTTACAGAAGAGGAAATCAGACTCAGGCAGATAAGTTACCTGCCCAAGGTCACACAGTTGCTGGAATGGGAGAGCTGGGATTTATACAGAAATGCACCTGATTTCCTACCCTCCTGCCTCACCCTGGCACTGACGGCCCGGACACAATCACTCTTGTTCACACACTCCTATGCCCCCAGAATTTGCTAGCGCCTCACAAGCTTATCCTTTTCCTGGAAGAATTCCAGAAAGCTTTATACAACCACAAGCAGCAGCCTCCCCATCACCCCGAAAGGGAGGAAGTAAAGGATAAAACAAGGTAAACTGACCAATCAGAAGCAGAGGGACTACACCCCCCCCCAACCCCCAACCCCCAGGGGCAGCCTCAGCAACGGAAAGTGGAGTCTGGCCTTCTGCCAACTGCTTTCTGTGTCCCTCGCTCCCTTCCTCAGCCCCAACCTCCCCACTCTTGCCTCTCATTTTCTCCTAGATCAACTTTACTTTCCAGGTCCCTATCCCACTGGCCTTGTTCATTCAAGAACACTTCTAAGTACCCACTATTAGCAGTAGACTAGGGATTCGCCATCTTTACTAGACAGGAACATGTACAATGCAATTTTAATAGTAATAATAGCTAATACTTACTGAGCACTTACTATGTGCCTGGCACTTTACTTTCATTTTGAGTTTGAAGCAGGCAGAACAAACAGTAGCTTTTATGTCAATTACAACAAGACTAAGTCAGACAAGGGAAGAGCATTAATATTCCATGAGCTCTTGCTATGTCTTAGGCTGGGAGACAGAACAGCATGGTAACAAAGAACTTGGGCTCTGGGCTCAGGCCAACTTGGGTTAGAGATCAGTTCCATTACTGCCTAGCTGTGTGTTTATAGATAAGCTAACTCACTGAGTCTCAGTGTCTCCGTCTATAATATGTAAATAATAATAGTTCTTATCTCCTAAGGTTGAGAGGATTAAAGAAGTGATTTGTATAAAGTCCTTAGCAAATTCCCCAACAGGTAGTAATCAATGAATGTAAAGCAATTGTCACTGCTTATTCAAATAACAGGAAGGTAAAATAGCTAAATAATTCTAAAATTCTTGAATAAAAGATTTATTCATTTATTTTAGAGAGCCAGTGGCCTGGGGTGGGGGTGGGGGAATAGGGAGAAAGAGAATCCCAAGCTGACTCCTTGCCGACTGAGCTACCCAGGCACCCCCAAACATTTTTAAAGCTCTTCAGGCCTAAGCAGGAATTTCTTGATGTTCTTGTTTAACTGCATCATTGCAGGGGACTGGACTTAAAATGACTGAGGTCTTAGGGGCCTTTCCCAGTCTTTCTGACTGCTGCTTAGAAGCAGGCCTGACTGGAGCTGTTATAACAGCAATGATTTGAGGAGAGCACACATATTTCTAAACATCTGGGCTTGGGTATGAATTGCCACTGGAGAGACAGAAGGGAGGTCTTTTTGGATTTGTGTGCTTCCTATATTAGTTTGCTAGTGTTTCCATAACAAAGTACCACACACTGGGTAGCTTAAACAATGGAAATGTACTGTCTCACAGTTCTGGAGACTGGAAGTCCAAAATCAAGGTGTCAGAAGCTTGGGTTCCTGCTGGAGGCTTGTGAACGAACCTGTTCCAGGCCTTTCCCCTGGCTGGTGGTTTGCTGGCAATCTTTGGTATCTTTGTCTTGTAGAAGCACCACCTTGATCTCTGCCTTCATTTTCGCCTGACATCCTTCCTCTGTGCTTGTCTAATTCCCCACCCCCCCACTTTTAAAAAGATTTTATTTATTTATTTGACAGAGAAAAAGATCACAAGTAGGCAGAGAGGCAGGCAGAGAAAGAGGGGGAAACAGGCTCCCCGATCAGCAGAGAGCCCGATGCGGGGCTCGATCTCAGGAACCTGAGATCATGACCCAAGTCAAAGGCAGAGGCTTAACCCACTGAGCCACCCAGACACCCCTAATTTCCCCCTTTTTATAAGAATACAAGATGTATTGTCTTATAAGACCACTCTACTCCAGCAGGACCTCATCTTAACTACATCTGCCTTGGCCCTATCTCCGTTTTTAAATTTTAATTTTTTATTTTTCTTCTTAAAAGATTTTATTTATTTACTTGACACAGAGAGAGAGAGCACAGCAGGGAGAACAGCAGGCAGAGGGAGAGGGAAAAGCAGGCTTCCTGCGGAGTGGGGAGACCTATGCAGTGCTTGATCCCAGGACCCTGGGGTCATGACCTGAACCAAAGGCAGATGCTTAATGACTGAGTCACTGAGGAGTCCATCACCCCCATTTTTTTTTTAAGATTTTATCCTATCTCGGGGCACCTGGGTGGCTCAGTGGGTTAAAGCCTCTGCCTTGGGCTCAGGTCATGATCCCGGGGTCCTGGGATCAAGCCCTGCATCGGACCCTCTGCTCAGCAGGGAACCTGCTTCCCTTCATCTCTCTCTGACTGCCTCTTTGCCTACTTGTGATCTCTGTCTGTCAAATAAATAAATAAAATTTTTTAAAAAAGATTTTGTCCTATCTCTCTCTCTCTTTTTAAAGACTTTATTTATTTATTTGACAGACAGAGATCACAAGCAGGCAGAGAGGCAGGCAGAGAGAGAGAGGGGGCAAGCAGGCTCCCCGCTGAACAGAGAGCCTGATGCAGGGCTCGATCCCAGGACCCCAGGATCATGACCCAAGCCAAATGCAGAGTCTTTAACCCACTGAGCCACCAGGTGTCCCTCTTTTTTTTTTTTTTTTTTAATAAATAAACTTACCCTTAAAAAAAAAAAAAGACTTATTTATTTATTTGAGAGAGAGATCATGAGCAGGGGAAGGGGAAGAGAGAATCTCAAGCAGAGTCCCGCTGTGCATGGAGCCCAATGTGGGGCTCAGTGTGGGACTCGATCCCAGGACCCTGAGATCATGACTTGAGTGGAAATCAAGAGTCAGACACTTAACAGACTGAGCTACCCAGGAGCCCCTGCAACGGTTCTATTTCCTACTAAGATACTTCTAAGATACTGAGGATTAGGGTTTCAACAAAGGAATTTTGGAGAGGTGCAATTCAACTCATAAAATGCTAGCACTTCTCAATGAAGCTCATGACCTCAAACTTTTGAAACTTTCAGAATTTGCTGGTGTTTCTTCCTGTGGCTATTTTGAAGTTATAAGTCCATGGAGCCCTCCTTCCACCCTTCTTATCTACCTACTTTTCAATACTTCTGCCTTAGAATTAGAATCCTCTTTAAAAAATCAACATCTTGGGACGCCTGGGTGGCTCAGTTGGTTAAGCGGCTGCCTTTGGCTCAGGTCATGATCCCAGCATCCTGGGATCGAGTCCCACATCGGGCTCCTTGCTTGGCAGGGAGCCTGCTTCTCCCTCTGCCTTTGCCTGCCACTCTGTCTGCCTGTGCTTGCTCTCGCTTCTCTCTCTATGACAAATAAATAAATAAATAATCTTTAAAAAAATAAATAAAAATAAAAAATAAAAAATCAACATCTTTGGGGTACCTAGGTGGCTCAGTCATTAAGCATCTGCCTTCAGTTCAGGTCCTGATCCCAGGGTCCTGGGATCAAGCCCCATATCAAGCTCCCTGCTTGGCAGGACACCTGTTTCTCCCTCTCCCACTCCCCCTGCTTGTGTTCCCTCTCTCACTGTGTCTCTCTGTCAAATAAATAAAATCTTCTTTAAAAAATCACCATTTTAGGGGCGCCTGGGTGGCTCAGTGGTTTGGGCTGCTGCCTTCAGCTCAGGTCATGATCTCAGGGTCCTGGGATCGAGCCCCGCATCGGGCTCTCTGCTCCTCAGGAAGCCTGCTTCCCTCTTTCTCTCTCTCTCTCTGCCTGCCTCTCTGCCTACTTGTGATCTCTGTTTGTCAAATAAATAAATAAAATATTTTAAAAAAATCACCATTTTACTTTCTAAAGCTTCCAAACTCCTTTTCAGTCTTTTGATGACAGTATTGAGGTCTCAACATTTATTCAAAAAATTACTTACTGAATAGGCACTAAGCTCTGAGAAAACATAACAACCAAGATCCAGTCCCTACCTTCACAAAACTACTAAGTTGAGTGGATACCAGAGCATTTACTTTTATATATATATATATAAAATTATGTTTATTTTTTTTAATTTTATTAAGTTTAAGTAATCTCTACACCCACGGTGGAGCTCGAACTCACAACCTCAAAATCAAGACTTACAAGCTCCTCTGACTGAGCCAGCCAGGCATCCAGAGAGCCTTTACTTTAATTCTAATTTAATTTTAGAGCATGTAAGTCCTTGAACCCCACCCAAGCTTAGTTCCTCAACATCCTTTTAGAAACTGTAAGATCGTGTAATGCAATTCTTTGGGAACTTCAAGGCACTGTTGCAAATCAAATAATTTGGGACTCAGTACAATGACAAAATGGGAAAAAAGGTTTCTTGACTAGTTTCTTGTTGACACTCTGGTTAGTAACTGGTCTGACAAATTTGTGCTTACTACTTTTCTGTCATAAGGGTGTGTTTTATACAAGCTCATTCCTAAAAAGACCACTCGAGTTTTTAAAGAAGCATTTTTACCTCATAAAGGAACAACATTGCTCTCATCCTAGCGTGGTCTCTGTAGCTCCAAGGAAAAGAGATGTTCGCATGTTAGCCCAGGAAAAGGTGGGCATTAATGGTTGGGTACAGACTGCATAGACTCCAAAGATAGGAAATTAGCAAAGGTAAGCTTCATGAAACTGAAGGACCAGAGCCATTTCTCTTTTTCACGTGGAGTAAAGCTACGTGGTCTCTTCTTTGTATTTCTCTTCACCCCTCTCCTTATCAGTTTTCTCAGCTTATCCATGAACTATACACACTTCAAAATGGGGTACTTGCTCTGGAATCTACATGACTCCCCACAATTGACTTTTTCAGCTCCCAGGAAAGGAATCTGATTTGTCCTTAGGTTAAGAGTTCACTCTTGGTCCAATCAACAGTGGCCAAGGGGAGAGAGTACAAACATGGATGCCCAGGTCTAGCTTTTTGGCAGGGACTATGAGTGGGAACAATTCCTCAAGTGGACCATGGGCAACAAATCAAAGCATTTGATTTGTAGAGAGTTCTGAAGACTATAATGACCTAGTTGACCAGACTATTTTATTCCAAAAACTAGCTGGTGGATACATTTAGTTTGTTTTTTTTTTTTTTTTTTTTTGTTATTGTTATGTGTTTTTTTTTTAAGATTTTATTTGTTAATTTGATAGATGGAGATTAAAAGCAGGCAGAGAAGCAGGCAGAGAGAGAGGAGAAAGCAGACTCCCTGCTGAGCAGAGAGACGGGGCTTGATCCCAGGACCCAGGGATCACGACCTGAGCCGAAGGCAGAGGCTTTAACCCACTGAGCCACCCAAGTGCCCCAATTTGTTTTTTTTTTTTTTAAGATTTTATTTATTTGAGAGAGAGAGAGAGACAGTGATAGTGAGAGAGTGGGGAGGAGAGGGAGAATTAGGCTGTCTGATGAGCAGGAAGCCTGATGTGGGGCTTGATCCCAGGACTCTAGGATCATGACCTGAGCCAAAGGAAGGAGCTTATCCAACTGAGCAATTTAAATCTGTGAACAATTTAATCATAGGTATCATTTCTTTTTTTTTTCTTTTTTAAAAATTTTATTTATTTATTTGACAGAGAGAGATCACAAGTAGGCAGAGAGGCAGGCAGAGAGAGATGGAAGCAGGCTCCCCACTGAGCAGAGAGCCCGATGCGGATCTCGATCCCAGGATGCTGAGATCATGACCTGAGCCAAAGGCAGCCGCTCAACCCACTGAACCATCCAGGCGCCCCATGGCTATCATTTCTTAAGCTCTCACCCTAGCATCTAATTTAATCTTCACAGCAAACCACCCCAGGTAGACATTATCATTCCTGTTTTAACAGATGAGGAAGAGAGGCTCAGAAAGGTTAAGTGAGAAGTAGTCAAGTCACAATGAATTGGTATTGAAACCTGGATTTATTTGACTCCAGATCCTGTGCTCTTCACTTCTAGGGGTATAGGCTAATGTTATTGTGGTAAGAAACGATTTTTTAAATTTTTATTCTTTTTAATAGAGAGAGCAGAGCAGAGTGGGGAAGGGCAGAGGGAGAGGGCGAGAGAGAATCCCGAGCAGGCTCCATGCCCAGCGCAGAGCATAATGCAGGGCTCCACCTCATGATCATGACCTGAGCTGAAATCAAGATTCGGTCGCTTTCCTAACTGAGGCACCCAGGTGCCCTGTAAAAAAGCAAGTTTCAGCTGCTGAATAACTTCCAGTGAAGTTCCTTGATCAAGGGTACAAGTGGGACTTCACAGCCCCAGGCTCCAGGCTGTGGTTGCTGAAGACCTGATCTGCTAGCTGCTGTTGTTCTGTCATTAGGGGCAGTTTCTGGTCTCCTGGTTCTCCCGTGTCACTGGGATTGTGTAGGTTAAGAAGTTCCTCTTCACAGCTACCAACACACCTTAAATACCCTTCCCTGACAAACTTTGGCCTCTGTACCCCCTTTGCAGGTAATAGGAGATGACCCACCCCCCTCCCCAAGTTCAGAAAGAGAAGCACAACAAGGATTTCTGGTTCAGGGACTAAACTACCTCCTTTAGACTTGGCTTCTTTTCCATTAAGATTGAAAGTTGCAAATCAATCAGGAGAAAATTGCCCTCGGGACCGCTGAGCAGACATCTTCACTCAAATCAGGACCTGAATGTGTGCGTCAAAAGCATCTCACAGTCTCATTCATTGCCAACCAAGTCTCTGGGGCTGTCCAATTGATTTAGGAGCATTCACTCAGAACTAACAATCATGGCACACATCTTCTGCTGCTGGGCCAGCCCTCTGATTTCTACTTCTCACTCATTGGTCCAACGGGCAAGGTGAATCTACAGTGTAAAAAGGACGATGCTAATGAATGAACAACAGAGCTGCTGTCCTCCGCCCTCCAGGATCACCAAGACGAACAAACTGTAGGTACTAAAAATTCTGTCAGGTTTTGAAGGAGTTAGGGAGGATATCGTCATGGAACATCTACTACATGCCATTAGTTCATTGAATGTTCACAACTCTAGTTACTATCTTAAATATTAACTAAGATTCCGTTAATATCTTCATTTCTAGGCATAAACAATATTTTAGCTATGGAGAGTAGAATTTCTTAAATATAAAAATAAATAACAAAAGGTTTTATGAGTGTACCATTAGCTTTAAAACTGATTTCTCTCACAGAAGAGACCTGGAAAGAGTTCTCTGGCTGGGGTGGTTAAATGGTTATCACTCTCTTACTGTTTTACCCACTCTCATCTTCCATAAAATGCTTTAAGCACACTGTCGTGGTCAGACAGATCAGGATTGAAATCACAGCTCTTACAGTCATCAGGAAAATGAATTCCCTATAAGTATTTCAGACAGAGGGAACTTAATACAAAGAATTTAACACTGTGGCCACTCGGGTGACAGAAGAACTTTAAAGCCAAAACGGGGAAAGTGAGGTAACTCAGTGGTAGTGAACCACTACCACACTGGTTTGGAGGCCAAAGGAAGGCCCCCAGAAGCTGTCAAGGCAGGAATACTGGCTCCTTCTATCCTCAGCCCTCCAATCTTGTACAGTGGCTACCATTGGCCAAACCCAGCCAAAATCCAGCTGACAAGGGAGCCTGGGAAATGCAGCCTGATGGGAGGTGGGATAGGGGTAGGGGGGTGGTCCACCTGTGACACAGAATATCAGAAAGGGGACAATGGATCTGAGGGTAAACAGGCAAATGATCGGCCCAGCTCTCGCTTGTTTCAAATTCCTCCTTCATAATAAATGATTTTTAAAAAGATTTTCTTTATTTGTCAGAGAGAGAGATTAAGAGAGCACAAGCAAGGGGAACAGCAGGCAGAGGGAGAAGCTGGCTGCTTGCTGAGGAAGGAGCCAGATGTGGGACTTGATCACAAGACCCTGAAATCATGACCTGAGCCCAAGGCAGAGGCTTAACAGACTGAGCCACCCAGGCCCCCTATAATAAATGATTTCAATCCCACGGGGTTGTTCTAAGAATTAAAGGAGCAAATCCAAATAAATGTTAGCATGCTTCCTGGCACCTAGAACGGAGTTTACTGTAATGAATTTTGCCCTAGATAGAAAAACTAGGATTCAGACAGATTAGGTAGTCTATTCAAGGAAAGAGCGTGGGAGCTGGGAGATGGCTGTGATGTTGGGGAGGTCACTTCATTTCCTCCAGTCTTCATTTCTTCCTTCTACCAATTAACTCACTGCGGCTGAGGGGATTCCTTCTTTCTGCAAATATTTCCTGAGCACCTGCCTCGTTCCAGGCTCTGTGGGTGCAGGCCCACACTGCCTCCCCACCCAGAGTTTGCAAGCTGGTCAGGAGAAACACACTGACCAGGAAAGTCGCACAGATCGCACACATATCATGAGACTGTGATAAAGGCTAAGAAGAAATAAGTGCTGGTAAGGGTGGGTTACAGGATGGCCTGGCCTAGTCTGGGGAGGTGACTGAGGTCCACCGGGCCTGATGGATGAGTGGCAGTGGGCCCGGTAAGGGGGTGAGGAGCAGGGTCAGAGTGAGTTGGGAAACTGCAGGAGGAGCTCCCCCGCAATGCTTGAACGGTGACCCAGCATCGTAGTGCTCGCTGCCTTGCTAGGATCAGGCCATGACACTTCCCTGAGATGACCTCCGGCCTCCCACGCCTCGCACCCAGCGTCTTGCGGAGACTCTCGGCCGCGCAGCCGGTGGTGCCCTCCCCGCCACAAGCCCTTCCCAGCAGAGCACCGCGTCCGGCTTTAGCCGCGGGACCCAGGCGCAGCTCCCCCGCTCTGCCGCACCGCGACCCGGGCAGCCACTGATCCTCAGCTAATGCGTATCGAATTTTTGTTGAATTCGGCCCCGGGCCCGCGCAGAGCGCGCGACGGCGGCGCTGCCAGAGCCTCTTAATTCCCTTTGCATCGATCCCGCCGTTAATGACATAACCTTCTCCCCTAATTAACTGACAACTGCATTAGGCGGCTCGCCTCCCCGCACGCTGCCTGAGGCTTTGCCCATCGCGGCTCCACCCGCGCCAGGGGTGGGAGAAGCCCGCGCCAGGGGTGGGAGTGGGGAGCTGCCGGTACCGCCCTAACTAAACCCAGGGCCCTGCCAGGGGCATCCGAGGTGGGGGATAGCGTTTCAGGGTTTGAATGTCCCTGCCATCCTGATCGGTCAATAACCATTTGCATTGTTTATGCTATTGTTGTCTACTTTATGCCAACACTGGGCAGAGCACTTAACATGCTTCAGCTTGCTGGTTCATTATGACGACCCAAAAAGGGGATGGAGGAACTTGGGGCTCACAGAGTGGAGGAACGTAGCAATAACCAAGGATGTTCAGCAAGCTACTGAGGGAGGTGGGACTCCCACCCCTCCCTACCCAAGCTTGTGACCTCAACTCCTAAACTTTCTATCCTCCGAGGTATAATTTAAACTGGATTTAAATGTGAAATTTAATTTTAAACTAAATTTAAATGTGAAATATACAAAATGCGAAATGCTTAGCCGACTAGCTGGCAGATAATGAGCACTCAATATTTATTTTCGTGTAACTTATTGAAACACTGACTGGGGCTTGTTCTCCCTTGCTTCCCCTCACTGAATGCCCTTCTCAATCAAACGGTAGATTTATAATCCTCCGGGCCATAGAGAAAGCAGAGGCAGCTGCTGTGGTCTCTTACCCAATATAGGGGTGTCAAACTGTGTACTTCGGTGTAATTTACAAAGGATTATTCCTCCCTCCCCTTCACACACACACACACACAGGCACAAACAGAAATATTACCTTTAGTTCTGTTTAAGATATGTCTTCTACTGCCTACTACATGCAACCAGTATAGACTAGGGGGTTTGTGATAATGGGGTAAATCTGAGAAGGATCTTTTCACATGTTTTACAGATAACCGAAATGATCCACATGTCACTGTTTTACTCTGATTCTCTCTGCAACCTGGTTTCTGGTCCTCTATTTTCATGTTGTTGTTAATTAAAAAAAAAAAAAATTCACTTATTTATTTGCGAGGGGTGTGGTAGAGGGGCAAAGGGAGAGATTCTCCAGCAGACTTCCTGCCTTTGGGATCTCTATGGGGGCTGGAGGCTCAATCCCACAACCCAAGAGATGGTGACCTAGCCCAAAGCAAGAGTCTTAACCTGAGTGGGAAGCAAGAGGCTTAACTGACTGAGCCACCCAGGTGCTCCTGTATTGTGTATCTTTAAAAGTCACCTCAAATCTCTTCTGGGACAAGGCAAAATATGAAAAAATATATATTTAAAATGAAATGGGTGAAATAGCAGTTCAAGCATTTGGCCAATATTCATTAAGTTGAATTGGCATTTCCAAGAGAGGAAGCTGGGGCTGAGAGCAGCTCATGGAATTGTTCCAGCAGGACAACAAGACTTCAGGACTAGGACCCCTCCGTCCATACTGCAACCATCACCTCCCCTCTTTTCTTGTACTTACTAAGGGTCACTTTCCTCCCACATGCCTGACATCTCCTACTGTCCACTTCTTGCCAGAGAAACCTGGATTCAACAAGTCCCTGATACCCAACACCAAAGTAAATATTAGATCATATATTCCTGGCCAGCTATTTCCTCTTCCTCTCTGACAAATCTATCAGGCACAACTTTTTAGCAATAGTTATTTTCTAGATCAAGAGACTGAAGCTTCACAGGATTAAGCAATTCTCTTGAACCCCCCCACCCCCGATAAATAATTTTGCTGAGATTCAAGCCCAAATCAGGCTGGATCCACTTTCCATTGTACTCTTTTCACTACAACATGTTTTCTTGAACTAGAGAGCTGTGTTTCCTAATACAGGCTTGACATGTAATTCCTGAAGAATTAAGTGATCTGATTTGGCCTAGGAGGGAATTCTCTTCCCCTATAAGGGGTGGAGGAGGGTGATAGGGAGCCAGCCTGAATCAGATGGTCTCTTTCAGAAGCCACAAGGCGGCTTTGTGATAGAGGCTGTTAAAGGGCACAGGCAAAATCGGCCTGGGGCAAAAGTTGGGAAATGAGGCAAGCGTCCTAAATGCCAGGCCCACCACTGTTAAGAGGGAGGCTTGAGGGGGGAAAGGGACAAGATTGCCTCTCTCCAAACATCACAGTGTGTGATGTGCTTATCTCTTGAGTGTCCCTTCCTTCCTAAAACACTTCTGTTGCCCATCTCTGTCTATTGAGCTTCTCTTATCCTTTAAGGTTCTACTCAAATGCTGCCTCCTCCAAATGAAGACCCTCATAAATGGACTGTCCCTTCCTAAGCAGTCTCCTAGACTCTGGATCAAATGCACTTGCCAGTGATTAGCTGTGGGACCCTAGGCAAGAATTAACTTCTAGACATCTGCTTCCCCATCTGTAAAATGGGGATAACAGTGCCTGCCTTCGGAGGGCTGTGAGGAAGTTTCAACTGGATTATACACGTGAGATAAAATATTAACTATTTATTCATGGAATAAACCTCTATCGAGGAGCATGCAGAAAGAGAAAAGATTGTGCAGAGATGGCTGTTTTGTATATACAATGCAGAGACAGACGGGGAAAGAGGATTTTAAGTTTTGCTGTGTATTTTTTCCAAGAGATGGTGCAATAATTATTTAAATTTGCTTCAGATATTGTGGATGCCAGATTGATACCATGTGGAGACGAGCCCCTGAGGCAGCTCAGCTTTAAAAAAGATGTACATGTAAAGGTCTTAGTGCGCTGTTTGACACATACCAAGTACTCAAATAATTGTGTCTTTATAACTTGTCTGTCTCTACCACAAAACTTGTCTTCATCTCTGTGCCAACCTATGGCCTGCCCTACCTGGCTACCAGTGGGTGCTCAACAGGAGGAAGCCTCCTTAGGAACCCCAAAGCCAACCAAAGTCTGGGAAGACCATACTCCCAGAACAAACACCCTGATACTTAAGCTGACCACAGGAATGGAAGCAGGATCAGTACAGGAAGGGGCTCTTTCCTGTACCCCCCTCTGGGGGATGGGCTCTTCCTTTCTCCTTGCACTGTTCCCAGCCCAGACACAGGCTCACTTCATCCTCTCACCCCCACAGACTGACCTCTGTGTCCTGGGAGTCACCGAGGGGTCAAGGCACCATGGAGCTCCCAATGGCCAGGGATGCCAAGCATGCCAGGCCAGAACTCTTCACATCAGTTCTCCAGGATTCCTGCCTTTCACAATAGCAGCTCTGCAGTTGGATGTGTTTGTGTAGAAGACCCCTCTCCCAGGACAGCCAGGTGGGGGGATGAGTGATAGTAAGACCTGGGAGCACCTTCCCTCACAGAACTCCAGTCACAGCACACTACTTGTCATTATTTCAACACTTCCTGCACTTTCCAGTCTCTGTGTTTGCTCACTGTGGTTTTGGGGGGTGCCCTTCCCTGCTTTCTGCCGAATTAATCCTACTCATTCTCCAAGGTCCAGCCCAAATATCTTCTTTTCCAGGAAACCATATCTACATCCTAAAAGAGCTCCTCCCCCTTATCCCACACTCCTCTTCGTAGCCTCTGTTGTAATTCAGAACATAAGGTCTCACCCCAACACTACACAAAAGTGATTTGGATCAAAGATCATGCCTGGGAGTCAGGGAGATTGAGGTCTGATTCCTGCATCAGTCACTTGTCAGCCCTATATTCCTGGACAAGTTGCTTGGCCTTCTTAAGCCCCCGCGTAAAATGGGGGAAAAAGTGGGACCGTTCTGAAAAGTAAATGAGGTAATGCTCATTAAGCCATCAGCATCATGCTTTGCATACATGTGGCTCTTAATAAATGTGAGTTGTTAATATTTTTTTGGCTCTCTTCCACCTTTAGACCCACCCCCACAGTATGCCACTCAAGGCCTTGACCAGCTCCATATGTGAAAGAGGAATCTTACTGGACCAAGTCTCCCAAGTTCCAGATGTGAAGAGGCTTCCTCCTGAAAGAAGCAGAGATACTGAAAAGAGACTGGAATTTCTGACAACCGGGATCCCAGGAAAGGAAAGGGTGAGAGACCATGATTGTTGGTTGGATGGAATGTAGAGTTGAAGATGGAGAGTTATCAGCCAAAGAAACAGCAATGCTTTCATCAGGGGGGAAAAGTCTTTTCTTTTGCCCTCTATGTTCAGTATCTGGAAGCCTGTGAATTAAACTAACAAAAGGCAGATTAACAGGAGAAAAGACAAAACTTCTATTAATACCTACCTGCATGGGAGTTTACAGAAAAGAAGTGAAACTCAAATAAGACCCAGAGTTAGATCAGGTGTCTTATGTGCCCTTCTAACAAAGTAAAGAGGGTTTGGGGCCAAAGGGCAATAAATTGTAGAGAAGCGAGTAGGAAATATATAGGGGAACTAATGGAAGAGAAGGGCTATTTTAGGAAGGTCTGCTTATACAAACTCATCTTGGTGTTGACTCCCCATCTTCAATTACGCCCTGCTTTCAGGCTGTTAAGGGGAGGACACAAAACTCTTCCTGCATCTGTTGCTTCTCTACTGCCTTCAGCTCAAAATAATCTTCACGCCAAAGTGCCATATTTTGGAATGGCATACTCTGATCCCCTTCACTTTGCCTTCCTTTTCAACTGCCAGAAACAAAAATCTAGCAAAGCCTCTTTCTGCAGCCATAAAGAACTGCTACTCAGATCTAGCTCCAAGCGTACTTCTCAGACCCAAAGGACCACAGCAACTGGCATGTGTTCCTACATTCCCATCCCTTCAGGGATGGGAAAGCTTCAGGGTATCCAAAAAGGAAGCTCAGAGAAGATACTCCAAGGCCAAGAAGGAAGCCACTAAAGAAGCAAAGCTGGGCTTTGGGTGATTAAGATCCACCCCAATTCCCGGACAAGAGTCTATGCCTTTGGGGGTTCTGCTGAGCCACACTGTGTTCTCTGAGAAATGCCCTCCACTAACTGACCTGAGACCCTGTAATTACTTTAGTAGTATGTGGCTCTGTTTCCTTTACCAAGCTGGTAGGCCTGGGACTGTACCTTGATCCAGGAAGGCCAGTCGAGATCCTGTGCACAGACAATCAGATTTTCTGTGAATTTGGAACTAAGATGGGAGATCATTTAAGGTGAATTCGCTAGACTTGTAAGGTCATGCACAAGAAGCTGGTCTTCAGAGAGAATGAAGTAGATGGTTCAAGATGTCTAGGCCTTCAACAGAGGGCCAATCAAGACTGGCTCCCAACTCACCATTCTCAGTACAAGGCCTGGCTGAATTTCCTGGGATTGGAGTACATGACTTATCCCTTTTACTAGGTAATTCCAATGATTCTGTTAGCCAAAAGATCCCTGACTAAGACACTGACTTTCTTTGGGGTGCCTGAGTGGCTCAGTTGGTTAGGCAGCTGCCTTTTAGCTCAGGTCATAATCCTAGAAACCCAGGATCGAGTCCTGCATCAGGCTCTGGGCTCAGCGGAGAGTCTGCTTCTCCCTCTGACCTCCGCCCTCACACCCCCACCATGTTCTCTCTCTCATTCATTCTGTCTCTCAAATAAATAAATAAAATCTTTTAAAGAAATTTACTTTCTTTGACTCCATGTCTTCTTACCCAAGGTTCCTCAGACCAGAGATACAGACCCAGAGCTCTGGCTTCCCTTGGAGTTCAGAGTTTGAATAGTGAATGTCCCAGGGGCAGCCCCATCTAGAATTCAACCCACAATTGGAAGGAGACCCAGCACCATCACTCCCCTGCTCCAGAACACCTGGTACCCAGAGATCCCCTCCCAGAGGCAGTAACAGTAATACCTACTCATTACTGAATACTCATCCTCTATCAGATGCTGTACCAAGTATTATTTCCAGTCCTCAAAAGAACATGAATTTTTTTTAATTGGTTTTAAGTATTTTTTACTATTATCTAACTTAAATATACATAGAGAACAAAACGAGCATAAATCTCTCATGCTTATAAGCTTTTCTAGAAATAGAAAGCCAAAAACTTGCCAACCAAAACCATTAAAATTGATATAAACAATTGAGGTCCAGCTGTTAGAGTCCTGGGCTGCCCCTTCACCACAGTGATAGCCCATCAATGGTCAGGGAAAGGTCTTGAAAAATACTCATAACCTGGCACAGAGCAAAGGCTTGCTAAAGGTTTGTTGAATGAATGAATGACTGAATAGGTGAGTATGAAGATATTCACTTAAAAGACAGTCTGTTCTACCCCCAGACTGTGGAGAAGCCTGTAATTCAGCACTCGCTATTTACCACTGCAGCCCTTGGCCCTTCCCTCCTTGTTACCCAGGAGCTAGTCTAATGGCATTCACCATTCCACTCAGCCAGCACACCATTAAAAGCTTTTGTCCAGCCACTGTGCCCCCACCCCAGGTCTTGGCTCTGGGCCCTGGGCTCAGGGAGTGGTCTGGTTGTTTACCAGAAATTTGGACCTTCTTCAGAGAAAAGCACAGATGACCTATTAGTCTAATTCAAGCACTTAGCAAGGAATGACTGTACCATTCACACCCCCAGCCCCAGGCTAATGGAGCCAAAGCAAATGGAGAGGCTTTGCCAGCTCAGAGATCTTCCTGGGAGGGGAAGTAAGGGAAGGTCTACCCAGGGCCCTCACTGAAGTTTGCAGGGCTGCACGCTGGCCAAGCATTTCCTGGGAGCAGGGTGGACTATGCGGGGGAGGGGATACAAGAACATTTAAGGAGAGGCTTCCCTATTTCACCCACCATTCTGACAACAACTACACACATTCCACCCCCAGTCACCTCCTCACCACCTTAAAACTTGGTTGGGAGAAGAATGGGAAGACAGTCAAAATATCCATCTGGTTAAATAAACCACATATGAAGGAATACACATCCACACAAGTCTGTGTTCTGCAGCTGATAAAAAGGGTGATGCAGTTCGAGCTCCATTTAGGCATGCTGAAAGGTATCTGTGCCTCACACAAGGATACCCCATTTACATAAAATTATACATACCCACCAATTCTCATGTGCAGATATGCAGAGAGCATTCGGCAGTTTGTGGGTGGGATTTTAAAGATTTTACTTTCTTCTTTATAATTGTCTGTATCGTCCAAATCTACAAAAACCACTTACTATAATTGCTACCTTTATTCAATTCTTACTATGTGTCAGTCCCAATGCTTTCACATGGATTATCTCATTCCTTATGAACTGGGTTCTATGCTTTTTTGTGTTACAGATGTAGATAGCGAGGTCTAGAAAGGATGAGCCTGAGGTCATATAGCTAGTAACTGACAAAGTCAAATGTTGGAGAATGAATTAATGCATGTAGTAGGAACTTGATAAGTGAGGGTTATTATTATAATAACTCATCATACTACCTCCTTCTTCTTGTCTTGTCTACACCCCTGCTATGGTATGTAAAAGACTTGAAACAGGATCTGAATTATTACTTCAGAATCTCCTACATCCAGCACAGTGCCTGAGAGCCAGCCCTCATGAGATCCTTATGGAAAGAATGAGTGAATGAATTAATAGGCAAACATCCACAGCTCTATAAATATATTTTCCCAACTACTTTGTTTCCTTATCCCAACAGGATTGCAAATGAGATCAAGGGCCAGTCTCTCCTTTCCTCTGGCCCCCATTATGGTCTGGAGCAAACAAAAAACGTGCTCCATAAATGTTTTGGTAGGCTAAGGACACTCCCCTCTTAGCTGCTGTGGCAAATCCCAGACAGTATTCTAGAAATAGCTGGATCTGGGACAGATACAAAGTCAACAGCTTCCCATAAGCTGTCTGTTCTTCCAACTCCATGTCAAGTACACAGAGAGGTTGAGAGACTTGCTGGAAGTCACACAGCTTCCGGTGGCAGGGTTGCTGTCTCACTTGGCCTCTACTCTTGTGTCCACAACACCCTTAATTCTGTATAAATTCACAATGTGAGAAAGTAGGAAAAGAGCAAAGTCTTTAAGACAAATATTTAATCATGATGCAAGTGGCTGGGAGTACTTTGGGACAGGAGCAGGAAGAAAGCCAGACCCAAATGCTCTGGCTCCCTGATGCTCAAATGCTCTGCAGGATCCCCAGGAAGGGTAGGCAGCAGGTTCTCATCTCCTGCTGACAAAGGGGTAGGAGTCTTGCCCAAGCCTTCCTCACCATGGGGAATGTCTTTCTAGGTTCCCATCAGAACATCCAGCCCTGCCTACCTGGAGAATGCAATAGAGAATGACTGATTGGCTAGAGCCTGGGTGATTCTGGTGGGCAGAAGGAAGGGATTAGGAGAGAGCTTTGTAGAGGTGGTCTCCACCAAAAGATAGGACTAAACCATGGTCACCAAGTCCTAAGGAAGGGCAGCCTGAGTCAGAAGCAGAGGGATTGAGAACTCAGTCAGTTTCTACTATGGCCCCATCTGGAGTCAGCTGGATATGAGTGTGCAGCCAGGGTCGCCATGTTGTTTACTGCACCTCCTTCCTGATGCTGCTCTTTCCTTAGCCCTTGCAGGCTGCGGGTCAGGCTGGGTATGGTAGAGGGCAAAGGGGCCCAGAGGAAGTCCAGTTACCAGAGGCTCAGGAACAGAATCAAGGGAAGCGTACAGAAGAAAAGAGAGGACACCCATGGCTGTGGTCTCAGAGCAGGGTTTTTGTTCTGTAAAAGAAATGGAATGGAGTCAGCTCTACCCTGTTCCTTACCTTGGCCTCAGTCAAGGCCTTGCCCCCTCCCCTGAGGTATCCATTAGAGGTCTATGGTATTCATGACCACAGAGAGGTCACACCCTCTATCCCCTTCTTTGGGTTTCCTCCAGATAGTCCAGTAAAGGTAAGACGTGTGTAATAGAGGAGGCCCTACCTGGCGCTCCATCACAGGAAAGGTGGAGTCTTCCCAGTCCTGAGAGAAGAGTTGGCTGTGAAAACGCATCTTAGCTGCAATGGCCTCCACTGAGGAGAGGAGAGAAGGTAAAATGCAAGCAGGCAAATGACAGAGATTTCTCAGGCTCCCATGGAAGGGACCCTGGCATATAGCAGGGCAGCGGGGAGTGGGCTATTGTCTCATTCTGCTTGCTTATTCCTTGAGATAGAGAGTGTCCCTGGGGCCAAGACAGATGGAACAGGAAGCTTGGGGGTCGGTCATTCAGGGAATGGGAGAAGGAAGAAGGCCCAGACTGGAGGGGATGTAAACCTATGCTGAGGAGGGGGCAGAAGATGTCTGCAGCAGATGGATGGAACCAGGGTGGACCACTCTTTTCCTCTGCCTGGATCCAGCTGACAGACCCATGGGGGCTGGAAGCAGATGAACACACTCACTGAGGCAGGGGTTGTGGGAGAAGGATTCTTCCAGCTGCTCGCACTCATCCTGCAGGTTGCCACTACCTCGGCAAGTGCAACTTAAGGCAACACTGGTGTTCACATTGCTGACAAAGTTGGGAGTCATGGCAGTCCCTGTGGAGTGAAGAGAGGATTGTCAGGGCCTCGGCCGACCCAGACTCCACCCCCACTCTCTGACACTTGTCTCAGGACTGCTCTATCTGGGTTCAATCTCCAGAGCATTCTGACCCCCACAGCTGCCCACCCTGTGGGCTCCCTTCACGTGGCCCCCAGTCTCACCAATCAGCCCCATGTATGCTCGCAGACATCTGGAATGTTCTGTTGCACAGGTCCCTAAGATGTCCAGAGGATGGCAGTGGGTTTGAAAATCCACCAGGCGAGATCTGGAAGAAGGGAAATTTTAAGTGTCTTCATTGAAGGTCTGGTCTGCAGCCTTCCCCCTGGCAACCCCTTTAGCAGACATACCCATCTTCATGCCAGAGCCTCCTATTTTCAGGGCCTGGCCCAGGGCTTCCCCCTCAGTGAAGCCTATTCTTGTCACAATTAAATGCACTATCACACCATTCCTCACAGCATACCACTTTGAATATGGGCTCCATAATACCTAGCTATGAGATTTTAGGCAGCTTCTTTAAACTTAGTTTTCTCAACTGTGAATAGAAATGAAAACAGGACTGGGGCGCCTAGGTGGCTTAGTTTGTTGAGCATCTGACTCTTAATTTTGGCTCAGGTCATGATTCAGGGTCATGGGATCTAGCCCTGCATCAGGCAGTCTGCTCTTCCCTCTCCCTTTGCTCACCCCCATTCTCTCCCTCTCTCTGTCTCAAATAAAAAGTAAAATCCTTAAAAAAAAAAAAAGAAAACAGTACTTCCTCATGGGTTTTTGTGAGGATGAAATAAGAGATTGCATATACAGCATTTAGCATAGTGGTTGGTACATACCAAGTGTTCATTAAATGTCAGATATTGGGGCGCCTGGGTGGCTCAGTGGGTTAAAGCTTCTGCCTTCCACTCAGGTTATGATCCCAGCGTCCTGGGATAGAGCCCTGCATCGAGCCCCCCCATCCCCGCATTACACTGGGCTCTCTGCTCAGCAGGGAGCCTGCTTCCCTTCCTTTCTCTGCCTGCCTCTCTGCCTACTTGTGATCTCTGTCAAATAAATAATAAATAAAATCTTTTTTAAAAATGTCATATATTGGGGCGCCTGGGTGGCTCAGTGGCTTAGGCCACTGCCTTCGGCTCGGGTCATGATCTCAGGGTCCTGGGATCGAGTCCTGCGTCGGGCTCTCTGCTCAGCAGGGAGCCTGCTTCCTCCTCTCTCTCTCTGCCTGCCTCTCTGCCTACTTGTGATTTCTCTCTGTCAAATAAATAAATAAAATCTTAAAAAAATGTCATATATTGTTATTATTCACATAGATCCTATGATAGGTAAAGCTGGTTATCTTCAGGTGATAGAATTATAAGTGTGTTTTTTTCTGTACATACTTCTGTGATTTTCTTTACATTTTGCCAGGTTTATTTCTACGTCACTCCCACCCAAATGCAAATTCCTTGGAAGGACAGCTTCTTAGTCAACTAGCCCAGCACTTGCTACATAGTTAGCACAAGAGGTGGTGTAGCTGAACATTAGGCCGACTTCACTCCAAACCTCCTGACTTACTACCTGGATGA
Source organism: Mustela lutreola (assembly GCF_030435805.1). Classification (NCBI taxonomy): domain Eukaryota; kingdom Metazoa; phylum Chordata; class Mammalia; order Carnivora; family Mustelidae; genus Mustela; species Mustela lutreola. The sequence continues at coordinate 76,355,532 of NC_081294.1, forward strand.
ACCTCAACAAGCTGTGTAAACTTTCTCTGCTCCGGTTGCTTCTTTGTCAAGTGAAGATGATAGAAAAAAACAATACCATCTATCTTACAGGGTTCTTGACAGTTTACATGAGTTAATACATAGTAAGCACCTCAAACAGCCCCTAGTCCCTTCACGTGGCCCCCAGTCTCACCAATCAGCCCCATGTATGCTCGCAGACATCTGGAATGTTCTGTTGCACCTCAGTAAGTGATGGTGTATCAATGATTGAGAGCTTGTGTGTAATATTTTAGAGAAGAAGGAAGTGGGGCTCAGAGACATTAGGCTCAAGGTTACAGAGAAATAAGGGTTAGAACCAGGCTGCAAAACAAGGTTGGGGTGACTCTTGTTGTCAGTAAATGCTACTTAAATGGATGATAACTTCAGTATGATGAGTGTTTTATCCTGAAGAGGCAGAGGAAAGCCAGATCAGAATTTCTGCAGAATATGTATCAAACATCTTACAAATCGTCATGTACTTTGATTTGGTACTGGCATTTGTAGCAACATGTCCTAAGTAATAATTAGATTTGTGCACAAAAATGAACAAGGGTGATATTTATTGTAGCATTATTTATAGCAATAAAGAAATCAACTAGGGCGCCTGGGTGGCTCAGTGGATTAAGCTGCTGCCTTCGGCTCAGGTCATGATCTCAGGGTCCTGGGATCGAGTCCCGCATCGGGCTCTCTGCTCAGCAGGGAGCCTGCTTCCCTCTCTCTCTCTCTGGCTGCCTCTCTGTCTACTTGTGATTTCTCTCTGTCAAATAAATAAATCTTTAAAAAAAAAAAAAAAAAAAAAAAAAAAAAAGAAATCAACTAAATATCCAGCAATAGAGGAAGGATTAAACAAAGTATGGGGCATCCATAAAACAGAATACAATGCAGGCATTTAAAAATCAAGTTGTCCAAGGATAGTAAAAGACAAAATAAGCACCACCATTTATTGAGCACTTACCCTGCATAAATTATGCAATTTAACTCTCACCAAAATCCCGTGAGATCTGTATTATTATCCCACTTTTTACAGAGGACTAAGAGGAACGCTAGGTTAAGTGATGGAGTTTTAGGTTCAAGTGATGGGCTCAAAGTCACACAGCCTCAGATTTTAAATTCAGATCTGACTCCGGAGCCTGTGGGCACTACTATCCTATACTGCTTCCAAAGAAAAATGCCCATGAGATATACACATAAATTAAAAAAAAAAAAAAAAGGTACAAATATATTTCTAGAATATCGTTTTGTTTATCTGTATACAAAAAAGGCTGGAAGGAAACCCTCCCCAAAGGATGTAGATCATCTTCAGGTGATGGATTTTGAGGGCGCTTTTGTATTTTTTATATTTTCCGAACTTTTTGCACAAAGGTTTCTTGGTTTTTTTGTTTTTGAGAAAAGGGTTTCAGGAAATACTGAAGGGAACTACGGGGTGAAGTCTTTCCACGGTCTCTGGGCAGCAAACCCAAACCCGCACAGAAAGGCAGCCAGCCGGCCAGGAGCGGTGTGCACGTTGCCCTCGCCCACCCTGCCCGCCCACACCTGGCACCAGCACCTGCACAGCGGGTCAGAGATGCAGACGCGCCGCAGCTCCAAGCAGTTGGGGGCCCCCGACGGCAGCGCGCAGCTGGGAGCGATGGTGTTGCGCCTGCGTTGTCCGCAGCCCTGATCGGCCGGTGCGCACGGGCACAGCAGCAGGCCCTGAGAGTGGGGCTCCGACGCCTTCTCAAAGAAGGCGCGGAGCTGCCGGAGGCAGGTGGGGCGTTGGCAGCGGGACCCCGAGCACGCCTCCCCATAGGCCTTGCGCAGCCGGTCACACTTGTCATTAAGAGTGCACAGCATGGCGAATTTGAGGCAGAGGTCTGAGTCTGGGGGGAGAAGGGCACCAAGTCACCAGTCTTCCGTGCAAACGTGCAGCCCAGTTTTGCTAGGAACCCCTGCAACCCTCCGATTTAACAAGGACAGTGCTGGGGATAGGAGGAAAGCGAGGACTATCCCGAATACGACCACTACTAATCCATGGCTTTCCCCGTACCCATAAACTATATCGGTATTTGTTAGCTTTCCCCATCTTATTCCTCAGCTTGCCTAGGTATAATAGTAATAATAATAATAATAATAATAATAATAATAATAAATAAAAGGAACAGAAGCTATCTATTTATCTATCTATCACACTTACTTATCTAGAATTGAAGTGGCCAGAAAGCTCACCTGAAACTCCTTCCTCAGTCCCATGCAGTGAGTGAAGACATCTCATGGTGGAAACCATTATCTAGAGATCCCATAACATTCTAAAGCACTTTCTGAACCACAGAAACGGATGCAACCAAATTCTATTTAGAATTTTTGTTTTGTTTTGCATCAATTTTGCCCAGTTTTAATAACACCTGTCTGTCTTTAATGATTGATACATGCATAAAATCTCCCCATAATTCTGAGTTTTGGGAAATTATGGTCCTATTACTATAACAGCAATTCTAGCAGTCAGAACAATGGGGTGACTGGAACAGATTATTCCCAGATTCCTTGTAACTAAGAGTTTATCTATAAATCTCCATGCTTTTCTCTGAAAATTCTATTTCCGATATATAGGACTGAATGTACAACAAAGCTCACATCCTTCTCAAAAAGCAAGTGCAGGGGCTTCTGGGTGGCTCAGTGGGTTAAGCCACTGCCTTAGGCTCAGGTCATGATCTCAGGGTCCTGGGATCGAGTCCTGCATCAGGCTCTCTGCTCAGCAGGGAGCCTGCTTCCCTCTCTCTCTCTCTCTGCCTGCCTCTCTGCTTACTTGTGATCTCTGTCAAATAAATAAATAAAATCTTAAAAAAAAAAAAAAAGCAAGTGCATGCGTGTGTGCTCCTCCTTTCCAATTAACACAACAGCCCCACTTTCCTGAAAAACATGCATTTTAGTCCTTGCCAGACCGATGGCTCCCACCCGGAGTCACCCCTGAGGAGTCACATTCTCTCTCATCATTTTCCCTGCCCAACACCTCACCCATCCCATTAGAATGGTTTGAAAACAAGCAATTTCCTAGTCTTCAGGGACAAAAAGCTACTTTCCTGGCTGCCTAGAATAAGGGTAAATACTTCACTTCAGCATATTTTTTCTGGGCCTGCTGCCACTCCATCAAACCCTTTGTAGAGACCCATCTTTTGGAACCCAGGAGCCCTAATGGCCTCCCTTCAAATGCCTCCCTAATACCTATTGCTCTTTGTTGACTCATAAGATCACAGCATGCCTCCATCCTGACAAAATGCTTCTTTAGTTATCTGGCAGACTAGAACTCTCCCCCAACTCACCCTCTAGTTTGTGTTCCCCACCAACAACCCTTCCTCTAGGGTCCAGGCCCACCCCTCGTGCCCCCGCCCCAGCTTGCTGTCCACACCTGGTTTGAGCATGTTCAGTTTGCTGAGATCCATTTTCCAGGGTTTTCTGGTCACTGCGTCTTCATAGGGGGAAACATCCAGTTCAAAGTCACCTAGAGACAAGGTGACAAGAATCCTGAGGACTGGGCTGGGGGGTGGGAGCAGGAGGGACTGGGCCTGCTGCGTCAGCCCTCAAAGCCCTGTGGAAAAAAGGAAAAGCACAGCCTCTACCTAACTAGTTGCAAGCTGTTTAGAGGTGAGAAAAAAAGCAAGACCATAAAGGTAGAGGCTGGGCTCAGTGAATTCACTGGGTTTAATGATAATAACAAAGCTACTATTTGTTGACTACACTGTGCACTGGGCACCACGGCATCAGTGAAGAAGAAGAAAAAAATTCAATCTCAGACCTCCTAGCTGCTTTTGGGTAGAAAAGAAGAAAGAAGCTGAGAAAGGTTAAGTCACTGGCTCAGGCTCACAGAGGCTGGGACTTGAAACCTGGACAGATACCAGAGTTTCAACTCCTAACCACTACGCATAGGGCCTGTGCGTACATAAGCAGGCAAGGGGATTGTCTTGTTTTCTCTTACTGTTGAGGAAGGAGCTATAGTAGACTCTGTTCTAGGCCTGACCATGTACCTATGGAGATGCATCGCACACCGAGGAAGTGGAAGTGAGGCTGGATCCCAAATTGAACCTGAATGAGAAAAGCAGAGAACTCTGGAAGAGACAATGATCTCAGAGGAAACATACCTTTCCCAGTCACCCTCAGGGTGCTGTGGGCTCCTTAAGAGGGCATAATAGGTCTTATAAAGTCATTGCATAACTCATACACATGGTAGGTACTCAGTAAGCATTGGCTAATTAATCTTGTTGGAAGACAGGGGTGAGAGAGTGCAAGGGGTCACCCAAATTGCCTTTGAGAAAGCATCTTTAGGAGGGAAGAAATATGGATGATGTCAAGAAAATTGGAAAGGATGGTCTGTATATTTGGGAAGACATGAAAGCTCCCAAGGGAAAATTAAGGAAGGCAAAAGGATCCAGGGAGAAGTCTCTGGGGAAGTTCTTTTTTTTTTTTTTTTAAGTTTTTATTTATTTATTTGACAGAAAGAGAGAGATCACAAGTAGGCATAGAGGGGTGGGGGAAGCAGACTCGCTGCTGAGCAGAGCTGATGTGGGGCTCGATCCTAAGATCCTGAGATCGTGACCTGAGCCAAAGACAGAGACAACCCACTGAGCCACCCTCTGGGGAAGTTCTGAAAGAGAACCAATTAGCACATGTGGAAGATAAGGAACAAAAAGTATGGTAAATTGGGGCGCCTGGGTGGCTCAGTGGGTTAAAGCCTCTGCCTTCCGCTCAGGTCATAATCTCAGGGTCCTGGGATCCAGCCCCGCATCAGGCTCTGTGCTCAGCAGGAGCCTGTTTCCTCCTCTCTCTCTGCCTGCCTCTCTGACTACTTGTGATCTCTGTCTGTCAAATAAATAAATAAAATCTTTTAAAAATATATGGTAAATTTACTACTGTTTCCAGTTATATAATGGCTACCCACCCAGAGGACTGTACACCATGGCCCTCTCACCCCTTTGCCATGTGACTTTCAGGCTCTCTATAAGAGTATACCTCCACACCCTACTGTAAGGGTCACCCATGTGACTTGCTTTAGTTTGTGGATTGTGAGCTGAAGTGACATAAATCACATCTGAGGTGGCATTTTAAGAACCATCACATTGTCCTGCTGCTGTTCTTTTCCCTTTACCAGCCTGGGTCCTAGAAAGAAGACAGGTAGAGAAAAGACAAAGCTAGCTCAAGGAACCCCACAGCAGATGTATAACATGAACAAAAATGAAAGTTTTGTTGTGGAAGGCCATATATGTGGGGGTTGATTGGTTTTTATTGCAGCATAAACTAACAAATTCTTATTAAAAACATAACTGGTGGGGCACCTGGGTGACTCAGTGGGGTAAGCCTCTGCCTTCGGCTCAGGTCATGATCCCGAGGTCCTGGGATCGAGCCCCACATTGGGCTCTCTGCCTAGCAGGGAGCCTGCTTCCCCCCTCTCTCTGCCTGCCTCTCTGCTTACTTGTGATCTCTGTCAAATAAATAAATAAAATCTTAAAAAAAAAAAAAAAGTAACTGGTATCTAGAAGTGAGTACGGCAGTAACAACAAAAAACCTAAAATGTGTGGTTTGGGCGTTGGGACTGGGCAGTGAGTGGATGGTGAATAAGCTGTTCCAGGGGTATGGAATATGCAGTAGCAATGCATTTGGTAAAATTGTTGCCTGCAATAACCTGGAAGAAAGATGTACTGAATGAGATTGTGCTTTAAGGAAAAGAAGCTGAGAAGCAGAAGTTTCTAATATGTCTTGATTGCTATTGCCTGCATTTTGCAAGGTACTACAAGAAAGATAAAAGATCAGAGAAGTGACCAGTTTGCAAATAGGGAGCAAAAAGAAAAACAATCCAGAAATTTGAGGATTTGTAGGATTAAGAGATGCAACTGCTTTTGCATACTTTTTATTCAAATAGTAAAAGATAAAATTGAGAGATGCTTTGAGTAATAAGGATGATTACAACTCAGCCCTAGGGGAAACACTAATTCAATGATATGGCTATCATGCTCTTTGTGGAGATCTCTCAATGATTAAGATGGTATCAATAAATCCTGCCAGTTAGACAAATATGTTTGGAGAAAAAAGACTAGGGTAGTGGCTCTCCCACAGAAGCCTGGTAAGAACAAAAATGCTTCTAATTAGGTCTAGAAAGAGACACGTCTTGAAAAGAATTTTTGGAAAGGCTACTAGCACATGAGGTGACAGAAACCAAAGATATAGAAAGCAATTAAGTTTTGAGAGAGCTGTATTGCTAAAAGCCACCAGCCTGGATTCAAATAGATTCTACTGGAGCCTTAAAAGTCCCAGCATTCCTCAGGTAGCAAGCAAGCAAGCAGAAAATGGTGTTCACTCCTCAAGGAGTTGGGAGTCTCCACAATCCTTCTCAGACATGGCCAAAGAAAATAATGGGAAAGGAAGGACCTGCCAGGGTAGGGGGGCTGGGCCAAGAGCCCTAGAGAACAATAGATAAAGCAACTCTTCTAAGGAACAAAAGCAGATCCTTATTAAAGAGTAAAGCCTACTACCAAGAGAAGATGGCCCTTACAATGGTTATGTGGTGGGACCTCAGAACCACTATGAAGCAATGGCTGCTGTGTGCATCCCATTCCTCGCCTTCCTGAGAGTATTCGCTATGGTCTCCCATCGCTGCCCCACTGTTATATTCAGAGTACATACTGGAGGCATATGACCTGTCCTCTTTGTCCATAGGTAGCTAGATCAAGAGGAGTTATATCCAGACCTGACAGAGAAATTTTCCCAAGATCCTAGACTGGGAGCCTGATACACTGTTTGGCTAGAAACTTTAGGGTATCTTCCTTAGAAAGTGGGGTGATACGCATCTGACTGGCTCAGTTGGAAGAGCATGCAACTCTCTTGATCTGGGGTCATGAGTTCAAGCCCCATGTTTGGTGTAGAGATTACTTAAGAATAAATCTGAAAGAAAGAAAAGATGAAAAGGAAGGAGGTTGATACATTTTCCTTGTGGAAGAGAGAGAAATGAGTGTTTTAACCAAATAGTGAACTATGGTAGATTGTATAGTAGTACTTTGCCCTCCCTGTAAGATTATACATCCTCACTTATTGCCATGTGATTTTCAGGGTCTCTTATGGGAGTATACTTCCCCCTCACCAGGGAGGTCAGGCTTGGCTATGGGATCTGCTTTGTTCATGGAATGTGAGCATAAGTATTTCATGTAACGTCTAAGTAGAAGCTTTTAAAAACATCAAGCGATTCTGTCATTATTTATTTCCCTCTGCTGTAATCAAAGAACTTCCTAGACGGAGGCTGTACCTTCAACCTGGATTTGAAAATGAAGAGGACAGATGACACAGCTAAGACAGAATATGAGCGAGAACTAAACCTTTGTTTTACAAGTCACTGTTCTGTTATTTTGGTGTAGTCCTGTAAAAGTGGACTAATACCGAAAGCTGTCTCTGTAAAGAGTCAGAGGAAGGTCCTCTCTCTTTGGCTATTCCAGTGTCTTCTCTCTTACTGCATTCTGTCTGGTTAATGAGTATCCTTCCTGTTAAAGGCAGGAGCAGGACACTGCCCACCCCCACCCTCTCAGAACTTATGGATTATGTTTTATTTGGAATCTCTGAATGGGTTAAGACCATTCTCCTCCATGTCCTGTCCACACCCTTCTGCTCCATGAATTGCCCAGGTTGGGCCTCAGGCTGGTTCAGAGTTCTGCCAAGAGGCAGCTACATGTGACCAGGTAAGAAAGAGGGAAGAAGGGAGAAGAGAGGGCAGTGTTGTAGGTACCCAGAAGGATACTGTCAAGTCATCCCTCTACTTCTTACTGATGTTATATGCAGAGCTTCTTTACCATCCCAGTCAGAGTCTACCCATCTGGCCTATATTCTGCAGGATTAAATGACAACCCATGAGAGCCAAATTCCTTAACTTAGTTCATTCTATGATGGGGACCTCACCAAGGCTGCGGGCAAGGTGAACGGTCCAGTAGATGTCCAGGCAGGCAACTTGGTTCTTCATGCGGCGGTGGCATGTGCAGCTCATCAGAGAGCTATTCCTCAGGTGCTGTGCTGCCTCCCTGCACTCCTCAGGGACCAAAAGCTCCTGTGCGGGTAATGGGGTGCTTACACTAGAGGTGCAGGAATTCAGGTGGTGGTAGGCAGCACTGCAAATAGGATCAACCTGGCACTTCCTCCTGGCCTGGATACAGTTGTTCATCAGCCGGCCCTCAGTAGGAAGGGGGTCTGTTGTGGAGGGAGAAAGACCAGGTGAGGCGCACATGAGGTCAGAGTAGCGGACCGGGATTAACAAATTGCAAGGCAGGGTAGGGAGGATTCAAGACAAAACCTTGGGCAGGGGATGCCTGGGTGGCTCTGTTGGTTGAATATCTGCCCTAGGCTCAGATCATGATCCCAGGATCCTCAGATCAAGTCCCACATTGGGCTCCCTGCTGGGCAGGGAGCCTGCTTCTTCCCCTGACTGCCACTCTCCCTGCTTGTGCTCTCACTCTCTTTCTTTCTCTCTGACAAATAAATGAATAAAATCTTAAAACACACACACACACACACACACACACACACACACACACACACACAAACTCTTGGGCAGGAAAGTCTTAGGGTGGCACAAAAGCCTTTAGGAAGAAATAGGGAGAAAAGTCCAGCAGAAGTCAAGAATCTGTAGCTGTCACAATTTGGACAGAATAGATCAGATCCAAGAAGAGGTGGTATGAAGAAAGGCTCCTGGGAGAAGGAGGGGGATTACTATTTGAAGCTGAGCCTGGTGACCTTGCCAGGCACAGGGAAGAGGACCCTTGGCAGAGCAATGCATGGGCAGGGTTGTTTATCTATACACCAGTTGATGGACATTTGGGTTGTTTCCAGCCTTTGGTTATCATAACCAGAGTTGACAAACGTGCTTGGGAGTGACAGTTAACAACTCTGAAGCTTCCATTAAAAGTCACTTAAAAATATCTTCCAGGGGGAATGGGTTAGTGTTGGAGTTTGGGAGCTTTTATTGATTCTGTCACTCAAGAATACTAAGGCTGGTTATAGTTCAGCCCTCATGGAAGACCCTACAACCTAGGACTTAGCATCCCTATCAAAGGGTACCAGAACGCCATTATGTCATCATTTTTGCATGGTTAAACTTCTAGGAGTCATTTTTAATTCTTCTCTTTCCTGTTCAATCAAACAAGTCCTACCAACTCCACAATATATCAGGAAACTGTCCACTTCTCTCCACATCTATCACCACCTCCTTAGCTCAAACTACCATCAATTCCTGTTCGAACTACTTCCAAGACTCTTTTTTTAAAAATTTTATTTATTTATTTGACAGACAGAGACCACAAGTAGGCAGAGAGGCAGAGAGAGAGGGGGAAGCAGGCTCCCCGCTGAGCAGAGAGCCTGATGCGGGGCTCAGTCCCAGGACCCTGAGATCATGACCTGAGCCGAAGGCAGAGGCTTAACCCACTGAGCCACCCAGGCGCTGCCTTCCAAGACTCTTTATTGGTCTCCCTGTCCATCTTCCAAATTTATTCTCCCATACCATTCAGCCATTTTTTGTTTTGTTTTGTAGCTTTGTCGAGATGTGATTGACATTGTATAAGCTTTAGGTGTGCAATGTGATGATTTGATTCATGTACATATTGTGAAGTGATCAACTCAATAAGATTAGTTAATACATCCTTCACCTAATGTAACTACCATTTTGTTGTTTGCAGCCACCTTTTTGAATGACAATTTTTTAGGTTGGAAACCACTTTCAGTGAAATTCATGCAACATAAAATTAACGAGCTTAAAGGGCATAACTAAGTGACATTCAGTACATTCACAATGTTGTACAACCATCACATCTATCCAACTCCAATATATTCTTGTTATCCCAAAAGGAAAACCATACCAATGAAACAGTCACTCTATATTTCCCTCCCCTCTAGTCTCTGGCAACCACCAATCCTAACTTCTGTCTCTACAGATTTACCCATTTCTAGATATTTCATACAAATGGAATCATAAAATAGGTCATCTTTTATATTTGGCTTCTTTTACCTAACATATTGCTTTTTGTGGTTCATCTACATGGTAGCATATACCAGAACTTCATTTTTTACAGATGAAGTAATATTTCATTGTATGGCTAGCCCATGTTTTGTTTATCTATACACCAGTTGATGGACATTTGGGTTGTTTCCAGCCTTTGGTTATTGTGAACAGGGCTTCTCTGAACATTCATGTAGAAGTATTTGCTCGAATTCCTGTATAAAATTCTTTTAGGTATATATTTACCAGTCGAATTGCTGGGTCATATGGTAATTCTGTTTAACTTTTTGAGGAACCACCCAATTGTTTTCCACAGTGGTTGTACCATTTGTCATTCCTATTAGCATTGTACAAACGTTCCAATTTCTCCACAAACTTGCCAACTCTTGTTATTTTCTCTTTTGTGTTTTCTTTTAACCAGCCATCCTTACAGGTGTGAGGTGGCATATTACTGTGGTTTTCATTTGGATTTCCCTAAAGACTTATGATGTTGAGCATATTTTGTGCATTTTGTCATTTGTATATCATGTTTGGTAATAATTTTTCATTGAAGTACAACATTCAGAAACATGCACTAATCAAAATGTTCAGTACAATGAATTACAAATTGAATATACTGTGAAACCAGACCTCAGATAAAGAACCAGAACATTACCAGTACTCGAGAAGCCCTCTGCCAGTCACCAACCCCCTGAAGGAAACCAATTCCTTGGAAACCAATGTCTTGATTTCTAACATTAGAGATTAGTTTTGTCTGCTTTTCCATCATACAATATGTGCTTTTGGTGTCTTGGTTTCTCTTGCTCGATATTCCATCATACAATATGTGCTTTTGGTGTCTTGGTTTCTCTTGCTCGATATTATGCTTAGTTCACCCACACTTTTTTTTTTTAAAGATTTTGTTTATTTATTCATTTGAGGGGGAGAGAGAGACAGTGCACACAGACAAGCAGGGGGAATGGCAGGCAAAGGGAGAAGCAGGCTCCACACTGTGCAAGGAGCCTTGATGTGGGACTCAATCCTAGGACCCCGGGATCATGACCTGAAGGCAGATGCTTAACTGATTGAGCCACACAAGCATCCTCACACACACTATTAAGTATGGTTGTAACTATCTTATTTTTATTTTTCTTACTGTATATCATTCCATTGTGTGAATATAACATAATTCTAATGGCAATTGGGCATTATATGGGATCATCTCTTAAATACTATAAATGAGATCATCTCATTTCTCTGCTTAAATTCTTGCAACAGTTCCCATGCACTTACTTCCTAGCCCTCTCTTCCTCTCCCACTTCCTTTCACCCACACCAGCCTTCTTTCTGTTGCCACTGAATCAGACAAGCCTGTGTCAACCTTAGTGTTTTATCCATAGCCTTTCTTTCTGCTTGGAATGCTCTTCTCCCAATCTTCATGTGGCTGGCCCTTTCTGGTAATTCACTTTTCAGATTAAATGTCACCACAGAAAGACCATCTCTAACAAACCAATGTAAAATAACCCCCAAGCTACTCTACTACATCATTACTCCAAAACTCTGCATAGCACTTTCATCACTTGATCTTTTTTTTTTTTTTTAAGATTTTATTTATTTATTTGACAGACAGAGATCACAAGCAGGCAGAGAAGCAGGCAAAGAGATAGGAGGAAGCAGGCTCCCTGCTGAGCAGAGAAGCCCAATGTGGGGCTGGATCCCAGGACCCTGGGATCATGACCTGAGCTGAAGGCAGAGGCTTTAACCCACTGAGCCACCCAGGCGCCCCATCACTTGATCTTTTAAATTTGAGTTTTTATTGATTATCTCTGTCTAGACTTCCACATGTATCTTAACACTACTCTGTTGCCAGTGCCTAGTACAATGCTTGTTTTTTTATGAGTTTCTACTATTTAAGAGATAAACAAATAATAGAGTAATTCTGTGAGCCACCTCTGTAACTTCTCTGAACACCTTCCTTCTAGTTAGAATCAAAGTGCCAGGGCACCTGGGTGGCTCAGTCGGTTAAGCATTTGCCTTTAGCTTATGGGTCCTGGGATGGAGCCCCATATCGGGCTCCCTGCTGGGTCAGAGGAGCCTGCTTCTCCCTCTCCTCTCCCTCTGCCCCTCCCCATCGCTTGTGTCCCCACCCAAATGAATAAATAAAATACTAAAGAAAAAAAAAAAAAAAACAAAGTACCAAAATTAGGAGGAGCCTGAGTTTAGTTAGTTCAACCTTCTTTTACAATTGAATAATCAAGTAGATTACTTATTAAAATGCAGATTTCTAGGGTGCTTGGTTGGCTCAGTTGGTTAAGCAACTGCCTTCAGCTCAGGTCATGATCCCAAAGCGGGATCAAGTTTTGCGTCAGGCACCAGTCCCACATCAGGCTCCCAGCTCCACAGGAAGTCTGCTTCTCCCTCTGACTTTCTCTCCTCTCATGCTCTCATGCTCTCTCTCACTATCTCTCTCTCTAAATAAGAAAATAAATAAAAACCTTTTTTAAAAATGCAGATTTCTGACCTCATCCCAGAACTACTGAATCAGAGTCTCTGGTGATAATGCCTAGGAATCTGAGTTTTACCAAGTTCACTGGCAAATAGGACGCACCCTAAGAACTGGTCATACCCAATGCACAAACAAAAGCAGTATCAGTAGTATTGATCACACCTTTTGCTTCAGGATCTAATAAGCTTCAGCATGGCATTATCACTCTTTATTTAAATTTTTTACATTTCGCTCACCATGGATTTTGGGGGGAACATTGATTTTGATTTTTAGTGTAAGTGCTGCTGAAGCGAGCACTGATTTTGATTTTTTTAAATTTTTAAAAAAGATTTTATTTATTTATTTGAGAGAGTGAGAATGAGAGAGAAAGAGCATGAGAGGGGAGAAGCAGGCTCCCACTGAGCAGGGAGCCTGATCCAGGACTCGATCCTGGGACTCCAGGATCATGACCCGAGCTGAAGGCAGTTGTTTAAAATTTTTTTAATTTAAAAAATTTTGATTTTTTAAAAATACTACACTGAAGGGCACCTGGCTGGCTCAGTTGGTGGAGCCCCATGTTGGACCCAGAGATTACTTTAAAAAAAAAAAAAAAAACCTGAAATATATTTTAAAAATACTGCATTGGGGCACCTGGGTGGCTCAGTGGGTTAAAGCCTCTGCCTTCAGCTCAGGTCATGATCCCAGGGTCCTGGGATCAACCCCACATTGGGCTCTCTGCTCAGCGGGGAGCCCGCTTCCCTCTCTCTTTCTCTCTGCCTGCCTCTCTGCCTACTTGTGATCTCTGTCAAATAAATAAATAAAATCTTTAAAAAAAAAATACTGCATTGGGGCACCTGGGTGGCTCAGAGGATTAAAGCCTCTGCCTTCGGCTCAGGTCATGATCTCAGGGTCCTGGGATTGAGCCCCACATCGGGCTCTCTGTTCAGTGGGGAGCCTGCTTCCCCTTCTCTCTCTGCCTGCCTCTCTGCCTACTTGTGATCTTTGTCTGTCAAATGAATAAAATCTTTTAAAATAAATAAATAAAATAAAAAATACTGCATTAAAATACTTTTTATCTTGACTACTGTTTCTTGGTACCCCCCCTTCACTCATTCACCTTAGTCCCAGTTCTGCCTTCTCTTTCTTTCTTTCTTCCTTCCTTCCTTTCTTTCTTTTTAAAGATTTTGTTCATTTATTTGACAGACAGAGATCACAAGAAGGCAGAGAGGCAGGCAGAGAGAAAGGGGGAACAGGCTCTTCGCTCAGCAGAGAGCCCGATGTGGGGCTCGATCCCAGGACCCCAGGATCATGACCTGAGCCGAGGCAGAGGCTTTAACCCACTGAGCCACCCAGGCACCCCGTGCCTTCACTTTCTGAACTTTAGTTGCCCAAATGTAAGGTAAGGAGTTTGGATTAAACCAGTGTTTCTCAAAGGAGGGAAGAGATGCGTTAGGCCCCTTTAAGGGCTGTATCAGAATTTACAAAGGTAATGCGTGGTTCAAAAAAGCATATTTGGGGGCGCCTGGGTGGCTCAGTTGGTTAAGCAGCTGCCTTCGGCTCGGGTCATGGTCCCGGCGTCCTGGGATCGAGTCCCATATCGGGCTCCTTGCTCCGCAGGGAGCCTGCTTCTCCGTCTGACTCTGCCTTCCACTCTGTCTGCCTGTGCTCGCTCTCGCTTGCTCTCTCTGACAAATAAATAAAATCTTAAAAAAAAAAAAAAAAAAAAAAAAGCATATTTGATCATTACATATGTGGAAGATGAAAAAAGCTTTTAAATTTCAAAAAAAATTTAGGGAAGGCATAAGATATTTATCTTTACCAAAAGGGAAACAGGGATTTAAGCAGTGTGAGAAATACTAAATGTTTAAGAGGTTACTTCTGGTAGGTACCAATAAGTGCCTAATGAAAGAGATGTAACAAGTCTAAGCCTCATTGTTAAAACTGGACTAAATATTGAGTCACAACAATTGTCAGAAGTAAATCTCTCCTATTTCATAGCTGATGGTTCACTGAGTCTGAACAGAGGTGGATTTAGGAGCAATCACAGCTCAACAAAAGAAAAGTAGGGGCAATGTTAAATTTCATCATAACAAGGGGGAACTTGCTACATAACTGATTAATTAGGAAGGTGTTTAATGTTTACCCTGATCTTGATGTGCAGCTATACCATTAGGGTTAGTGAAATTTTCTGGGAAGTCAAATCAGACCAATGATACTTTGCTGCCCTGATTTACTGATGGAGTCAATCTGGACAAACCAGCGCTTTCCCTCTCTTCTTCCATACCTGTCTTGCAGTCAAGATTGTATTCCTCCAGTACTACTTTATGGCCCTAGCTGATGGGTCCATGTGTGATCACTGCCTCAGGATTTCCCCCACTCGGGCTCTATGCAAGAGTCTCATAATAAGATTCCATGCATTCATCCCACTCCCAAAGGTCATGGGCATGTTCCCTGAGATCATGGATCCCAGGCTACCATTGTCCGGGGAATGGCATGGTCCTAAAACCAGACCTTGAACTATATATTCCACAAAGTACCTTTTATGTATCTATAATAGGGCAAGGCACTGTGCTGAGCCATCATCCCCTGTAGCAAGTCTTCTGCTCCAATTAAAACAATAAAAATATGTCCTGAAAGGGGGGTGGGTGGAAGTAGGTTGGTGACAAGAAATATTCTCAAATAATGTTAGCAAGTTCTAGCAGCAGATTACAACCCTAATTTGTGAGAAGTCAGTTCAAACAAAAACTTCTCTTTCTTCATCTGTACCTAGAGTCCACTTCCCCAGTCCTTACAGGGAGTGGAAGACTTGAAGCCAGTGAGCAGCAAAAGGCTGTCCTGCTTCTGATTCTTCCCGCCTTCTAGAGATGCTGTCGGGGAAGTGGCCTGGGTGCAACTGTTCTATGTCTGTGCAGACGCTCCTCAAAAGAGGGACGAGGCGGGACTGGGTGGGGGGGGGGGTGGAAACGGGAGATGCGTGGGTGTCCCGGCCATGGCTGGCATTCAATCTATAATAGTTCAAAAACTGCATTATGCGTTCAAGGTACCTCCTTCCTAGCACCCTGGGCTTCCTTCCTCCGACAGATGGACACCTGTGACCGGCACCCGGTCTATGCTCCCCTTTCCTCCCCCTAACGCCCCGGCCGGAACCGGCCGGTGGACTCACAAACGACACTCACCGGCTCGGAGCCGCAGAGATACCAGCATCAGGAGCAGGAGCGCGGGCGGCAGTGTTCGCGGGTTTGGAGGACGCGCCATGGCTTGGTCCTCACGCCAGCCTTCCGCGTCCGAGACGCTGTGCCAGCGCCGGGCGCCGAGCTCTCCTCGCTCCTCGCCCAGAGGTTCTGCGATCGGGGCTCCTCCAACGCTGCCTCCCGCCCTTCCTCCCGCGTAGCACCGACACTCTCCCACCAGGGTCCTGGGCGCCGCCCTCCAACTCCGAAGCGCTCGGACGCACCACAACGCCGCTTCTACTCTAGGCAGAGGGCCGCGGGGGTGGGGATGAGCCAAGTTAGGTGCCCCGGCGACCGCGTGCAAGAGGGTGCTCTACCCGAGCCTGCCCACCTGCGCGCCGCTGCCCACTTCCGTTAGAGAATTCTGCCCAAGACAATTGCGGCAGCTGCCTCCGGAGAGTCCCCATCTCGTGGGCCCAAGTATTTACCAAGAAAAGCACCATTTCTTATTTGCTGGACCCCCACCCCCTCCAGGAACAAGTGAAATCTTATAGCAAAAGCTGGGCAAGTCAGCATAAGGGCAGTTTCACTTCTAGTATTTATTTTTCCTCTTAGAATTTGCACATCCATGCCTCCATTACCCGTTGAAGAACTTCAAGGGTAAGCTTGGGCTGTTACCATTAACCTATGATTCTGCAAATAAGTCCCAGACAGGTGAAATGGCTGTGCTGAGGACAGTCCTGCGGCCAGATCCCAGGACTTAACGCCAGACTAGCTTCCTCCAAAATTCACTGTCATGAGGGAGAGTGGAAGGATTAAACTCTGTTCAGGTTAGAGAATTACCTGGAGGAACGACAGGATTGCTGAGGAAGGTGGCTAGAAAGACCACTTTAGGAGCCTCCTCATCTTCAGGTATGTTTCAGAAAGCAACCTACTCTACTAAGATTAAACAGGGAGGTAGAAACACAGCTTTGCTCAGAGCCCAGGATTTCTACCCACAAGGGTAAGGGTATTTTGGGGGGGGTAGGGTTGATTCCCAAGAGCTCCCAGGGTAAAAACAGAGACACAATGACTTGGAAGAATAACTAAGTGCTTAGGAAGAGAGAGGATGATAAAAGGAAGTGGAGGGTTTCACCTCCAACCCCTGCAGCCCAAACCCTCTCCTCACTTGTGCAGAGGCCTGGCAGAGGGCCAGGAGGAGGGTATTGAGAAGTGCAATATAAACCTCTGAGATTTATTGGCTGCTGCTTCTGAATATGGCCAGCCTGCTGTGGCCTCTGGGGGGCATTTGCCGATGTAATCAGCCCAGAAAGAGTCATTCCAGCCAGGGGTGTAAATCACCCTTCACAAAGCTGGGAGAGAGACATGTGGCCCTAGATAAGGAAGGAGAGATGTGGCCTCTTGTGCCGTTTCCTCCCTTCTCCTGCCCAGGGGGAGCTAGTTCCTGAGCTGTAATGCACTTTAAATGGAGTTTGGTCTTCATTTTAATCTCTATCTGCCCTTCCAGTCTTCCAGGAGAGCTGTGAAAGTGAACATCTGGCTCCTCAGCTTTTATACAGGGCCTGATTTCCCCCAGCTCCATACTACCTCTGTATGTTAAGTCAGAGAGCTGTAGCTGGGCACAGATAGCCCCCACTGTCCACTCCACTCTGGCAATAGTTTCAAAATGGGATTTAAAAGCAAAGGGTAACTTGGGGCACCAGGTGGCTCAGTCAGTTAAGAGTCTGCCTTCAGCTCAGGTCATAATCCCAAAGTCCTGGGATCGAGCCCCAGCGTTAAGTCCACTCTCCCTCTCCCTCTGCCATTCCCCCTGATTCTGCTCTCTCTCTCAAATAAATGAATAAAATTAAAAAAAAAAAAAAAAGAGGCAGGGGCACCTGGGTGGCTCAGTGGGTTAAGCCTCTGTCTTCAGCTCAGGTGGTGACCAGGGTCCTGGGATCAAGCCCCACATTGGCCTCTCTGCTTGTGATCTGTCAAATAAGTAAATAAAATCTTTAAAAAAAAAAAAAAAAAGCAAAGGGAAACAATTTCAAGATTTTATTTGAGAGAGAGAGAGAGAGAGAGCATGCATAGCCAGGGGAGAGAAACTCAAGCAGACTCAGTGAGCACAGAGCCTGACTCAGGACTTGATCTTACAATATTGAGATCAGCCCTGAGCCAAAACCAAGAGTCAGGTGCCTAACCAACTGTGCCACCCAGGGGCCCCAACTGGTAACCATTTCAGATGGTTGGGATGCTAAGAAATAGCTGAAAGACCTATGAATCAATAGAGGTTGGGATGGGAGGAGTTAAGAGGTGTCACCTCTGCTCCAACCCTCCTTCAGCAAACAAGTCCAATCAAGTTTGGGTGGCAGGATCGGGTGAGAAAAGGCATGTGCTCAGGATGCATACTCTGAGTGTCCATTCAGTGCCATCCCCATGGAATGGACCGGGAAGGCAGGAACAAACTCAAACTGCTAGGCTGACAGCAATGCCCAATTCCACCTGTAACAGGCCAGCCTTTCTGTGAGAATGAGATGCTGGACCATCTTTCTGTCTGGGCACTGGAGTGGAGAGCCTGACATCACTGGGCCTTGGATGATGATTGGAAGCCAAAGGTAGGGGAGGGATGAGGAAGCCTCTGTAAATAATTATGACTCCAGGAGTTATATGGACAGCTCTTCCAGCACACCCTCTCCCCACCAACCACATCCCCTGTGACTGCCAACACCTGCTAGATAAGCAGCATTGCCTTTGGGAACCTTGTGGATAATGACAAATGAGCCTGTCCTTTCTACAAAGATGATGCTACTCAGCTATCATTCAATTCAGTAATGTCTTTTGAGACTGATTATGGGTTCAACTTTGAACCAGGTGCAAAAATGATTAAGAGACAAACCCTGCCCTGAGAGGCTTTGCAATCTGCTGCTTGGGCTCAACAGTCTAAAAACCTTGTATCTTACTCCATTTTCATTTGTAATCATGGTTTTCTGCCTTCTCTCAAGCCCTCTCTCACTGGAAGCTTTAATTCCTGCTGCTACCCTCACCTAGGGTCTTAGCAGTATGGTGAATAGTTATGAACACAAGCTTTATAGACTGCCTGGATTCAACTGCCATTTTCAACAAAGGCTGGATGACCTTGGGCACAGCACTTAATTTTTCCTTGCTTCAGTTTCTGCAGGAGTAAAATTAATAATAGTATCTACTTCATGTAACAGTTATCAGGATTACACAAGTATATAGTAAAGAGTTTCTCATCGTGCCTGGCACAGAGCACACAGTGAATAAATGTTATCATTCTAAGTAGCATGCAGGAGTTAATTTTTCTGTGAACTTGACCTGCTCCCACCACCAGGCTTACTGCCTTGGAGATGGAGGCTACAGTACCTTTTTCCTTTGCTAGTGGGCCAGACTGCATACAGGGATAGAAAAAAAGGGAACCATTCTCTACCTTGCCAGACTTTTGAGGGCAGGAACAGTATAATTGAATACCTGTGGTAATTAGAATTGACAACCCCAGATACACATTTAAAGGAACTGGTGTTTCCTCAACATTTGCCTGAACTGAATGGGGAAGGGGGAAATGTATTCTTCCATACCCCCTCCCACTTTATAATCCTAATGAGAAAAGGAAAATGCTCCTCCCTTCTCTATGCCAGAGGTCAGCCAGGTCCTGGACTAAGACTGAAAACCATGTTTTGTTTTTGTTTTTAAAAAAATGTATTGTATTTATTTGAGAAAAAAAGAGCAAGTGGGGGAGGAGCATATAGAGATGGACAAGCAAAAAGCAGACTCCACACTGAGACTGGAGCCCAACGTGAGGCTCAATCTCATGACCCCAAGATCACGACCCAAGCAGAAATCAAGAGTCAGAGGCCTAAATGACTGAGCCAGTCAAGTCAGTTTTTCAGGCACCCCCTGAAAACCTTTTTTTGTTTTGTTTTTAAAGATTTTATTTATTTATTTAATTATTTATTTGACAGGTAGAGATCACAAGTAGGCAGAGAGGCAGGCAGAGAGAGAGAGGGAAGCAGGCTCCCTGCCAAGCAGAGAACCCAATGCGGGACTCGATCTCAGGACCCCGAGATCATGACCTGAGCCAAAGGCGGTGGCTCAACCCACTGAGCCACTCAGGCGCCCCCAAAAACCTTGTTTTTAGAAAGAACGGTTTAGAAAGAATCTTCATTTCTTGACTTTATGTTGAACAAATACAATCAGTGTTAGTATAAAGCTAACCTAATATACAACACATGCCAAGGTCTCCCGCCTGGGGTCTTAGCCCTTAGTCTCATCTGTGGAGCCCAAGCAACCCATACAACCCTGACTTCTTAAGAATCTATAATTGAGGGGCGCCTGGGTGGCTCAGTGGGTTAAGCCGCTGCCTTCGGCTCAGGTCATGATCTCAGGGTCCTGGGATTGAGTCCCGCATCAGGCTCTCTGCTCAGCAGGGAGCCTGCTTCCTTCCTCTCTCTCTGCCTGCTTCTCTGCCTACTTGTGACCTCTCTGTCAAATAAATAAATAAAATCTTTAAAAAAAAAAAAGAATCTATAATTGAGGCTCTTATATATTTAACATCTAATACAGTGAATAGAAAGGCATACTACTCTTTGATGAGGATTTGGTAACAGCAAATCCATTCAGGGTATAGACACTGGAGCCATACTGCCTGGGTTCAAACCCCAACTCTACTGTTCATTAGCTGTGTGATCTTAAACAAGTCACTTTTTTTTTTTTTAAAGATTTTATTTATTTGTCAGAGAGAGAGCACAAGCAGCGGGGAGGGGCAGGCAGAGTAGACAGAGGGAGAAGCAGGCTCCACTTGAGATCATGACCTGAGTGGAAGGCAGCCACTTAATTGTCTGAGCCACCCAGGCATCCCTTAAACAAGTTACTTAATCCCTCTGTGTCTCAATTCCTTTACCTGTAAAATGTGCAAAATAGTAAGTGCCTGCCTCACAGAATTGCTGTGAAAATTAAATGAGTTTATACATATAAAATGAGTTCATAAAAAGTCTTGCATACAGTAAGCACCTGAAAAATATTAGTTACTATTATTATTCCTGAAAACAACATGAATCAAATCACAGGGCACCTATGCAAAGGGAGGACATTATAAGAATTATACAGGCAGCAAATGGAGCCTTTTAGGCAAATACAATTTTTTTTCCACAAAGTAGATAAAAATAATTAAGCTCTAGTTTTTGTTTTGCAGCTCCAAACTTCCACTTAATTAAGATTACTGTAATGGGAACATGTGTACCAGTCTCTTCCTGCAGGGGGGAGGGTTGGTTCCACTTTTCTGGGGAAAACGAACAGGAAATGACCCACTAAGCTAGGCAGTGAGTTAGGGGATCCCTTCCTCATACTTGGAAGTAGAGGTGCTTCAAACATTTTCCTCTTCAGGCCACCAGGAGTATCTGTTTGGCAGGGATAAGTACGTGGGGGTGGGACAGAGGAGCAGAGTACTCCCCTCAGCCATCTGCACCTAATGGGAAACAGCTTTTCTCTCCTTTCCCCTCCGCCCTTCTGAGCTCTGAGCTCAAGGGCTCAGGGAGAAGTCCAGGTAGCTTTCCTGTGGGCAGAGGCAGGATTGGGCGGTGGAGGCAGCAGGCTCTAGAAGCTGCATTAAAGAATACTACAGTGCCCTCTGCTGGGAGGCACACGGAAGGCACTCCAGAAGGGCCCTGGCCCCCCCTTGCCGACATCAGTCCAGCCACAGCCCTTCTTCCCTCCCGCTCACTTAAAAAAGGTTTCCATGCTCCAGAAGTCAGGAAGAGGTCACTTTGGTCTCTATTCTGACTCAGCCAGGCTTCAGAGCTCTTTGTCCTTTTCTTTTCTTTTCTTTTTTATGATTTTATTTATTTATTTGACACACAGAGACAGAAATCACAAGTAGGCAGAGAGGCAGGCAGAGAGAGAGGGGGAAGCAGGTTCTCCGCTGAGCAGAGAGCCCGATGTGGGACTCCATACCAGGACCCTGAGATCATGACCTGAGCCAAAGGCAGAGGCTTAACCCACTGAGCTAACCAGGCGCCCATCTTTGTCTTTTTCTAGTCCTGGGCTATCACTCCCACTAGGTTAATATGGGAGAGTGACAATTTTGAGTCAATTCCACTGCCACCCCAGGAACATAGGGGTGTATCTCACTATGAAGACAAAAGCCTACTTGCCTTAACAACTCTAAGAATGTAAAGCCTGGGATAGTGCTGAAGAATGCACTTTAAAAGGCTTCCTTTTTTTTTTTTTTTCTTTTTAAAGATTTACTTGACAGAGAGGGTGCACAAGCAGGGGGAGTGGGAGAGGGAGAAGCAGGCTCCTTATTGAGCAAGGAGCCTGATGTGGGGCTTGATCCCAGGACCCTAAAATCATGACCTGAGCCGAAGGCAGATGCTTAACCAACTGAGCCACCCAGGTGCCCCTAAAAGGTTTTCTTTAAAAAAAAAAAAAAAAAAAAGAAGTAAGTAAAAGGTCTTCCTTAAGTCTAATGGCTCTTGTTTGCTACTTTTTTATCCTTTTATTCCCTACCTTCAGACAGCACATATCTCTACTTCCAACTATCCCAAGTCCTAAACTCCTCTCTGTGAGATGGGAAATGAAGTCAAGGAAAGAGATGGGAAATGGGAAATGGGAAAAGTCAAAAGTCTATGGAGGTTGTAGATAAGGAATCTTTTTTTTTTTTTTTTTAAGATTTTATCTATTCATTTGACAGAGAGAGAGAGAGATTACAAGTAGGCAGAGAGGCAGGGGGAAGCAGGCTCCACACCGAGCGGAGAGCCCAATGTGGGGCTCAATCCCAGGGCCCTGAAATCATGACCTGAGCTGAAGGTAGAGGCTTAACCCACTGAGCCACCCAGGCAACCCTAGATAAGGAATCTTTTTAAGCCCAACTCAGGCCTATAACCTGCTTTAGAGATGTTAAACACTATGGTTTTCTGAACCTAGTTATCATGGAGTGCTGAGTGTGGAGCATACTTTTAGGTAACTCATACTTGGAATGGTCTAGAAAAGGAAAGCTGGAATATTGCTAAAGAAGGCAATTTAAAAGGTTTTCCTTAAGAGGTGCCTGGGTGCCTCAGTTGGTTAAGTGAGCCCTACCTCGGGCTCTGCGCTGGGCAGTGAGCTTCTCTCTCTCCCCTTCTCCCTCTGCTTCTTCCCCTTACCTCACCCCACCCAGCCCCTGCTTAAAAAAACAAAACAAAACAAAACAAAAGTTTTCCTTACTTCCAGTATTTAGTGGTTCTCAAGCCTCAGCACGCATCAGAATCATTTAAAAGGGAAAAAATTTAAAACCCGTAATTCTGAGCCCCCAGAGGTCTTGCTTTAGTAGGTCTGCTGTGAGGCCTGAAAATTTACATTTCAAACAAATTCAGATAATGCCTATGGTCCAGAGCCCAAATCTGAGAACAAACGGTCTAGAGAAAAGCACCTTGGCCTCAGCTATATATCAAGATTGTTATACCTTTGTCTAAAAGAGATGAATTTGATGATCTCTTCCTTATAAAGATTTTCTAGGAGTAGACAGGGTTCACAATCAAATTTCTCATTCTGCAGTGTTTATTTTCCCATTTAAGAAAAAGGGAGAGAAGGAAACACAGAAGGCAAGTACAGAGAAAAAAGTTGGACAACTCTGTTGCAACAGGCAGAAACCCAGGGAAAGAGCTAGCCGGCTTGTGAGAGGACGTGTCTAAATGGAAAGAGAATGCAAACACTTCCTGAAGCAACACAAATCTCCAGGTAACTCAAGGCCACACCCTTCTAGAGCCAGCTCCAGGACTCAGTCACCACCCAGCACCTCTGCTAAAACCAACCCCCAGGCCTGAAATTTTATTAGCTTGGCAGCTTGTTGGCTTGCAAACATCTTCTAACAATCCTGGGTTTAGTCATATACAACATGGCTTCTTTCTGCTCAGCATTTCTATTGTGTCTTTTGGTGACTCCTAGACAGCCAATCACTGACCCACTATCATGGGCTCACATCCTTCACCAGTAAGGCAATCTGCTCCTGCAGCTGCCGCTCTCCTTCCCATGCTTTGCTTTGGCTTCGACACCTCAGCAGCTCAGCCTTATGGTCTTGATGATGCATAGGACAGTAGCTCTGTGGTTCACACAGCTCCTGAAAGGTAGGGGACAAAGTAAGGGATACTCTAGTCTCCAGAACTTTACTAGGTTTAATAGAGATGCTGCTGGTGGTAGCTAAGAAGGAGCAGGAGTTTGTTCTCGGAGGGCTTTGCAGGCCCTGGAAGTTGCATGCTCAAGTTGGCTCCCCCAAGCCTGAGCTCTCCTGTTGTTGCCCCATGTGGCCCATCCTTTACCGTATATTCTGGAAAGAAGTCTCTGTAGCCCCCCTTGAGGATATATAGTTCTGGGTAGTACAATGCAGGATACTGATTCAGAGCCCTGTCCTCTTGTCTCAGAGAGCGGCACCTTTAGAGAAAACCCAGAGGTGGGTGGGGTGGAGAGAAGCAAGGTCAGGATTCCATGTGTCATTCACTGGGGAGGGGAAGGAAGAATTGACTACGGGTAACCTAAAAGGACCTCCAGATCTCACTGTCCTTGCAAAACAAGATTCAAGCAAGTCACTCTTTCTCCTCTTCATTTCCAATCCTTTTTCCTTCACTGCTCCAAACTTTTTAAATTTTAGAAACCTTTCTTTCTACCCCTTAACTTTAAACTACAATGGAAAGACTACATTCATTCATTCCAATCTCTGCCTGAACTGGTCTGGGAAGTCTCCCTGGTTTTAAGTCCCAATTCAAGGTCCATTTCTAACACCCACCCTACCCCATATACACACTCACATTCGGGGACCCCTCTCGGAGGAGAATTCACAGTGGAACACGATGATTATTCTTTTCTGGGTGTTGAGAGGGACAATGGGCTTCTTCAGAAAGAAGTTATACAGTTCTTCCTGACTGTACAAGTTTAAGGCTTCCTGTAGAAAAATTTCAGTATTTCCTTAAGGGCCTGTGGATAGTTCCAATACTTAGAAATAACTGGGATACCATCTTGGAATATTTGGGCCAGGAAGTCTAGACTATAAGCACTTTCAGGGCACACGATCTAATTATTTCTCTGTCTATCCCCAAAGTCTAGCATAGAGCTTGGCATGTAGTAGGTATTCAATAAATGTTTGTAGATCTGACTGCCCCCCCCTCCAATGCATAGGAATCATTGTGAAGAATGTCTATGAGTGTCTGCAAGGTTCTTCTCCATCCTTAGATAAATATTTTAATTCCAAGTAGGAGCTCTTGGCTCCAATAGAATAAAGGGAGATTGGTCTAGGAGGGAAAGGGAAAGTAAATTGCTCAAGGTTTACAGAATTAGAACAAGAATGAGGACTTGCAGCCTTGATGTGCTCCAAAAGTAGAAGCTCTGCCCTGGTTCTGGAGTTCATAGGACCTATGTCCATAGGCTCTACTCATTAAAGAGCTACCTCCAGCACCTCCCCACTAATGTAACCTTACCCGGATGTGTCCTCCCAGGTACTCATATGGATAGCGGCAATCGATGATATAAAACTTCTCAATCAAGCTCTGGAACTTCCCTGATAGCAAGGCAGCCACCTACAGAAATGATGATTGAACACCCTGTTCCCCATCACTTCGGGAGACAAGAGTCAATCACATGGTTCCTGATTTGCACTCCCTTTAGTCACTCAGAATTTCACCGGATGCCCAATCTCCAAAAGTCACTTATATTTGAAATGGGGCAATGGCTCATCCCTACCGCTCATTCAAAAGGATAAAATACGAAATGGTCTTTTTGGAGCACCAAAGTAGC
This sequence comes from Mustela lutreola, assembly GCF_030435805.1. Lineage (NCBI taxonomy): Eukaryota > Metazoa > Chordata > Mammalia > Carnivora > Mustelidae > Mustela > Mustela lutreola. The sequence goes on from NC_081294.1 coordinate 76,380,936, forward strand.
TGGTATTGCCGAGACATCAGGGAAAAACATATTCAAGGCACTCATCTGGAGGCAGGTGTGGCTGCAATCAGCCTCTCAGAAGACACCAAAGGGCTTCTGCAGTAGTACAGGTAGCAGGGAGCGATTCTGACTTTCCAAGACGAAATGGGAAATGGTTCCATTGTAAAGGAAGCAAGCAAGTCTTTCAGAAAAGGATATGGAAGAAAAGGGTTGATATCCTTGAGATACTTGTAGGAGTGCAAAATGGTTCAACCTTTCTGCAGCGAACTTTGTAAATGTAAATGTATTTACACTTTGAACCAGCAACTTCTTTCCCAACATCTTTAGTGAACAGAAAAGTACACAAATTCATGGCACAATAGTCATCTCAGCCATTATTTTAGGTTATCAAATAATTTAAATATTAGCTCAAGTTATCAAATAATTTAAAAAGTTACAAATAACTTAACTATTCAAAAATGGGGGTTAAATTATACATGCCAATATATATATAGCCATTAGAAGGATAATATAGATTTGTTTACTGACGTAGAAAGATGTTTACAATGTCTTGCTACCCTTCAACACTACATGTTCATTATGATCCTATTTTTATCAAATATATTCCAGAATAAAATCTGGAAGGCCACAAGGAAACTATTACTAGTGGTTATCTTTGGTGGTGAGATTATGGGTAGGGTGACCAAATAATTATTGCACAAACTAGGACACTTTTGACAGTGAAAGAGAATACTATTAATAATTATCATGCACTGAAAGGTGTCAATGGGATTGTAATGCCTAAATCAGGATGTAAGTTTGCCCAAACTGAGTGATTTTAACTTTTTTCCTTCCCTCCCTTCTTTCCTTGCTTGCTTCCATAACAATTATCTATCATTTGTTTAATTAAAAACAAAAGCAAAAGAATGGGATAAATGGGAGTTCTTTAACACAGCATCAAGTTGAATGAGAAGCCTATGTGAGTGAATATCGTGAAATACAATGGAAGTGGGGATTTTAGGGACAGAACAGACCAGATGGTAGCTTATGTAACCAGTTACCATCTCCAGAAATCTGCTTACTGTTTCTGGGCTGACGTACTTCAGATCTTGGTGTCTCCCTGACACGGTTGGCAGCACATATACCTAGAAATACCCAAGAACTGAAATAAGAGCAAGTTTTCTAAACCTCAATTTGAAATCAAAGACCTATATATTGTCCTTCTTTCCAAATGACCTTTAAAACTCCACATGTGGGGCACCTGGGTTGAGTTTTCGACTCTTGATTTCAGCTCAGGTCACAATGTCAGGATTCTGAGATTGAGCTCCACGATGGGCTCTGCACTGGGCTTGGAGCCTGCTTAAGATTCTCTCTCTCCCTCTCCCTCTGCCACCACCCCAGCCCCTGCACATGTGCGCTCTCTCGCTCTCTCATTCTTAAATAAATAAATAAATAAATAAAGCCCCAGATGCCTTCAAAAGAATCAGTAGTCTCCATAATGCACATATGCAGCAATTCCATTTCTATGAAGTGATTCTAAGGAATGAATTTAAGGACTCACACAAAGTTTTAGATTTAGCTACCAAAGGAAAAAAAAAAAAAAAAAGCTACAAATATGCCCGTCTTGGTATACTTCATAAGGAAAAATTGTAAAAGTAAATATCTTACAAGAAATTATGAGCAGGGGTGCCTGGCTGGCTCAGTCAGTAAAGCATGCAACTCTTGATTGTGGAGTTTTGAGTTCAAGACCCACATGGGTATGGAGATTAACTTAAACATTTTTTTTAAAAATGTAATTTAAAAAAAATATGAGAAACAAACTGAGGGTTATGGTGGGGGGATGGGTAAGCCTGGTAGTGGGTATTAAGGAGGGCACATATTGCATGGAGCACTGGGTGTGGTGCGTAAACAATGATTCTTGGAACATGAAAAAAAAAAACTTAAGATGTTAAAAAAATAAAAATAAAAAAATTATGGGCAGCCCAAAAAATGAAATACTATACTATTAAAAATACAAAATGATGAAGCTGAATTGTTTATTGACATGAAAAGATGTTCCTGATACACTAAATGATGAGGAAAAAAGCCAGTGGATCACAAAACGTAAAAACTATTTTTTGTGAAAAAACAAAAAAATGTATTTGGGTATGTGTAAGTGTGAAAACACATAGAAAAAAGTCTGGAGGAGTATGTACCAAGATATTAGAAGCAATTATATATATATATATATATATATATATATATATATATATATATATAAAATTGTGTATATATATGTATGTATACAATATATACATATACAATATATATGTATATATACACATACATATACATATATATACATAAATATATGCATGTATGTATGTATATATATTTATATTTTATAAATATATATATATTTTAACTTCTATGTATTTATTTGAGAGAGAGTAAGCCAGAAAGAGAGAGAGGGAGAGAGAAGGAGAAAAGGCAGAGGGAAAAGTAGACTCCCCGCTGAGCAGGGAGCCCCATGGGGGACACAATTCCAGGACTCTGGGATCATGATCCGAGGCCAAGGCAGATGCTCAACTGACTGAGTCATCCAGGTGCCCCCAAAGCAATAATATTTTTATAAGACTTGAGGTATACTTCATTTTCTACTTTTTCTGTAATGACCAAGTATTATTTACATAGTATTAAAAGATATTTTTAAAAGGAAAAAAGTAAAATGCCTCATGCTTCCCCACTGCTCTGGATTTTCCCAAAATGAATAAGAAATACCTTCTCACTAGAAAGGCTTGGGGTCTAAATCTACCACCAGAGCATCTTCAGTTTATCATATAGTCCTTGGTGAGGATGCATAATTATACCTAGTGTCCTCTTTAAGTAAAGAAAAAAAGACTCAGACCCAAAATGACTCAATGGAATATAAGATGAATATAACCAAACTCACCTTGGAGAAATCACCAATCAGAGAGCCCTGGTTAGAATCTTCCTCCAGCATCTGAATGACATTAATGTCACAGAGAGAAACTGTCTTCTTTAGACCTAAGCCCTGAGGATGACAAGAATCCCCCCACTGCCAATTTTCATGTTAAAGATTTAAAAACCAGGAGTGGAGACTTATTAAAAATATGAACACCCTTTGAAAAAAAAAATGCAAAAAGATTTGGCTGTAAAAATCAATATCCTAGCAGGTTTATAATAGAGAAAGATTACTAATAAATAAGAGTCTTAGTTAAGCAAATCATATTTCACACATTATATTCCTATTATGCACTATAAAGTTATATTGTATATTAATTTCCTTGTCACAAAAATAAATTCATGATATTCTTAAGAAAGTGAGAAAACTCGTACTTTGTAATACCACTTTATTATTATTATTATTTTAGATTGTATTTATTTGAGGGATAATGAGAAAGAGAGAGCACGGGGTGGGTGGCGGGGGGCAGCAGGTAGGGTCAGAGGGAAAAGCAGACTCTCTGCTGAGCAGGGAGCCTAATGTAGGACTTGATCCTGGAATTCCAGGATCACGACCTGGGCCAAAGGCAGTCGCTTAACTGACTCAATCATTCAGATGTCCCATTCTGTTTATTTTTTTTAGATTCTATGTAATACCACTTCAATAAAAGAAAAAAAAACTTCATCAAAGAGTCTCAAAGAATGTACACCACATGTTGACAATAATAGTCTCTGGTCTATGGGATTATGGGCATTTCACAACAGCTTCTTTTGTTTATGTATAACTTCTATACTATCATATGCTGATTTTATAAAATAGTATTCAGATTTTTTTTAAAAGGAGGGGTAGGGAATGACAACTAAATTTTTTAAAAGTTGCCTCCTACCAAACCAGTGTGCTTCATTATGCTGTTTCTGTCAGAATACAGGTAAAACAGCAGTAAATATTCTTACCATTCCAGGTTTCCTTGTGTCCTCTCAAATCTTATAAAAGAAGGTTGGGAAGAAGTATGCCAACATTATTTTCAAAAGTATAATATAACAGATATTTATTGTTAAATATTTTATATATGGGTACAATGTAAAAAAGACAAGGAAGACATAAAGAACAAAGAGATAAAAGTAGAAGTAATGAGAAAGAAGACGAGATATCCTAAAATAATCCTCATACCAAAAAAGCAGAGAATACAATGAGATAGAGGATTAAACAGATTCTTATCTTAAAAAGTTCTTACCTTCCTGAGCTCTTTTTGGTTAGAACAATACTCCTTTTTTTCTTTATCTGGTATTGGGTTGTTCTTGAATTTTACCACCCGCTTCAGTCTTGGCCTGTTCAAATTCTCTGGCAACGAAGGGGAGCCATACAAGGAGCTTCTGTTCAGAGATGCCTATATGGGAATATCAACCCCATATGTTCTTACTCCTCTAAGTGTGTCTGCATGCCAGTAGCATGAACATCTTCTGCAAACTTGTTAGAACTGAAGAATCCTAGATGTTGAGCCTCACCCCAGACCTACTGAATTAAAATCTGCATTTTAGCAAGCTACCCCAGTGATTTCTAGCAACACTCGAGTTTGATAGGCAAAACCCTAGGTAAGCAACCATTCTTCCCCTCCTCATTAATATCTTTCTTCTCAGAGTACATGATGTTCCATCTCCCCAAGATGTATTAAATCTAGCCAAACCAAATTCACCACCTGACCATCTTAAATGTACCAATTCTTGTAGAAGAAAGCAAATGCAAGCTCAGTTCCTCCAGGCAAGTGAAAATCCAACCAACCAACCTAATCCCAGTTTCTCTATGGGATCCTAAGACTAACAATCAAGATTTAAGGACCCCAACAAAAATGAAGATGACAAACCAAAAAGGTCAGCCTATGTAAAAAGTACTAAGCAGTATTTTACACCTACCTGTCCCCTTGGATCCCTGGTAGTCAACTCCCTTTGTCCCCACAAACCTACCCAGAGCCATTGACCAGCCCATAGTGCTGTTTTTTGTTGTTGTTGTTTTTTAAAGATTTTACTTGACAGACAGAGATCACAAGTAGGCAGAGAAGCAGGCATAGAGAGAGAGGAAGCAGGCTCCCCATTGAGCAGAAAGCATGATGCGGGGCTCAATCCCAGGACCCTGGGATCATGACCTGAGCTTAAGGCAGAGGCTTTAACCCACTGAGCCATTCAGGTGTCCCTGATAGTGCTGTTTTGACACATCCATTTAGTAGCCTAGAACATGTAAAAATAATCTGGGCCAATTAGGTTCCCTTTCCTGGGAGTCAAACTTAGAAAATGGCAAAATAATTAGGCAGCAACAGAAGCCAAAGCTTAAAAGGAAAAGCCAAAAGATACAGTCAAGGCCATGAGGCCAATGATGAATGCATGGATGAACCAAAGTTACAGTGGCAGAATAGATGTGGTGAAAGTCTCAGGAACAGGCTACCTAGACTTTTTTTTTTTTTTTTTAATATTTATTTACTTATTTATTTATTTGTCAGAGAGAGAGGGAGAGAGAGTGAACACAGGCAGACAGAATGGCAAGCAGAGGCAGAGGGAGAAGCAGGCTCCCTGCCAAGCAAGGAGCCCAATGTGGGACTTGATCCCAGGACACCGGGATCATGACCTGAGCCGAAGGCAGCTGCTTAACCAACTGGGCCACCCAGGCGTCCCAAGACTTCTTGACAGACTTCCCTTCATATAACTTCAATTCTGCCCTGAGAAGAATGCAGGAAGAAGCCAGATCAGAATTTCAAATTTAAGGGCCTTAGTGCAACCTTTATTTCTTTTAACCAAAAAAGCCTCTCTAGAACACACCAAATTATTAAGCTAAGGGCTTATTGTATTTTATTATTTTTTTAAAAATTTATTTGTTATTTTAGCGGTGGGAGGGACAGAGGAAAAGGAGAGAGAGAATCACAAGCATACTCCCCACTGAGTGCAGAGCCGGATGCGGGGCTCGAGATGCTGGGCTGGATCTCATTACCCTGAGATTACAACCTGAGCCAAAACCAAGAGTCAGACACTCAACCAACTGAGCCATCCAGGCTCCTCTAAGGGCTTATTGTTAAGAGTTTGGAATGAAATAGTTACTAAGGGAAATATTTCCTTTTTTTTTGTATTATATCTAAGAAATCTTTACCTAACCCAAGATCACAGATATTTTCTCCTATGTTTTTTTCCTTCAGATGTTTTATAGTTTGAAAATTCATATTCAGGTCTATTATCCATTTTGTATTAATTTCTACATAAGGTATAAGATATGGATTGAGGTTTTGTTTTTCATCTAGGTATTTCACTTGCTCCAGCACAATTTGTTGAAAAGACAGTTTTCTCCATTTAATTTCTTTGTATCTTGGTCTAATTATCAATTGACAATATATGCATGAGTCTATTTCTCAAATCTCTATTCTCTTGCATCAACACTTTCTTAGTTTTCTGGTGGCTATTATTATCATGGTGATAATAAAGCTGATAAACATCTTCTTGAGTTTCATATGGTCTAAAGGCAAGAATCCCGAAATAAATGATAGGAGAAAACTACTTTAACAAACAGAAACAGTCACTACTGTTCTGACAGATTCTTCCCAAAACATTTATATCAAAACAAATGGAAACTTACTGCAAAGAGCATTCGTGTTCGGTCATGAAGGGATGATGATAGTGAGGGTACTGTAGCTATGTCTAGTCACAAGTTTCCCAGTTCTCAGAAGCAGGGGTGGGGGGAACCCAGGACCAGCTGGCTTAGATTGCATTCAACATCTAACTTTCCTTTTCCTCCAACATCTTAGAGACTTTCTTTAAGGAATCAATGAACACTTTCAATATCTGGGAGTTTTAAGCACTGAAAAGACCAGGTAGAAGAAAAGGAAACTTGCTAAGCTTGATTCTACCTACAGATTTTTATAAAAAGGTGTAAATGAATAATCACTGTTTTGTAAACTGAGGTGGCATCACCATTTCCTCATGGCCTACACACTGTTCAATATACACAGACTTGCTTCTGTTTGTACTACTCTACTGTTCTTGTCAAGATTCTCAACAATCTTCATGTCACCGTATCTGACACTCACTTCTTAAAGATTTTTTTTTTTTTAATTAATTTGACAGAGAGAAATCACAAGTAGACGGAGAGGCAGCGAGAGAGAGAGAGAGAGGGAAGCAGACTCTCTGCTCAGCAGAGAGCCCGATACGGGACTCGATCCCAGGACTCTGAGATCATGACCTGAGCTGAAGGCAGCGGCTTAACCCACTGAGCCACCCAGGTGCCCCTGACACTCACTTCTTTAGACATCTATCTTTCTGAACTTCATAGTGGCTTCCACTGAGTTGGCTATGGCCATCTTCCTTGGCTTCAGTGTCACCTCCTAGTTTAGTTTAATGCTAGTATAGGCAATCCCTAAACTAAAAGAACCATGATGTTTCTACCTCTCTGTTGCTCCTTCTCAGTCTTCTTTGTTAGGTCTCCTCACCTACCAAACCTTTAACAGATGTTGGATTTATCAGGGTTAGGTCCTGGTCCTTTTTTATTCCTCACTTTTGCCTTATATGACTTTTTCTACCTGTGAGTTCAAATTTTCCCTCTATAAAGATGACTCTCAAATATCTGTTTCCAATCAAAACTTCTGCTCTAATTTCTAGATTTCCATAGCCACATACTTGCTTGATAATTTCTGAGTACCTACTAGATGATAGAGCAGTGAATAAGGGAGTGGAAAAATAAACAAATGTACCATGTGTTTTTAGGTAGCAGCATGTTCTACAGGTAAAAAAATAAAGGAGAATCAAAAGACAGGAAACAAATTTGGGCTGGAAAAGTTGTCAGGAATGGCCTTTCCGATAAGATGACATATGTGCAGAAATGAAACTAAATTTTGCCCAGGGGAAGAATGTTCCAGGCTGAAGGAATAACAAATGCAAAGGCACTGGTGAGACTAGCAAGGCCAGTAATGGTCACATTTGGTATGGTACCATTTTTAGAAACCTCAAAAACTAACTGAAGCAATACCATAAACCAACTAGACCTAAGAGACATCAGCAGAATGCTGTACCCAACAATAGAATGTACATTCTTCTCAAATATACATAAAATGCTCTCTAAGATAGACCATATGCTCTAAGTCATAAACTAGCCTCAATAAATTTTGAAGGACTGAAATCATACAAAGTAAGTTCTCTAACCATAATGGATTCATCAGAAATTAATAACAGAAAAAAAAATGTGGAAAATTCGGTTAAGTGGAAATTAAACAACACACTCCTAAATATTCATTGGGTCAACAAAGATCTCAAGGGAAATCAGAAAATACTTTTGGATGAATAAAAATGAAGATATGACACACCAAAATTCATGTTAGGATAAAGCTAAAGTAGTGTTTAAGTGAAAATCTATAACTGCAAAGGCCCATTATAGAAAAAAGAATGATCTCAAGACAATGACCTAACCTTCCATCAAAAAAGAAACTAAATCCAAAGGAAGCAGAATCAAGGAAATAAAGATCAAAGCAAAAACTTAATGAAGTAAAGAACAGAAAAAAGAGAAAACAACAGAATCAAAAGTTGATTCTTTGAGAAGATCAATAAAACTGATAAATTTTAGCTAGACTAACCATGAAAAAGAGAAGACTCAAATTATTAAAATTAGGAAAGAAAGAAGGAACATTATTAGCAATTTTTCAGAAATAAAAAGGATCATGGGGGATACTATGAACAACTATGTATCAATGAATAAGAAAACTCAGATTAAATGGGCAAATTCTTAAAATGACAAAAACCACTGAAACTGACTCAAGAAGGAACAGAAAACCTGACGAAACCTACAAAAAGTAGAGATTGAATTAGTAATTTAAAAACTCCCCACAAAGAAAAGCCTAGGTCCCAATGGCTTTACTGGTGAAATTGGCCTAACATTTTAAAAGAACAAAAAACAGAGGCGCCTGGGTTGCTCAGTTGTTAAGCATCTGCCTTCAGCTCAGTTCATGATCTCAGAGTCCTGGGATCAAGCCCCACTTTTTCTACCTGTGAGTTCAAATTTTCCCTCTATAAAGATGACTCTCAAATATCTGTTTCCAATCAAAACTTCTGCTCTAATTTCTAGATTTCCATAGCCACATACTTGCTTGATAATTTCTGAGTACCTACTAGATGATAGAGCAGTGAATAAGGGAGTGGAAAAATAAACAAATGTACCATGTGTTTTTAGGTAGCAGCATATTCTACAGGTAAAAAAAATAAAGGAGAATCAAAAGACAGGAAACAAATTTGGGCTGGAAAAGTTGTCAGGAACGGCCTTTCCGATAAGATGACATATGTGCAGAAATGAGCAGGAAGCTTGCTTTTCCCTCTCCCCTGGCTTGTGTTTACTCTCTTGCTGTCTCTTTCTCTCTATCAAATAAATAAATAAAATCTCTAAAAAACAAACAAACAAAAAACCCACACCAATTCTACAGAATTCTTCCAGAAAATTTAAAAAGAAAGAATTCTTTCCAATGATGAAAGACATTACAAGAAAAACAAAACACTAAAGATTAGTGTCTCTCATGAACAGAAATATAAACATCCTCAATAATATTTCAGCAAATCAAATCAACAACATATAAAAAGGAAAATATATCATAACCAAATAATGTTATCACAGGAATGCGAGGTTGTTTTAACATTCTAAGATCAATGTAATTAATCACATTAATAGGTTAAAAAAAACCTCACATGATCATCTCAATAGATGCAGAAAAGGCATTTGGCAAAATTTATTACCTGTTTCTGCTAAAATCTCTTAGCAAACTGAAAATAAAAAGGAACTTCTTCAGCCTGACAAAGGGCACTAGAGGTGATAGCTTGGTGAGCATGGGTGGCTCAGTTGGTTAAGCAGCTGACTCAATCTCAGGTCAGGTTTTCATCTCAGGGTTATGAATTTGAGCCCCGTGTTGGGCTCCATGCTGGTTGTGGAGTCTACTTTGGGGGGAAAAAAAGAAAGAAAGAAAGAGGGGCACCTGGGTGACTTAGTTGGTTGAGCATCTGCTCTTGGTTTTGGCTCAGGTCATGATCTCACGATTATGAGATCAGGTCCCATGTGGCGCTCCCTGCTTTAGCACAGTCTCCTTGAAATTTTTTTTTTAAGATTTTTATTTATTTATTTGTCAGAAAGAAAGAGAGAGCACAAGCAGGGAAAGTGGCAGGCAGAGGGAGAAGCAGGCTCCCCAGTGAGCAAGGAGCCCAAAGTGGGACTCAATCCCAGAACCCTGGGATCATGACCTGAGCCAAAGGCAGATGCTTAACTGACTGAGCCACCCAGGTGTCTTGTCTCCTTGAGATTCTTTCCCTCTTCCTTTCCTCTGCTCCTCCCTCTACTTGCACTCTTTTGCTTTCTTTCTCTCTCTCAAATAAATAAAATCTTTTTTAAAAAACCCTCATAACTAATATCATACTCAATGGAGAAAAACTGGATGCTTCTCCCAAAAGATCAGGCAAAGTGTTCTCAATAAGTTTTAAGATTGCAAATGAGTCCTGATACCAAAGAACTGGAGAAGTATTAATCTAGGAGATTAATACAGGAGGGAGAAAAAGAGAGCCGATTCCTGCAGAAGCAGACAAGAGGAGATGCTTCCATGTGACTCAGGAGTTTTGCAAAATATTTACAATGACCTACTGGGCCCTACATGACTTGTCCTGCTACCTACTCTCTAGCCTCAACTACCACTTTGTACCTGCTTACTTTGCTCCAGCCACCCTGGCCTTCTTGCTGTTCCATGGAAGATGCCTAGCATACCCCCACTTCAGAACCATTACATTTGATCTTTCTTCTGTCTAGAAAAATTCATCCCTTATTATTTTTTTTAAAGATTTTATTTATTTATTTGACAGAGAGAGATCACAAGTAGAGATCACAAGTAGAGAGATCACAGAGAGGCAGGCAGATAGAGAGGAAGGGAAGCAGGCTCCCTGCTGAGCAGAGAGCCCGATGCGGGACTCGATCCCAGGACCCTGAGATCATGACCTGAGCTGAAGGCAGCGGCTTAACCCACTGAGCCACCCAGGCGCCCCTCATCCCTTCTTATTAACTGTTTGTTTGGCTCCCTCACTGCTTCAGATGTCTGCTCAAAGATCTGTGAGGTCTTCTCTAATCTACGCAACCTATCAAAAATAACTCCCACTCTACTCCAGCCCAATCCATGTATTCCCTATTCTGTTTACCCTCCTTTTTTACCATAGTATTTTACCATCTGTCATATTATAAATGCATTTGTTTCTTTATCTGTTTCCTTCTGACTAGGATGCAAGCTTTACAAGAGAACAAACTTTACTATTGTGTTCGGTACTGTATCTCCAGCATTACCGGATGAAGGAATGATTGAATGAATGAATGAAGAGGAAGAAGTGCAGAGGGGGAGGGAGCTTCAGATAGGACGAGGGACACTTATACAGTATAACAAGAGGGATGGCAGTTATATGGATATGAAAGAAGATAGGATGCTGTATTTGGTGAGAGAAGGTAGTTTTCTTCTAACTGCTTATGTTTTCTCTTGGAAATAAAAACACTTGGAACTTAATATGTCTAAACTCATCCATGATCCTATCCTTCTTTTACAGCCTGTCAGTTCTGTATCCAAAACACCGTCTGAATTCATCCATTTCTGTCTCTGTAGCCACCACCGTAGCCTAGGCTACAATCAACCCTTCCTGAGACTACCACAATAGCTTCCTATCCTACTCTTACCTGCTTCCAACATCCTCCCTCCTTCAAACTCTTAATCCTTCCTACTCTTCTTTATCCAGCAACAAGAGTGGTCTTCATAAAACAAACTTATTATTCCTCTACTGAATATCCTCTAATTGCTTCCCAATGCACTTAGAATAAGATCCACACACTCACCATAGCCCTAAGGCCCTGCATGATCTGTCTCCTGCTTACCTCTTCTGTCCCACCTCAGGCAACTCTCCCCGTCCCTCACAATGGCTTCTCAGTACCTTGTACCCACCAAGATCTACTCAAACTTGGGACCTTTGCACCTACAACATTCCCTCCTCATGGAATGCTCTGGCTCTAGTCATGTCGTGTATGGTTCCTGCACAACTAGAGTGACCAGCTCACCCAAATCTGTCTGGGACTTTCCCAGTTTAAGCACTGAAAGGCCCAGGTCATAGAAACCTCCTCAATGACAGGCAAACTGGGACAGTTTATCAACCTGTTCTCAACTAAATCTCTTTTTCTCAAGGAGGCCTTTCCTATTTATTCCCATTTATGTATTTATTTTTAAAGATTTTATTTATTTGTCAGTGAGAGAGCGCACAAGCAGGGGTAGCAGCAGGCAGTACAAGCAGAGGAAGAAGCAGGCTCCCCACTGAGCAAGGAGCCCAATGCGGGACTCAATCCAAGACCCTGGGATCATGACCTGAGCCAAAGGCAGACACTTAACCAACTGAGCCACCCAGGCGTCCCTATTTATTCCCATTTAAAGGTCTCCTTCTATTAGTGTTTATCTCAGCTCCCTTTTTGTTTCCTTCATTACACTTGGACAATTTGCAATGATTAAGTTATCTGGTCTCTTTTGGCAGTCATTTGCAATTTGGCTAAAGTTAGACATTTAGTAATATCTCAAATTTAATGGGGAGGCATATATAAACATATATTTTTATGCCCAGGGGTACAGGTGGACTTAATATTTTTTAAACACCAAAAAAAAAAAAAAAAACCCTCAAAAAATACCTCACAGCCAGAAGCTATTCTTCTATATAAACAAACAAAATTTCCAGATTATTTGCTGGGGTCAGTCTATTTTAAACCTACCTTTCTTTTTTATTATTATTATTTATTTATTTATTTATTTATTTATTTTTAAGATTTTTTAAAAAATTATTTATTTGACAGATCACAAGTAGGCAGAGAGGCAGGCAGAGAGTGAGAGGAGGAAGCAGGCTCCCTGCTGAGCAGAGAGCCCGATGTGAGGCTCGATCCCAGGACCCTGGGATCATGACCCGAGCCGAAGGCAGAGGCTCAACCCACTGAGCCACCCAGGCGCCCAAGCCACATTTTAAATGCTTCAAATCCACGTAGTGGTTACCGTATTGGAGAGATATAAAGCATTTCCATCATCCCAGAAAGTTTTACAGAACAGCAGTGTTCTAGATAATTGATTCACCACCCTTCCTAATACTTCAACCCATTCAAACTCTGGGTATTCAACCTTACCAAACCTATGCAAAAAGCAAATGTCAGGATGCCTGGGTGGCTCAGTCAGTTAAGCATCTGACTCTTGATTTTAGCTCAGGTCATGATAACAATCTTGCGGTCCTGGGACCGAGTCCTGTGTCAGGTTCTGAGCTCAGTGCAGAGTCTGCTTGGAATTCTCTCTCCCTTTGCCCCTCCCATGCTTGCTCCCTCTTTCTCTTTCTCTCCAATAAATAAAAAATAGATAGATAAACAAATAAAAGCAAATGTCACTATTACATGTTCCTGGAACAATTTTTACCTCCCAGGCATATTGAGTAAAAGACACCATGATATTGGTAAAAACACCAGCTTGGGAGTCAGGCAGATCTCTCAGCTTAAATCCAGACTCTACCTTGGGTAAGAGCCTTTATTCCATGGTCTGATATTCTCCTCCTAAAACATGACAATATTAAAGAAAAAACAAAAGGGAGAGAAGAAAAAAAATAAAGGGGTATCATACTCCTATTTCAGGATTGACATGAAAATTAAAAGCAATGATGGATATAAACAGCTCAGCACACAGTGCCCAGTATGAACAGTCAATAAATGGAACCTACTCTTATTACCTGCCTCTCATTTTTCTTTTCCATTCTTGTCTCCCAAGACACTACTCAAAACACTAAAATCCAGACTACTTATTTCCCCACATGCATACCACATTCTAAAAACTGAAAACCCCTCAGAGAGGGACTTCACAACTTCTTAAATACTTGCACCAAGCTTCTCCTGCACTCCACATTACCCTCTCAGTAAGCAGGGACAAAACAAAACAAAAACAACAACAACAACAAAAAACCCTGCAACCCTCCACTTCCTCTACCACCAAGAATTCAAACTTGTCACATCCTCAAATTAACTAAATTTCTGCTAGCTCTTAAAGTTTCTAAACCAGAAGCTTCTTCCTCCTTGGCAACTTTCAACCACATTGCTGTTCTTACCTTACTGAGTCTATCCAGTGAGACATTTGGCTCCTTATCCAGGCTTTGTTTGATTCATCATCATCTACTTCTCTGCTACTTTTTTTTTTTTTTTAATTTGTTATTGAGAGAGAGAGCACAAGCAGGAAGAGCAGCAAGCATTGGGAGAAGCAGGCTCCCTACTGAACAAGAAGCCCAATGTAGGACTCAATCCCAGGACCCTGGGATCACAACCTGAGCCTAAGGCAGACGTTTCAACAACTGAGCTACCCAGGTGTCCCATTCTTTGCTACTTTCACAATCACTTATGCTAACTCAACCCCAGTTGATGTTTTCATCTGCCAGTGGATACCTCTAACATTCAATCATCCTTAGAGCTCCAAAGTCTCCAATCTTGCTTCTAGGCAACAGCACACTATGCCATGCAGGTCTATCACATTAAACCTTACAAATGTCACTTTATTAGCTTTTTAATAATTCCTTTCTGAGGTTTCCAAAAGTTGATTATGACTTTCTCCAAATTCTTCAAGACTGCCACCTAACACTCTTCCTCTGAGTCACAGATTACTGCAACTTTCACTTTGCTAAGGACATCAAGGCCATCATGCATCCCTTCTCTACCAGTCTTTATAACTCCATGCATTTTGGACCTTATACTACAGTAATTAAGCACTTTTACTACACTACATTATAATAATTAAACATTAGTAATTGGCAAGTATTGTTCTAAATGCTTTATGTATAATTAACTCATTTAATCATCACAACAACCCTATGAAATCGTTATCAAAGCCTTTTCTTTTTTGTAGATTAAGGAAGTGAAGCATATGGGATGCCTACATGGCTCAGTTGGTTAAGCATCTATCTTCAGCTCAGGTCATGCCCAGGGTCCTGGGATTGAGTCCCGCATTGGGCTCCTTGCTCACTGGGGAGTCTGCTTCTCCACCTGCCTGCCACTCCCCCTGCTCGTGTGCGCTCTCTCTCTCTGGCAAATAAATAAATAAAATCATTTTTTGTTTTTAAAGATTTTATTTAATTATTTCACAGAGAGAAACAGCAAGAGAAGGAATACAAAAAGGGGGAGTGCTCAATGTCCAAAAGAGAACATATCTTACTCTCTTTGAATTCCTCCTTCTTTTCAAATTCATTGTAGTGTCAGCACTGCTCTAGTTACTCAAAGTTAAAAGCAGCACCCTACTAAACTTCTAGATCCTTCCTTTTCTTTTTAATTAAAGATTTTGTTTATTTATTTGACAGACAGAGATCACAAGTAGGCCGAGAGACAGGCAGAGAGAGAAAGAGAGAGAGAGAGGAGGAAGCAGGCTCCCCATGGAGCAGAGAGCCCAATGTGGGGCTCGATCCTAAGACCCTGGGATCATGACCTGAGCTGAAGGCAAAGGCTTTAAGCCACTGAGCCACCCACGCGCCCTCTACATCCTTTTTCATACCACTCTGTCATCCATAGCACTTTTGAGAATCTTGTCATTATCTTGGGTATTGGTTTGCTTACTTACTTACTTACTTACTTAGTCTATCTTTTAGACTAGAATAAATATAAATATGAGCTCCATGGAAGTTAGGAATCTTGACCATCTTAATCACAACTCTGTCCTCAGTTCTGGTATAGCACCTAACTCATAACAGTCTCATAATAAATATTTACCAAATGTTGTTACAGCTTACATTTGTTTTTATTAACAATAAAGTATTATAAAGTGTTTAATACTTAATCATATTCACAACAATCCTACTGAGGAAATATTTCTCCTTATTATGTTCTCTGTTTTATAAATGAGAAACCGGGTTGCCTGTGTGGCTTGGTTGTTAAGCGTCTGCCTTCGGCTCAGGTCATGATCCCAGGACCCTGGGATCGAGCCCCACATCAGGCTCTCTTCTCAGCGGGAAGCCTGCTTCTCCCTCTCTTGCCTCTCCTGCTTGTATTCCCTCTCTCACTGTCTCTCTCTGTCAAACAAATAAATGAAATCTTTAAAAAGAAAAAATGAGAAACTGAGCTTTATACTGGTTAAGTGTCTTTCTCATGCTCATAACACTAAATAAGAGAATGAGGACTAGAATCAAAGAACTCAACTATATGACATTTGCCTATTTAATCAATACATTTAGAAACACACTCATACACATATTCGCTTCACAGAAATGAAGTTGATTTAGAAAAGCCAAATACCTCAGAATCTACCTTTGGCATATCTGTATATGACCAAAAAGCCACAGGTTTCAGGTATGCCTCCCAGTGACACAGGGAGGATATATTGTAAAATAGCTAAAAATCATGCTAGGTATGTTCCATCCATTACTGTTCTTCTGGAGGCATCACTTATACTGAATTACTTTGAGGGTGATGTATTCAAACTACTAACTGGAACCTTCTCACCCATAGGTAATAAGAATCGCACAGCTGGGGACACCTGGAAGGCTCAGTAGTTGAGCATCTGCTTCAGCTCAAATCATGATCCCAGGGTCCTGGGATTGAGTGCATCAGGCATCCTGCTCAGCAGGAAGTCTGCTTCTTCATCTCCCACTCCCCCTGCTTGTATTCCCTCTCTTGCTGTTTCTTGCTGCCAAATAACAAATAAATAAATAAATAAATGCCTAAAAATTAATTAGTTAATTAATTAATTAATTAATTAAAAGCCTTAAAAAAAAAAAAGAAAAGAATCCCACTGTTACCAATACCCCGTATTATTCAGGTAGCCCTTAGAGTATAGAGACCATGTCTTCTTGAGCTCTGTAGACCTAGTACAGTGGCTAAAACCCAGGAGATGCACAATATTGTTTATTCAAGAATGAAGGAATAGGGAAAATACAAAGTTATCAGACAGTATCTTACCTTGCCCTCTTCTTGATCTTCCAGAGAAAACTCCATCAATTCATCAGAAGTCTCCTCTGCCTGATCTTCTAGTTCTGGATTTTTATCCAATTTTGGAAATGTAGTAATGGGACTGCCCAGATATTTCATTTCACCTTCCAAAAAGTTTCCATTGTCCTGCCAATTATATGGACAATATTAAAAACTCTTCAGGACCCCTTACATTATACCATATATAAAAATTAATTCAAAATGAATCAAAGACCCAAATGTAAAAGCTAAAACTATAAAACTCTTAGAAGAAAACAGTAGAGGGGTGCCTGGTTGGCTCAGTGGGTTAAGCCTCTGCCTTCGGCTCAGGTCATGATCCCAGGGTCCTGGGATCAAGCCCCGCATCGGGCTCTCTGTTCAGTAGGGAGTCTGCTTCCTTCTCTCTCTCTGCCTGCTTCTCTGCCTACTTGTGGTCTCTGTCTATCAAATAAATAAATAAAATCTTTGAAAAAAAAAAAAGAAAACAGTTGGAAAAGTTCATAACATTGGATTTGGCAATGATCTCATTAACATGAAACTAGAGCATGGGCCAACAGAAGAAAAAAATGAAAAAAAAAAAAAAAAGAAGAAGAAAATGAACAAATTGAACTTAATAAAATTAAAAATTTCTGTGCATCAAAAAATACCACCAAGAAAGTAAAAAGGTTAATGTACAAAAATAGGAGAAAATATTGGCAAACCATATATCTGATAAGCAATTAATATCCAGAATATACAAAAAACTCATACAGTGCAACACCAAAAAAACAAAGATTTTTAAAAAGGTCCAGCTGAGGAGTGCCTGGGTAGCTCAATCGGTTAAGTGGCTGCTTTCAACTCGGGTCATGATCCCAGAGTCCTGAGATTGAGCCCCACATGGAGCTCCCTGCTCAGTGGAGAGCCTGCTTCTCCCTCTCCCTCTGCCTGTCACTCTGCCTACTTGTGCTTTCTCTCTAGTAAACAAAAATCTTAAAATAAAAAAATATGCCGCTGATATGGATAAAGAGTATTGTGGTTTCCCCTCAAATACAGAATTATCTTATAATCCACAAGTTCCATTTCTGGGTATATACCCCAGAGATCTGAAAGCAAGGATTTGAACAGATATTTGTATACCAGTATTCATGGTAGCACTATTTGCAATTGAAAAAGGTAGAAACAACCCAATGTCCATTAACAAGTTAATAGATAAACAGAATGTTATACCACTAATCGTCCAAAAGTCAAATTCACAGAGACAGAAAATAGATTAGAGGTTACCAGGAGCTGGAGGGAGAAAGGAATAGGGGAGTTATTTTTTAATGGGTAGCGAGTTTCTGTTCTAAATGATGAGAAAAATCTGGAAATGAATAGTGGTGATGGTTGCACAACATAGTAAATATATTTAATGCCACTGGATTGTACACTTAAAAATAGTTAAAATGGCAAATTTTATGTTATGTATACTCTATCACATTAAAAGATACATACATGCGCGCGCGCACACACACACACACACACCCCGCATAGGAGACTTAATCAGTAATTTACCATGCTCAAGTCTTCCCTTTCTCCAAGAAATCAAAAACCTGAAACATGGTCAATATAATCTACTTATCATGGGCTATGTTAAAATGACTTTTTCCCAGGATTGAGGTTAGATCCTAAATCCATGGAGTATCTTGAATCCACTGTCTATTAAAAGCAACTGAGTGCCTGGGTACCTAAGACTCCAGTAGCTAAATGGACAAAGGGCACAGTCATTTACTAGGTAAAATGTACATGGCTAATATTCACACGAAATCACTACTAATTGTTTTTAACATAAAATAAAATATTTATCAATCTAATTAGCAGTTAAAAATAATCACTTATCCAAAGACCTATAGATTGTTAATGAATATTTATTTTCCTACAACTTTTTTGGAAAGAAATCTGACTATATATATCAAAAATCTTAAAAATATACTCTTTAGGGGCACCTGGGTGGCTCAGTATTTAACTATCTGCCTCAGCTCAGGTCATGATGTCAGGGTCCTGGGATCAAGCCCTGCATCAAATTCCCTACTCAGTGGGAAGCCTGCTTCTCCCTCTCCCACTCCCCTCTACTTGTGTTCCCTCTCTCACTGTCTCTCTCTCTCTCTGTCAAATAAATAAATAAAATCTTAAAATATATTTATATATACTCTTTAATCTCATAATTATAATTCTTGGTACTAATCCTAAGGAAAATATTTTGAAATACAGGTAAAGACTGATGTTCAAGAATTACATTATAGGGGCGCCTGGGTGGCTCAGTGGGTTAAGCCGCTGCCTTCGGCTCAGGTCATGATCTCAGGGTCCTGGGATCGAGTCCCGCATCGGGCTCTCTGCTCAGCAGGGAGCCTGCTTCCCTGTCTCTCTCTCTGCCTGCCTCTCCATCTACTTGTGATTTCTCTCTGCCAAATAAATAAATAAAATCTTTAAAAAAAAAAAAAAGAATTACATTATAGCATTATTTGTAAAAGCAACATTTGGATACCACTGTGTCCAAAAATAGGGAATTTTGTAAATTATGGTTCATTTGTTAGAGTAAAAACATCCATTAAAAAGTAATGTTTAGGGCGCCTGGGTGGCTCAGTGGGTTGGGCCGCTGCCTTCGGCTCAGGTCATGATCTCGGAGTCCTGGGATTGAGTCCCGCATCGGGCTCTCTGCTCAGCGGAGAGCCTGCTTCCCTCTCTCTCTCTCTGCCTGCCTCTCCATCTACTTGTGATTTCTCTCTGTCAAATAAATAAATAAATAAATCTTTAAAAAAAAAAAAAAAAAGTAATGTTTACAAGGAGTTTCAATTTTAAGTTTAAAACAGTGGGATATAGGGACGCCTGGGTGGCTCAGTTGGTTGGACGACTGCCTTCGGCTCAGGTCATGATCCTGGAGTCCCGGGATCGAGTCCCGAATCGGACTCCCAGCTCCATGGGGAGTCTGCTTCTCTCTCTGACCTTCTCCTCGTTCATGCTCTCTCTCACTGTCTCTCTCTCAAGTAAATAAATAAAATCTTAAAAAAAAAAAGTGGGATATAAAATTATATATATGTAATATGACTTCAACTTTGTAAAACTATACACATAGTTAAAAGACTGTAAAGAAATAAGGTAAAATGTTAATAATAGATTTCCCTTTATGAGATAGCTATTTTCTTTTTTTTTTTTTAAAGATTTTATTTATTTATATGCCAGAGAGAGAGAGAGAGAGAGAGCGCACAGGCAGGCAGAGTGGCAGCAGAGGCAGAGGGAGAAGCAGGCTCCCCGCTGAGCAAGGAACCCGATGCGGGACTGGATCCCAGGACGCTGGGATCATGACCTGAGCCAAAGGCAGCTGCTTAACCAACTGAGCCACCCAGGCGTCCCTTTTCTTTTTTATATTCTTGTATTTTAAAACCATTTTCACAATGGGCCCATTGTACTTTTAAAAATTAGGGTAGGGGGAAAAAATTAGGGTGAGGAAAACAAATAAAGAATAAAACAGAAAAATTTTATGAGACTGACGCGCTACCTACTGCGCTAACGAGGCACCTAAGAATAAAACAGAAAAATTTTAAATGCCCAAGAAATTTTTTCCCTCCTTAAATTGAAACAAATAAAAAGATCAGGGGACGAGTCTCCTCCTTTTCCTAGAGTTACTTCTCCAACCCCTTTTCTCACCCAAGCCAGCTTAGAAAAATTCAAAGGGTTGTAAATGCAGATCTGCAACCTTATATTCCACAACGCCTCAGCAGACCCTTGATGAGGATGTTCAGTGACTCACCAGTAGAGAAAGGGGAGACATGTAAGGCCCCCCTTGTCTCGTTTGAAACTTCAGGCTCCTGGGTGCCCACCACTCTGAGGACTTCAAAGTGTTGTTCTCCTGCATAAGAAAAACTACATGGGCTGGAGGAAGGCAAGTGTCAGCAAGCCCTGCCAAACACATTTCATCAGATGAAGCCATGAATAACCCTCACAAAACACATTAAGTGTAATCAAGGTTGATCCTATATCCTGATGATACAAATTATGGTTTGAATTTGACGTATGAGATGTAGCTTTGCTTTGGAGGATACTAACTTTATAATCACAAGCCAAAGGAGGGAAGGAAGAGGGGAGTCCAACTGGGGAGGGGATGGTGAGATTTTTAAAAAGTGATCAGGAGAGTATCAAATCAAGAAAAAGCTGATTAGAACAGCCAAAAACATGGATATAACTTAGTCAATGTGAGAAAAGAACAGCAGCTATCTTTTATAAATACTGACCTGGGGGAAAGGATAGGAGGCAGGAAATAGAAAAACATGGCTAGAAAAGGGAATTAGTTGAAGGGATTATTTAGACAATTATCTTAGTGATTAGGTGGCTCTGTGGTGCCCACTTCAATTTAGAACTGATGGAGGGGGACAGCTGGGTAACTCAGCCCATAAGCATCTGACTCTTGGGTTTCAGCTCAGGTCAGGATCTCAAAAGTCCTGCCTCAGGCTCTCCATTCAGCAAGGAGTCTGCTTGGGGATTCTTCCCTTTCCCTCTGCCTACCCCCCCCCACTTTCATTCTCCTTCTCTCTCTAAAATAAACACTTAAAAAACAAACCAAACCAAAAGAACTAATGGAGGGCCTGAGGCTCCAAAAAAGGCCCATGGCTTTCTCAGAATTCAGACTAAAGAAGATGGACTAAGAGAAAAATAAGAAATAAAGCAGATGCATATATGAAGCCATGCAAAGAGTATGTTAACAACTTCTATAAATTACCTTTATCCATTAAAAAAAAAGTCCTAAATTACCAAACTACAGTAACAGATTTTTTTGTCCTTAAATTAATCAACTGAACATGGGTAAAAATGATGACTTGCTGTGGAAGACTCAGAGCTATATTTCTATTCTAGGGTCAAACCTTAAAGAGAAAAAACAAACCATAAAGAATTTTTTGCCTGGGGCATCTGGGTGGCTCAGTTGGTTAATCCTCTGCCTTTGGCTCAGGTCATTATCTCAAGAGTACTGGGATGGACCCCCGCAAGGGCAATGGGCTCTGTGCTCAGCAGGGAGTCTGCTCTCCCTCCCCCTCTGCCCTTCCCCCCTGCTCATTCCCTCTCTCTCTCTCTTTTATGGTCTCTCTCAAATAAATAAATAAAAATTTAAAAGAAAAAAATATTTTAAAAAAGAGTTTTTTGCTTGTAGTGATGCAGTTTGCTTGTCTGTACAATGAGGCATAAGGGTTCTAAGTCTCATAATAATACTGATGAGTTGCTCCCCTCACAGGAAGAAAAGTGCTACTGTATCTAGGTTTACCACTCACATTTTCTTTATTTGTGGATGAGCTACATATTGCATCTTTCTTCCTGTTGCCATGGTCCAAAGCACTTGGAGTGCTACAAAGCAGCTGTGCCTACAAGAGAATGTTTTCTGAGAAAATCCAGCATCCTTGGGCCACAAGTAAGCTGGAAAGTCTCTGTCTCTCACCTGAGAAACAAACCCAAACCCAAGAAAGAGACGCTACTCACTGGGCCGCATTTTGTAAGGTGCTGCTGATGATTCCTGCAGACCAAAAAAAACCTGACAGTCAGTTAACCCCAAATACTCTTTGATTATTTGTCAGTGGCTTGGGGCATTCCAACTTTTCCTTTCTTCCATGCTAGAAGCCCTATACCTAGTTGACGTGTTACTTTCAGTAATAATATGTAGGGTGCTGTCTGGTAAATATGAAGATGTTGAGTGACATCCTGGGCATAAGGCCCTCATTTGATATATATACATCAAAGATGATGAGTTTGTCTTACATCTTACATACACACAATTGACTAATTCTCCAGCTTTGGCTATTTGGAGCTAATACTTATTTTTTAAGAATTACTATCCTTCCTACCAGGATTTTATCTAGTCTACATGGTTTAGGACATTTTAAGCAAATCAAAGAAACTACAAGAAATTCAAAGTGAAATTTTCTCATGTATTATTAAAAATAATTATGGAGGGGCACCTGATGGGCTTAGTCACTGGAGCATTGACTCTTGATCTTGGGGTTGTGAGTTTAAGCCCCCTATTGGGTGTAGAGACTACTTAAAAATAAAATCTTAGGGGCGCCTGGGTGGCTTAGTGGGTTAGAGCCTCTGCCTTTGGCTCAGGTCATGATCCCAGGGTCCTGGGATTGAGCCCCACATCAGGCTTTCTGCTCCATGGGGAGCCTGCTTCCTCCTCTCTCTCTCTCTCTCTCTCTCTCTGCCTGCCTCTCTGCCTAGTTGTGATCTCTGTCAAATAAATAAATAAAAAATTTTTTAAAAATCTTAGGGCGTTGGCTCAGTTGGTTAAGCAACTGCCTTTGGCTCAGGTCATGATCCCGGAGTCCAGGGATCAAGTCCCACATTGGGCTCCCAGCTCCATGGGGAGTTTGTTTCTTCCACCGACCTTCTCCCCTCTCATGTTTTCTCTCACTCTCTCTCTCTCAAATGGATAAATAAAATCTTTAAGTATTTTATTTATTTATTTGACAGAGAGAGATCACAAGTAGGCAGAGAGGCAGGCAGAGAGCCACCCAGGTGCCCCTAAAATAAAATCTTTTAAAAAATAAATAATTCAATAAAAATTTCAAAAGTCATAGAATGCTTTCACTAGTGCCCATAGTGGCACCTAATTCACCTAAATATCAAAGAATAAAGTTCTAAGAAGATTAAAACAGTCAAATGGAAACCTAAGAAGTTAAGAAGTTGAATTAAAGTTACTTTTCAGGGCGACTGTGTGGCTCAGTTGGTTGAGCGACTGCCTTTGGCTCAGGTCATGATCCTGGACTTCCAGGATCTCATCCCGAATCAGGCTCCCAGATCCTTGGGGAGTCCGCTTCTCCCTCTAACCTTCTCCTCTCTCATGCTCTCTCTTTCACTCATTCTCTCTCAAATAGATAAATAAAATCTTTTAAAAATTAAATAAATAAATAAAATTACTTTTCATTCCTGAGGATTCTCCCAGTTGAACATGTTAGATCTCCAACAAAGAATCCCCATGAATAATAATAATAAACATTATAAAATGTTTGGCATGTGCTAAATTTCATCCTTACAAGACCAGTTATGGGAAGTATTGGTATTATTTCAATTGTTATTTATTACAAATGAAGAAACTGAGGTCCAGGGAAGTTCAGAAACTTTTCAAAGTCATAGCTGGTAAAACAGTAAACCACTGGAATCTAGATGCTCTAACATAGCCCTACTCACATGCTGGTAACAGCCACTGCCTAAACGTAATATATCATTTTCTTTCATTTTTTAAATATAACACAAACTATTTGTAGTGGTTAAAATGAACTATTTAGATCTGGGAAACTTAAAAAAACTTTCAAAGGAAGGATCTGGGCTTTCAAGCCCACTTACACCCAAAGCAAAAGGTTCTATATTCTGTAGAGTCTGTGTAGGATAAAATCTCTGTGCCACTGCTAAAAAGGTTTTAGCATGGGGTTCATTTAGCAAAAGAACTTACATCTCAGTTAAATGTATTTCCTGAGGTCCTTTAGAATCCAAGTGACCTGTAATCAGATGGGAAGAGTTATTCTTGTCCATGCATTCTGTCTTTCCTTCTGGTTTTCTTCATTTCTTAATTTCAAAAGCTGATGTTTTGAAAACAAAGGCTCTTGATAAGTACTAAGTATACGGTACAAGGTACAACTTCATGAAAACTTAAGAATTTATGTGTGTCACAAAGAAAAAACGCTGCGAAAACAGGGCCCTACCCTAAACAACAGAGATTTTTTTTCTCGTGTGAGTAGAAAATGATGCTTATCACTCAGGAAATCTGAAAGTAGAACAAATACTAAAATGGCTGACTAGTTACTCCTTTTGGACTCAGACTCTACAAAAACAAAAGAATTAGTTAATAAATATTTATGTTTGTTTCTTTGCCTTTCCTGAGATTAGACTAGAGCATAAGATGTCTCGTTTTAATTACTACTTTCATTCCTACCATCAGTTAGTCAATAAAATATTCCTTTCTGGGATGCCTGGGTGGCTCAGTTGAGCGGCTGCCTTCAGCTCAGGTCATGATCCTGGACTTCCAGGATCGAGTCCCACATTGGGCTCCCAGCTCCTTGGGGAGTCTGCTTCTCCTTCTGACCTTCTCCTCTCACATGTTCTCTCTCACTCATTCTCCCTCAAATAAATAAATAAAATCTTAAAAAAAAAAATTCCGGGGTGCCTGGGTGGCTCAGTGGGTTAAAGCCTCTGCTTTCGGCTCGGGTCATGGTCTCGGGGTCCTGGGATCAAGCCCCGCATCGGGCTCTCTGCTCAGCAGGGAGCCTGCTTCCTCCTCTCCCTCTCTGCCTGCCTCTCTGCCTACTTGTGATCTCTCTCTCTGTTAAATAAATAAATAAAATTTAAAAAAAAAATTCCTTTCTAAATTTTTCAAATGCGAAGTGACTCTTATTAATGATATTACATTCCTCTTCTTGGCTTATTCTCAAAAATCCACTAAGTACTCACAGAATTCTAACTTCAAGGATCTCTACCTACTTTTACCACCTTCTATCTCTATCCAACTACACTGTCCTCTCCATTAAAAGCTGTTCTTTCCCTTGAGGTCTTTACCTCCTTTCTCCTTACCAGTTTCATCAAGGTCTGCAGAAGTGGTAAGCTGACTGGCAGACATCTCTCCACCACCGCTAAGATTCGAAAGATCAAGGCAACATTTCGGGGTACCTCTATTGAGACACAATAGTACATCAAGATTCCTATTTGGCTGTCGTATCCTTAAAAGGCAAAGGTCACATTATCCTCTTCATCTGAAATACCCCTCAATAGTCATTCACACCATCTGAACAGTGTCCAAATAAATTTAGCTGCTTTTTGGCAATACTTCAGAGTAGGCTGAGAAAAATCTCCCACTTTTCTCTACCCTAATAATTTGCACGTCATTTCCACCTCACCAACAGAGTGAGACAAGTAATTTTTTTAAATTCGAGAACCAAAGATTGTTGGCTGAAGTCAATCTTGACCCCACAACTTCTCCCCTAAGCACTGTGAACAAACACATTTGATTTCTCCTTGGAGTCTCTAGTATTTCTCAGGTCTATAACTCCAACTTTGTTTGCCAGCTGAGGCATCAGAGCATGGCATGACCAGAATTTAAAGAATAACACTAATATTAATACTAATAAAACAACCAACTCATTTAATGCAATAGAGCTTTCAAAGACTTGTGCCAGACATCACATCATTTGATTCTCACAAGATCGTGGTAAGATAGGAAGAGATTATTTCTATGTCATAAAAAAGAAACCTCAGACTCAAGGGTAACACGGTTAATGAAGGGCAGGATTTAAAACTTCATCTCTGGGCACCTGGGTGGCTCAGTGGGTTAAGCCGCTGCCTTCGGCTCAGGTCATGATCTCAGGTCCTGGGATCGAGTCCCGCATCGGGCTCTCTGCTCAGCAGGGAGCCTGCTTCCTCCTCTCTCTGCCTGCCTCTCTAACTACTTGTGATTTCTCTCTGTCAAATAAATAAATAAAATCTTTAAAAAAAAAAATAAAATAAAACTTCATCTCTGATTTTTGAGTCAGGATAATTTTTTAATCATTCAAAGGCCATTCAGGAAAGCAAAGGAGATAAAGTGTGAAAAGTGAATTTACCCAGACAAAACGCTTAGGTTTGCAGAATCACCACAGAGTTTGTTCACCGGAGTTCTAGGGAGATCTGGACAGGTGGTAAAGGAAGTGTCTCTCTCCAGGAGCAGGTTTAATATCTTTCTCCGACTGGATCTAAAACTGGGTCCGGAGCTGGGGCATTCCTCCTCTCCTGCTGATGAAATGAATTCTGCAGACATGGCTCTGAAACCTAAGGAAAAAAATAAATAAGTAAAGCCTAGCTAAGGGGCGAACCTCATCTACATAGGTACCCCACAGACTGTCCAGTGTTCACATCCTCCGCCACTCTTCCCAGCAGCAGCCCCGCGGCATTTACTGGATCCCAGTTCCAACCGATGAATCACACACAGATCCGCCTGAAGGTGAAATCACACGTGCTCCAAGCGGCTTGACCTTTTCCTCCGAGCCTGGACTTAACTAGAGGCAAACGTAGGATTTTTTTTTTCCCCCCTTCAAGTCAGGTCGGCAACCTAACGTGGGACTCGAACTCATCACCCCAAAATCAACAGCCCCATGTTCCATCGACTGAGCCAGCCGGGCCCTCCAAACCCAAGACTTTAAAAAAGGAATGAAAAGATGGCTTTTATTTGTTCGGGGGCTACACAGCTCATGGCTCATGGCAAGGAAGGAATTCAGGTCTCTTAATTCGCGACAATGACTATTAGGTCCCCTGAAGTTCTGTTTGTGAGACCCCGACCGGACCTGAGGGGACTTTAGGGTCTCTGATTCCGGTGGAGAAGTCTCCGCGCTTACCTCAGAAGAAACGGAAGGGGGAAGTCACTCACAAGCAAAGCCTTGAGTAGAATGAAAAGAAATCTGAAGGAAGGAGTCAATTAACCAGATTACAATTCTGCTTCAAGACAGGATAGGCTAGGGGCTCCTGGGTGGCTCAGTGGGTTAAGCCGCTGCCTTCAGCTCGGGTCATGATCTCAGGGTCCTAGGATCGAGTCCCGCATCGGGCTCTCTGCTCAGCAGGGAGCCTGCTTCCTTCTCTCTCTCTCTGCCTGCCTCTCAGTGTACTTGTAATTTCTCTCTGTCAAATAAATAAATAAAATCTTTAAAAAAAAAAAAAAAAAAAAGACAGGATAGGCTCGAGTCCAGGTTTGCATTTCTCTCAGGAGAGGGTCAAACTTACAGCCTCGGTGCAAGAATATCAACAGTCACAAGTCCCGGCTGTTCAAACCTTCCGCCTTCCCAATAAACCTATCCCATTCACCTCAAAACTGCGCCAGCCAATCTGCGCGCGTCCGCCAGACCCCCACCCCCCACCCCGTCACGGCCAATCGTTTGGCTCTACATCACCAGGCGTGAGCTTGCTTTGGAAGGAAGACAATATGCCCCTCCCCGCCGTCAGAGAAAGATGCCCATTGGCCCATCAGCGTACGGCTAGTCCCGAGGTAACTCCTGCCGCGGGGAGTACCTGACACACCATTGGCTCTCTCTCTGGCCAATCGCCACAGCCTTTCCGAGCTCTCCATTCCCTAAGTCCCTCCAACCCGGGGAGATTTAAACTGCACTTCGTGAGCAATTATCACTCTGTAGGATAATATCTGGGGAGATTTGTTTGGATGCAGGGTGTTTTAAACGTTTCTCTTTCCTTACTTCTTGTGTGGTTACGTGGGTCTTTTCTTCTTCGTTTTGCTTGACTTCCCTTGGAGATATGGAGCCTTTTCCACTGGGATGGCAGATGTTGAGACGAGACAGGTGTGTGTGCTCAAGCTGAGCAGCCCTGGCCGCTTCCCACAGCGTTTCTTGTTCCGTGTTCCTTTTATAGCGCGGCGTCTTCTAGATGCTACGTTGTGTAGGATAAAGGAAATTTCTTTTGAGAGTCGTTTATGGAAATGTGGACACTGATGAGGTGGTGTTAAAAAAAATTCTCCCCCCCCCCCAAAGTTTATTTGTCTTTGTAATCTCTACACCCAATGTGGGGCTCAAACTAAGGATCCCAAGATCAAGAGCCCCATGGTCTTCTGACTCGGCCAGCCAGGCGCCCCAAGAATTTATTCTTGTATTTTTTCAAGAATTAATTCTTTTTTTAAAAAAAATATTTTATCTATTTATTTGACAGACAGAGATCACAAGTAGGTAGAGAAGCAGAGAGAGAGGAAGGGAAGCAGGCTCCCCAGCGAGCAGAGATCCCCATGCGGGCTCCATCCCAGGACCCTGAGATCATGACCTGAGCGGAAGGCAGAGACTTTAACCCACTCAGCCACCCAGGTGCCCCAAGAATTAATTCTTAAAGTTGAAGATTTGAATAATGCTGTGGGAGTACTGGTGTGCTTAGATAAAACAAGATTTGCCATGATTATTAGGTGATGGGTAACTAGGGATCACTACTCTCAACGTTTAACTTACATACTAATCATCTGGGGATTTTAAAATGCAGGTTCTGATTCAGTAGGTCTGAGTTGGGCCCAAGATTCTGCACTTGTAACAATCTTGCAGCTGATGCTGATGCGGTGGTCCTGTGACCCTATTTTGAGTAGCAAAACATTATACTGTGCTCTTCTATTTTTGAAATTTTCCATAACAAAAAAAGTTCAAAATAACCTGGAAGCTCTTTAAAAGGCTTCAATAAGTTGAGGGTGGGATCTAGGAATTATCTAAGCTCCCAGGGGATACTAGTGCTGTTGGCTTGCAGACCAGTCTAAAAAACAAATAAAAAATACAACCTTTATCTTTGAGGAACAGTTAAGTCAGATATACAACCTTTATCTAGTGTCCGCATCTTGGTGGTGGTACAGTGTAGTCAGCCAGGTTTTATCCTAATACTCTTTCATCTGCAGAATCTGCTTCCCCAGAAACGAAGTGTGTAAAGAGTCTTTGTTCTCTGGGATTGAGATGGTGAGTGTGGGAGTCAGCACAGAGCCCTGTCATACCAGGTGAGTTTGGAAACCAGATTGGGGGTTAAGGAGTATGTGGAGGATGAGTTGCTTTCTGCTTTGATAACCATAATCATAATTCATGGTGCCACTGCATACTTCCCCCACAGGTGGGAGGTAGAGACAGATGAAACTGTTCTACAGCGGCGGCAGAAACAGATAGATTATGGCAAGTGCACACCTGGTTACCAGTGTTTCCTGCAGCAGGTCCCCAAGTGAGTGCAGTTGTGGGTGGTCACAACAACAGAGTCATCCAAGTGGCTTTGGTTCAATGTAGGGTGATGGAAAGATACTAGAATCTGAGTGTTCTCACAAAGTTACATCATTACTACAACTAATTCTCTTGCACTGTAGCCCCAAAAATAAGTTTTCAAGATTTTTTTTCAAATAGAACAAATCATACTTGGCCAATGAGAATTTTTAGAGTTCTATTTAGTTTGCTATGAAGTTTTTTCTTTCTAACCATTTTTACCTCATACCTCCAGCTGACTTCACTAATTACAACATACTTGCCTAATTACATGTAAGTTTCCATGCATACATGCATACTAAGTGTATAAAAAGGAAGCATGTATTTTAAAGAGATGTCAGATATTGTCTTTTTTTTTTAAGATTTTATTTATTTATTTGATAGAGAGAAATCACAAGTAGATGGAGAGGCAGGCAGAGTCCCGATGCGGGACTCGATCCCAGGACCCTGAGATCATGACCCGAGCCGAAGGCAATGGCTTAACCCACTGAGCCACCCAGGCACTCTCAGATATTGTCTTTATATCTACTTTGACTTCTGAGAGAGTTGAAATATCTAAATTATCTTTCCTAGAAGAATATTAGGAATTTAGGAAGTTAGGTGCTTAATCCCATCTGAAGATTTATTTTTTCTGACTGAATTGAGGACATTGGCCCTACTTCCCTCTCAGGAAGTCCCTGAGTCTCCAAATTCACTGGATAAACAATGAGCTGTGCCCCTTTATCTTGACCTGAGTCTGACACATATTTTTCATTGCCAGGGCCAAGCGACAGCCAGGACTTCACCCTCAAACACCAAACAAGAAGAGGAGATACAGCCGTCGCTCCTGGGATGCCCAGATCAGGCAGTGGAGAAGAGCCCTACATTCCTGGGACCCCCGCCCCCCCCAACCAGCCTCTGCAGGACAGAGTGTCTGAGGGGTGTGTGCATGATTCTTGATTTGTTGTTTAAGTGGTGGACTGAGCCCAACCTCTCCTCAATTTGCAGAGGTTTAGCTTTTACAGGCTGAAAAGGGAGAATCTGAATGAGGTGTGTGTTCCTCTGACTCTACTGCCTTCCTAGGCAGGGAATGGAGGACCTCTTAGAGCCAATGGGTTCCACCCCTTTGGATGACCTCCTGAATAACTGGTTCCAGGCCCTGGAACCCTCACCAAATCCAGATGGAGGCCAGAAGGGTACAGATACAGCCCAGGTAGTATCCTCTTCTAAAACCCATTGGAGCAGGTTTAGAAATAGGGTCTGGCCCATGAGGTAACCATTAGTTGGAGTTCATGGTAGTATTCGAAGAAAAATGGGGCAGCAGGAAACAATAGGACAGAAATAAAAAATTTGAGAACTAAAGGTGACATAAGGAGATTTAACTGTAGTTGGTAATGGTGGGAATTGGGTTGCATTGAAGGTTATTTTATTTTATTTTATTTTATTTATTTAAGATTTTATTTATTCATTTGACAGACAGAGATCACAAGCAGGCAGAGAGACAGGCAGAGAGAGAGGAAGGGAAGCAAGCTCCCCGCTGAGCAGAGAGCCCAATGCGGGGGCCGATCCCAGGACCCTGGGATCATGATCTGAGCCGAAGGCAGAGGCTTTAACCCACTGAGCCACCCATGTGCCCCTGAAGGTTATTTTATACTTGATGAAAGGTGTATCTTCCTTGGAAATGAGAACTTGAAAGGTGACATGAAGGGCTTGGGGTGTTTATTTTTCTTTTAAGTGTCTCAATTTATTTCCATGTTTCGGAATAAGCCAGTACTAACCTTACTTCTTCTTCTTCTTCTTTTTTAAGATTTTATTTATTTATTTGACAGACAGAGATCACAGGTAGGCAGAGAGGCAGGCAGAGAGAGAGGGAAGGAAGCAGGCTCCCTGCCAAGCAGAGAGCCCGATGCGGGACTCAATCCCAGGACCCTGGGACCATGACCTGAGCCGAAGGCAAAGGCTTTAATCCACTGAGCCACCCAGGCGCCCCCTAACTTTACTTCTTATTCTCAATTATTGAACTTTTTGGGACGCCTGGTGGCTCAGTTGGTTGAGCGGCTGCCTTCGGCTCAGGTCATGATCCCGGCGTCCTGGGATCGAGTCCCACATCGAGTCCCACATCGGGCTCCTTGCTCAGCGAGGAGCCTGCTTCTCCCTCTGCCTCTGCCTGCCATTCTGTCTGCTTGTGCTCACGCTCTCTCCCTCTCTCTCTGACAAATAAATAAATAAAATCTTAAAAAAAATTATTGAACTGTTTTTAAAAAGATTTTATTTTTTTATTGAACTTTAAAAAAAAAGATTTTTAAAATTTATTTGACAGAGAGGTAGAGATCACAAGTAGGCAGAGTGGCAGGCGGAGGGAGAGGGAGAAGCAGGCTCTCCACAGAGCAGGGAGTCCAATGCAGGGCTCAATCCGAGGACCCTGGCATCATGATGACCTGAGGTTGAAGGCAGCTGCCAACTGACTGAGCCATCCAGGCATCCCAATCACTGAACTTTATTAAGTATGGTTAATAATAAAAATGAGTATCA
Organism: Mustela lutreola; assembly: GCF_030435805.1. Lineage (NCBI taxonomy): Eukaryota > Metazoa > Chordata > Mammalia > Carnivora > Mustelidae > Mustela > Mustela lutreola. The sequence continues at coordinate 76,413,075 of NC_081294.1, forward strand.
CCAAGTGGTGAAAATCAAGGGCTTTAGAGCCTCAAGGAGTGTATTGTTACATTATCTTGGCCCACCACATGGGCAATCACTTAATCTCTCTGACCATTTCATCTGTCAAATAGGGAGATTTGTCTCGTTTGATAATTCTAAGCAAAAAATGAGAATACAGGGCGCCTGGGTGGCTCAGTGGGTTAAGCCGCTGCCTTCGGCTCGGGTCATGATCTCAGAGTCCTGGGATCGAGTCCCGCATCGGGCTCTCTGCTCAGCAGGGAGCCTGCTTTCCTCTCTCTCTCTGCCTGCCTCTCCATCTACTTGTGATTTCTCTCTGTCAAATAAATAAATAAAATCTTTAAAAAAAAAAAAAAAAAAAATGAGAATACATATTTAAAGTAAGTAGTATAGTGCCTGGCACATAGTGCTCCACAACAGCAATTATTGGAAACCATGTCTCCTATACTTCATGGCCTCTTTTGCCAAGGGATTTGAAATGTGCAGGTAAAGGAAATGTGCAGTGCATCTTCCCTCCACCCCAATTTTCTTTTTCTTTTTTTTTTAAGATTTTATTTATTTATTTGACAGACAGAAATCACAGGTAGCAGAGAGGCAGAGAGAGAGAGAGAGAGGTGGAAGCAGGCTCCCCGCTGAGCAGAGAGCCCGACTGGAGGCTTGATCCCAGGACCCCGAGATCACAACCCAAGCCGAAGGCAGAGGCTTTAACCTACTGAGCTACCTAGGCAGCCCCACCCCCATTTTCTTGATAAATAGCTCACTTTCCCTCTACTCTTCTTTTTCAGTTTGTGGATTCGGTGGCTCCTGCCTACTCTCTTCCCTGGCTCTGTGAGGAAGAGCCCCACCACTGGTTCTACTTTCTAGCTCATCACAGTTATATATCTGTCTCAGATTTGAGTGGGACACAAAATATTTAGAGAAAACAGATGTCTTTCAAGGGACATGTTGCTAAGTGTAATAGTGAAGATTACTTGCATTACTGCTACTTCCCAATTAAAAAATAATCTTAAACTGCCCTACAAAGAAATCACAACACGAAGGCATTGTTTAAAACTTCTTTTCCCATTTTTGCCTGCTTTTCTAAACCTTCTTTGATAGCTGAGACTCAAATTTACATAAGAGCCAGTAACCATTTAGCTGTTCCCCAACCTATTCCCTACTAACGTCTACGTTCAGTCTTTTCAAAAAAGACTTAAACTTTGGCTGAGGTGGGAGGTGGTGGTAGTGGTGGAAATTTAATAACGGGCGGCATCCTCTTCCTGAAGAGAAAATACAAAGCTATCAACATCTTTTACACAAGCTGCCTCTTTCCTTCCTCCCTCCCGCTCTGTCTTAAGGAAAGTGGTCCAGCTGTAACCACCATACTCCCTCCGCCCCCCCCACCCCCGCAAGCAACTGAACCGCCTATGATGTCATAATCACAACCCCATTACCTCATCCTGCTGGGGGGTGGGGGTGCGTAGAAGAAGGAGGAGGAGTGAACAGCACTGGGCCCACCTCGGCTTTACAAAGTGTTTTGGGTGAGGGTTAATTACTGAACCAATTGGGAACGGCCCCGCAACCGTTACAAGTCTGAGGTTTATAAGGCTCTAGGCGATCGGGCAGCTGGAAGAGGGGCTCCTGGGACTCAGAGCAGGCCCTAATCGGCTCTTGGACTACATTTCCCAGAAGCCTTCACGCCGCGGACGGGTCCTCTGTTGGCGGAAGGGGGATTCCTTCTGAGAGGCTGCCGTAGAGGGCGGGACAGGAGAGCAGGTAAGAGGAACTTTGGCTATTTCTGTTACGCGGCCCGAATCGAGTAGGGAGCCGTACTTGGGCCAATGTCGGAACCGAGGGCGAGGGGAATGGCTTTGTTTACCTTCGACCGACACGGTCCCCCCCCCGGGTTTGGAGATGTGCCGCCAACTGGGCCCGTCCACCTTCTGCAATATTTTGGAGGGGGTGACTCGATAGTGAGGAAACCACGTTCATCCCTAAATCAAAGATCTTGGCTCATTCCCGGCATCACTTTCTAAAAAAGACTTTGAGAGAGAAATGACGCGGGTTCGAGCCGCCGCGGACGGTTCAGGGCGATTCTGCGATCCAGAGCGATCCCCCACTCTCCTTAGGGGCCCGTTGGTTCGTGCCGGCGCCTTTTAAGGGCACCGTGGGGCGAACGGAGCGCTCAGAGCTGCTCTGGCCGCGGCCCTGGGAGCTGGAGGAGCCGCGGTAGGTGGCGAGGGCAGGTGGCGCTGGGGCCTCGGGGCGGGCACCTCGACGGTCCCTCCCTCCTTCCCTCTTTCCCTTCCCCCAGCCCGGTCGCGCGCGCTGCATGGCCTCTCTGGACGCCTCCGCGGGGAGAGCACGGGACCTGGTGGGGGAGGGGTTGGCGGAGTGCTAAGTCCCAGACCCTCTACATCCCCTGCGTCCTGAGTTCGCTTCCCGCGGCCAGAAGATGGAAGCTGATTGGGAAGAGGCGAAAGACAGCCCCCCTGAGCGAGCCCTGGTGCCCCCCCTAGGGGCTAGCGGACGCCCCATGCCCCACCCCGCAGGGACAGGCAGGGCAACCGAGGGAGAGGTTGAAGACTGGAGGGGGGGGCCTACCCCTTTTGCTTCTTCATCCGGGTGGGGGGAGGGGTGCTCCCCACTTGTCACCCCTATCCCCGCCAGAGCCATATGGAGGAAGAGCAGTCAGTTCCACTTACCTGTTCATGCACCTCCCTGCCTCCCTCATGTTTTCCTTTAGTGTCCCCCAGAGGTGTGGGTCTGGGACCTGGGGGGAAGGTCCCAGGGGATTTGTGACTCTCCTCCCCCTTGATCTGACTTGATCCTAGGTTCTCCAGGTTTCAGCACAGCCTCAGCATCCCTAAAACCCGAATGTCAGGGGCTCCTACCATCCAATAGGAGATGGGGTGGGGGTCCAGTCTTTATTTTAGGGGGCTGATGGTGAAGGGAAAACCTGGATTGAGAGTTGGGCCTGGTGGGGTGGTGGGGAGGGCCTAGCGGCCTGCTACTCTGTGAAGGGCTGAGCCCTGTGCCAGTTGTTAAGCTGAGAAGTTTTAACTTGTTTAGTGAACGTTCAGGGCTGCCTCTGCTCCTCAGATATACAAAATGGAAGGGAAGGAAGGCGGCAAGAGAGGGTTTCTTACACTTTTTTCTATGCCTGCCTGAGAAAGAGGAGGCCCCTCGCGGAGCTGGTTTGCCTTCTTTTGTGTCCTGGTTTGATTCCTTATGGCTTCCGTTCTGTTCCCCCTCTCAGCCTGGCCTGTTTTAGGAAACTCAGGCTGAGAGTATCAGTTGCGTGGTGGTAGTTGCATTGTTCCAATTACCGCCGTGTGTGGCCACATCCTGACAATTAAAATGCAGAAAAACACAAAATCACTCTCTTCACTTGATCCCAGAGAGGGCTGGGAGTTCGCTGTTTGGCCAAATGCCTCATGAAAAGCTTGAAAGAGTTTGCTTCACTCCCTGCTCTTCATGACTGGTCAGCCCGAGGCCTGGGATCTCTGGGGTAAAAGCTTGCAATTAGGCTCCCTGTCTAGTTGATCTTTTGGGGGCAGAGTTAAGAAACCAAGAGGGAAGTGATATAAGCTTTAGCTTTTCCTACAAGAACATAGGGGAAGCCACTGAAGGGAGCTCTCAGGAAGCTGGAACTTCATTCAGGGTGGTAATAATAATTATGCATGAAAATGATAGTTAACTGTAATGATGATTGACTTCTCCCACAGCTTCCAAAAAACTACAGATACATCTACATGTAGTTCTTTGCTCTTCCTTACCTACCTCTCTCTGAGGTGGGAATGTGGTAGAGATGATTCCTTCTTTTTGCAAAGTAGAAAGTGATCTGCCTCCAAGGTCACAGGAGAGCTGTTTTGGGCTTCCCTAGGTGTTCAGGTAAGGGAGGTTGGCATCCAGCCAAATAGATAAACCCAATTGCCACCTTCATCTTAATGATACTATCACTTGTGGCATTCTTAGGCTGTGTAGAGCAACAAACAGGAGGGTTTGAGAAACAGCAGTCTGTGTGGACTCTTGATTTGTACAGGCTGGATGATATGCTTTTTGCATTTTGATATTTTGTGTTATAGTGTACCTGTGACAGATTAATAAGACAGATTTTTTTTCTGCCCATTTTACACATAGGTTAACTAAGGCCAAGGAAAGTAAAATTATTTCCCAGAACTGTTGTAGCAAATTGGAGCAAGACTTAGATTTCTTGATGTTTGTTGTTTCTACTAGAAAATGCTGCATACACTCTCTGATGAGCTGTCTGCCTGCTGGTCATTTCTGGGAATAGGCAGAACCATATGGAAACACTAGGTTATCCTCCCCTCCTCCACTGAACAAGGTCCCTCAGGCGATTGTGTGGGCTTGAAGCTTGTTCTCTGATGGAATTAGTTTGCTTATACTGAAATTGACCATGAGAAGGAGTCTTGATTAATTGAATGCATGGTCTTTGAGTAAGATCAAGCTAAAAACTTACTTGAATGAAGTCATACAGTTGTTATTTTTAACATGTATAGAGTAATGTAATTGGAAGAATCCTGGTACCATTTCTATCTTCTTACCATTTTGTAAGAGAATACATACAGTATGTGTTGGAAAACAACAATAAATCAAACATTCAAGCTAGGGGAGAACATAAAACCTTTTTCACTTTGGTCTGAATCAAAAAGTCATTCCTACAACCAGTGCCCCTCCCTGTTCCCTGTTACTATTTCTGTAGTTTAGGAAAAGGGTACTTCTCTGTTTCTGATTGGAAGATAAAATATTGGGGTAATGAGGATGGAAGTAACCATTAGGGCTTCCCTTTTTCACGTGAGCTGTTTTTAAGTGGTGCTGGTACACTGGGTAGACAAAGCATAGCATGAACCAGGTTAAGATTGGCAAATAGGTTTCAACTTGCTTGCTAACTCCAGTTCATTTTACTGGTTAAATGGAGTGCCAGGTTCAGGGTGTTTCTGAGGCTGTATTGAGGCTTAGCAGGAAAGAGCTATGATCAAATTAATGAGGTTTGCCAGAGGCCTGGCATAGGGATGCTGTGTTATGTGTGCCATGCATTTTCTACCTTTGGGCCAGGTACATCTCTAATATCACTTGGGGCTGGTCCCTCTGTAATTGGCAGACTCAGCAGGCATGACTGGAGAGGGAAGTCCCAATGGTGCTAGAATGGTGCTGCAGTGGCAGAAGACGGCTCACGAGTGAGGTCTGGAAGAACGACAGGGAAGACATCCATCATTTGCTCCAAAGTGTGCAAGTCAAATCCTGGGGAGAATCATGATAACCCTGATCACTGAGCAGCTACAGAAGCAGACTCTGGATGAGCTGAAATGCACACGCTTCAGCATCAGTCTGGTAAAAGACCAGTCTTCCTGCTTCTCTACAACCCCTCCCCCTTTTTTCTGAGGCTGTTTGTTGCTACTACTTTACCCATGTCCTGTGCCATGTGAGTCATGGTACTTATACTGTAAGAGCCTACTAAAGACTTTCAAAACCCAGCCCAAAAGGAAGGGGGCAGGTATTCTTCCATGGATAGAGAAGGGACACCAAAACTTGGGTGGAGAAGGGTTTGAGATATTGGAAGATACAGATTATTTTACTCACTAACTTTGGGAAGACAAGAAGAGAACATTTAGGAGTCCCTCACATCCCTATAGCCCATGAATTCCAGGGGTGAGCTCAAGAGGCCTTCCTGGAAATCTGTATCCTAAACCTGAATCATGATGGATATTCTCTCTCTCTTAGCCTCTGCCTGATCATGCAGACATCTCCAACTGTGGGAACCCTTTCCAGCTTGTGTCTGGTAAGGCATTGTGTGTGTGTCTGTGTGTATGCCCGTGCTTCCATCCACACCTTTCTTGCACTGGTTTCCAGTGACCCCGGCTAGCTAGCCTACCTCCACAACTTTCTGGCCAGGATTGCCTGCTGAGATTGATGCTCATTTCCATTCTACTGCGCCAGCATGGAAGTTATTTGTTTAGTTGGCTCTTAATCGAGCCTTGATGGGACTTTTATAATCTGGTTTTATTTATTTGGTTGTTTGTTTATTTTTTTGTCCCCCCCCAAGTCTGTCTTGTTTTTTTAATAGGTAATATGTTCATTTAGTTCAAAAATTTTTAAATAATAAAAGTTTATTAAGTTATAGTGAGAAAAAGTCTGCTTTCTCCATTCATCTCCCACCATCTCCCTAAAAGCAGCTCTTGTTATTACTGTCTATCCATCTAGAGTTTGTTTATAGAAATAGAAGCAAATATAAATGTATTTTTTTATTCCTGCAAAAGGTTGCATATTATATTTATTATTTGCACTTTTTTGTAAACTTAACTATAATATAGCCAGAAGATCTTTCCATATCAGTGTGTTAATTTGAGTGTTTCTTTGTGGGTGGCCAAACACAAAGCAACATGAATAGTCTTAGGGTTTGCCAAGCACAGGTTCCACGTCAAAGGCCTTTCCTACACTGTTTGCCCTCTCTGGAAATTAAAATGATTTTTTACCTGCTGGATTACCTCTTACTCCTTGGCAGCCCTAACTCCTGTCTTGGTGCTGGTGACACATGGGAAAGGGAAAGACTAAGGAAGAGGACCATAGGCCTGCTTTTTACAACTTGGGGCTGGTGGGTAGGGGAGCAGAGTAGGGTTAGGTGGAGTGAGGAATGAGCAGGGCAGACATGCATTTGCTTCTCTTTAATTGGTCTACCTTTGAGAGAGAGTGGCAGGCAGTATATGAGACTGTTGTCAATTTCAGGTGGTTCCTCATAATGGAGGCAGTATCGTATAGTAATTAAGAGACCTAGCCTTAGCATCAGACAGACCTGGGTTTGAATCCTCCTTTGGTCATTTCATTCCTACGTGACTTTGGACAAGTTATTGGACTTCTGTCATCAAATAGGGATAATAATACCTACCTCATTAGGTTTTGGAGAAACCTCCCATAAAGTGCTCATTACATGGTGTGGCAAATAGCCCTTAAAAATATGTTAGCTCTCTTTAATACTATTTTTATTGTAAATGCTTTCCAGAAGGTGCTTCCTGGAGGGGCCTGCCCCACTGTTCCTGTGCCGAGTTCCAGGACAGCCTCAACCTCAGCTACCACCCCTCAGGCTTGAGCCTGCACCTCAGACCACCCAGCCCGGGAAGCTCCCCACAGGAGCAGCCCCTCTCCCAAGTCCTAAGCCCTGAGCCCCCAGACCCAGAGAAGCTTCCTGTGCCCCCTGCCCCTCCATCCAAGAGGCACTGCCGCTCACTCTCAGTGCCCGTGGACCTGTCTCGCTGGCAGCCGGTGTGGCGGCCTGCCCCCTCCAAGCTGTGGACTCCCATCAAGCACCGGGGCAGTGGTGGAGGGGGTGGGCCGCAGGTGCCTCACCAGAGCCCCCCAAAGCGGGTCTCCAGCCTCAGGTTCCTCCAAGCTCCCAGTGCCTCTTCTCAATGTGCCCCAGCCCACAGACCCTACAGTCCCCCTTTCTTCAGCCTGGCCCTGGCCCAAGATTCCTCTCGACCCTGTGCCACCTCCCCGCAAAGTGGCTCCTGGGAGAGTGATGCTGAGTCCCTGTCACCTTGCCCACCCCAGCGCCGCTTCTCTTTGTCACCCAGCCTGGGCCCACAGGCAAGCCGCTTCTTGCCCTCTGCCCGGAGCTCCCCTGCATCCTCCCCAGAGCTGCCCTGGCGACCTCGAGGCCTCCGCAATCTTCCCCGAAGCCGCTCACAACCCTGTGATCTGGATGCCCGCAAAGCTGGAGTCAAGCGGCGCCATGAGGAAGACCCCCGGCGGCTGCGGCCTTCTTTGGACTTTGACAAGATGAATCAGGTGGGACCAGTAGGACTAGGGAAGCTTGGTTGGGAGGAGGGAGACTATTCCATTTTCCCTGAGAGCTATCCTCTAGTTCTATGCACTCCTGGAAGGTTTCTTTCTTTTTTATTTTAAAAAAATTTTTCTTTAGTTTTTAAGTAGACTCCACACCCAGCATAGAGCCCAACACAGGGCTTGAACTCAGCATCCCGAGATCAAGACCTGGGGTGAGATCAAGAGTCGTAAACTTAACCGACTGAGCCACCCAGGCACCCCTGGCAGGTTCTTTTCTGTTTGAGCTTTTGCTAGGGTGATTTACAATCCTGGTTGCCCAGTATTGTACCCATTTTAGCACTCAAAGTCCATGTCATGTGCCACTCCATTTCGAGAAAAACTGAGGTGAGACCCATGTTAAACCTTCTAACAGGAATTCCCAGTTCTGTTAAAGGCATTTTCCCCTCCATTCTATGGATGCATAAGCCATAAAAGTCCCATCAGCAGTGCCCTGCCCCTTCTTGACCTCAGGGCTCATTTTGCCACTTGTCCTTCATTGCTTCCCTTGGGTCTGTGACGGCCTAAGCAAAATGGGTTGCTGCCATCATTCACGTTCAGCAGATGTATTTTGACTTACTGGTGTGGTACAGCTGTTGTATGCATGTGCCCACTTTTTTCATACCCTTCCTTTTAGTCCACCAGGTCACAAACCTCTTTGAGAATCTTCATGCTTATTCATAGAGTCATTCCTCCAGCGAGTCAGCAGATGTTACTGAATACCTGTTACGTACCAGGCTGTGACTAGGCACTTACAATATTATGAAACATACAGATAATATTCCTGCCCACAGGAAGCTTATTAATGAGCCCCTAATCTTGAATCTGATAGAAACTATGGGCTCATTTCTCAAAGAATTTGGAGAAATTATAAATAATAAATCCATAAAATTTATTTATGTATTTTATATATAAAATATTATATAATGTATATAATTTTATAAAATTATAAATAATTTATAAAATAAATTTATAAATTATATAGTTTACATATTTCACCCTCAAGCCAAAAACTCCTTTTTTTTAATTCTTTTTTTTTTTTAAGATTTTATTTATTTATTTGACAGAGAGAGATCACAAGTAGGCAGAGAGGCAGGCAGAGAGAGAGAGAGAGGAGGAAGCAGGCTCCCTGCTGAGCAGAGAGCCTGATGCGGGACTCGATCCCAGGACCCTGAGATCATGACCTGAGCCAGAGGCAGAGGCTTAACCCACTGAGCCGCCCAGGTGCCCTTTTTTTTTTTTAATTTTTTTTTTTTTTTCCCTCTTAAAAGATCTTATTTATTTGACAGAGCACAAACGGGAGAGCAGTAGACAGGGATGGGGAGAAGCAGGCAGAGGGAGAGGAAGAAGCAAGCTCCCTGCAGAGCAGGGAGCCCAGTGTGGGGCTTGATTCCAGGAATCTGGGATCATGACCAGAGCCGGAGGCAGACACTTAACCAACTGAGCCACCCAGGTGCCCCAAGCTTAGGACTACTGCCTGCAAGAGTAACCAAGAGGGACACTTGGAAATAGCTTGGACCCAGGGTTTTGTGGAAGTTGGTATCTTTTTTTGCAATCTTAACTTTGTTGTTTGTTTGACAGAAACCATACTCAGGAGGTCTCTGTCTCCAAGAAGCAGCCCGGGAAGGCAGCAGCATCTCTCCACCGTGGTTCATGGCCTGTAGCCCCCCACCCCTCTCTGCTTCCTGCAGCCCCATTGGGGGTTCCTCCCAGGTGCTGAGTGAAAGCGAAGAGGAGGAGGAGGAGGGGGCCGTGCGGTGGGGGCGGCAGGCACTGAGCAAGCGGACACTGTGCCAGCAGGACTTTGGGGACCTGGACTTGAATCTAATTGAGGAGAACTAAAACTGAGAGGCTACTTCCTGGGGCCACACAGACTGACTCTCTATGGCTACTAACAAGTGTCGAGGCCCCAAGGCCAGGGGCCCAGCCTGGGAATGGGGGTGAGTGGAGGGCTCCGACTCAGGGCAGCCGGAAATCTTCTTGCTCCAGGAAGCTCGACCATGCCAAGAGACTGGCCGGGACAAGATAAACGGAGCTGGTGGCGGGAGGGACAGCCCCAGAGCAGACCCTTCCCATGGCGGCCCTGAGTGTGAGTATCCCTGCCACTGAGAAAGCAATGGGCAGGGAAGGAAGGGGTCTGTTGACCCCAGCTCGGGGAATTTCACTAGCCCCTTTGCTTCAAAAGGGCACTTGTGTCTTAGAATTTGGCCAGGGTGGGGGGTTCATTCAGCCTCCTTGGAGAAAATGTGTGAGAGTGTGTGTGTGCGTGGGAGTGTACTTGGGGAAAGGTGTGTTTGTGTAGCCTTAGGGAAGGAAGGCAGTTGCTCCTTAACGGCAGAGCGTCATGATACCCCCAGGATCTTGAATTTTCACAGGATAGCAGGCTTATTCAAGGAGTCAAGAGGAGGGCACCAAGTTTTTCTTTTTTCTGAGTAGCTCTGGAACCAGGCTTGTAATCCATAAGCACCACTGGCTCTGCAGAGGATTCTCTTTGGGGTATGGCAGGGTCTTTTAAGTGCTGTGACCCTAGCTAATGGTCTTTTTCTTAGGCCCATTCCCTCCCCTAGGTAGATCTAATATTAGGACTGGAGAGGGCTCTTTACATTGATTCTGAGCTGGCCTTTTTTTCTTATCAGATTGCCTAGGCTGTATACAACCTGCCTTTGTGTCTAAGTAGATGTAAGTGCATGTGGGCAACTGAGGCAGAGTTGGGGGGGGTCCGCCTTCTTCTTTCCCTGTCTACTGATGGGACTCCCCCCCACCTCACTCTCTGAGCTTTGAGGGTTGAGAACATGGAGGGAAGGCTCTGTATTGGTCCCCATCATCTGAGGCCCAAGGGCCTATCTGCAGCAGAAGTGGCATTCTGTGCCCACTAACCATGGGTAACCCTATCCCAGTACTGCCCTTTGGAAGCAGACTGTAGAGAAACTTGTTAGAAGATCCAGGCCTAACCTCTTTTCTGACCTGCTTGAGAAAGCGGAAGGGGATGTCAGCATTTCCCAGTTTGCTTGTCTTCCATTCCTGCCAGGAAATGTTTATTTGCCTCTAATTGGACCTGAGAGACCTCAGGGAGATTGGGGCTCACTGAGGGGTTGGCTGAGGATGTGTAAAGCAAAGGCTATGAGAAGCAGCTGGGAGTTTGTTGTTGTTGGATTGAATCCCCCCCCCCCTTTTTTTTTGTTTCTCACCCATAACTTGAGCCAGGAAAGCAGGTCCCAGTGGCTGCGGTAATGGGTGTAATAGCTGCCGGACTCTTCGTAGGCCTGGCACCAGTGGAGGTATATACTGAAACTGCTGCCAAATAACTTGTGAGGCTTTATCCAGCTCTGGTTGACCCTGCACAACTGAATTGGACCTGCCCTTCAGGTTTTTTGGAGGAAGGGGATTCTCTTCAATTTCCAGGGTGTCTTAGGATCCAATTCCTCATGTTAGGGAAGAAGACCAAAGCCCATATGTTTTCTTCCTCATGGAATTGAGCCTGTCATTTTCTTGGTTTCCCACATATTGGATAGGAGTGTCACTGAGGCTGCAGTTTCCTCACCTCCGCTCCTGAGGAGGTAGCCATTTGTTCTTGAGCCTCTGGCTCTAGAGGTTCTACCCTTCCAGGGCCCTTCTCCTGCTAGTTACCAGGTATTACCAGTGAGCTACCAGGTCTGTGGGGGGCCTGAAAGAGGCTCTTTGGAGAATCCAGGGAAACTGGGAGCCCAGGAGTTGCCCATCCTTGGTTTCATCCCTCCCTTGGCTCCTCTCCTTTTTTAGGCCATAATTTCCCTGGTGCCAGCTTCTTTTTCTCCTGGGGCCAGCTTCTTTGTCTTTTGGGGCATCCTTATCCCTGGGCTCTCTGCTGCATATTGGCTGTGCTAGCTTCCAGTAGGCCACTGGCAAGGCCAGTGGGGTCTCTGCAAGCCCTAAGCTGAAGAAATGAGGGCAGTTTCTGCCTCTATTCTGGCTTCCCCAAAGCCCTAGGGGTGCAGTCCTTAGAGGAGAGGGTCTACAGATACCATATTTGAATTCTATTACTTTAATATCTGGAAAGTTAAACTAGTTGAAACTGTCATCTTGCTTCCCAGTCTAAGCACCCATGACCCTGGTACAAGCCTTTTCAAGAAATGGTTCATTTTGCTTTACACAGTAGATCTGTTCCAACAGTTCTGTGTAAGCCAGATGCTATTTTGCGATGCATTTGGACTGCTGACCATTTAAAAGCAGCCTGTGTGATTGCTTCTTTTGTAAAGCAAGCAACCTCCCTCTACTTTAGCTGTTTTGACTATTCAATTTTCACATATTGGGCTTACCCAGAGTGGAGCACACCTTTACAGGGCTGTGGTTGACGCTGGGTAGACATCTGCATCTGTGTTGTGTGTGTGGTGTGGCTGACCGGTAGGTGAGTATTCCTGCGTGCGTGAGTGAAGCCACTCCCAGGCTGGTGCTCTCCTCCTGTGCCCGGTGACTGCCCAGTGGCAGCTCCAGCTGCCCTTCACTCCCACCTGCTGCCAAAGTCCCTGTGCTAATGGGATTACAAATACAAAAAGTGGAAAAAAATTTTTCGTAAACTTTGTTTTATATTAAAAAAATCCATTAAGTCTGTGTGTGTTAAACATGAGGTCCTGCCTCTGTGGCTGTGTTTGAAAAAATAAAGTTTTATTAGAATAATTCATTTTCCCAAGCAATCTCGTGTACTGCAGTGTCTTCTCCCCTTCTCCACAAAAAAAGGCAAGGAGGAAGCAGGGAGAAGGCTACCTAACAGCCCCCCTCCTCTAGTGCATGTCTGGGCCTTCACCCTTGGAGGGCGGTATCTGATCCTTAGGCATGGCAGTAATATCCTGGGGCCCAGGCTTGTGTTAGGCCTTGGTTATTTCTGGCAGTCTGATTTGGTCTTTGTTTCCCTGGTACTTATCTCTTCCCTACGGTCACTCTTCCAACAAGTTGAAGTCAAGTATTTATACATTCTAGTTCCCTGAGAAATGTTTGTTGGTCCAGTCAGGAACTTTTAGATTGGTTTGTAGGCTTTAGGAAGAGGAGAGAAAGCAGACTGAGAGACTTGACTGGGAATCTTTTTCTAGGAGTTTTCACATCTTATACCCTAGAGAGATGGAGATTTCATCATCAGAATTCAGATTCTAAAGACCTAGGCAATTTCTCCATTCTCAAAATTATCCTAACAGCAGAGCTTCTCTTTTATTCTAGAAGTTGGTATTTTCCATAATGCTTCAGTTTGGGTTGTTCGTGTGTTAAGGGAAGCTGTGTGGTTCATTCTCTTTAGACATTGCTATTCCACCCTTTCTCCTATGTTAGCATTCTTCCAGTTTGTGTGGGTGAAATGTAGTTGCTTAGAGATCCAGGCAGGAGCCTCTGTCCCTGAGGCATAGCCTTTCTTTACTACCAGTTGTGGTGCTGACTTGCCAGGCGTAAGAAGAGTCAAGTTGCTTAGCCTCCGTCCCAGTTTCCTGCTTCAAATTTGTGGCACTCATTGTTGAATACCAATGAAGTGTGCAGGAGGACAGGATTGGCTTGATAACCTGGAGCAGGAACTTTTGAGGGGTTGAAAGTACACTCTAAAAAGAGGGGCAGTTGTCATCTGCCCCCCAAACAAAGGAGAGGGTTTTGAGGAGGGTGGGGCTTTGGCATGTGTTTTAAAGGAGGCTCAGTATTAGAAGTTTTTCTCTTTCTTTAAAACTGCTGCTGTTTCATTTCACCTACTGTTTGAGCAAGGGTAAAGTTTGAGCATCTAAAGTGACTTTGTTTTTTTTCAAACCCTTATGTTCATTTTGTTGTTGTTAGGTTTTTATACTGTTTATTTTCTGTAAGGCAAAGAGATTTCATTTTTCATTCTTGAAGTCCTGCTAGTATAGGAAAGAATGTAAATTCCATGAGGACAAGGGTTTTGTTTAATGTTGTATCCCCAGCACATTGAAAAGTTACTGGCACATGAAAAGACCTGCCATATTTGTTGAATGAATTTCTCATCTTTGCCTTCTCATCCCTGAACTTAGGCACATTACTGTCTCTGGTGCTAAGAAACCAGTTTTGAACACTGGGGCAATAATTAGAGCTCCATACAGGAGAAAATCCCAACAGTGAATTTTGGTAGAAAACCTGAAGGGCAGCCACCAGGTCTTAGGAATTCACCCTTGTTCTCCTCTTACCAACTATAGTTTGTGGGCCATGTGCTTTGAGAGATGTCTCTTGGCCCAGGAAAGCATTTTGATTTAGGCCTCAGCTGAGATGGAAGTTCCAAGGAATAGGGAGAGAAAAAATTCAAGGAAATGTTTCCTTAGTGCTCCACAGGGTTAGTTCTAGAATGACTTCCCAAGAGGTTTCATACTTTTTCTAAAGTCAGTAGTTGCTGCCTACTCCCTTTTGGAGCCCTGGACCTTTGCTGCAAGAAAAGTATGTCAAGGGTAAAGGAAATGTATAGACAGGAGTTAACTGTGTAGGCACATAAGTCTAAGAGAAAAAACCATCTACTACTCTGTAGGGCAGATCATTGAAAGAAATGGTTACTTTTTTTTTTTTTTTTAAAGATTTTATTTATTTATTTGACAGAGATCGCAAGTAGGCAGAGAGGCAGGCAGAGAGAGAGAGAGAGGGAAGCAGGCTCCCTGCGGAGCAGAGAGCCCAATGCGGGGCTCGATCCCAGGACCCTGAGATCATGACCTAAGCTGAAGGCAGCGGCTTAACCCACTGAGCCACCCAGGCGCCCCACTTTTTTTTTTTTTTAAAGATTTTATTTATTTGACAGAGATCACAAGTAGACACAGAAAGAGAGAGGGAGTAGAGAGAGAGAGGAGGAAGCAGGCTCCCTGCCGAGCAGAGAGCCAGATGCGGGACTTGATCCCAGAACTCAGATCATGACCTGAGCCGAAGGCAGAGGCTTAACCCACTGAGCCACCCAGGCACTTGAAATGGTTACTTTTAGGATAACAATCAAGGATTGTTTCTAGACCCTTTGTCTTTCTGGTTTGTATCTACTTCCATATATACTCATTCTGCATCCATAAAACTATGCAACCTGTACTAATCTGATACTACCAATGGTAATGATTGAGGTTTCCCATTGCCTGGTGTGCAAGACCATCTGGGCCAAAATTTCAGTATCTTCCCTTCTCTACTGTCCCTTTTCTGTCAGGAGTTACCAATCTCCCATACCTATATTAAATGAATTGAGATGGGAATGATGGGATTTTCTTTGCCTCCACTCCCAATACTTGCGTGGTAAGATGAGGTGCTACTGAAGCAGAGAAGAGAATCTCTTTATTGCTGGTTTCATTCCAATTCCCCCTCAAAGTTTAACTGAGAAATATCTGTAACTAATAACACTGGTAGACTTGGAAAGGGAAGAAGTTCCATGACTTTAGGTCAAAATACCAGGATGTTGGAAGCACATGGGCCTTCACCCAGTGGGAAGAGTGGTATTACAACCTCCACAGGATGTAGGTCATTGGTCAGTTGGAAAGGAACCCATGAGGTACTGGTAGTATAGAATAGGATGGTACTATGTTATGGACCAGTGAAAAGAAGGATATTGTGTTCCATGGACCAATGGGGAAAGTTTCCTAAGAAATAGTGACAGGAATGGTAGGGCCTATTTTCCAGATAGGAAATCAGTAGGTATTGGGGTGTTAACTGCTTGGCTCAAAACACCAACCCTAGATTCCTTGCCCCTGAGCCACCCCCCCCCCGCCCCCAGTAAAAGTCTTTGGTGTCCAAGGCGGCCAAGCTAAAGCCTACTCACATATGGTACCCCCCCAGAAGGAAGGTTGGGACCAGGATGGTGCCATGGAAGACTGAAGGACCCGCCCACTTTCCCACCCCGGCCGAAACTGCAATTCCCCTCCCTGCCGCAGGGGGCACTGCAGGCCCCGGGGAGGTTGGGGCGGAGCGCTGCGAGGGGCCCGGAGCTGCTGCCCCGCTCCGGAGCGCGGGGGGCGCTGTGCGGGGCCCGGGCTGCGGCTCCGCTCCCGGCCACGGGGGGCGCTGCGCGGCGCCGGTGGTTGGTGGTGGCTGTTGGGGGGGGTGGGGGGGAGCCGCGGCCGCGGGTGGTGCGGAGGGAGGCCTTGCGGGCGGATCGGGCGCTCAGCGGCAGAGGTGGTGGGAGGCGGCGGGCGGGAGCGCGGGTCTGGCCGGCCCTGACGATGGCGGACGCCGCGGCCTCCCCGGTGGGCAAACGGCTGCTGCTTCTGTTCGCGGATACCGCGGCCTCGTCCTCGGCCTCGGTCCCCGCGGCGGCGGCGGGCGGAGATCCGGGGCCTGCGCTGCGCACTCGAGCCTGGCGGGCCGGCACGGTGCGGGCCATGAGCGGGGCGGTGCCCCAGGACCTAGCGGTGAGTGGCGGCCGAGGCGGGCACTTGAGGCCGGGGCTGCTGGGCCTGCGGGCGGCCTCCCCGGGGGCCTTTGTGAGGGGGCGGTGGGGTGGGGGTGACCCAGTTCTGCGCCCCCAGATCTCCTTAGCGCCCCCCACCGGCTCCTCAGCACCCCTTGCTCTGGCCGGCATGGCTTCCGCGTCGGGGTGCGCGCCCCGGTTTCCCCCGGGGGGGCGGCCAGGGCGCCAGGAGCTGCCGCCTCCACGCGGGAGGCCCCGCCTCCTGAGGGACCCCTTTCTCAGCGTCCCCCCCCAAACACGCCTTGGGAGCAGGCTCCCGAATCCTGGGAGCCCGGGCCCCTCAGAGTTCGACTGGTGCTGTAGCTGCGTCCTGAAAGACGCGGACCTGTAGTTCCCAGCCTCCCTGGAAACCTGCGCCCTGTTCCCTTCCTCCCGGAGCCCCGAGTGGGGCGGGAATGTGGGCAATTGTGGGAGGCACAGAGGCTGCAGTCGGAGCTGCTCAGGGCTTTTTTATCTGGCAGTTACTTCCTCCTTGTCTGAGCCGGGCTCGGCCTGGCGGTCTCCAGAAAGGCCAGCTCTTGAGATTCTCTTAGGGCTCCTTTCTCTTTGAGCTTCTGGGTGACAGGAGCTGCAGTTGTGGCTGTTTTTGATAAGTTTGAGATGTGTCTTAGCAGCCGAATGGGGCTGCTTAGCTGGTGCTTTTTTGCTCCCTGCTCGGCCCTGGGAGAGGTTTTGTTTTGAAACTTTGTGTTGGAGCTTGGGCGCTTTTGAATACTTGCCTTGGTATATTTTGTGATTAAAGTTGTTCAGTAAAATAGAACTTAACTAGTATTTGGGTGCGTTGTGTTATTTTTGCTAATGTGGCGGCAAAATACTGTCTTTGAGCTTTGGCAAACCCCTTTAGTTCCTCATTCTGGTAGCGGCCCTAGCTTCTCTGTTAAGATACTCTTAAAATAGGGAGATTCTTTTGGAATGTAATACATCAGCAGGCAGAAGGTAAATTTTCGTGATGAACTTGCTCCTGCAGATATTGTATTTGCTATAAATTGGAATGATTTGGAGAGATTTGATATTAATATTGTAGGTTTCTCATACCCATTTTTCTATTTATTGATTAGTCGTGTTAGGCTTTTTCCTCTCCCCCTTATCAAGCTTTATGGGTTGTTTGGCTTGCGGCTGGCTTAGCCTTTGCTTCTGCTACTTGAGTTCACATTCTTTGATCTTTTCTCCATGCTAAATAAGAAAAGGCTCCTTGGACATTTATGAGGCTTCAGTGGGGCGAATTTGTAAAAAGATACCAGAAATATAAGGGAATGAGGATGATGATTAAGAAGGGGATTTGGATTTAAATTCCTCCGTGCTTTCTTCAAAAGACTGCTTTCTAGGTTGAGGTGGGGGAGAGGTGTCTCTCTGAGAGCCAGTAATTCACTCCCATAAATGCAAAACATAATGAAGATCCACCATTATATGCATACTTTGACCTACAGCCTAGCAAGCCCTATCTTTTCAGTCGGAATTTTATATTCTAGTTGTTTCCACCATCAGATGAATTGCTAATGAGCTCTGCACCTGAAATGGCTACCCATTCACTTTGTTTTTTGCTGGGCTCCCTAAGGGCAGAGGTTTTTGAAGCTCCCTGAAATGCTGGACACCTACTAAGCTAAATACTGAATAATTTTACCACTGGCCTCATTGAATTGGTTTCTCAAACCAAGTAAAAAGTTGCAGTGATTCTTGGAAATTAAAGCCAAGCCTATGTTAGAACTGCTGAGGTCTTGCATGGAACTGTATACATACAGAAGCAAAGGCAGATTAGGGTTTTGAGGATAAACAAGCTTGTCCTGTGTATTTATCAAGGGATATAGATGAGAAAACAACCACAACCAAAACTCAGAGCCTTTAGAATTTTTCACCAGTTTGCAAAATTGTTCAAGAATTGCAGGTGCTATATTGAGGTTCTATTAATGACAATGACTAGTCTAGGATGAGAACTGGACGTTTGTTCTTCTTTTTCATTAAGAGTTTTCCTTTGGACCCTAGACATGTGGGCCTTACCAATTTGCACCACACACCGTAGTAAACACAACCGTCTTCCAATCAAAAGTGTTCTTCCTGTACTCAAGGGTGGAGTTTTCAAGCAGCTGGTCTGTGATTGGGCAGATTTTCATTCAGTTAGTTTAAGATGTTTTCAGGCATGCTTGGTTTTGAGTAATGCATAGCAGGGCGCCCCCTGTTAAGGATGAGTAATTGAGGGTTGGATGAATGAGTTTTTGAAGTGATTGAAAACACTTCTCAGTTTTAGGCTCCATTAATACCCTCTTTCTAAATACTTTATAATGCTGAAATGTTTCAAAATGTAGCCCTTCTCCATTTAGTTAACCCTTTTCTTGAAAACAATACCAAAGCCATGTACTACCTTAAAATGAAATAGGAAAAACAAAAAGTCAGGGTCCTGTTGATTGGGAATTTTCTTGATAAGGATTTTATAGTGGCCATCTTCATCATAGCTATGCTAACAAGTAACTGCTGAGATTTTTAGATGTAATAGGGAAAAAACCTCCCTGCCCTCCATGGAATAGTAGTTTTATTTGTGTTTCTAAATAGGCTAGTTTTTAAAAAAAAAATAGTCTTGTTGCAAGATTAGCTTAATGGATTTTTATGCATTTATTTTTTGACTCTTAAGTCTGTCCTCTTTGTGTTTTAAATCATTATTGGTTCACATGAGTTGCAGAGACCTTGGGACCTTCATATATGTAGGGATGGTAGATAAAACACCAAAAAAAAAAAAAAAAAAAAAAAGGGTTTTCCTTTTCCTGTGTGTGTGTGTGTGTGTGTGTGTGTGTGTGAAAAATCAAGACTTCTGGTTTGTCGAATGTCAAACAATGAAAAGTATACACAGGGAAAGCCAACAATCTAGCTCTCACAGGCTTCCACTTGTAAAAGAAGGCTTTGCTCAAATTAACAGTAGTACAAAAAATATAGAAACATTCATCTATATACAAAAGGTTGCTTTTTTTTTTTTTTTATCAGATGGTATCACACTGCACGATATCTGCAGCCTGCTTCCCCCCCTACTCTTTTAAGTAAGGACTCTGGCTTTTTTTTTTTTTTTTTTTTTTTGTTTTTTGTTTTTTGTTTTTTGTTTTTTGTTTTTAATTTTCTTTTTAAATAATCTCTATACCCAACATGGGCTCAGAACTTACAACCCCTGAGGTCAAGAGTTGCAGGCTCTACCACCTGAGCCAGCCAGGTGCCCCTGTCTTTATTTCCATTCAACATTATACCATGGGCATCGATACCTATAGATCTTACTCATCCTTTTAGATAACTACATTGTATTTCATAGAATAGATGTACCATCATTTGTTATGTCATTCCTCCTCATGCTGTTCAAGATATTGAAAAAATTTTTGGTATTACAAATAATACTGTGGTTAATAAACTTGGGCGTATATCTTGTATAATTATGGTTTTATTTCTGTAGTTTAGAGATTCAGGAGTGGGTTAGGAGCTATAGGAGTATATGCATCTTTTATTTTATTAGGTAATGCGAGGTTATTTTCTAGTAAGATGATAGCATTTCATAATCCCACCAGCATTGTGTGCATGCAGTGCTGCTTTCCCTTTTACCTTTGCCATCATCAGTCTTTGTCATTTTTGGCACTCCAATGGGTAAAGAATAATACAGCAATTTCATGACTACTAGTTTTTTTCTATGTTTATTGGCTGTTCGTGTTTTGTTTTGTTTTGTTTTTTAAATGAGTTCTATGGCTATCTTTTGCCCATTTGAAAAAAAAAAGTAGGAGGTGTCTTACCACTTCGTACAAGTTCTGTGCATTTTCAGGATAGGAACCCCTTTACTTCACAAGTGTATTGCAGTTATTTTCTCTTCTTCATCTTCTGACTTGATGAGATGTAATATTTTTGCAAATGGCATGTGAGGTGGGGGATCTAACATGCTTCCTACTGAGTAACCAATGATGGCAGCACCAATTTTATTAAGTAAACTGCCCTTTTCTTGCTGTTTCTTAGAATTAATTGATGCCTTTATTAGCACTGATTTGTTTTGAATGTGTTGATCGTAGCTATCACAGCTATCCAGAACTTGGAAGAGGAGTGAAAGCACATCTGCCTTATTTCTTTATCCCTCAATCTTTCATCTTTATCTGGAGGAAAGGTGAACTTTCAAGTACTACTTTCCTTTGATTCCAGATAATGTAGTAATTGTAGCAGTGTCCAGACTAGTACCATGTTTCTTCTATCTGGGAGTCTTCCAAGAGGAATGAGAGCTTATCTGGATCTGCCGTATTGTTTTACGTAGTCCTCCTAGTCTCAGGTTAGGTGCACTTTAAAATACCTCTCTACTTTGTTTGTAGGTAATGTAATGATTATAATCAGGTCCAGGACAATACCATATTTCCAGTCCACAGTCTCAACCTGTGTTCACACAAACCTAGAACTCCAACCCTAATTGAAATGGGATGTTAATGGATGTTAATGATCATCCTTAAGTGTCCTTTTCTTATAATTTCAGAAATTCAATAAAAATCTGCATGATACATGATAAGCTGTTTATTAAAGTAAATAGTATATTGTTTTGTGGATCGGTGTAAGGTTTAGAAAACTTTAAATAAACGTGAGATTGTATACATGAATATGTAATGTTTAAGTGTGAGCCCCTCTACTGCACATTTCATCTTTTTTTTAAGATTTTATTATTTGACAGAGAGAGATCACAAGTAGGTAGAGAGGCAGGCAGAGAGCGAGAGGGAAGCAGGCTCCCCACTGAGCAGAGAGCCCGTTGTTGGACTCGATCCCAGGACCCTGAGATCATGACCTGAGCCGAAGGCAGCGGCTTAACCCACTGAGCCACCCAGGCGCCCCGCACATTTCATCTTAATTCTCTTAAAGGCGGAGATCTATTTTCGAGACATTGAGCCATCCTTGAGTTTTTTAGGCACTCAGGTGCTTCATATTGTTCTTTTCTTTTTAACTTTGTCTTGTGTGTATAATTGTTAACAGTTGTCTCTTACTTTGTGTTTGCATTCTGTTTATTCTAGAGCTGTGTAGTATATTCACCAGTGATCACATACACTTGTCATTTTGTCCATCCAGCATCCTCTCCCTTTACTACACAATCAGATCTTTCCTCTTAATTACCCACTTATTTCTAAGAGTTCCTTCACTAATTCCCCACCTGCCAAGGACTCATTCTCTCCTTCAGTACTCACTTGCTGAGTTCTTATTTCCAACTTGTTCTGGCTGATTCAGTTCCCCACTTCCCTTCCCCTAAATGGTTGGGTAAATAACGTGGTTAGTGATTTTCTCAACAGCCGGAGTTGATTCCTGTAGGCTTTGCTTCCACAAGGCCTGGGGGATACAACACCTGTTGCTGCATCTCAGTTTTCCACTCCCTTTAACATGTTGGTGGTTTTTAAGCCCTCCCTACCCAACTGCCCCAACTGCCAAAGTGTCTTTTACCCTTGTTCTGTAGATGGATAAAACCTGCCTGATTGTTCAGTAGTAACTCATATAGTATGACCTCTCTCAGTTTTGCAAGGGCAAAAACTCCATTTTTGTATGTGTGTTCAGGGATAATCAGGCTCTAGGGAACCGCTTCTCACTAACCAAATTCTCTGGAGACTGATTCGTAAATTGTCATATAAGGTTATTAATTTACAGTGGGAGATACACCTATCCAGAGATCTGCACAGAGCCCCCTCCTAATCTACTCAAGAGACCAAATTACAGATAAGAAGGACCCTTGGCGTGCAAAGAATCGAATGGGGGAAATTGGGTGTTGCCAAAAGGATATTTATAGCAAGCATCCCTGATTCAGTGATCTTGCACTTAATACTTTCTGCCTTATACTGCTTGCTTTTTTTTTTTTTTTTTTTTTAAGATTTTATTTATTTGTTTGACAGAGATCACAAGTAGGCAGAGAGGCAGGCAGAGAGAGTGGGGGAAGCAGGCTCGCTGCTGAGCAGAGAGCCCAATGCGGGACTCCCAGGACCCTGGGATCATGACCTGAGCAGAAGGCAGAGGCCTTAACCCACTGAGACACTCAGGGCCCCTCCCCTTTGCTTTAATGTTAACCATTGAAATCCTATAAGAAGAGAAAGCCTGTCTGTTCCAGGTTCTACCAGTTCTGTAAAGCCTGTCTGAATCTCCAGCATGCTATTTTTTTTTTCTTTGCTCCTTTAGTACTTTGTTATTTGCCTCTTTTTGGAATATTAATCACAGTTTTTCTTCTTATAGATAGATAACAAGATATATAGCTCATCTCCCCTACTAAATTGTAAGCTCCATCAAGAACAGAACATGCATTTTTCTGTTATTATCTTAAGAGGCCTTTTCTGACTATCATATCTTAAAAATAATATTTAGAAGCTGGTATTAGATTAACTTTCACATCTGATTTATTATGGAATTTCTACTCTGTGGCTTCCTGTTATAAGGTGTTTATAATTGACCTTTAATTTTTGTGTTACATATTTCTGTTGATATGGACTCTGCTAATTTTTTTGTTTTGAGATTATTAGAATCTTAACTTGGGACTCCAGTCCCAGGTCCATTGTCCCCTGGTTTTCGTGACTTACATCTGACTTGTTAGATTAGAAGCATTAGATGTTTTATTTTTGTGATTCTCAGGTAATGCATGCCTATGATACAAAAATGAAGAAATTATTTTGAGGGCAATTTTAAAAGTAGCCTCTGTACATCACAACTGATTAGAAACTGCTGTTTATGTTTTGACATCTAACCTCTTTTTTAGAATTGTTAAAAGTCGAATTCATACTGTATTTTCAATTTTGTGTTTTGCTTTTTTACTTAATGTAGTAATTTTCCTGTGTTACTGAAAACTTTTGTATATTGTGATTTTAATTTTCTTTGTGCCCTTATTTATTTTCCAAAGATAACATGTATTGCTCTCATAACTGAAAGGAAAACAATAAAATTGTCTAAGAAAATTCTTACAATTTGAACTTGTTTCAGATTTTAGGTTTTACCAGTTATGCTGTGTTGAGCATTTTTGTGACTAAAGCCTATCCTGTGTTTAGGGTTATTTCCCAGGATTATTGCTGAAGGTATTATTATGGAGACACGGAGTGTGCACATATTTAAGATTCTTGATAACGTTTTTTTCTTTTATCAGTTATAATCAGACCAGTAGTGTGAGTTTCTTATGGAATGCAAGTTTATCCGGAGCCCAAAGTCTGCTAGGCCTTTTATGCTTTTATTTCATTTAATCCTCAGACAATCCTTTGAGATACTTACTGTCCCTATTTATAGTCAAAGGAAGTGAGGCGCAAAGAAGCTAAAGTGACTTGCCCTGGGCTACACAGCTAAGAAATGAGGAAGTTGGGATGCAAACCCAGATCTTTGTGATTCCACAGGCCCTAAAAACACAATATATGTATATATGCTTGAGTTTTTATTCTCATTATCCCTAAGGTACTCAAGTACTTAACATCTAATTTATTGTGGATATTAGAAAGTAGGGGGAGGTTTGAGGTGGTGAATAGGGTTAATTGTTAGGAAGCTATCTCATGATCAAAGGAATATAGAGAAAATTGCTTTTTGTTTGAAAACTGCTGTCTTTTTTTTTTTTTTTTAAGATTTTACTTATTTATTTGACAGACAGACATCACAAGTAGGCAGAGAGGCAGGCAGAGAGAGAGGGGGGGAAGCAGGCTCCCCGCTGAACAGAGAGCCTGATGTGGGGCTCGATCCCAGGACCCTGGGATTATGACCTAAGCCGAAGGCAGAGGCTTTAACCCACTGAGCCACCCAGGCGCCCCTGAAAACTGCTGTCTTCTAGACATGCATCATTCCCTACCTTGGCTGTCGAGATATCCCACAGTTTTGTAAAGTCATTTTTTTTTTTTTTTTAAAGATTTATTTATTTATTTATTTGACAGAGAGAGATCACAAGTAGGCAGAGAGGCAGGAAGAGAGGCAGGCAGAGAGAGAGGAGGAAGCAGGCTCCCTGCCGAGCAGAGAGCCCGATGTGGGACTCGATCCCAGGACCCTGAGATCATGACCTGAGCTGAAGGCAGCGGCTTAACCCACTGAGCCACCCAGGCACCCCGTAAAGTCATTTTTTTAAAAAGTTTTTATTTATTTATTTTGACAGAGAGTGAGAGAGTTCACAAATAGAGAGGCAGGAGTGGGGATAGGCAGACCCCCTGCTGAGCAGAGAGCACAATGCGGAACTCCCATCGAGGACCCTGAGATCAGGGCCCGAGCTGAACCGAAGGCAGAGGCTTAACTTACTGAGCCACCCAGGCACCCCTGTAAAATCATTTGAAGCGGACTTTACATTTTGTTTAGAATCCTTAAGAAAACAAAATTCAACTGGTAGATTTTATAGATCTTACTGGCTTTATTCGACAATAACTGAATCAGGCAGCAACCCTTGTGGCTAATAGAAAGGAACTCCAGAGAGCTGTGCAAAATGAAAGACTTTTATAGGCAGAAGGAGGTAGGACAAAGAAGTTATTCTAGCAAAGAGCTGATTGTTTCAGACAAGGCCACTTTCCTTGAGGGGGGGACAGTAGGGGTCTATCAGGCTGATTACCTCACTAGTACTGACCAGGTAATTCTAGATTTACTGGTTTAAGATTCCATTCTCTAGAGAGGTTTTGTTGTCGTTTGATGACCTGGGCTTAGCACAGGAGACTCCATTTTGGACCTGTTGTCCTTTTTGAACAAAATGTAGGTAGAAAATTGGAAAAGAAAATTTAGGGACCTTGGGAGTTGAGTTAGTCTTCCAATTCCCTTACTCCCAGTCATCACCATATCCTGTTACTTTTATCTCTGTGGCTTCTCAGATGAACTTTTCCCTTCATACAGCCTTATGGGGTTAGGCCTTTTTCATCTCTTTCCTGCATTGTCATGGCTTTGTAATTGGTCTCCCTGCCTTTAGTTTCTTCTCTCTGTAATTAATCTTCCACCCTGTTCCCAATGTTCATTCTTTCCCTTTTAAAAAGTAGTGAGTTGCCAGGGTGGCTCCGTCATTAAGCATCTGCCTTACAGCTCAGGTCATGATCCCAGAGTCCTGAGATCAAGCCCTACGTGGGGCTCCCTGTTCCACGGGAAGCCTGCTTCACCCTCCCCCATTCCCCCTGCTTGTTTTCCTCTCTCACTGTCTCTCTCTCTCAAATAAATAAAATCTGAAACAACAACAACAAAAGAAGTATTATTTTAGCATTACATGAATACTTTTTTTTTTTTTTTTTTTTAAGATATTTATTTGACAGAGAACAATTGGAGGGGCAGAGGCATAAGCAGACTCCTTGCTGAGCTGGGAGCCTGATGCAGGGCTTGATCCTAGGACCCTGAGACCACTACCCAAGCTGAAGTTAGATACTCCACCCAGATGCCCCTGCAGCCAGCTTTTTTGCATATAATACATCTTGGAGATCTTTCCTTGTTAGTGTTTTAGATGTACATTTTTTAAAAACTTCTCAGTACTGTTTCATAGTCTGAGTAAAGTGTGTTTAGCCATTCATCTTATATTAAAATACTTTGTAATTTTTATTTTGATCTATTTTAAACTGAGCATTGAGAAGTTTTTCCCCAAAATGGCATTATCTCTATAAAGCATTTTACGATGTCTTCCCCCTGCCCCTTTAAAACTATCAGTGACTCCCCCAAAGCCTATTTCTGGGAACATAAACCCACATGTGTCCAGGGTAGCAGGCTTATGAAAATAGCTAGGTGACAGACCAGAAAGTATAGTGGAGATTGGTAACTGGGGAGTGCAGACACTGCCTAAAGATGTTCAATGCATATTAAAAACAAACCAACAACAACAACAACAAAATCCCACTCTGCTGGCCAAACAAGACACCTTTGCCACCAGATTTCAATGCATCATGCACTAACATGCCAGAGCCCTTACAGCTTACTTACTAATCCTATGGCTGCTGCCTAGAACACTCAATCTACTTTTGTTTCTTTTCCTTTGTACCTCCTGTAAGTCTTCTCTTCTTTCTCTGCCAGAATGCTTGTCCTTTAAGACCCAGCTTGGGTACTACCACCATTTCTGTGAAACTGTTCTAGTTTCTCAAGGCAGATGCCTTTTCTGGCCTAATGTGTCATGTTCGGATCTTTGTTACTGCCCTTGTTACATAGCTCTGTAATCATTTCTTTCTTTTTTTTTTTTTTCATTTAAGGTTTTATTTATTTGTCAGAGAGGGGGGAGAGAGAGCACAAGCATGAGCAGTGGGGAGGGTCAGAGGGAGAAGCAGGCTCCATGTTGACCCCAATGTGGGACTTTATCTCAGGACCCTGGGATCATGATGTGAGCCAAACACAGAGGCTTAACAGACTGAGCCACCCAGGTGACCTGCTCTGTAATCATTTGGGGGGTTTTTTTGTGTTTTTTTTTTTAAGATTTTATTAATTTATTTGACAGAGACAGACACAGGTAGAGAGGGAACACAAACAGGGGCAGTGGGAGAGGGAGAAGTATGGTTCCTGCTAAGCAGAGCCCAATGCAGGGCTTGATCCCAGGACCGTAAAATCATTACCCGAGTGGAAGCCAGATGCTTAACGACTGAGCCACCCAGGCGCCCCTCTGTAATCATTTCTGTACCTCTCTTAACTCATCTGAGTTAACAGATGAGTCCCTCCTGTCAGTTGCTAGCTTTATTCACCTTGGTATTCTTGGCCCCAGTAAATGCTATACATTTACATAAGAAGTGTTCTGTTTCTGTTGAGAGTAAATAAATTTTATTAATTGTAGGGAAAATGGCCTTAGGGAGAAACAGAATCCAAATTGATGATTAAACAATAAACATGAAAACTTATATTACCCAGGTTACTACTATTGATGTTATCAATCTTAGGAGAAATTAATCGATCTTTTTAAAAGATTTTATTTATTTATTTATTTATTTATTTTTATTTATTTTTTTTTTAAAGATTTTATTTATTTATTTGACAGAGAGAGATCACAGGTAGGCAGAGAGGCAGGCAGAGAGAGAGGAGGAAACAGGCTCCCTGCTGAGCAGAGAGCCCGATGCGGGACTCGATCCCAGGACTCTGAGACCATGACCTGAGCCGAAGGCAGCGGCTTAACCCACTGAGCCACCCAGGCGCCCCTATTTATTTATTTATTTAACAGAGATCACAAGCAGGCAGAGAGGCAGGTGGGGGTAGGGGTGGGAGGGTGGAGTGGGGGGGGTGGAGCAGGCTCCCTGCTGAGCAGAGAGCCTAATGCGGGGCTCCATCCTGGGACCTTGAGATTGTGACCTGAGACAAAGGCAGAGGCCCAACCCACTGATAGACCCAGGTGCCCCCAAATTAATTGATTTTATTAAAGAATTTCTTTTATTTTAATGTCACTAAAATAAATGTAAATCACTTAGATACCATAAAAGGAATTTTGAAATAAAAACAAGAGTGTTACCACTAACTTTCTTTAACTAATAAAATATTTTACATCTAGTCCTTGGATTTTAGCTGTAGCATGTGTAGTTCTATTTGCTACTTCTAACAGTAAAAATTTTTAAAAGACTTTAAATAATCAACTCAAACTGTCTTAGTCTTATTCTGTTCAGTTGATCAACCTGCCTTAGTCATCTCTGACTCAGTCCAACCACAGTCATTGATTTTTTTTTTTTTTTTTAAGATTTTATTTATTTATTTGACAGAGAGAAATCACAAGTAGATAGAGAGGCAGGCAGAGAGAGAGAGAGGGAAGCAGGCTCCCTGCTGAGAGCCTGATGCGGGACTCGATCCCAGGACCCCGAGATCATGACCCGAGCCGAAAGCAGCGGCTTAACCCACTGAGCCACCCAGGCGCCCCACAGTCATTGATTTTTGTTAGTTTATATCCCTTCCCCTGTTCTGTGGCCTAGCCACTACCATTTTAAGAGTTCATATTCTAGGTACTTTGATCTGAAATGATTATTTACTTATATGTTCTAACTTCTTCTATTACTCTAGGTAGGAAGTAAAGCACAGTGCTAGGGCCAAAAATAAGCCTCGCTGTTCAGAGAATATGTTTACATTCCATATTGCTCTTTATTTTCCTTTTTCTAAAGACTTACTTTGGAGAGAGAGCAATCAAGCAAGTGGTGGGGAGGGGCAGAAGGAGAGGAAATCCCAAGTGGACTCTGCACTGACTACAGAGCCCTATCTTACCACAGGGGGCTCCATCTCGGGACCCTGAGATCAGGACCTGAGGTCAAACCAAGAATTAGACGCTTAACTGACTGCGCCACCTACGCACCCCTCCATATTGCTCTTAGAACAAATTCATATTGTTAGCTGTGAGGTATAGCTTGATCCCAGAGCATAAAGCACTGCTGTTCTTTTCAAAGTAAATACTTTATTCCATATATGTCCTTTGCCCAGGTGGATTGAGAGATAATTTCCCTTAAGTTAAGTGAGATCTGGCTTTCCAATAACTGAACTTTTCCCTGATGTTTTCAGATAAGTGATGACAGGATTCCTGAATCTTAACTTTATGAATGTTGAAGTTCTTTTGTACTAAGAATAAAAATTGTTACAGCTGTAGTACAATGACTTCTTTCAGTGTTCTTGTATTTGTGAGTTGCTATATTTTGTGCTTTATGGGTTGATTTCTTTTTACATGGTTGGCAGTTTAGAACTGCAGTGTGGTGCCTGGCCATCACTCACCATGGACCCTCAACCTCTGTTTTTCTGAGTGATGCCCAGTACAGGGCTGTGTCATTCACAGTCACACACAGCCAGGGCATATAATACTTTATGCTTCTTTACATGTCATGCAAGATCTTGTGTATCTTTTAGCCACCTCCTCCTCCTGACATCAGTTATGTAATGGTACCACTCTTGTTCAAAATCCAAGTCATTTTTGCATTTTCCTTTACTCTTTTATCCAGCCAGTCATCAAGCTTGGTGATAGAACTCATGGATTCTAATAAGCACAAGTAATTTTTTTCCTAGTCTCACTGTTCCCACTCTGGGTCATGGAAGAACACTTCCTTTTATCTTCCCCCAACTCCAGTCCATCTATATCCACTGGTAGGTAGGTGAATTTCCTTAAACCAACTGCTCTGTTCATATCTTGACCTTAGTTAGAAACCTTTTAATGGCACCTGTGTACATGAATGCACACACACACACACGCAGAAACACCCTCATGCCTCTCATTGGCGGCTGGATGAGGCCCCGGTTTTTTATCCTGGTATTCAGGATCTTCCACCTTTACTCTTAGTTTTTTAGCCTCATCTCCTATTGCCTTCCTCCACAGTCTGCTTTTAAAGTCCCGGCCATCCTAGAACTTGATTGGGATTTTTTTTTTTTTTTTTTTTTTTTTGCCTCAGACCATATAAGTCCCTCAGGACCCTGAGGTGATCTCTCCTGCCTCTGAACATCCCCCATACTTTATTTTACTTTATTTCTCTTTATATTGCCTAAGTAGTGCTTTGCAATTGACCACAGTGCTTTTGAATCCATTACTTTATTTAAAGTTCACAACCTGTGTGTGAGGGAAGTAAGACAGGTGGGTCTTAACACAAGGCAGGAAGCTAAAGCTTGAGGAGGGAAGAGTGACTTGTCCAGTTTTGCAGTTCATAGAGTGGGGCTAATGCTCAAATCCAAGCCTCCTAGAAGTTACCTCCAGCCTTTGTTTATTGTGCTGCTACTACCTACCTTTCTTGGTGTCTGAGTTTGCCCATAAGTGTACATTTGATTATCTCTTTCTAATTGTCTGCAAGTTATTTGAAGTTGTGTTTTATTCCCTTGGAACATATATGTATATATGAGTGAGCCCATTCATATATTAAATACGTTGCAATTCAGTGTTCTCTTTCTCTGTAAAAAATCATTCTTCTGCTTTCTGAGCCTTGTTTCCCCTTTGTGTCTGTGTGTGTAAGTATAAGTGAGCTTACTTATTATAATAAACTAGAACTTTATATAATGAATTTAATTTCTGGGATAACTTTTCAGCAGTGCACTCCATATCCACAAGTATGCATTGCCTGTGAAGAGATTAAGCCTAGGGACGCCTGGGTGGCTCAGTTGGTTAAGCGGCTGCCTTCGGCTCAGGTCATGATCCCAGCATCCTGGGATCGAGTCCCACATTGGGCTCCTTGCTTGGCGAGGAGCCTGCTTCTCCCTCTGCCTCTGCCTGCCACTCTGTCTGCCTGTGCTTGCTCTCGCTTCTCTCTCTATGACAAATAAATAAATAAAATCTTAAAAAAAAAAAAAAGAGAGATTAAGCCTAATGCTAGGCTACTGTGAAGTGATTTCACACTTCTCAAGTGTGTCCTGAAATTTCATATAATTGTACCTATAATTTTGTATATTGACTGGATGAGAACATGTATACCAACAAAAGCTGATATGAATTCAGCAACAGTTTTAATAGATTCAAATTTTGTTCATTCTGTCATCAACATTTTTAAAAAGATTTTATTTATTTGCATGGGGGAGGAGAGCACAGAGGGAGAGAAGCAGACTCCCTATTGAGCAGAGAGCCCGATGTGGGGCTCAGTCCCATGACCCTGAGATCATGGCCTGAACTGAAGGCAGACACTTAACCAACTGAGCCACCCAGGTGCCCTTATCAACATATATTTTAAAAACAATAGTACATACATATAGAACACATGTAGTACTCACTATAGGAAATGCTTGGTGTCCCTACTACTTAAAATCTTGGTAACTTCATGTTTCCTAGTTGGAAGTCACTATTCTACGGATTTTGGCTTTGTCCTACATCACTCATTGTTGACTTAGGAAGCTTCTTTTTTTTTTTTTTTTAAAGATTGTATTTATTTATTTGACAGAGAGAAATCACAAGTAGATGGAGAGGCAGGCAGAGAGAGAGAGAGGGAAGCAGGCTCTCTGCCGAGCAGAGAGCCCGATGCGGGACTCGATCCCAGGACTCTGAGATCATGACCTGAGCTGAAGGCAGCGGCTTAACCTACTGAGCCACCCAGGTGCCCGACTTAGGAAGCTTCTTGTGAGAAATGTCCTACAGTGCCAAACGTTGGAAAAGCATTGCTTCCCTGAGTAGTAATTGCTTTATTTTCCTTTTAGACAGTGGGAAGGGTGCTTGGCTTCCTTCCTTGGTTAGAACATACAACTCTTGATCTCCAGGTTGTAGGTTTAAGCCCCATGTTGGGAGTGGAGTTTAATTTAAAGAAGCAAAAGAGGGATGCTTGGGTGGCTCCGTTAAGCTGCTGCCTTCGGCTCAGGTCATGATCCTAGCATCCTGGGATTGAGCCCTGCATCAGGTTCTTTGCTCAGCAGGGAGCCTGCTTCTCTCTCGCCTCTGCCTGCCACTCTGCCTGCTTGTGCATTCTCTCTCTCTCTCTCTGACAAATAAATAAATAAAGAAAATCTTTTCAAAAAGAAAAAGAAAAAGACGTAGAAGGTGGGACCTGTGCAGCTGACTTCCCATTTCAAACTGGCCTTTAAGAAGCTTAGAGCCAAAAACATCACTCAGTCATATAGCCGTATAGATCCTCAGGGCCAGTTTAAGTCTTCGTTTTATACTTTGATAGTGACTTCTGTTGTAGTTTTCTTGGTCTTGATTTTTTTCATTTATATTTTATCATCTTATTTTTTTTTTTTTTTTTTTTTTTTTTTTAAAGATTTTATTTATTTATTTGACAGAGAGAAATTACAAGTACACTGAGAGGCAGGCAGAGAGAGAGAGAAGGAAGCAGGCTCCCTGCTGAGCAGAGAGCCCGATGCGGGACTCGATCCCAGGACCCTGAGATCATGACCCGAGCCGAAGGCAGCGGCTCAACCCACTGAGCCACCCAGGCGCCCATTTTATCATCTTATTAATTGTGTTTCCCAAAAGGCAACTAAAACTCTGTGAAAATGAACGAACACTCTAGCCCTTCTATGACCAGCTATATCTTAGGACCTGGGTATATCTATTCTAAGTACTGATGCCTATTTGCATAGGTCTAGCTCTATATGCTGCATGTGAAACATGCTTAGAAGTCACAATTTATATAGAAAAGCCAAACCTAAGCATGCTATTTATTAGGAAAATGTAGTTTCATTTAATATGAATCACTTTCCTAAACTTCTTACACTGTCTGCTTAACCATATGTCAAAGAGTAGAGTATCTCTTGTGGAAGCAAAGCCTTGTTGTTGATAATAACATGCCTCTCCTAACAGGTATGAGATCACTTCAGGCAGGGGTAATTTAAAAAATTCACACACAGAACTGGGAGGGCAGCTTCTTTTCCCCCCACTGTTTATCCTTTTGAGTTTTGTACCATGTGCGTATATCACCTATTCAAAAAAATTTATCAAAGAAGTTCACATTTTCAGTAGAAGTGTAAAAAAGTTTTGTCCAACCTATTAGACCATGAGCTCCTTGAGACCAGGAAATGTGTTAGATTTCTCTATTTCTGAACCTAGTGCAGTGCTTTATACATAGTAAGCCCCCAACTGGTGTGCATTAGATGTAAATTGGAAGGCAAGAGTTAAGATTTCGATAGGATCATGGCTAAAAGTTGTTAACTGTGGATGTGCCTCTTTAACTCTGCTACCTTTTTAGAGTGTAGCTGAGCGCAGCTTCCTTCTGTGAAATAAAATTGTTTTTTTATTGAAATTCATTAAAAGAACTTAAAAATGGGGCGCCTGGATTTCTCAGTCGGTTTAGTGTCTGCCTTTGGCTCAGGGTCCTGGGATTGAGTCGCCCATTGGGCTCCCTGATCCTCAGGAAGCCTGCTTCTCCCTCTCCCACTTCCCCTGTTTGTGTTCCCTCTCTCGCTGTATCACTCTCTGTCAAATAAATAAATAAAATCTTTTTTTTTTTTTTCAAATATTTTATTTATTTATTTGACAGACAGAGATTACAAGTAGGCAGAGAGGCAGGCAGAGAGAGAGGAGGAAACAGGCTTCCTGCTGAGCAGAGAGCCCGACGCGGGGCTCGATCCCAGGACCCTGGGATCATGACCTGAGCCGAAAGCAGAGGCTTTAACCCACTGAGCCACCCAGGCGCCCCAATAAATAAAATCTTAAAAAAAAAAAAAAAAAGAACTTAAAAACAACTTAGTAGAGGGGGGCCTGGGTGGCTCAGTCATTAAGTGTCTGCCTTTGGCTCAGGTCATGATCTCAGGGTCCTGGGATGGAGCCCTGAATCAGGCTCCCTGCTCAGTGGGAAGCCTGCTTCTCCCTCTCCCACTCTCCCTGCTTGCGTTCCCTCTCTTGCTGTCTGTGTATGTGTGTGTGTGTGAGAGAGAGAGAGAGAGCGATAGAAAGAGAGAAATAAATAAATCTTTTTGAAAAAACCGACAACGTAGAATTTTTCCCAGTTACGATTTATTTATTACAGTGTGGGATTTTTCCATATGTGACCTCCAAACTCCTTTTCATCTCTTTTTGCAGATCTTTGTGGAATTTGATGGCTGTAACTGGAAGCAACACTCCTGGGTTAAAGTTCATGCTGAAGAAGTTATTGTGCTTCTACTGGAAGGATCTCTGGTATGGGCACCCCGGAAGGACCCAGTCCTTGTCCAGGGTACTCGAGTCTCAATCGCACAGTGGCCAGCCCTGGTGAGTGACTTACCGGCTTGGAACATATTTGGGCTTTACTCCTAAGATTTTATTTATAACTGTAACTGTGGTATTTATCCAACAGCTGAACTCTTTAGAATTCCCAAAACTCCAGGCTTATCCCTAACATATTTTTATTCTGAAGTTACTAAAGCAAAACTGGGAGATCTTTTCTCCTTTCTCTTCTGAAACTTACTTTGTTTTATTGAAGTATAATTAACATATAGTGTTTATATTAGTTTTAACTGTGTAATATAATGATTCAGCATTTCTGCATATTACTCAGTACTCATCATACCCATCATACTCATGGTAAGTATACTCTCAATCCTCTTTATTTTACCCCTGCCCCCGACCTCCCTCCCTTCTGGCAACCACCAATTTTTTCTCTGTATTAAAGAGTCTGGGGTTTTTGTCTCTTTTTTTCTTTGTTCATTCATTTTGTTTGTTAAATTCCACATATGTGTGAAATCATATGGTATTTGCTTTTCTGTGACTTGTTTCACTTAGCATTATACCCACTGAGTCCATTCATGCTGTCACAAATGACAAGACCTCATTCTTTTTTATGGATGAATAATACTCCATTTTATGTCTGTGTGTGTTCTTAATCATTTATCTTTGGATGGACATTTAGATTGCTTCTATTTCTTGCCTATTGTAAGTGATGCTGCAAGAACCATAGAAGTGCCTGTATCTTTTCAAATTAGTATTTATGTTTTCTCTGGTTAAAAGCATAGTAAAGGAATTAATGGATCATCTGATGATTGTATTTTTAATTTTTTGAGGACCTTCCATACTGTTTGCCACAGTAGCTGTAACAGTTTACATTCCCACTGACAGGGCAGGAGGGTTCCTTTTTTTCCACATCCTCACCTGTTATTTCTGGTCTTTTTGATACTATCCATTCTGATAGGTCTGAGATGGTATCTCATTGTGGTTTGATCTGCATTTCCTCGATGAGGAATGATGTTGAACATCTTCTCATGTGTCTGTTGAGCATCTATATGTCTTCTTTGGAAGATTGCCTGTTCAGGTCCTCTGCCCATTTTTAATTGGATTATTTGAGCATTTTTATCGTGTTATGTATTTTGGATATTGTAATATTATTACAATTAATATTATAATATTATGTAATAGATCATTCTGCAGATACCTTCTCCCATAAAGTAGGTTGCCATGTCATTTTGTTTATGGTTTCCTTTGCTGTGCAAAAGCTTTTTATTTTGGTGTAGTGTTGGTAGTTTCTTTTTGCTTTTGTTTTCCCTTTCCTGGGGAGACATAGCAAGAAAAATGTTTCTATGGCCAGTGTCAACGAAATTACTGCCTATGTTTTCTTTTATGGTTTCAGGTCTTAACAGTTAGCTGTTTAATCCACTTTGAGTTTATTTTTGTACTGGTGTAAGGGAATGGTCCAGTTTTATTCTTTTGCATGTAGCTGTAGTTTTCCGAATAGTATTTGTTGAAGAGACTGTGTTTTCCTTATTATGTATTATTATGTATTCTC
This sequence comes from Mustela lutreola, assembly GCF_030435805.1. Lineage (NCBI taxonomy): Eukaryota > Metazoa > Chordata > Mammalia > Carnivora > Mustelidae > Mustela > Mustela lutreola. The sequence continues at coordinate 76,448,250 of NC_081294.1, forward strand.
GTGTCCTTTGTCATAAATTAATTGATCATATGAGCTATTGCATGGGTTTATTTCTGGGCTCTTTATTCTTTTCAGTTGATCTTTGTGTCTAATTTTGTGCCAGTAGTGAAACTTTCTATATTAGATAATATTTGATACTTTGTCTCTAAGTAGTGCCTTCTCCTAGTAAGGTTATGAAACAATGTAATCCTTAAAGTCTTTTCTTTCCATAAGAACTCATTATTTTCCCCCAGCTAGATAAAATTGTCATACAACATTATACAAGTTTGTGAACAACATGATAATTTGATGTACATATATATAAACATATATATTGTGAGATGATTGCCACACAGTAAGGTCAGTTAATATATCCACTGGTTCACATAGTTAATATTTGATATATGTGTGGTCAGAACTTTAAGATTTACTTTCTTAACAACTTTCAGGTATACATTATTGTTAACTTTAGTTACTGTCCTTACATTAGGCCCCCATAATTTATACCTGAAGATTGTACCGTTTCAACACCTTTACCCATTTCACATTTCCTCTGACCCATGGGAATCACCAGTCTCCACTATATCCCTGAGTACCTTTTTTTTTTTTTTTTTTTTTTTTGTGGCTTCCACATGTAAATGAAATCATATCTTATTTGTCATTCTGATTTTTTTTTTATTTTTTATTTTTTTTTAAAGATTTTATTTATTTATTTGACAGGCAGAGATCACAAGTAGGCAGAGAGGCAGGCAGAGAGAGGGAGGAAGCAGGCTCCCCATGGAGCAGAGAGCCCAATGCGGGGCTCGATCCCAGGACCCTGGGATCATGACCTGAGCTGAAGGCAGAGGTTTTAACCCCCTGAGCCACCCAGGCGCCCCTTGTCATTCTGATTTATTTCACTTAGTATAATACCCTGAAGTTTCATCCCTATTGTTGTAAGTGGTGGGCTTTCCTCCTTTTTATGGCTGAATAGTATTCCTATGTATGCACTCACCATGTCATTTTCCTTATCTGTTCATCTGTCACTGGATGCTTAGGTCATTTTCATGCCTTGGCTGTAGTGAATAATGATGCAGTGAATGTGGGGGTGCAGGTAATCTTCTGAAATTTCATTTTTTCAGGTATATACCCAGAAGTATATGATGACTGCAGCATCATATGATAGTTCTGTTTGTTTCTTTTTTTTTTTTATAAATTTTTTTAAAATTTTTATTTATTTATTTGACAGAGAGAGATGACAAGCATGCAGAGAGGCAGGCAGAGAGAGAGGAGGAAGCAGGCTCCTTGCTGAGCAGAGAGCCCGATGTGGGGCTCGATCCCAGGACCCTGAGATCATGACCTGAGCCGAAGGCAGCGGCTTAACCCACTAAGCCACCCAGGCGCCCCGATAGTTCTGTTTTTAATTTTTGGAGGATCCTCCATGCTGTTTTCCACAGTGACTGCACCAATTTACATTCCCCTTGATTGTGCACAGGGGTTTCCTTTTCTCTACCTCCTTGCCATCCTGTTATTTTTTTTTTTTTTTTTGTCTTTGATGATAGCCCTTCTAACAGGTGTGAAATAATGTCTCCTGGTGGTATTTATTTGCATTTCCCTAATGAGTAGTGATTGGCAGTCCCCTCCCCACTTTTTTAGAGAGAGAGAGGGCTCTTGGAAGTTGTGGGGGTGGACAGAGGGAGAAGGAGAGAGAGAATCTCAGGCATGTTTCATGCTCAATGCAGTGCTTAATGTCAGGACCCTGAGATTATGACTTGAGTGGCAATCAAGAGTCAGACACTTAACTGACTGAGCCTCACAGGAGCCCCTATTCAGCCCCTTTTTATGTACCTTTTGGCCATTTGTATATTTTTTTAAGAAAAATGTCTTTTGGGTGATTTCCCCATTTTAAAAATTAGACTATTTATGTTTTTCCTTTGAATTGTATGAATTCCTTATATATTTTGGATATGAATGCTTTACCTAATATATGATTTCTCCCATTTTTATATTGCCTTTTCATTTTGTTGGCCATTTCTGTGTGTAAGTTATTTAGTTTGTTACGGTTTTGCTTGTTTATTTTTGCTTTTGTTGTTTGTGCTTTTTTTTTTTTCCCTGAGTAAGTTTTTGTTTTCTGAAGTCTGACAAAATAGTGCTCTTGGGCGCCTGGGTGGCTCAGTGGGTTAAGCCTCTACTTCGGCTCAGGTCATGATCTTAGGGTCCTGAGATTGAGGCCCACATGGGACTCTCTACTCAGCAGGGAGGCTGCTTCCCCCCCCTCTCTCCGCCTGCCTCTCTGCCTACTTGTGATCTCTCTCTCTCTGTCAAATGAATAAATAAAATCTTTTAAAAAAAATAGTGCTGTTAGGTTTAATTCTGAGAGTATCCATTTGTTCATATCCTATTAGTAAAGTAAAGGCATAAATGTTTACTTTTTAGAAAAATCTGATTCTCCTATGGCTAACCAGAGTCCATAATATTCTAAAGAAATATATTTTACGTATTGATTATACATATCATTATTTACTGTACTGTCTCTTCGTTTTTAAGGCCATTTCCAATTGAACTTTTATTTTATTTTATTTAAGATTTTTATTTATTTGACAGAGAGAGATCACAAGTAGGCAGAGAGAGAGAGAAGCAGGCTCCCCACTGAGCAAGGAGCCCGATGCGGGGCTCGATCCCAGGACACTGAGATCATGACCTGAGCCGAAGGCAGCGGCTTAATCCACTGAGCCACCCAGGCGCCCCTCCAATTGAACTTTTAGAAGAAGCTCAAATGGACAAGGGCCCCTGGGTGACTTCTGAAGGCTATGAAACAGCAATATGAATTTACCCATGAACATTTATACCAGTGATTATTTTACAAGTCTCACTAAGATTTCAGGAGTTCTAGAGAAAATAATGGTGTAAGTGTTTATTCTGGGAATTTACTGTAATTTAGCCCTCTTGAAGCCTGACAAGATTAGTCAGATCCCTAGAGGGATTTAGGAATTTCTCATTCTTTGTGCCCTTTTTAGCTGTAAATAAGAGTATTGAGCTGACTTTCTGCTTCTAGTTTGTTCCTCTAATTATTTGTGGGGTAGATGCTGTGTTGGGAATGTTTTTAAGGACTTGTACTTTAGTTTATCTGTATTTACTGGGGGTGAAATATATTAATTTTGGGTATTTTCTCTGAAGTTAGATACGTGGCTGAATTGTTGTCTATTTTCTTGTACAAGCTCTAATCCATTTCTTGTCCCTTCTCTTTCACAGACTTTCACTCCCCTAGTAGATAAACTTGGTTTGGGTTCTGTGGTTCCAGTTGAATACCTTCTGGATCGAGAGCTTCGTTTCCTGTCAGATGCTAATGGATTACATCTGTTTCAGGTACTTAAACCAGTTGCTCTAGTCTTACTATTATTTTTCTCCTTGCTGGTTTTTTTGTTGATTATAAATATGTTGCCCCTTTTGTCTTAGCATTGAAAGAAGTACTTCCTCCCGATAATTCCCTGTGCCTTTTTTTTTTTTTTTTTTTTTTAAGACTTTATTTATTTATTTGCTGGAGAGAGAAAGAGAGCGCAGGCAGGGGGAGCTGCAGGCAGAGGGAGAAGCAGACTCCATGTTGAGCAGGGAATCCAGTGTGGCACTCAATCCCAAGACCCTGGGATCCTGACCTGAATTGAAGGCAGATGCTTAACCGACTGAGCTACCCAGGAGTCCGTGCCTGTACCAAGTTTCTGTGCTATCATGAAAGTTTATTCACTAGCCGAGGCTTGTTTCCTCTCCTACATACCCCACCCTACCCTGAAACTGCTTAAGATCACAGTCCTAAGGGTCTTCTCAAAAGTTGGCTTCCCAGAGGTGGCTGCTTGTATAACTTAAGGATACTTAGGTCATTGGCGGAGAAGCTGGGAGTTTGGGCTGATTCCAAGCAGCATTAAATATTGAAGAGCTTAAGTTCATCTCTATTTACAAAGAAAGGGGTAAGTTAATAGTTTAAACAAACTAGCATCCAAGTTAAAGTTTCAGAATTTATGGATGTTAATATTTATTTCTTACTTGTAAGATTTACTGTCTGAAGATTAAAAATTAGGAAACTTATAAGAGTTTTGCTGTCTTATTGAAGCAGCCAAGGACAGTTTTTCCTTAACTGTGTTGTGTGAAATATTGATGATGATTTCTTTGTTGATATGTATTCCTCCCTCTCCAGGCCTCACTCCTCACTCCCTCACTCCTTGCAGTACTAGTACTTCTATGAGTAGGCACTCAGTAAATGTTGGATAAATACCAAAATATGCCAAAAGATTTACATGGAATAAGATATTTTGTGGTCAGATATGTGTGAGAAACACTGACCAAAACAAAGTTTTCTTCCATGCCTTCTCAGAACCTTTAATATACTATTGTGTATAGAAAGATAGAGTATATCATATTTCCTAAACCTGACTGATACTAGCCTCATTATTTTTTGCAGAACATCTCATGAGACTAGGGTCTTATAGAACATCCTTTGGCCACACTGGCATAGCACTCCTCAAGGGTATGATTTTTCTAATCTGGTTAGGAACTATTGCTATTCATTTTAATATTTGGTTGTTTTCTTCTTTTATCTTTACCAGATGGGAACAGATAGCCAAAACCAGATTCTTTTGGAGCATGCTGCACTGAGAGATACAGTTAATGCTTTGATTAGTGACCAGAAGCTGCAAGAGATATTCAGCCGAGGTAAGAACAGGTATTCTTCTGTCCCTGAATCCTGAATCAGGTATGTGATCAGTGTTGAGAGTGATAGAATGGGGAAGATACCATGCAACTCTAAACATTTGTGCTGCTTTTTGTGAGGAGAGTCAAGAGTATCCAATTAGCTAGATTTCTAGAACAGTTTGGAAAAATAAGATCTCACTCAGACCACTGTTTCCTCTTTAAATTAAGACATAATATCCAGTTTTGTTGTGAGTTTTGTTCTGTTGTTTTTTTCCCCCCATTTTTAAAATATTTCTGAAGGATAAACTTTGGGAACGCCTGGGTTGCTCAGTTGGTTAAGCATCTGACTCTTGTTCTCAGCTCAGGTCTTGATCTTGGGTCATGAGCTCAGGTCCTGCACTGGGCTCGTTGCTGGGCATGGAACCTACTTGGGGGAGAAAAAAAGGACAAATCTTGTACTAGACACAGTGTTAAGGTACTACGAGAGCTAGAGAATCTTTGCTGTTATTGAGCTCATTGTCTATGAAGTTCTCAAGGAGTAAAGACTGTAACACAAATAACAACTTAGACTGCAAGGTATGTTCGTAAAAGAAGGTGTCCATAGACTGATTCACCTTAACAACTTGTTATTTTTTAAAGAATGCAAAGGAGAGAATTATTAGCTTTTTCCAGTTCAGATACAGATTTTGCCTGAGATTCCACATAAAGAGTAGACGATCCTTTCCTTCATGTTGCACATCTACTCCTCTTCTTTCTGAGCCTCTTGAAAATCATGATTTTCAGTGAAATTGGGTCTTTGATTCTCTTTTGTATCTGAATAGGTAAAGGTAGGAAAACTGGTTTATTGGGGGAAGGAGAGTATCAGGATAAAGTGATGTTAAATAATCAAGGAAAAATATGGAGGCAGAAAGAATGTGAGGAAAAAATGGACATCAGAGAGAAGAAAGTTGAGTGGACAGAATGAGAGGTTGAGATGTATGGGAGTATGTATAGAAAAGCTGAGGAAACTTAATTATTGTTCCAAGAGATAATAATAATTTAAAATCAGTAATAATTTAGCTAGATAGTCTCAAATATATGAGATATGGAGATAAGAGAAACTGTCCTTCGAGAGAAACTATTCTTCTTAGAGGGCCAGCTGAAATTGCAGGATAACATTACCTGCTGATAAAGCTTTTAAAACTCTGTGTTCCTAGGAAGACAAGTGCTATATTTGTTCAGACTATTATTAGTGCAGAGCCTGGAAACTTCATAAATTGAACTCTCAACCTACTGTTACTGAAAGTCAGCAGAGTGTAAATGATTATCTATTCCTATGGTTGCTTAACATACTAGTATACTCAAGTTACTGGCCTTCCATTTTTTTATATGTATATATCAGATCAGATATGTCTGATAGATTTTCTTACTACCCTAGTTTTTGTTTCTAAGTTTCCTTTCTCTTCCCTATATTACTTCTACAATGGGAAGATTGAGATAAAGTGAAATCAGATCTGGGAGATGCTAAGAAATCTCAAAAAAAAAACAGAATTTACAAAGATCACTGGGAAAAACTGTGTTTTTGTTTTTAAATTGCTGAGTATGGTAAATCTGAAATTGTTCATTTATTCATCTCCATAAGAGAGAACTGAAAATGCAAAATATTTACACCATATAGTTTTCCTTATGCTTTTAGAAACAATCATGAAATATAGCTTAGCCATGGGACGCCTGGGTGGCTCAGTTGGTTAAGCAGCTGCCTTCGGCTCAGGTCATGATCCCAGGGTCCTGGGATCGAGTCCCACATCGGGCTCCTTGCTCGGCAGGGAGCCTGCTTCTCCCTCTGCCTCTGCCTGCCTCTTTGTCTGCCTGTGCTCGCTTGCTCTCTCTCCCTCTGTCTCTGACAAATGAATAAATTAAAAAAAATCTTTAAAAAAAAAAAAATATATATATATAGCTTAGCCAAACATACTCAGTACTGACTGATCTCTCCTTTAGGTCCCTACAGTGTCCAAGGTCACAGGGTCAAAGTATACCAGCCAGAGGGGGAAGAAAGTTGGCTCTATGGTGTTGTAAGCCATCAGGACTCCATCACCCGTCTTATGGAGGTCTCTGTAACAGAGGTGAGGTTTTGATTAATTTCCTCTAAGATTCATCAATCCCTTTACGGAGGGTGGTGTAGAGGAAAGGAGCATTTGACTTTGTATTAGAAGACTCAGATTCTATCTCTGGCTCTTTCACTTAATGACTGTGTGACCTTGAGAAAGGCTGTTCAACTTTCTTAACCTCATTGTTCTCATCTGTAAATTAAGAGATAATTAGGTACTCCCCCAGCCCCACTTCAGCACTGTTTTGGGAACTGAGATTATATATTGGAAAGTTCTTTGAAATCTGTAAAACATTAACGTAAAAATGTGAAGTGGTATTGGCCTTATTTTATCATATCCATAAAGGTTTCTAGTTTAAAATTCAGTCAGTGAGGATTTGCTTCCGTAAAAAAAAAAAAAGAATTGTTTCTAATGAAGTAAATAAAAATAAAGCATAGCATCTAGAGCTACCTGGGGAATTGTCTAGGAAAAACAACAGATGAGTGTTTTGAGGCAAACAGAAATGTATTCATGCTATCTTTGAGTTGGTTTCAGATTTGCCCTTAGCAGTCATGTGTAATATAAGTGTAAATAATTTTACTTAATTCCTTACTGAGTTTTCAAGAATATTACTAATTAATCTTCATTTTAAAATGTGAGAAATAGGGGCGCCTGGGTGGCTCAGTGGGTTAAGCCTCTGCCTTCGGCTCAGGTCATGATCTCAGGGTCCTGGGATCGAGCCCCACATCGGGCTTCCTGCTCAGGGGGAAGCCTGCTTCTCCCTCTCCCACTCCCCCTGCTTGTGTTCCCTCATTCGCTATGTCTCTCTGTTAAATAAATAAATATTTTATAAAGAAATCAATAAAATGTCAGAAATACATATAAATAAAGTAGATATTGGAAAACCCTTTCCCCTAGGCAAATATCACTCCCCTCATTGGTAACTACCATTAATAATTTGGTATGTATTCCATATTCTTTGAAATATCTTGCATTTGTGTGTTGTAATATTTGCATGTTACAAATTTATGTGATAAGCATATGAGCCAAACTTTATTAATAGATGAGAATATAAAATACATAAAGTTCTATAATTTACCATTTTTACTTAGCTGTAGATTATCAACATCTTTCTATGTAAATATACATAGAAATTTGCCTTATTCTTTTAAGATAGATGCATGCTATTCCACTGAATGTGTATATTATAACTAGTTTAATCTAAAATTGATGGACATTTAAATCATTGCCAGTATTTTCAATAATACAAATAATGTGGTGAATATCTTTGAACATATATTATTATAAACTATTTTGCATTACTTATTGGAATAAATTTCTAGGTATATAATTGCTAGATCCAAGGATATGCATATTAAATCTGACCGGGTATCCTTTCAGCTGCTTCTCAGTATTTATAGTGTTTATTGATAGAGTGGTTCTTTTAATGATTTTTGGTTTTGTAGATTTTTTACTTTCTGATATGTACAGAATAGGAAGAGTATAGAGATGTAGAATTTGCAATTAATGTCCCTGAAAGAGACACTTGGGCCTTGAACTCAATTCATTCATTAATTTAACAAATATTTGAGTGCTCATAATATTCCTGACCTTGTTTTGGATGTTGTTATTCTGCCAGTGAATGACATAGTAGAGAACCCTGCTTTCGTGGAGCTTTCATCCTATTAGGGAAGTAGAAATAAAGAGATAATTACATGGATTAGAAGAATACATAATTAAGTCTTTGGACAATGCCTAAATCTTTTTTTCCCCCCTTTTTCATATTTTCTGCTATCCTTCTCCTACTTTAGAGTGGTGAGATCAAGTCTGTAGATCCCAGACTGATCCATGTGATGCTGATGGATAATTCAACTACTCAGAGCGAGGTATAGTAGTCGACTGAGTCTTTGATCAGACTCCTGATCTTTCTTTATCTTGTTATGCAGATTCCTCGTGCGTGTGTTACCCATGGATATGCTTTGGGCTTCCACTCTGGCCACTGTACATTTCTTGCTCTCTCCAAGTCTTGTCTGGTTAAGAGAATATAGTCTCAAGAAGAAGTGTAGTTGGAGCAAACCCTTTTAATCATGGCTGTGTTGCCTAACCATTTTAGGATTCTACAGCCTAACTATTCGTTCAGGACAGATGTATTTGGTATATTTGAAAGATACAGTAGACAGCTAAAGCTGTAATAAGCAGTAGTAATATCTATTACCTGCCTAATAAGAAATGGAGAAGTTGCATCCTTTTTCTTTCCATTAAGTGGTGGTGAGCTCCAAGAAGTCTGAAATTTTGTATCCCAAGAAGAAATAAATCAAACAGGTGCCTAGCTAGTTCAGTGCTCAGCACACAGTGGATTACTCCTGTGATTCAGACCAACTCTTGGTTCATTCAGAATTATCATAACCCAAAAAAAGATACGTAATAAACCTGTGCATAAACCAATCAAGGAATGCCATGTGAATTTCTTTCATTAAGACATTGACAAGATAGCCATCTAGCCACATGTTCCTCGTAGTCTCTTAGCAGTTCTGTAATATTGTCGTCTTGGCCACTCCTGCTAAGTGTCTGGTTCTCATCTTTATCCGGTCATTCTTGACTTGATAAAACAGAATCAAGTTAGGAAAAGAAGAATCATGGTTAAATTTAATAGCTCTTTACTGTGTATTATATCGCTACAACTAGGATATGTCTCTTGACTGTTTACATGACTAAAAATATCTTTTACTTTAATGGGTGTTGGGCCCATTTTTATTCCCTTTCTTATTTCTTTCATTCATTAAGTACCTTTTATATGCCATGCACTGTTCTACCGGTCAGATATATCTAGAGAGTACTGGGCTCCATATCTTATGCTATCTACTCACATGTGAGTAGCTCACCGGAAGTAGGATATACATACAAGTTAGTGCTCAGGGAGGTTGCAGTGAGCCGAGATTAGCAACTTGGCTGGATGGATAAGAGGTGAGATCTGTGGTTTTCAGGAGTAGATTGCCAAAAGTATGGGGGAAACAGAAGTAAATCTTGAGCTTGGTTAAGAACTATAGAAGAAAATTAAGGGAGAAAAGATGGAAATGAAGGCAGCAGAGGAAAAAAAAAGAACAGAAAAACTAGAACTGGCAAGAAATATAAAATTTGAGGAAGTTGCAGCTGTCAAAGCTATAATGCTACAACAAAAATACAGATTTTTACAAAGAAGCTATAAATATTCAGGCACACCAAGATTAGTTTAATGAAGTTGGTGAACATTAATGGCTAAATAACTGTGTCTCACTAGCTTATTGCCACTCCAACACATGTTATTGGAGTAAAACTATCTGAAAGTTACCTGAATGAAGCTTTTAAAAAAAAGCATTCCTTCATAGTAGGATACTATTCTCATAATGTTCTAGATAAAAGCACAAAGATTGCTGGAGTGTTCTAAGCCACCTTCCTTTTGTTCTTGCCAGGAGAGGAGTTTATTTAGGGATAGGAATTGTGTCTTCTAATCTTCTCTATTTTTCAAGGTTGCTTGGCCTCTCAATTAAGGCACAAATTAGATTTCATAAGATAGGCTGAAATTATTGGAAGAGCTAAAGGGGTTTGGCTGGCTGTTTGGTCTATGGTAGCCACCTGTTTTGCTTTCCTTTGTCTAACACTTTGAAATAAGTTCTGGAGATTGTTCAGATATTTATGGTGCCCACAAGAGCAATCCAGACCTGCCTATGTTGGACACACTTTTCCTTTGGTCACAGACACAAATGTTGGTCTTTCTATTCTTAAGTTGTCAACAGTTTTTTTAGTGACTTCTGGATAGAGGAGATTTTATATCTCAGTACTTGAAATGCCAGTTTCAGTCAAACAAGGATAAAAATACAAAATAAAGCAGATTTCTTTTTACACCAAGGGGCAAATGAGCTCCCATCCTAGCACTAATGGTCTTCTTTTGTAAACTAAATTCCACAAATCTTTCAAACCCTCAAAAAAAGCCCATTTGAGGCAGACTTTTATTTAAGGGAAAGTTCAACAAGTGAGTTAATCTCTCCTAACCATTATCTTGAATACATGTGTAAATTGAGTCATAGGAAGATTGGAGCTTTCTAACTGAGGGGATATCTTAGAGCTGGTGTTCCGAATGGAGCAATCTGCCTGCTTTGATTGTCTGCTTCTAGAGATGGGAAAGAGCTAATGGTTTATGGTTTTCACAGGATGGAAGGTTCCTTATAATAAATCTTTTTTGAATTTTGTTTTGTAGGGGGGTACGTTAAAAGCAGTAAAATCTTCCAAAGGAAAGAAGAAGAGAGAGAGCATAGAGGGGAAAGATGGCCGGAGGAGAAAAAGTGCTTCGGACTCTGGGTGTGACCCTGCATCAAAGAAATTAAAAGGAGACAGGGGTGAAGTAGACAGTAATGGGAGCGATGGAGGTGAGGCGAGCCGAGGGCCCTGGAAAGGAGGGAATGCCAGTGGAGAGCCAGGGCTGGATCAGAGAGCCAAGCAGCCACCGACTACATTTGTCCCCCAGATTAATCGCAACATTCGCTTTGCCACTTACACCAAAGAAAACGGCAGGACTCTGGTGGTACAGGATGAGCCTGTAGGTGGGGACACACCTGTACCTTTCACTCCATATTCTCCAGCCACAGGTCAAACATCTTTGGCCCCAGAGGTGGGTGGAGCCGAAAACAAAGAGGCAGGAAAAACACTGGAACAAGTTGGCCAGGGCATTGTGGCTTCAGCAGCTATGGTCAGTACCGCCAGCTCCACCCCAACCACGGTGAGGATCTCAGACACTGGCCTTGCAGCAGGGACTGGGCCGGACAAACAGAAAGGCGGCCGGTTACAGGCCCCAGGAGAGGTGAGTTGTTTCAGAGGCAGATTTGCAAGATTTGGGTTCATTTTCTTACCCTACTTTAATGTTAACACATTAAATAGCATCTAAAATGCCACAGGGAAGGAACATTTCTGAGGTTTGCTTAAATTGTACTCTGAACAGTCCTTTACTGCTCGTTGGGCAAATGTGTATATTTTAATAACTTTATTAGCTCTTAAAAGTCACCTGAACAATTGCACTCATCAAAAACTGATTATAAAACCCAATTTAATGAGATGCTCAAATAGATCTGGTGGGGAATCTTTTTAATTCAATTATCTATTTAGTTCACATAGTGGTTGAGCCTCTACCAGGCCTATGAGAGGCAAGGTTAATGAATTATAGTGTTGGTAACAGTGAACACTATAATTAAGGCTATGTGAAAGCGACTATTACCATCCCCTGTTTTTAGTTCATAATTTTCTGTGATATTTTCCTTTGAGACTAGTTTTCTTTCCATGATTTGATATGGCCATAAAAGTTTCTTTTTTCTTTTTTTTTTTTTTTTCTAACTTACTCTTTTTAAGCCTTACCTGGAAAATTTGATGGAATTAATCACAGTAGTCTCCAACTTACTATGTTCTTTTTCCAGTATACATGTTCCTTCCTGAAATGGAACTTCTGTTAAATACAAGTTAGCATCAAGTTGGCTACCCAATCAAATTTGAAACACTATCAAAATCATTTCTTACATTATGCTAGTCTTTTTTTTTTTTTTTTTGAGACTGGCTGTTTCTTCAAGTTGGAATATGAAATACAAAGACAAAATACTAAATGGTTTTTTAAATTACGTATAGGAAACTACTGTGTGCTAAGTACTGTATATTATAAACAAAGAATTGAAATCCCCATTTGAAGGAGCTCACATCTTAAGATGGAATCATTTTAGGTGTAACAATGCCCAGTAAAACATGGCATATATATTTCACCTGACTCCTTCCTCTCCTGAAAGATGCAGTTTGTGAATCCTTAGTGTGCAGGGATGGGGAGGGAGGTGAAAGGTCCAGGCAGAAGAGGAGAAGGCCTATAAAATGGAAATTTCACACTATTCATGGTTTGTCCTCTATTGACCAGCATTCCCAAGATAACTAGGTGAGGATCTTATGTGGATTTCCACTGTGTGTAAGTCATCAAATTAATTAAAATCCAGTTCACGTCAAAGGCGATGTAGATGTAAAATGGGATTACAAAGTAGACCACATTTTATATGCTGCAGGAGGAGACACACTGATGCTATTATTCTTGGGGTAGCAAAGCTGAATAGAGGAAGTTTAGAGTCAAAGGGCATTTTCCAAACAGGTTGGAGAAGTTTCTGTGACTGTACCAGTGATTTTGGTAATGTGTCGACCTAAGTATTGTCCTGGGATCTGATTTAAAAGTACAGAAATGGAAATTTCCACTGTGAAGTCAAATCTAAAATAGGGACACAGTCCCCAGGAAACTTCTTGCCCTAAAAATTAAGGTGAAATCACTTTGTCATAACTCTCTTACAAGAAAAGGATTTAAAATTTAATCATTTAAAGGAAAGTAAAAGGCCATCCAAATTATTTTTCATTCATGTGTATATTTTTATTTATTTATTTATTTGACAGACAGAGATTGCAAGTAGGCAGAGAGGCAGGCAGAGAGTGGGAAAGCAGGCCCCCTGCTGAGCAGAGAGCCCAATGTGGGTCTCCATTCCGGGACCCTGGGATCAGGACCTGAGCCGAAGGCAGAGGCTTTAACCCACTGAGCCACCCAGTTGCCCCAGTGCATTTTTTTTTTTAAGATTTTATTTATTTGAGAGAGGACGAGTGAGCAAGAGAGCACAAGTAGGGGGATTAGCAAAGGGAGAGAGAGAAGCAGGGTCTCCCCACTGAATAGGGAGGCCGAAGCAGGACTCAATCCCAGGACCCTGGAATCATGACCTGAGCCAAAGGCAGATGCCTAACCGACTGAGCCACCCAGGTGCCCCAACACTTTAGTGCTTTTAAAAGTTTTTTATTTATTTATTTATTTTTTTTTAGCAACCTAATTTTTTTTTTTTTTTTAATTTGACAGAGAGAGAGATCACAAGTAGGCAGAGAGGCAGGCAGAGACAGAGGAGGAAGCAGGCTCCCTGCTGAGCAGAGAGCCCAATGCGGGGCTCAATCCCAGGACACTGAGATCATGACCCGAGCCGAAGGCAGCAGCTTAATCCACTGAGCCACCCAGGCGCCCCTAAAAGTTTTTTTAAAAATATGTCATGCATGGGGCACCTGGGTGGCTCAGTGGGTTAAGCCTCTGCCTTCGGCTCAGGTCATGATCCCAGGGTCCTGGGATCGAGCCCCACATCGGGCTCTCTGCTCAGTGGGGAGCCTGCTTCCCTTCCTCTCTCTCTGCCTGCCTCTCTGCCTACTTGTGATCTCCGTCTATCAAATAAATAAATAAAATCTTAAAAAAAAAAATATGTCATACATGTAAACCTGGCGATTCACAGACCTGTACCCCTGGGGATAAAATTATATGTTTATAAAAAAAATTTTTTTAATGTCATGCAGCACTTCTTTTTAATTTTTATTTTTTAGATTAATTTATTTCAGAGAGAGAGTGCCTGAGTGTGGGGAGGGGCAGAGGGGAAGCAGATCCTTGCTAAGTACTGAGCCCAGTGTGAGGTTTGATTCCAGGACCCTGGGATCATGACCTGAGCCGAAGGCAGAGGCCTCAACCCACTGAACCACCCAAGCACCCCCTGTATATTTATTTTTAAAGAGTAACTTTAGTAGTGAAACCTGAGCTACCCATGCTGGATTGTTAGAGTCATGCAGGTGTCAAGGCTCCTGGCCAAATTCTGCTAATGAAATTATAGCCAGGGTGGGTGGCTCAGTCAGTTAAGTGTCTGCCTTTGGCTCAGGTCATGATTTTAGGGTCCTGGAATCAGGGTCAGCATCCTGCTCCCTGCTTACCCAAGGGTCTGCTTCTCCCTCTCCTTCTGCCCTCCCCACACTTGTGTGTTCTCTCTTTCTCACTTTCTCTCTATGAGGTAAATAAATAAAGTCTAAAAAAAGAAAGAGAGAAAGAAACAAAAGCTGGTCATTAGGGGTGTGTCTTTCTATTCTCTTCTTTTTTATTGGGAGGACATTTAAGGCAGTAGCTGTTGATTGGTGGGAAGGAAAGGAAAAAGAATAATGGGGCACCTGTCTGGCTCAGTCAGTAGAGCGAGTCTTGATCTCCGAGCCACACGTTGGGTGTCAAGTTTACCTTTAAATAAATTAACAAACAAACAAACTTCAGGTTTTTAATTCAGAAATGCCATGAAGCAACCTCTGTAGCAGATGTCAACTGGAGGCAAGCCACAGTACCCTGCATGAGAACCTGCATGGTTCTCATGTGCCTGTGCCACCCTCAAAGTCCTAACCTAGACTCTTGCATATTTAAAGAATACTTTAAGTAAACAACACCCCCCTTTTGGACAATAGCCATTTCCTTTATCTGGAATAAAAATTTTTTGAATTGTGGAAAAGTAACCATTAAATTTACCATTTTAGGGGTGCCTGGGTGGCTCAGTGGGTTAAGCCTCTGCCTTCAGCTCAGGTCATGATCTTAGGGTCCTGGGATCGAGCCCCGTATCGGGCTCTCTGCTCAGTGGGGAGCCTGCTTCCTCCTCTCTCTCTGCCTGCCTCTCTGCCTACTTGAGATCTCTCTCTCTGTCAAATAAATAAATAAAATCTTTAAAAAAAAAAAAAAAAAAAAATTTTACCATTTTAACTATTTAAAATGTTATAATACGTGGTATTTAGTACATCCACAGTGTCGTGCAACCGATAGTACTTTCTAGTTCCAAAAATTTTCATCATCCCAGAAGCAAGCCTGATACCTGTTAAGCAGTACTGGAATAATTTTTGTTACCAATGTTTTAAAATGAATGTCTAGAGATAGCATTCTCTCCTACCTGAAAGTTGATTTTAAGTGTTCAGACCTGGATGTGTATATGAAAGGGATCCTGCCCTTCTTTACACACACACCTTTTATTCACATGCAGAAGTTAACATTTTCAAGGTGAAAAAAAAGGAATGTTTTTTCATTCTTCAGTTTGTTAGGCTGAGTACTTAATGTTTGGTGGGTGTATGAGTATCTGTAGTTCTTCTGTTTGGAGGCTTGTTAGATCCTAATGATAACAAAAGGGTTCAGTGATGAGTGTGCTTTTTTCTTTTTTCTTTTTTTTTTTTTAAGTTTTTAATGTAGGCTCCATGCCCGGCATGGAGCCCAGTGCAGGGCTTGAACTCACAACCCTGAGATCGAGACCTGAGCCAAGATCAAGAGTCGGATGGCTAACTGACTGAGCCACAGAGGCTCCCCATGAGTGTGCTTTCTAATTATGTCTTTAGGTCTAACTTTAATTGAAACAGATTTGGACTCATAAATAAATGGCCAGATTCTAAAACAATCCATCTTGGGGAGTTTCAGACTAATAAAGAGAATTTTTTCCTTAATGTGCAGTGGGCTTGTCATGGGATGGAAGTCACTTTTGTAAGATGGGCAGGTAGTTTAAATGAATCAAAACTTTTAAATAAATCAAAACTTTGACAATAGCTGAGGCCATTGAAGTGGATTAATATTACAGGGCCCCTAAATTCATTTCATAGTAAAAGCTCTGTCTGTCTGTTCAGGAACCCTTTTCTCCTGCTCCTAGTAGAGTTTCCATTGCCAAATAGAAACTAAGAAGCCTACACAGCCTCCTGGAGCTATGATAGCCAGTTGGCTAACAACCAAGGGAGTGGTAGGATGAACATCCTGCTATCTCTAAGAGCTCTCTTGTGTTAAAGATGCCCTCTATGTGGTGGGTGGCAGGTTTCTTCATTAATGCTGGTGAGATGTAGTTTTTAAGAGCAGTTTTCATGGAATTGTAGGAGAGAAAAGTTGATTGGACCCACAAGAAACATTTGCCTAAGTCCAGAAAAGAGGTGACAGGGTTGTCAAGAGAAGGCAGCATCACTAACTCTGGCTATCTTCTTTTCAGAATTCAAGAAATACCGTTCTGGCCTCTTCTGGATTTGGAGCATCTCTCCCAAGTTCATCACAACCTTTGACTTTTGGAAGTGGAAGGAGCCAGTCCAATGGGGTTCTAGCCACAGAAAACAAACCTTTGGGCTTCTCTTTTGGCTGTAGCTCTGCACCAGAGTCTCAGAAAGACTCTGATCTCTCCAAAAACTTGTTTTTTCAGTGCATGTCCCAAACCTTACCCACCAGTAACTACTTCACTACCGTTTCAGAGAGTTTGGCTGATGATTCCTCCAGTCGAGACTCATTCAAACAAAGCCTTGAGAGCCTGTGTAAAGGCAGATCCACTCTTGGAGCAGACACTAAATCAGGCTCTAAGGCTGGCAGCTCTGTGGATCGGAAGATGCCTGCAGAGTCCATGCCCACCCTCACGCCAGCCTTTCCACGGAGCCTCCTAAATCCCCGCACCCCAGAGAGTCATGAAAATCTATTTTTACAGCCCCCTAAACTATCCCGAGAAGAGCCCTCTAACCCTTTCCTTGCATTTGTGGAGAAAGTTGAACATAGCCCTTTCAGCAGCTTTGCATCTCAGGCATCAGGTAGCTCTTCCTCTGCTACCACAGTCACCTCTAAAGCCGCAGCCAGCTGGCCCGAGGCTCACTCCTCTGCAGATTCGGCATCCTTAGCAAAGAAGAAAACCCTCTTCATCACAACTGACTCCTCTAAACTGGTGTCCAGTGTTTTGGGCTCAGCTCTTACCACCGGAGGTCCAAGCCTCTCTGCCATGGGGAACGGCCGCTCCAGCTCGCCCACCAGCAGCCTCACCCAGCCCATTGAGATGCCTACTCTCTCCTCCAGCCCCACAGAGGAGAGGCCAACTGTGGGGCCTGGGCAGCAGGACAATCCCCTCCTCAAAACCTTTAGTAACGTCTTTGGCAGGCACTCAGGCAGCTTTCTGTCCTCCCCAGCAGATTTTTCACAGGAGAACAAAGCTCCTTTTGAAGCTGTGAAAAGGTTCTCACTGGATGAGCGAAGCTTGGCTTGCAGACAGGATTCGGACTCCAGTACCAACAGTGACCTGTCAGATTTGAGCGATTCTGAGGAGCAGCTGCAGGCCAAGACGGGCATGAAGGGGATTCCAGAGCACCTAATGGGGAAGTTGGGCCCCAATGGGGAGCGAAATGCTGAGCTATTGCTGGGCAAAGGCAAAGGGAAGCAGGCCCCAAAGGGCCGACCGCGGACCGCCCCCCTGAAAGGTGATCTTGCTGGGGTTATCCATTGCCTTGGCTCTGGCACTGGCCTCGAATGCCCACCTATTGTGCTCCTGGGCAGCAGAAGCCCTTCCTTTGATGGAAAGTTCTATAATCACGTGAAATAAACTAGCCAGAAGGGCCCAGTAGAGGTCCCTCATCCAACCTTATGGTTCAGGGCAGGATTGCATCTAACCCAGCAGTGTTACTAAAGAGGGATACTATCAGAAGAGTACCCTTGATATCCCTTTTGCTCAGGAGCTCTTTCCTGGTGTTTTTCTCATCTCTTTCTTCTCTTTGGCCTATCCTCTTTAATTTAGAGGAGATACTGTGTACAGCCTTTCATAGAATTACTTTAGCAAAAAGAATCACCCCTCAAATTTGCTTCTCTCTGTTACACATATAAAGTTTTAACACTTCTTCCAAAAGCCATTAACTCCGATGCTGTGAGGTTATGGTCCAGAATTACATACGGGCAAGTATCTAAGAAAGTCGAATGGTGAAAAGTAACTGTTGTCATTAGGAATTGGTATCCTAATGGGGGTACAAGAGTTGTTGTTAGTAGAATAGAATAGTTGTATCCCCAGAGGCTAGAGGCAAGTGGCTACTTTCTGCTTTCTTGAGTTTTTCTCACCCATGCCACAGTTGTTTCCTTGCAGTGGGACACTGCCCACAAATTCTCTCCATGGTCCTTAGCTTCCAGTTAAGCTTCTTTGCTCCCTCCCTTTCTGTCAAGGGTGGGTCTGGTAGGCACAAGCCAAGCCATGGCAAGGAAGAATGAGCCAGGTCAGGACAAGAATGCAACACCTGGAGGATCATGTTATTGGGTCTCAATACCAATCATGACCAGCTGTTTCTCCCCATTCACTTTTGACAGTTGGCCAATCAGTGCTGAAAGATGTGAGCAAGGTGAAAAAGCTCAAACAGTCTGGAGAGCCCTTCCTGCAGGATGGGTCCTGCATCAATGTAGCCCCTCACCTGCACAAGTGTCGGGAGTGCCGCCTGGAGCGGTATCGGAAATTTAAAGAACAGGAGCAAGATGATTCCACTGTGGCCTGCCGCTTCTTTCACTTCCGGAGGTACCCAAACCCGTCTCTGTCTCCTTCCCAGTTTCCATTTCCCACTCTCTCTGAATCTCACATCTTTTCTTTGTTTTCCTTAACCCCTTGGTTCTGGGGTCTTTGCTCTGCCATAGGAGCCACTCAGGTGCTTGGGTTGTGAAGTGACTGGTGGCTTTGTCCCAAGGGAATTGAAGCTGAACAGTCTGAGCTGCAGGCCCCTGAGCTTTGTTACGTTATTCCTAACTTGGGTTCCATTTGAAACCAGTGGTATAAGCAGAAAGATGCGTGTTGTGGTGTATATGTGCCTGACCACTTACTCCTTTTAGGTACTAAAGTAACTTGGGAGCCTGGGTGGCTCAGTGGGTTAAGCCTCTGCCTTTGGCTCTGCTCATGATCTCAGGGTCACGGGATCGAGCTGCGCAGAGAGCCTGCTTCCCCCTCTCTCTTCCTACTTGTGATTCCTCTCTCTGTCAAATAAATAAATAAAATCTCTGTCAAATAAATAAATAAAATCTTAAAAAAAAAATAAAGTAACTTGACTCTCTGAGAAAGGAAGAGGGAAGATTAGGAGATAATGGGAATTGTCCTTGAAATAGAGATAACTGACAAATCCTGGGAATGTCCCCTGCTTTTACCTAACAAATGCTTTTAGTTACTTTTCTTCTGTTTGATAAACTTAGAAATTCTTCTTCTAATTTCTTTTTTTTTTTTTTTTTTAAGATTTTATTTATTTATTTGACAGGCAAAGATCACAAGGAGGCAGAGAGAGAGAGAGAGAGGGAAGCAGGCTCCCCGCTGAGCAGAGAACCCGATGCGGGACTCGATCCCAGGACCCTGAGATCATGACCTGAGCCGAAGGCAGCGGCTTAACCCACTGAGCCACCCAGGCGCCCCTCTTCTTCTAATTTCTTCTGAAGATTTTATTTATTTATTTGACAGAGAGACAGCGAGAGAAGGAACACAGCAGGGGGTGTGGGGGAGGGGTAAGCAGACTCCCCACTGAGCAGGGAGCCCCATGCAGGCCTCCATCCTAGGACCCTGGGATGATGACCTAAGCCAAAGGCAGAAGAATTTCATCTAAATGACCTTTCAGGAATTCTTCATTTGTAAAATAAATCCAAATGATTTATCCACATAGTATGGATTCACTCAGCAAATATTTACTGAGCACTTAACTGTGTGCCAGACATTGTTGTGGGCACTGAGGGTTAAACAGCATATAAAACCATAAAGATCCAGACCTTAGGAGGTTGCTGAGGAGGGAGATTAAATACTTATTTAATAATAATAATTAATAATCAATTAATAATTAATTATAAGTCATGTGAGCTGATAGTAACTATGAAAAAAATAAAGACAGAAGAGGATTGAAGTAAGGGGAGGTTAAGAGAAGCTGTAGTTTAAATAGGATGATTTTAGAAACTGAGATTTGAGTAAAGACCTTGAGGAGGCCAAGGAGTAGTTTGCACATTTTCCTGGGAGACAAGTATTCCAGGTAGAAGGCACAAGAGCAACTGTCCTAAGGCTGCAGTATTCCTGGTATGCTTGTGGAGCTAGGGTGGCAAAAAGATAGAGTGGGGGAAAAGATAGATTTGAGGTCATAGAGTTAACAATGGGTCCATTTTTTCTTTTTCTAAGATTTTATTTATTTATTTGACAGAGAGAGTGACAGCAAGAGAGGGAACACAAGGAAGGGTGTGGGGGAGGGAGAAGCAGGCTTCCTCCTGAGCAGGGAGCCTGATTAGGGACTTGACCTGAGTTAAAGGCAGACACTTAACAACTGAGCGACCCAGCTGCCCCATCTGTCCATATTTTAAAGGAATACTCTAAGGGGCTTGGCTTTTGTGTTGAAAGAGAAGTCACTGAAGGTTTTGAGCTGATGAGTGACACTGGGGAATGTTTTAAAGGATCACTGTAATTGCCTTCTTGAGAATAGATTATATTGAGGCAGAGGCAGAAACCCAGAGAAGTAAGGAGGTTGTTGGAATTATCCAGGTGAGAGGTGATGGTGGCCTGCTGATAAAAGTGATGAGTCTAGTTGGATTAAGGATATATCTTGAGTGGGTCTCTGGGTGGCTCAGTCGGTTCTTCCTCTGCCTGCTGCTCCCCCCTGCTTCTGCTCTCTCTGTTTGTAAAATAAATAAATAAAATCCTAAAAAAAAAAAGGAAAGAATATATTTTATATATAGATATATATATATATTTTAAAGATTTTATTTATTATTTGACAGAGAGAGAGATCACAAGTAGGCAGAGAAGCAGGCAGAGAGGGGGTGGGGAAGCAGGCTCCCCACCTAGCAGAGAGCCCGATGCAGGGCTCGATCCAGGACTCAGACCATGACCTGAGCCGAAGGCAGAGGCTTAACCCACTGAGCCACCCAGGCGGCCCGAAAGAATATATTTTAAAGGGAGAACTCATGATTTTCTGATGGGTTAGATGAGGAGTATGAAAGAAGGAATGAAGTCAAAGATGTTTCTATAGCTTTTGACGTAAAAACTGGAAGAGTAGGATTGCCATTTACTGCTAAGGAGATTTCTCAGGGAAAAGCAGGTTTGGGGAAGAAAAGGAGAACTTTAATTTGGGCTTTTTAAATTTGAGATGCCTCTTAAGATTTCTAGATGAAGATGTTGAAAGGGCAGCTGGAAACTTAACTCCTGAATTGAGGGGGAAAGTCCAGGCAGGAGGTTAAAAATTTTAATGTCACAGGGTATTTAAAGCTGTATGTCTGGGCACCTGGGGGCTCAGTTGGTTAAGCATCTGCCTTCGGCTCAGGTCATGATCCCAAGGTCCTGGGATCGAGCCCTGCATCAGGCTCCCTTGCTTGGTGTGGGGAGCCGCCTTCTCCCTCTTCCAGTCCTCCTGCTTGTGCTCTGGGAAAGAAAGAAAGAAAGGAAGGAAGAAAGGAAGAAAGAAAGAAAGAAAATCTTAATTTAAAAAAAAAAAAAAAAAGGCTGTGTATCTGCTTGAGGAGTCCAGGTGTAGTTAGAAAAGAGAAACATTCCTAGGACCAATCCTGAAGTTCTGCAATATTGAGAGACTAGAAAGATGAGGAGGAGCTGGTAAAGGAGGTTCAGAAAGAACAGCCAGTAAGGTGTCCTGGAAGGCAAATGAAGAAAATATTTCCAGGAAGGAATAATGAACTGTGGCAAATAATGGGGATTGAGTCAGGTCAGATAAGGACTGAAAATGATCATTGGATTTAAGGGGGCAAATGACCTTGTCAAAAACAGTTTTGGTATGTCATGGTGGGGGGAAGCCTGATAGGAGCCGGATGAAGAGAAAATAAAAGGGAAGAGGAACTGTTGACAGTTTAGACAACTCTAAAGAAATGTTGCTCTTACAAACAGATAAAAAGAGGAGGGTGTGGGATTGAGAGGATTTTTGAGATTGCAAGTTTAAATACCAGAGTGATTCAGTAGGGAGGAAACCAGAAGATGTAGACAAGAGAGTATGTGATGTGATGCCTATGCAAGAGGATAGGTTGTAGAGCATAGGTGGAGAGATGAGTCTTGGTTGGGACCTAGTTCATTCCTAGCAGCAGCAGGTCAGATGGAGGAGCATGAGCACAGTTGCAGGAAGGCCTGGTAGTATGGTGGGGGGAGCTTACGGGACATCTCTTCTGGTTCTTTGTATTTTCTCAGTGGAATACATAGCAAGGTCCTTATGGGAGAAATTACACTAGAGGTTAGAAAAGAAAGGTGAGGATATGAAACAGGCATCTAGGAGAGTGTGCATCAGGAAACTGTTGTGACTGGGAGGCAACATGAAGAGCTCACCTAACTTAGGTAGACATGAATTTCAAGTGTGACAGTGAGCATGGCTGTTTTCCTCTGGTCATGGTCAGTGGTGTGGGTGCACATGTCAAACAGGCAGATAGAGAAATTGCAGGGCAGTATATGAGGACAGCTTTTTTTTTTTTTTTTTTTTTTTAAATAAAGGTTTTATTTACTTATTTGTCAGAGAGAGAGTCAGAGCAAGAGTGAACACAAGCAGAGAGAGCAGTAGACAGAGGGAGAAGCAAGTTTCCTAGCTGAGCAAGGAGCCAGATGCGGGACTGGATCCCAGTCTTGACCTGAGCTGAAGACACGCTTGACTGACTTGAGCCACCCAGGTGTCCCCTGAGGACAGCTTTTTATTTTTATTTTGTTTTATTTTTTAAAGTACCCTGCTTTATGAACTTATTTATTTCTCTTTTTAAGATTTTATTTATTTGACAGTGAAAGAAGGAACACAAGCAAGGGGATTGGGGGAGGGAGAAGCAGGCTTCCCACTGAGCAGGGAGCCCGATGCGGGGCTTGATCCCACAACCCTGGGATCATGACCTGAGCCGAAGGCACACACTTAATGATTGAGCCACCCAGGCACCCCTGAGATCAGTTTTGTTTTTGTTTGTTTGTTTGTTTGTTTTTTTAAGATTTTATTTACTTATTTGACAGATAGAGATCACAAGTAGGCAGAGAGGCAGGGAGAGAGAGAGGAGGAAATAGGCTCCCTGCAGAGCAGAGAGCCCGATGTGGGGCTCAATCACAGGACCCTGAGATCATGACCCGAGCCGAAGGCAGAGGCTTTAACCCACTGAGCCACCCAGGCGCCCCTGAGATCAGTTTTTTAAAGAATGCAGACATAGTAAGTGTTCACAGGTCTTTCTGCTAGTGAAGAGAATGCATACTGTGTTGATGAAATAGAGTAGAAATTTTTTTCTTTTTCTTTAAGTATGTCTGCATCCAATTTGGGCATTGAACTTGCAACCCCAAGGTAAAGAGTTGGATGCCCTTCCAGCGGAGCCAGCCAGATGCCTTCCAGGGTGAAAATACTGCATGCTGATTGCTCTTACGTCCTACCTAATGTTTTTAGCTCCTAGGGTTTTAGGTGTGTATCAGTTTGCTTGGCTGCTGCTGTTTACCATGTATTTGATTATCTACCTTCCTATCTCAGGTTGATCTTCACTCGGAAGGGGGTGCTCCGTGTGGAGGGATTTCTGAGTCCCCAGCAAAGTGACCCTGATGCCATGAACCTGTGGATTCCCTCTTCCTCCCTAGCAGAAGGAATAGACCTAGAGACCTCAAAATACATCCTGGCTAACGTTGGGGACCAGTTCTGCCAGCTTGTGATGTCCGAGAAGGAGGCAATGATGATGGTGGAGCCACACCGTAAGACACTCTCTTGCTTGTTTTCCTGGCACTCCTGCTTAAGAACTTCAATTTTTTGTTGCTTAAAGGAGGAGTAGTAGGGGTGGCAGGTGGCATTTTCTGTGGATGAGCTAAGACTGATAAGACTTTTCTTTGTAGCAAACTAAGTAGCTGATGCCCTAACTATATCCAGCAGACCTCATTCCTTCCTTGATCCCTGTCTGGGTTTGGGTCACCCTGAATATTTTCAGTTTGCTTTGAACCAGTTTGTGATAGTAAGTGATACATGGTTTGTGAATAGAAGAAGCACTACTGGGTACCATGTTTCACACCTAGACCCCACCATTGTTCACATATTTTTGATATTTCATGTCTGTGAGATACTATACCCAAGGAGAATTCTCCTGTGAAAATTTTCCATACACTTCAAGTGAAGAATCCTCTTACTTCAAACTCCCCCAAATTGAAATTTTTACATTATCTTAAGTAAAAACATGGGGCATTTGTTTTCGTTGACACTTGTTCAGAAATATTAGCAGTAGCATCTATTTTCTTTCTCTTAACATTTATAGAAACACTGACTTCTTACATCTTTGAGTTTTATTGCTGGATAAAAACAGTTCGAGTAGCAGTCAGTGGATCTGGGATCTTTTGCTGTTATTCACAATGATCAACGCCAACAATATTCCTCTTCCTCTTTCCACCAGAGAAAGTGGCATGGAAGCGAGCAGTGCGTGGTGTACGGGAGATGTGTGATGTATGTGAAACAACTCTCTTCAACATCCACTGGGTTTGTCGCAAATGTGGATTTGGGGTCTGCCTTGACTGTTACAGGCTCAGAAAAAGCCGTCCACGCAGTGGTGAGCAAATATTGTCCTGTTCAGTTCTAAAGGTAACCTGTCATTGGAGGTATGGGACTTGAAGCCAGAATGGGTTTGTGCCCCTTCTTGAACTGCTTAGCTTCCCTCATTTTTCTTGCATTGTGAGGCCTTAACAGTTGCCAGTATTCCAACCTGACTGGGTAGGCTAAAAGAAGCCAAGAAGGGTTATTCTTTACCTTCTGTTTTTTCTCTCTCTCTCTTTTTTTTTAAACAACATCTTTATTGATGTTACTATATAACTCACATGCTCTAAAATTCACCCTTTTAAGGTGTACAATTCAAAAGTTTTTAGTATATTCTCAAGGTTGTGCAACCATTTCCACTATCAAATTTCACTCTGGTTGCTCCAAAAAGAAATGTTGTACATAATAGCAATAACTATATTCTCTCTTTGCTCAGCCCTTGGTAACCATTAATCTACTTATTGTCTCATCTCTGTTGAATTACCTGTTGTGTACCTGTCTTATAAATGGAATCATACAATATTTGGCCACCTTTGACCTTTTACTTCAGCATACTGTTTTAAAACTTCATCCATGCTATAGCACATATCATTAACTTATTATTTTGTATTGCCAAATAATATTCCATTGTATGGATATACTACATTGTGTTTATCCGTTCTGATGGACATGTAGGTTGTTTCCATTCTGAGCTATTATGAAAAGTACCACTATGAACATTTGTGCACAGGTGTTTTGTGTGAACATAGGTTTTCATTTCTTTTGAGTATATGCTTAGAGTGGAATTGATGGGCTAAATGAAGTTCTAATTTAACCCTTTCAGGAACTGTCAAATTGTATTCCAGAGTAGCTACATCATTTTATAATCCCACCAGCAATGCACAAGGGTTCCAGTTTTTCCCCTCTTAAAAACACTTAATATTGTCTGCCTTTTTTTTTTTTTTCCAAGATGTTATTTATTTATTTGATCTCTGGAGAGAGATCGCAGGTAGGCAAAGAGGCAGGCAGAGAGAGGGGGAAGCAGGCTCCCTGCCAAGCAGATCCCAGGACGCTGAGATCATGACCTGAGCCAAAGGCAGAAGCTTTACCCACTGCGCCATTCAGGTGCCCCTGTTGTCTGCCTTTTTGTTTATAGGAAAGAGTCCCTATCACATTGTGTGATTTTGGTTTACATTTCTCTGATGATTGTTGGTGTTGAGCTTCTTTTCACGTGCTTATTGGCTCTCTGTTTATCTTTGGAAAAATGACTATTCAGATCTTTTGCTTCCTTTTGTCCTTTATCTTACTACTTAACCTGAAAACCTTCTTGCCCCTTGACCTCCTCATTCTTCCCTCTTCTGAGATATTCTGCAGCCATTGGAATCCAGTGGTTTAGAGCTTATGCTACTGGGATTTGAAACCTCCTTTCACAGCTTATTACGCCAACTGTGGTATCTTGAGCTAGTTTCTTAATCACTAGAGTCTCAATTTCCTTATCTATAAAACAAAGGTGACATGAGTACTTCTTTCTCGGCATTGTTGTGAGGATTAAATGAGATATTTAAGTGGTTAGCACAGGGCCTAACATCCACTACTTAACTGTGTGTTACGTAGCTATCAGATCTTCCACTTCTGCCCATGAAAGGTTAACTTCCACAGGAATTGCCCTCCTGCCATAAACAAGAAAACGAGACTAAATGTATGAATCCACAGTTTTAGACATTGGACAGCAGGCAGCATGAATCTGTGATCTGTAAGAGAAGGGAAGAACCAAGGCAAATCCTACAATTTCTCCGGTTTACTGCCTGTAGACAGTTTCCAGGCTGCAGTAGAGGGAAGAGCAACTAAAACTGTTGGCAGTCTCACTGAGCTGAGATAGAGATCAGAGTCTGAGAAGAGTAAGGCAGTGTGCTAAAGACCTTAGAGCTGCACATAAAGAACAGAGCGGAGAGCGCAGAGCGGTCACCTCGGTTTTTGGCTGTATAGTGATCTGCACATATACGAGGCCCAAAAAGGAACCTTCAGAAACCAATTGACGTAATAATTTCCATAACTTACCATTTGTATTGCTACCAGAAAGACACTGGGAAGAGTCCAGAAGGGTCACAGTTTGACAGTGGGACTAATGTAGTTCCAGAATAAAGGGGGCTCTGGAGATAACATAGTGTAAAGCAAGCCTAGGAAGGATCCAACTGATCTGCAGGCTACTTAACTATGCACCAGACTAAAACCAAACATTCTTGAAAGGATTACGACAAAATCCAGCATTCTGAAACATTAAAGTAAAAAAACTCTGCATTTAGTCATGAAAAACCGGGAGGCAACTGGCTGGCTCAGTAGAGCATGCAACTCTTGATCTCAGGGTCATGAATTTGAGCCCCACACTGGGGATAGAGTTGACTTGAGAAAGAAAGAGAATGAAAGAGAAAGAAATAAGGGAAGGAAGGAAGGAAAAAGGAGGGAGGGAGGAAGGAGCAGGTATGAGTCTCTTTGGTACTGGACAACTACTTGCAAAGGAATGAAACCAGACCATTGTCTTAACACCATAAACAAAAATAAACTCAAAATGGATTAAATAACTAAATGTGAGACCCAAAACCATAAAACACATGTAAGAGAACATAGGCAGTAATCCCTTGAGTATTGGCCTTAGCAACATTTTTCTGAATATGTTTCCTCAGGCAAGGGAAACAAAAGAAAAATAAACTGTTGGGACTATACCAAAATAAAAAGCTTTTCCACAGCAAAGGAAACCATCAACAAAGCAAAACGGCAGCCTCCTGAACGGAAGAAAATATTTGCAAGTGATATATCCAATAAAGGGTTAATATCCAAACTATATAGATGACTTATATCAATGCCCCCCCCCCAAACCAAAACAAAAAACCTGTCTGGTTAAAAAATGGGCAGAGGACCTGCATAGACATTTTTTCAGAGAAGGCATACAGATGGCCAGCAGACACATGAAGACATGTTCCACATTATTCCCATCAGGTAAATGCAGACCAAAACCACAATGAGATCCTATGTCATACATGTCAGAAGGGCAAGTATCAAAAAGACAAGAAATAACAACTGTTGGGGAGAATGGAGAAAAAGGAACCCTCATGTGCTATTGGTGAGAATTTAAATTGGTGTAGTCACTATGGAAAACAGTGTGGAGGCCCTCCAAAGAAAATGGATATGCTAATTCAAAAAAATGTACCACTATGTTTACTGCATTGCTGTTTACAATAGGCAAGATATGGAAGCAACCCAAATGTCCATCTGTTGATGAATGGATAAAGAAAATGGGACGGGATAAAATACTACTCTGCCATAAATAAGGACATCTTGCCACTTGGAACAACATGGATGTACTTAAAGAGTATTGCACTAAGTGAAATAAATCAGACAAAGATAGATACCATATTTTTCACTTATATGTGAAATCTCAAAAACAAAACAGGGACACCTGGCTGGTTCAATCAGACCATGCAAGTCTTGATCTCGGGGACAAGGTCAAGCCCCACATTGGGCATAGAAACTACTTAAAATTCTTTTTTTTTTTTTAAGATTTTATTTATTTATTTGACAGAGATCACAAGTAGGCAGAGAGGCAGGCAGAGAGAGAGAGAAGCAGGCTCCCTGCTGAGCAGAGAGCCTGGTGTGGGACTCGATCCCAGGACCCTGAGATCATGACCCGAGCCGAAGGAAGAGGCTTTAACCCACTGAGCCACCCAGGTGCCCCCCCAAAAATTCTTTTAATTAAAAAAATAATAAAGGGGTGCCTGGGTGGCTCAGTCAGTTAAGTGTCCAACTCTTGATTTCAGCTCAGGTCATGAGATTTCAGCTAAGGACCATGAGATTGAGCCCCATGTCAGGCCCTACTCTGGTTTTGGAGTCTGCTTAAGATTCTCTCCAATAAATAAAATCTTTCAAAAAGCGGCGGGGGGGGGGGGGGTACCTGAGTGGCTCAGTTGGTTAAGTGTCTGCCTTTGGCTAAGGTTATGATCCCAGGGGTCCTGGGATCAAGTCCCACATCGAGCTCCTTGCTCAGTGGGAAGCCTGCTTCTCCGTCTACCTGAGGCTCCCCTGCTTGTACTCTCATGCTCACTCTTGCTCTCTGATGAATAAAATCTTTTAAAAAAAGATTCTTTCGCTCTCCTTTTGCCACCCCCAACCCCACTCACATACTCTTCCTTGCTTGCTTTCTCTCTAAAAAAAAATAAAATAAAACCAAAATGAACAAATAAACTCATAAATAAATGCAGAGAACAGACTAGTGATTTCCTGAGGGGAAGCAGTGGGAGGTGAGCAAAAAATAGGTGAGAGGGGTTAAGAGGTACAGAGTTCCAGTGATAAAGTCGTCACAGGGATGAAAATTACGGCACAGGGAATCTAGTCATTAACGTTGTAATAATATTGTTTGGTGGCAGATGGCACCTGCATTTGTCTTGGAGAGCATGGAGTAACGTATAGAATCAAATCATTATGTTGTAAACATGAAACTACTTCAGAGTATCAACTATATGTCAACTATGCTTCAGTAATAAAAATTTTAAAGTAAAAGAATAATCACATTTGCAAAAAAGGCAGGATAATATAACCAATAATCTGTGGGAAAGAAACGATCAATAGAAACAAATCCAGAAATGACAGTGATGATAGAATTACTGTAAAAGGACCTTAAAGCTGCAATTATAAATGGTATATTGAAAGACCTAAAGGGAGACATGAATATGATGAGTAGAAAAACAGAATACATAAGAGACCCAAGTGAATCATCTAGGTATGAAAAATATCTTTAAAAAAATTTATACTAGGTGGGATAATGGCAGTTGGACACTGCAGAAGAAACAAGTTGGACATAACAATAGAAACCAACACTGAGGACAGAGAGAAGAAAGACTAAACTTAAAGATTGAAGAGTGCTGTCTTGAAGTATAGGAAGTATCAGGCAGTTTATGAAACAAAATTGTTGGGAGTTCCAGAAAGAGCAACAGTAGGAGGACAGATATAAAAAAATATCTGAACAAATAAAGCCACAAATTTTCCAAATTTGATGAAAAAGCTATAAAGCCACAAATCCAGCAATTAATCTCAAACAGAAGAAGCATTAAAACCACCCAAAACACATCAAAAACCACCTTACTGGAAAGCAGTAAGAGAAAGAAAAAATCTGAAAGTCACAAGAGGGTAAAAAAAAACAAATTATATACAAAATAACGAAGATAAGAATGACAGCCAACTTGTCAGAAAACTATTGATACAGAAAGGGAATTCAGATTTACACAAAGGAATGAAAAACTTCCTACGTGAAAAATATTTAAGTAGATATGAAAGGCTTTCTTATTTTTACTTTTTTAAAAAGATAGTTGTTTAAAGGAAAAGTAACAATGTAGTGAGGGGTTGATAATATATATAAAATTAAAATATGTAGTAATAGCACAAAAGAAGGGAAATGGAATTAGTTCAGTTTTACAGGGGTCTCAGGGAGAAGAGTGGTATAATATTTGAAGATAGACTGTGTTAAGTTAGAGACACTACAAACCCTAGGGCCAATAGTAACAAAGAGGTATATATAGCTAATAAGCCAAAAGTAGAATATCAAATCATAAAAGCAGCTAGTTCAAAAGACGGGACAAGTAAACAGATATATAGTATATCTTGTATTCAGTTTTCTTGGGGTCGGTAGCACTATTACAAAAACAACAACAACCAAAAAACCTGTCCATAAAGGTCTTTGACGGAGTGAAAAATTAAGGTTGAAAAGCACTGAACCTAGGTACAGGTAGGAGCATCTTATATAATTCAAAAGACTGACTTTTTTTTTTTAAGGTTTCTTTTTTTTTTTTTTTTTTAATTTATTTATTTGACAGACAGAAATCACAAGTAGGCAGAGAGGCAGGCAGAGAGGGGGAGGCAGGCTCCCTGCTGAGCAGAGAGCCCGATACAGGGCTCAATTCCAGGACCCTGAGATCATGACCCGAGCTGAAGGTAGAGGCTTTAACCCACTGAGCCACCCAGGCGCCCCAAGACTGACCTTTTCTCCCTGAGATCAGGAGCAGAGCAGGGTGTCTACTTTTCACAATTTCTCAACTCTAAGCTGGAGTTACTATACATTTCTACACATCAAGAAATAAAAGCATACCCTTCCCACACCTGCACCCCCAAAAAAAGCATATGGACTGGAACGAAGTAAAATATTTTTTTATTTCCAGGTGACATGACCATCTGTGTAGTAGAGTGCCTGGCTGGCCCAGTAGGAAGATGTTGTGACTCTTGATCTCAGGGTCCTGGGTTCATGCCCCATGATGGGTGTAGAGATTTATTTTTTTTTAACTTTGTAGTCTTTTTTAGATTTTATTTTTAGGTAATCTCTATACCTGCTGTGGGGCTTGCACTCACAACCCAAGAGTCAACTTCAGGAGTCATGTTTTCTATGTACTGAGCCAGCCAAGCACCCCAGATGTAGTGATTATTTAAAAAAAAAAAATTTTTTTTTTAAAGAAGAGAAAGAAATCTACAAAAAAGCTACAAGAACTAAAATGTGCATTTAGCAAGATTGCAGGACAAAACACAACAAAAATCAATTCTATTTCTATATGCTGTCAATGAGCAATTAGAATTTGAATTTTTAAATCACTATCCTTTATGGCAGCATCAAAAAAACATGAATTGTGTAGGGATAAATTTAGTCAAAATGCAAAAAACGCATACACTGAAAACTACAATTGCTGAGAAAAATGAAAAAAGACAAAATAAATGCAGAGATGTGACATATTCATGGAAAGAAGATGGTATACTAAGATGTCACTTCTTCCAAATTAATCTATTACATGTAATTCAAATCAAAATTCCAGTAGGCCTGGGCGCCTGGGTGGCTCAGTGGTTAAGCCGCTGCCTTCTGCTCAGGTCATGATCTCAGGGTCCTGGGATCGAGTCCCGCATCGGGCTCTCTGCTCAGCAGGGAGCCTGCTTCCTCCTCTCTCTCTCTCTGCCTGCCTCTCTACCTACTTGTGATTTCTCTCTGTCAAATAAATAAATAAAGTCTTTAAAAAAAAAAGAAAAGAAAAAAAAAAATTCCAGTAGGCCTTTTTGTAGAAATTGAACAAGCTGATTCCAAAATTTACATGAAATCAAAGGACTAGAATAATGAAAACAGTTTTGAAAAAGAAGGCAGTTGGAGGATCTATACTACTTCATTTTTTTTTTTTAAGATTTTATTTATTTATTTGACAGATCACAAGTAGGCAGAGAGGCAGGCAGAGAGAGAGAAGGAAGCAGGCTCCCCACGGAGCAGAAAGCCCAATGCGGGGCTCAATCCCAGGACCCTGAGATCATGACCCAAGCCAAAGCCAGAGGCCCAACCCACTGAGCCACCCTGGCGCCCCATACTACTTCATTTTAAGAGTTACAATATAGCTACAGGAATCAAGGCATTGTGGTAATACAATAAAACAGAAATAAGCACGCATATAATCAGGTGATTAGTTAACAAAGGTGCCACAATAATTCAGTGGGGAAAAGATAGTTCTTTCAACAAATGGTACTGGAATAACTGTGTATCCATACTCGAATAAAATAAACTTAATTTTTACTCATGTCATATATTAAAAGTTAGCTCTTAAGTAAATCATGGGCCTAAACATAAAAGCTAAAACTATAAAACCTCCAGAAGAAAAAATAGAAGATCTTTGTATCCTTGGGTTAGGTAAATATTTTTTAGATAGGACACAAAAAGCAAAAAAATTATCAAATTTGAAAGCTTTCGCTGTTCAAAAAAACAGTCTCAAATAAAAAGGTAAGCTACAGACTGGGAGAAGAGATTGACTGATCCCATATTTGTTAAAGGACTTGAATCCATAAGCTGGGCGCCTGGGTGGCTCAGTGGGTGAAAGCCTCTGCCTTTGGCTCAGGTCATGATCCCAGGGTCCTGGGATCGAGCCCCACATCAGGCTCTCTGCTCAGTAGAGAGCCTGCTTCCTCCTCTCTCTCTGCCTGCATCTCCACGTACTTGTGATCTCTGCCTATCAAATAAATAAATTCTTAAAAAAAAAAAAAAAAAGGACATGAATCCACAATAAAGACGTCTTAGAAGTCAATAAGAAGACAAACAAATTTTTAAAAATTAACATATAATGTATTTGTTTCAGGTGTGTGATTCATCCTTACACAATTTACAGCACTCACCACAGCACATATCCTCCCCAGTGTTCATCATCCAGCTACCCAATTCCTCCAACCCCCCTCCATTCCAGCAATCCTCAATTTGTTTCCTGAGATTAAGAGTCGCTCATGGTTTGTCTCCCTCTCTGGCTACGTCTTGTTTCATTTTTTTCCCCCTCTTCTCCTATGATCCTCTGCCTTGTTTCTTAAATTCCACATATCAGTGAGATCATATGATAATCAGTGGGAGATGTTCCTCTCTGATTGACTTATTTCACTTAGCATTATACCCTCTAGTTCCAGCCATGTTATTGCAAATGCCAAGATTTCATATTTTTGATGGCTGCATAATATTACAGACAACCCAGTTTTTAAGTGAGCAAAAGATTTGAACAATACTTTACCAAAGAAGATAGATCAATAGAAAATTAGAACCATAGTGAACAATCCTTGTATCCACTTGGAAGGCTAGAATTTTAGTGACTGATAATACCAAGTGTTGCCAAGGATGTGGAAAAACTAGAACTCTTAAAATTGCTGGTAGGAATGCACACTGATAACCTCAATTTGGAAAACCTGTATGGCCATTTCTTATAAACATTCCATATGATCCAGCATCCCACTTCTAGGGATTTATGAGAGAAATGAAAACATGTCCACCTAAAAGATTCTACTTGGATGTTTATAGCAACTTTATTCATAATAGCCCCCAAATTGGAAACAATCCAACTGTTCACCAGCTGGTGAATGAGTATATTTAAGGGGCGCCTGGGTGGCTCAGTGGGTTGGGCCGCTGCCTTCGGCTCAGGTCATGATCTCAGGGTCCTGGGATCGAGCCCCACATCGGGCTCTCTGCTCCTCGGGGAGCCTGCTTCCTCCTCTCTCTCTGCCTCTCTGCCTGCTTATCATCTCTCTCTGTCAAATAAATAAATAAAATCTTTAAAAAAAAAAAAAAAAAGGATATCCATACGATGGAAGAGTATTCAGCCATTAAAAAGGAATGATTACTGATAATGAACATGTATGTATAAATCTCAAATCATGCTATCTGAAAGAAACCTGACACAACTGACTACTATATGCTTCCAATTATATGAAATTCTAGAAAAAGCAAAACGTTAGTATTAGAAAGTTGATCAGTGGTAGCCAGAGATTAAGAAAAGGCTTTGACCACAAGCATAGGACTTGAGGGAACATCAGGAAGGGAGATGAAAAGTTCTATATCATGAAGGTGGCGGTGTTTATACAATTGTATACATTTGTCAAAATTACATTGAAGTGCACACTTTAAATTATTGAATTTTTTGTATGTATATACAATAAATAATAAAACAATGAAGCAGATTCTTTGAAAGTTAGATGTTGTCTTCTCTGGCCCTTGAGAAAGTTGGCCTATAGGATCTGAAACTCTGACTCACTGAGAAGGATATATCTTGTGACCCTCGTAAAATAAATGAAGTTCTTTTATTTCTGTTTCAGAGACCGAAGAGATGGGTGATGAAGAAGTTTTCTCCTGGTTGAAGTGTGCAAAGGGGCAGTCCCATGAACCAGAGAATCTCATGCCCACACAGATCATCCCTGGCACAGGTAAGGGAGTTCTTTCAAAATTGGGGGAAAGAAGGGCTCCTGGCTAGCTCAGTCAGAGGAGTGGTGGTTCTTGATTTCGGGATTGTATGTTTGAGCCCCATATTGGGTATAGAAATTACTTAAATAAACCAAAAAAAATACTAAAAATAAAGAACATTTGAGGGGAAAAAAGTGTTTTTCAGTTAATTTAGGTATAACTCACACACCATAAAATCTGGTGAGGTGGTTTATCCTGGCCAGATTTTGTTTGGCCTCCCCAGATTTTTCTGACAGTTTGAATCGTTAGATAGCTGTTAGATTTTATGCAGCCAATGCACACTTGGCTCACCTTTCTGGTTGGAGACATTGGTTACTTTTCGACATAATATTTTACATTCCTGTGGTTGGTAGGATCAGAATAGAAGTCCCAAATGCTTCTAGAAAGACTTTTGATTTTAGGTTTGTAAAAATCCACCTAAAGCTAATCAAATTTCTTAAATCCCTGAAGAAAGCAGCTTAACAGGAGGAACGAGTGACCCTGTTTATGTCACAGTCCCAGCTTACTTCAGTGAGTCCTCCAAAAAGTTTCCAGCTTCCATACTTCTGATAACACATAGACATTGAAGATGGCTAGTCTACTATCTATATTCTCCTCTGCTGTGCAAGGGGCACTCTGGATCCTTATACCCAGTGCCTCCAAGCAGAAGGGTTCCCTCAGTGCATCAGTAGGATGGCTGCTCCCTGCTGATCTAAGCATTGGTTAAATGTTGATGTTAAGTTTGCACTGGTCTGGTTTTTTTCTCTACATTTTCTTTTTTGTTAGGTATAACTTAAAGTATACAAATCTCAAGTATACAATTCAGAATGTTTACCATGCTTTCGAACATTAAAGAATCTAACCCTAGAGCTTCTCCTACAGGTCAGCTTGCTAATGTTTACTAGAAGAGGGAGTGTAGGTTAGTAGTTAAGAGTGCACAGAACTTTAGGACTAAGTGTACCTCAGCTAAACTGTTAGTACTTCCATTTACCAACTATGTGTGCTTGAGCAAATGACATAAACTACTCGTGAGTATCAGTTTCATCATCAGAAATTGAGAGTGTGGAGCACCTGGCTAGCTCAGTCAGTGGAGTGCAATGCTTGATCTTCGGGGTTGTGAGTTCGAGCCCTATATTGGGTGTAGTGATCACTTAAAAAAAAAAAATACAATCTTTAGGGGTACCTGGCTGGTGTTCAGTTGGTAGAATATGCGACTCTTTTTTTTGTTTTTAAGATTTTATTTATTTGACAGAGATCACAAGTAGGCAGAGAGGCAGGCCAAGAGAGAAGGGAAGCAGGCTCCTTGCTGAGCAGAGAGCCTGATTTGGGACTCCATCCCAGCACCCTGACACCATGACCTGAGCAGAGAGGCTCAACCCACTGAGCCACCCAGGCGCCCCGAACATACAACTCTTAATCTCAGGGTCTTGAGGTCTGGGTGTGGAGCCTGCTTAAATAAATTTAGGGGTGCCTGGGTGGCTTGGTCAGTTAAGCGTCTGCCTTCGGGTCCTGAGATCTAGTTCCACGTCAGGCTCTATACTCAGCAGGGAGCCTGCTTCTCCCCTTCCCTCTGCCTTCTGCTCCCCCTGCTTGTGTACTCTCTCTCTCTGTCAAATAAATAAAATCGTAAGTAAAATCTTTTTCAGAAAAATTGAGGGTAAAGGCTACCACCTCACTGAAATGTGAAGTGGTAGCCTTTTACCTTTACCTTTAAGGGTTGAGGAGGGTAATATAAATGAGATCCTTAATATAATATAATATAATATAAATATAAATGAGGGTAATATAAATGAGATCCTTAGCACAATACCTGGCACATAAAACATTCTGCGGCTTTCGTTGTTGCTGTCTGTCTTCCAGCTCTTTACAATATTGGAGACATGGTACATGCTGCCCGGGGCAAATGGGGAATAAAAGCAAACTGCCCTTGTATTAGTCGGCAGAACAAATCTGTGCTGAGACCTGCTGTCACCAATGGGATGTCACAGGTAAAGTGGTATGTGTGGGTATAAGTGAGAGAAACTTCACCTCTTAGTACTGGGAAGTGCCCCCATTTTCACCTGTGTTGTCCTAGGCTACTGTAGGATACCTGAGGAATTAGGGGATGGAGAAGTGTTTCTAGAGAGAGCCCCAAAAATGTTACTCAGGGATTTGATTCCCTCTGCCTGGTACGAGTTTCTCTTCAGTCATTTTAAAACCATTTCAGGCTGGGTTGATAAATAGCACAAAGAAATTCTCTGCATCTTGTCAAGATTTACACTTTAGAGTCCTTATATAGGTGAGAAGTATAGAAAATGTTACTAGGAAGGCAGTCCTATCTGTGTGCATGGTCCCTGTCCTTGTCATGTTAGGTACTGAGGACAGAAATGTGAAGACTGGCCTGCTGAGCTGGGATCATTCTACCCTGAAAACAATGCCAGGCCTCCCAGAGAGGCAGTGGTTTGCTCATTGCTCTGTCAGAGGTGGAGGTCATTCCGGTTTGATGGTAACTGTTTTGAACAAGAGGCTGTTTTTAAAACACATATGCACACCCACACACATACCCTTACCTGCTTTCCAAGAACACAACCAACACATGGTCAGGAGGAGCCACAGGAATTAAGGCTAATCATCTGGAAAATTCAGTAATAGAACATTTATGGATTATTTATGTGTGCCAAACACTATACCAAACTCTTTGCGTATACTATCTCATTTAATCCTCAGAACAGCTTAATGAGCTTACTTTCTATTAAAATATTAGTTACATTCAACTGTTCTTTCCACAGAACCAAGTTTCTGACACATTGCAGAACTCCTTAAATGTATGGTAAATTAATGAATGAATGAAATAGCAGTTTATGGGACAGTTTCACATTGTTTTCCCAGACCTTTTCAGTGTCAGCAGCCCTTACTGTGTTTTTTGTTTTTTGTTTTTTCCTGTGCAAGGACAGCACTCTAACCATGTTGGCCTTCTATGCTTTAGCTTCCTAGCATAAACCCTAGTGCCTCTTCTGGAAGTGAAAACACCTTCTCAGGCGGAGGAGGAACTGCAGCAGTAACGTCAGAGACCGACCATGTTCCAAAAGCCGACAGCACTGATATCAGATCTGAGGACTCTCTGAAAGCAGAGAGTTCAGCTTCAAATAGCAATAGT
The DNA here is from genome assembly GCF_030435805.1 of Mustela lutreola. Lineage (NCBI taxonomy): Eukaryota > Metazoa > Chordata > Mammalia > Carnivora > Mustelidae > Mustela > Mustela lutreola. The sequence goes on from NC_081294.1 coordinate 76,485,919, forward strand.
GAGCTAAAAGCCATCAGGCCCCCTTGCCCCGACACGGCTCCCCCCTCTTCTGCCCTGCACTGGTTGGCAGATTTAGCAACTCAGAAGGCTAAAGAGGAAACAAAAGGTGAGATAAACACAAGCCTTTACCCTGCCTGCGGGTGGAACACTTGAGTTATTCAGGGATTCTTCACACTCACACATTACCATCCACATTTATAAAGCATGCTGCTTGCTTTCTCTTTCACATAAAATAAGGGAATCTCCTTCATTTTCTTTCTAGAAGTGGAGCTTTTTTAAAAAAGTACATGCCTGGGCTCTACCCCAGACCTCTTTAGTCAGAATTAATCATAGAGTTGTAATAAGCTTCCAGGTGGTTCTGTTATGCAGCCAGGTTTTCAGTGGGCACAAAGTCACCTGGGGAATTGTTAAAAATGCGGATTCCTATGCCTCACCAGAACTATTAAGTGACAACCTCTTAAAGAACTATCAAGAATCTCCATTTCTCGTGATCACCCCAGGTGATTCCTCTACAGGTCTTCTGAAGACCCCCTTGTAAAGACACTGTCTTAGCAAGTAAGGGAGATGAAAGATGGATGGGAATAAGAAGAAGTTTGAAATTCAGATCGGGGAAAGGAAGAAAGTAGTAGGAGAGCTTCTCCTTGGCCATGATCCTGCTATAGTCATACCTGGTCAGGCTTGGTCCATATGAAACTATATGTAGTTTGGGGGGCAGGAGTGGGGAAAATCTGCTCCTTCCCACTTGGCTGATTTTTAGGAGTCAGTTGCCTGTTGGATGTTCCTTATGATGCCTAATATTGTTCCCGGTTATGTCCTTACAGAAGCAGGGTCCCTGAGGTCGGTGCTCAGTAAAGAATCTCATTCACCCTTTGGGCTGGACTCGTTCAACTCCACTGCAAAGGTCTCTCCGTTGACTCCAAAGCTTTTCAACAGTCTGTTACTGGGTCCCACTGCCTCTAACAACAAAACCGAAGGCTCTAGCCTTCGAGACCTCCTTCACTCCGGGCCTGGAAAGCTTCCTCAAACCCCCTTGGACACAGGCATACCCTTCCCCCCCGTCTTCTCTACATCCTCAGCAGTAAGTGTCCTTTCTACAACTCTAGCCTTTTCCAGTGAAGAGCCATTAGAGATCTGATAACTGGGTTAGAGTATGTTTGGGTAACTTGTATTCTCTTCATTGTGTGTCCAGTTAATAAGATCTTTCTTTACATTTGAGTTTGGGGAATGTTTGAGATCCCTTTAAATCATGAAAATTTTTTGCCCTGTCAAGAAGTCAGTAAAATTAAGACATTGAAATTTTCACTCAGCAGAAATTACTATTTTCTTGACAATAATGGGCATTATTTTTTTTTTTAACTTAGGCAGTACATCCATGTTATCTTCTCTTGGATATCTAATAGACACCCCAAACCATGTAACCATGTAACACATGTAAGACCACATTCCTGCCTCATCTTCTGCCCGTAAGCCTGCTTCTCCCTTAGTTTCCTCTGTTGGTAGTGGGCATTTGCATTCTTCCATTGCTTGGCCAAAATCTTGGAGTCATTCAGGACTCCCATCTCTCACATTTCATATCTAATCTGCCAGCACCTCTTTAAGTTTGATTTTTTTTTTTTTTTTTTTTTTTTTTTTTTTTTTTTTTTTTTTAAAGATTTATTTATTTGACAGAGATCACAAGTAGGCAGAGAGAGAGGAGGAAGCAGGCTCCCCCACTGAGCAGAGAGCCCGATGCAGGACTCGATCCCAGGACCCCAAGATCATGACCTGAGCTGAAGGCAGAGGCTTTAATCCACTGAGCCACCTAGGTGCCTCCCAGTTTGATCTTTAAAATGTATTCAGAGTCCACTCATTTCTCATTGGCTCCCTCATTTCCTATTTGGTCTGAGCCAGCATCCTCTCTTTCCTGCGTATTTGGAATAAACTCCTTACAGGTCCCCTTTATTTCTTCCCTTTTCCACTCTCTATAGTCTGTTGTCAATACAGCAACTAGAGTGATTCTTTTAAAATATAAGTGATCTCCTAGCCATGATTTATGTCACTTTTGCCTAAACTCCTTCAGGGGCTATACTCCTAGTATAAGCAGAGTTCTTTCTGTGGATGGTAAGGCTCCATCCCTGTCTGTGCGTCTTGCCTACACTTCTCTGATTTCAGCTGTCACTTTCCTTGTGCAAACTGCTCTTGACTACACCCACCTTCATATTCTTTGAACATAACAAGGCAGGCTCCTTCTTCAGAGCCTTTGCATTTGTCCTTCTACCTGGAATGAACTTTCCCATGTAACCACAGGCTTGCTTCATCACTTTTGTCTCCTCCCTCCTGAAATGTCACATCCTATAAGCCTTCTTCTTAAATCACCCTTTTTAACTGACTGCACCACCCAGACGCACCCCTTTAAATCACCCTTTCTAAAGTCCATCACACTCCCATCCTTCATAACTGTTCTCCCTGAATTTGATATTCCATAGCATTCACTACTGTGTTTAATTTCTTTTCTGTCTTACCTTTCCTTAAAGAATTTTTAGCTGTTCTATTTACTTTTTTTTTTTTTTTTTAATTTTATTTATTTATTTGAGAGAGAGAGATGACAAGCAGGCAGAGAGGCAGGCAGAGAGAGAGGAGGAAGCAGGCTCCCCGACGAGCAGAGAGCCCGATGCGGGGCTCGATCCCAGGACCCTGAGATCATGACCCGAGCCGAAGGCAGCGGCTCAACCCACTGAGCCACCCAGGCGCCCCTGTTCTATTTACTTTTAAATCACTAATGCTAGAGTTTGATACATAGTAGGTGTTTGTTAGCATTTACTGAATGAAGGAATTCACAAGATAGAAAATTTAAAAGATAGAGTGAGAAGTCTCCTTCCTGTCATTGTCTCCCCACCACCTGTTTCCTTTCTGGAGGTCAGTCACCATCGTTTCAGGGGCTTTACTCTCTCTCTCTCTCTCTCTCTCTCTCTATATATATATATATATATATAGTTTCTTCTCCCTGTTTTTACATACATGTTCTAAACCTTGCTCTTCTGGTTTCAGTCTGTATTATCTTTGAGATCATTTCAAGCAAGTACATAAACATGCTTGTCATTCTTTTTTGTGATTAATGGCTGAAATTCAATGAATTGTGGGTTGTTGAGCCCTGTATGATGTGAATATTGGTTTCTCTTTTAGATTCATGAATTTTTAAAAAGTCACTTTTAGCTCTGTTTTATTTGTACATGCTCTGTCAGTTCTCCTTTTCCTTTTTTAGTTTTCCCAGGAAGTTACATGATTACATGTACTCTGTACAGATAATGATGAGTGATATTTCAGGCATAGGAATATCAGGTGTACAAAAGCCCTCTGAGAGGGGCGCCTTGGTGGCTCAGTGGATTAAGCCTCTGCCTTCAGCTCAAGTCATGATCTCAGGGTTCTGGGATCAAGCCCCGTATCAGGCTTCCTGCTCAGCAGGGAGCCTGCTTCCCCCTTCTCTTCACCTGCCTCTCTGCCTGCTTGTGATCTGTCTCTCTGTCAAATAAATAAATAAAATTTAAAAAAAAAAAAAAAGCCCTCTAAGTTCTGTGACATTACAGATGTCACCTTGATTTCTGAACCTGAGCTTTCCCATCACCGGAAGCATGTGAGAAATTCTCACTGTGGTGAGAAGTGGGGGCAGAATTGGGATTAGGAGACTTCTTTCAGAATATACGTTTCCAATTGAATACTTTGGTTTACCCCTCTATTGGGGTATACTCCCTGGTTAAAAAAAGCACTGCCTTGGGGCACCTGGGTGGCTCAGTGGAAGCCTCTGCCTTCGGCTCAGGTCATGACTCCCAGAGTTCTGGGATCGAGCCCCATATCGGGCTCTTTGCTCGGCAGGGAGCCTGCTTCCCTCTGTCGTCTCTCTGCCTACTTGTTATCTCTGTCTGTCAAATAAATAAATAAAGTCTTTAAAAAAAAAAAAAAAAAGCACTGCCTTGATAAGTCACTTTATTACTTAAGTATTGTATCCCTTGGGCATACTAGCGAGAAAAAACATTTATAACCTTCAAAGTCAATGATCTTTTCCACTCAGCTACAGTATTTTGTGATCCCTGTGGTCTCCATGCAAATCCTTAATATCTCTGACTGGATGCCAGAGATATTTCTTAGATCTCCAGTCTCCTGAGGCAGAGGGGATCTTTCTGTACTTTTATAAACGTAAAGCAGGATCTGAAGGACAGGAAGATTTAAGATCTTGACTTAACAGACCCCGCCCTTCATTTACAAAAGGCGTTTCAGTAAGTTTTGTGAAACTTAATGAGGTAAATCAGAACAACTCCTTGTGAAGACAGCTGTGTGATTCAGTAAGTTTTGTGAAACTTAATGAGGTAAATCAGAACTCCTTCTTGTGAAGACAGCTGGGAGACAGTTTTGTGAATGCTCTTCTCATGGCACCTCAGTCAGACTTACCCAATGGAATTGTGTGTGGCAGGGAGTGAAGAACAAGGCCAGCCTACCCAACTTCCTTGACCACATCATTGCCTCGGTGGTAGAAAATAAGAAAACCTCAGATGCTGCAAAGCGGGCCTGTAACTTGACTGATACCCAAAAGGAAGTGAAGGAGATGGTGATGGGGTTAAATGTGCTGGACCCCCATACCTCTCACTCCTGGCTCTGTGATGGCAGACTTCTGTGTCTTCATGACCCCAGCAACAAAAATAATTGGAAGATCTTCCGAGAGTGTTGGAAGCAAGGCCAGGTAAGTAAGAAATAAGCAATTAGCCAGGCCGGTTGCTTATCCACCACAGCTGCCAGGGCAGTTTCAATTCTGTCGGGGAGCCTTTTTGCCAGGGAGAGTAAGACATAGTAAGTTCGTTTCAGACAGCCTTGCTACTTCAGGTTATCCTGGATTTTAAAAAAATCAGAAGATTCCTAAACATATATCGTGTTTCCTTATATTTCTATAATTCTATATAGTATGTAGCTCTGTGTTCTTAAAAGGGCAGTTGAAATTTCTGTGAAGTGGTAACTGCCATTAATGACACCTTTAGAGGAAAATCCTTAAGTGTGACATAGGGGTAAGGCAAAGGTGGGTGGAAGTGAGTGGTACTTTTCTAGGTAAATATTTCAAGGCCACACAAATTTGAAGGATAGTGTGATAACACTAATTTTTATACTTTAGCAGGTGCTTGAGAAAGGGGGAGGTTATGGAATTGTCTGGATAGTTTTTCATTCTAGATGTGAGGAAGTATTCTCAGAGGTGGATTTGTCAGCTTTTTGTTCTCTTACCCCAGCATAGTGGTAGATACCTGAGCAACAGAAGTGATTTCTGTGGCCTGCCTCCCAGGGTGAGAATCAAGAATAATGATAGAGTAGAAGTAGTCTCCATTTCCTGCAACTGCCGTGTTCAAATCTTTAGATTCTGAAACTGGGAAAGAATAGTAAATCATGGTAAAGAAGACTACGTTGTCCCAAGAAACCTCTTATTCTGTCCCTTAGCCCTGAGCTAAAGGTATTCCTAAATGGTTCTGATTGGGATTTTTGTTTCCACAGCCAGTGCTGGTTTCAGGGGTACATAAAAAGCTCAAGTCTGAACTCTGGAAGCCAGAAGCCTTTAGCCAGGAATTTGGGGACCAGGATGTGGACTTGGTGAACTGCAGGAACTGTGCTATAATTTCTGATGTGAAAGTTCGGGATTTCTGGGATGGCTTCGAGATTATATGCAGTAAGTAGCTTTGGTAATGGCTGACTGAGCATCTATACACCCATCACTACCCCTGGACTCAAAATAAATCTTCTTGGCATGTGGCAGTGGTGAGGGGGTGGTGGTGTTGGTAGAACAGACATTCTGTCCTGGTGCCAACCAGGCAGCTCTCATAGCAATCATATGGCTCCCAGAGCACACCTGGGCATAAGCCCATGCTCCCTTGGGTTGTGTGGAACACTTCACTGAGGAATCGGGTGGAATCCCTGTGAGATGGAAAAAAATATAGCATGTACTAAAGCAGTAGGTGAGGAAAACAAAGCCCACGTAGTCCGTTATGACAGGTTACAAGTCTGAAAATAAAAAGTTAAAACTTTTGGTCACTGAAAAAATCAGGCAGCAGCCAAACTAGCAGATTATGGGAGTGCTTTCTGTCTTCCAGAGCGATTAAGATCAGAAGATGGGCAGCCAATGGTGCTTAAACTCAAGGACTGGCCTCCTGGGGAAGATTTTCGGGACATGATGCCAACAAGGTTAGTAGACCACAGTGGGTCATCTTGAGACACTGGCCTTCCTGGAGCATCTCAAAGTAATTATAGAAAAGGGGACTTTGTGCTTTTTCCCCCTGTAACAAGTTAAGTCATCTTTCCTGATCTTTTGTAGGTTTGAAGATCTAATGGAGAACCTTCCCTTGCCAGAGTATACCAAACGAGATGGCAGGCTCAATCTGGCTTCTAGGCTACCCAGCTACTTTGTAAGGCCGGATCTGGGCCCCAAGATGTACAATGCCTACGGTATGAGGGAGAAGCCCTATTGCCCTTTTCGGACACTGCCATTCCCCGTTTCACCAATAGAGGGAGATATTTAGGCAGGGTCATTTGTAGAGCTAATGGAGGGCAAAGTGACAGGAAAAAAAAAAAAATGATAGAAAAGTTAACAGTGTCCAGGATGATTTGGGATTTTCTTTGTATTGTTTTGTTTTGTTTTAGAGGGGGAGGGGCACCGGGAAAGGGAAAGAGAGAGAATCTTAAGCAGGTTCCATGCCCAGCATTTAGTCTGTCGCAGGGCTTGATTTCTTGCCCCTGAGATCATGACCTGAGCCAAAATCAGAAGTCTGTTGCTTAACCAACTAAGCCGTCCAGGCGACCGTGTGTGTGCGCATGCGCGCTATTTTTTTCCCCCTTTTTCAATTTATTTATTTGTTTGTTTGTTTGTTTGTTTTTATTTTTTTTTAATATTTTATTTATTTATTTGAGAGAGAGACAGTGAGAGAGAGCATGAGCGAGGAGAAGGTCAGAGAGAGAAGCAGACTCCCCATGGAGCTGGGAGCCTGATGCGGGACTCGATCCCAGGAATCCAGGATCATGACCTGAGCCGAAGGCAGTCGTCCAACCAACTGAGCCACCCAGGCGTCCCTGTTTGTTTGTTTTTAAAAAGATTGATTGATTGATTGATTTTAGAGAGTATATGAGCAGGGCAAGGTGCAGAGGGGAAGAGAGAAGGGGAAAGAATCTCAAGCAGAATCCATTCTGAGCATGGATCCTGACCCAGGCTGGATCTCACAACCCTGAGATTATGACCTGAGCTGAATCCAAGAGTTGGACATTTAGCTGACTGTGCCACCTGGGAACCCCTATTTGTTGCTTTTTTGTTTGTTTTATGAGTTTATTTGTTTGAGAGAGACAGAGATAGAGCATGATCTGGGGGCGTGGGAGAGGAGGAGGCAGAGGGAGAGGGAGAAGCAGATTCCCCACTGAGCTGGGAGCCTGACTTGGGGCTCAATCCCAGGATCCAGAGATTGTGACCTGAGCTAAAGGCAGATGCTTGACCAACTGAGCCACCCAGGTTCTTCTCTCTTTTCTTTCCTTTCCTTTTCTTTCTTTTTTTTAATTTTATTTTTTACTTATTTTTAAGATTTATTTATTTGAGCGAGAGAGTCAGCAAAAGCACAAGTAGGGAGGAGAGGGAGAAGCCAGCTCCCTGCTGACCAGGGAGTCCTGTGTGGGGCTTCATCCCACATGATCATGGGATCATTACCCGAGCTGAAGGCAGACAACTGACTGAGCCACCCAGGCGCCCCTTTTTTTCTTTTCTCTTTTCTTTTCTTTTCTTTAAAATTTTACTTAACTGTTTGTTTATTTTAAAGATTTCTTTACTTTGAGATAATCTTTACACCTGTCATGGGGCTAACCTTAAAACTCTGAGATCAGGAGTCACATGCTCTTATCAGCTGAGGCAGCCAGGCACCCCAGGATGGTTTTGGGTGTGTTTGCCACATCTTTTGTCATATTGTCATATTGATTTATGTCACATCTATAACTTGTCTATCTCCAATGATTGGAAAGTTTCCTATCAAATATTCTGTGCAAGAAGACATGATTCTTAGTTTTTAAGAGTCTTGATTAAAAAAAAAAAAAACAGTGAAGAGATCTGAGTACCATGCTACCCGGCCTGCTCTTTGTGGAGTCAGAGTAGGACCATAAATCACTGTGAAAGCCAAACTTCTACTGAATGTCAGTAATGCCCATATCAGTTTTGCTTTTTAAGGAGAGATTGTTGTGGAGGGGTGAATCAGTTCAGTGCCCAAATCTAATGATAGTGTCATCCGAGCTAGAAATCAATCTTAAAACACTAAAAAAGAGATGGAAAGAATGATTTCTTAAGATACAGATAGACTTCACTCTCCCACTGTTACCCATTTAAGAACATCTTTGAGTATGTTTGCACTTGCAGGGTCTCTGTGGATTTTTCACAATATTGCCCTTTCACCCTTCATATCCTCCTTTTCTCTTAGGCTTGATAACTGCGGAAGATAGAAGAGTTGGCACAACAAACCTTCATTTAGATGTGTCTGATGCAGTTAATGTGATGGTGTATGTTGGGATCCCCATCGGGGAGGGTGCCCATGATGAAGGTATGATTTCTAGAAGCCATACTTCAGGATGGTGAGGCTTGGCCTCAGGAGTAGAATCGGAGTCTTCCTCCTCACTTAGAGCCAGTGGTTTCTTCTTAACTCTCTTCAAGACTTGATGCCTAGTAGGCACCCAGTGGATGTTGCTAGATGAAAGGAGGTTCTAGGAGAGAGGAGTGGTATTTGTGTATCTTTAACCGGTCGTCTTTATGGGAATGCTCCCCTTTCCACTAAGTGTATAGCATCAGAAAGATGAAGGAAGGAGGAAGGATCACCTGGCTCACTTGGTCCATCAGCCAGATCACCTGTGAGGTGACAGATGATAAGGCCAGCTCACTGGCACAGAATCGAAGCATCACAGTGATATTTTGCTGCATTTGCACTCCCTCCATCTCAGTGTAAACTTAATATGTGTTAATTATGGACATTTTAGAAAACAGAAAGTTTTAAAGAAAAATAAGTTAACTCAGAGTCTAATGGTTCAGGGATTATCATTGTCATCATTATGGTACATTTGCTGCCACAATTTTGCTTTTAATGCTACACACCTGCAGATCTTTCCACGATATTGTCCTTTAAGGTATTAAAGTAGACAAGCATTAGAAGCCGACCCTCTTAACTTGTCAGAGATGCTTTACATTTCATGGCTTTAAATCCATAGAACCCTTGAGTTTGAAGAGGTCTTGAGGAAGTGTATGGAGTCTGTCTACTTACAGTGGGAAATGACCTGCAATTTGAACATAAGATGTGGCTACACAGTTTGAGCAGGAAATAATTTTAAAAGAAACCTCTACGCTCCAAAATGCTGAGTTTCTCTTCAGTAAAAAAGATTTAGGGTTTTTCTTCCTGTGTATAGGAAGGTTAGACAAATTTGAGTTTTGATTCTTTGATTCTACTTTATATTACGCCAGAGAGATTGAGAATTGTAGAGATTAAACTTCTTTGAGTTGGATATTTCACTTGACTCAGGTACTGAAATAGCTGGTTACACTGAAAAGTAATTTTGCTGTTTTCAGAGGTACTCAAGACCATTGATGAGGGGGATGCTGATGAGGTGACAAAGCAGAGAATTCATGATGGAAAGGAGAAGCCTGGTGCTTTGTGGCATATCTATGCAGCCAAGGATGCAGAAAAGATCCGGGAATTGCTCCGAAAGGTATGCCCCTGGGTTGGCTCCCAGCTCCAAGATTAAGGTTCTGGGATGCTGCTGACATAGCCTGCTTTGGGTTTCTCCTGTGCAGTCTCTTGGCTTTAAAGACCTGTACCTTTTGTCGGAATTCCCTGAAGGTGCGGTGCCTGGGTGGCTCAGTTGGTTAAGCCTTTGGCTCAAGTCATGATCCTGGAGTTCCAGGATCGAGTCCCGCATCAGGCTTAACAGCTCTCTGGGGAGTCTGTTTCTCCCTCTGACCTTCTCCCCTCTCTCTCACTTTCTCTCTCTCTCTCTCTCAAATAAATAAATAAACCCTTTTTAAAAAAATCCTCTTTAACAAAAAAAAATTCCCTGATGGTGTGAATCCACACCTGGAGGATGCTGAAGAGAACAAAACAGAAGATTTGGCCCACTAGGGACATTGCCTCTATAAGCAGCATTTATGCTGTTAGTAATATTTATGTATTGATTTTTCCATCTGTGGGTTTGGTTATGGCTTCAGGTTGGAGAGGAGCAAGGCCAAGAGAATCCCCCTGATCACGACCCAATTCATGACCAAAGTTGGTACCTGGACCAGACCCTCCGTAAGCGACTCTATGAAGAGTATGGTGTGCAAGGCTGGGCCATTGTTCAGTTCCTGGGAGATGCTGTCTTCATACCTGCTGGAGCCCCACACCAGGTGGGTTCCACTTGGTTCCATGGGCTTCTGTATTTCTGATTTTCTTAGTAATCTAGCAAGAGGTATAAGTGGCTGGATTGGACTGGCTGTTCTTTTTATTTTTTATTTTTTTTTTTCATTATGTTCAGTTAGCCACCATATATATAGTACATCATCAGTTTTGATATATAGAGTTCAGCAATTCATTAGTTGCGTATAACATCCAGTGCTCATCACAATACGTGCCCTCCTTAATACCCGTCATCTCACTATCCCATCCTCCTACCCCTCCCCACTGAAGGACTGGCTGTTCTTAAACTGCTGCTTAATTTTTGCTTTTTAGTTTCCTTCTGTGTAATTTTAAATGCACATTTTAAAAAAATTTTAAAGAAGGGAGACCATTTTTTAAAAAGTGAAAGTTGCAGCTCACCTCCCTGTGCCATACCCCTATTCGGTCCCTTCATCCTGCGTTCTCCAGAGGTAGCCGGTGGTTAACAGTTCAGTGTGTATTTCTCCAGATCCTTTTCTGTACAATTACCAACATTTTCATGTAAAAATTTATACTCGCAATTTTTCTGCACTTGTTTTTATGAAAATGGAATATTGGAAGCATTTCTCAAGTTTGGGGATTTTTGTTTGTTTTTTAAACCATATCATAGATGTTTTCTAGGTGTTGCTGACTGTGGCTCTTTCCCCTTCCAGGTACACAATCTATACAGTTGCATAAAAGTAGCAGAAGACTTTGTATCTCCAGAACATGTAAAGCACTGTTTCCGCCTGACACAGGAATTCAGGCATCTCTCTAACACTCATACAAACCATGAGGATAAACTGCAGGTAAATAACCCCTCCATCACCCCTCCCTCCTCCTCCCACCTCGTTCTGTCTCCTCATCTCCTACTTGGCTACATATGAAAAACGCACATTCTACATCAGTCCTCGTCACATTTCGCTTTTAGAGAATACTCGTCTTTTAACATAATCATTTCTGCCATCACCTTCTCTTTCTCTCCCACCGGGAGATAGAGTATTTAGTGCTGATAACTGACTGGATTTGACTTTTCCAGTCAGGTGGCAAAAGCAGTGTGGCATTGTGTTACAAGCATGTTTCCAAGAAGGGCACCTCCCCAGAGCTGCTTCTCACAGTACGTTTTGGTGCAGATTCAATTCCCTGAAGCCCCGCTAGGACTGCAGTTCATGTCCCTGAGAATTACTGGGTGCTGCAGTGGCATTTAAAGAAAAGAATAAGGAAGCAAGATTCCCCGGGGCAGATGTGCAGTCTTTCTGCCACCGGCCAGTAGATTCAGTCACCTTCAACCCTGATCTGATCTTTTTTGCTATTCCTTTTTTTAAATTTTTAGAATATTTCAGCCATAAAAGTTGTTAGACAAAGTCCGTTCACATGGATAGAGGAGGTAACACTGATCCTATAGATAAAATGCATATGTATTTCAGACATCACTGCCATCAGGTCTACTTGGGATGTGTCACTTCCAGCACTCCCAGTCCTCTGTCACTGCTTAATTTTTTTCTGTAGTATTTTTCACTTAACTTTATGCATTTTATCTATTTGTTTCTATCCCTACTAGAATGTAAGCTATTTAAGCTCCATGAAGGCAGGGATTTTACTGTTTTATTCACTGCTTTTCCCTAGCACAATATCTGATACTTACTAGGTACACAGTAAATATTTGTTGAATTAGTACAAAAATTTAATAAAGAATAGCAAAAGGGGGCTGTGTGCCCATCATTCAGGTTAAGAATTAAAGCATCGTATACATACAGACAAACAATATTAATACACAGAACAACTGCATTATTGAAGGTTCCGTGTACCTTCCCCATCCTGTCTCCTTACTTTCCCTCTCCAGAAATCATCATTATCTTGGTTTAAAACTCTTTTCAGCTTGTTACTTAGTGACTGTTCTTCCTGCTTGATGTGTAGATTGTGTTCCTCTTAGACAATTAGAAAATACGTACAAGCACAAAGGGAAAAAATTTCCAATAATCTGACCTGCCCACTGTTGTTTTAGTGCATTCCTGTTAGTTCTAGGACCTTAGGCAAGGTTCTTGACCTCCAGACCTTGGTTTCCTCAGTTTCTCATGGGTAAAAATGGGGATATAGTAGAATCGACCTCGTAAGATGTGGGAAGGATGAAATGAAAGTCCATGTAAAAAGCTTACCCGTAGGTGCCTGGGTGGCTCAGTGGGTTAAGCCTCTACCTTTGGCTCAGGTCATGATCTTATGGTCCTGGGATCGAGTCCCACACCAGGCTTTCTGCTCAGCTTGGAGGCTGCTTTCCCCTCTCTCTTTCTCTGCCTGCCTCTCTGCCTACTTGTGATCTCTCTCTGTCAAATAAATAAATAAAATCTTAAAAAGAAAGAAAAAAAAAAGGCTTATCGGTAGTGCCCAGCACTTAACTAAGCACTTAGATGAAAGTGATTATATAGTCTTTCAGTTGGATTCATCATTCTTTTCTGATTATAGACCTTTTAGCCTCTGTGATTTGTGAATCCCCTTTGGAATTGATTTGGGAAGTATGCGGTGCTCGCTGACAGGTTTCCTCATTAATTAGTCTTTATAGGCTGTGTAAAACATATGCTTTTGTGGGGCTCCAGGTTGGCTCAGTCAGTTCAGTGTCTGCCTTCAGCTTAGGTCATGATCCCAGGGGCCTGAGATCGAGCTCCTTGCTCACGAGGGACTCTGCTTCTCCCTCTCCCTCTGCCTGCTGCTTCCCCAGCTTGTGCTCTTGAGAGCGTATGCACGCTCTCTCTTCATCAAATAAATAAATAAAATATTTTTTAAAAAAAACACACACACAACATACATTTTTGTTTGAGAATATAATATGGGGCCACCATGAACTGACTGCTGATTGCTCTCTCCAGGTGAAGAACATCATTTATCACGCAGTGAAAGATGCTGTTGGCACCCTCAAGGCTCATGAATCCAAATTGGCAAGGTCTTAGGCACGGAGAAACTCCAGACTCCCCTGTGAAGCAGGTCTTTCACTCACAACACATACAGGGAACGGCGGGGCTTCTCTGCTGGAGCAGAGGCCCTTCACTTGGAGCCAGTGTGGTCAGTATTAACAAACTCTCCAGCCACTCTTTTCTACGCTGCCTCAACACTGAAGGTTGACACAGGAAAGTCGCACTGTTCACACACACAGTTTCAGACTCCAAGCCAAGGGTGCCGCATCCCCATCCTGTGGTCTTTTGGGACTCTGAATTGCCTGAACGTTGCTGGGCTTTCCTGCGCATTCTCGTGACTTAAGATCCATGGAAACTGGGAATGTGGGCACACCTTTCTTTTCTTTTTTCTCTCGTGCCTAGTGAAGTGGGAATCTGTTTGGAGGTAGGGGGAATCCCATAACTGGTACAAGTAGGGGCTAACTGCTTAAACATGCCTGGTGGAAGCCTGACAGTGTCTTTGCACGTGACCTCTGATACAGCCCATCCCAGGAGACGGGGTGAAGCCATTCCCCACAATCTCTCCCATGAACACTGGAGTCTTACAGGACCCAGGGAGAACCCACTGCTTTTCCCAGGAGGCTCCAGGATTAGGAAATGTGTGTATTTAGTGAAAAATAGGTTTGTAGTGAAATAGTTACTATTTCATGAAAGTAGATATTTTTAGAATTTTTGAAATACCACAGTTGTTTTCCTGGATTATGAGGAAAGGCACATTACATTTAGTCTTCCTTTCGATAAAAATCTTTGAAAAAATATGATTTTTAGAAATCAACTGCCCATTATAGCACAAAATCAGCCAAAGCAGAATTTAAAAGAATTGGCTTTTTAGGATTCTTTTAGTTTTCTTCCCCTCCCATCTCAGTCGTATCTTGTGGGAACAGCCAATTGAGAAAGAACTTTGTCGTGTCTGAGCTGTAGTGTGTTTTACAAATATGCACACTCATGACACAGGAACCATTTTCACCTATTACCAGCGTTCCCTTGGGACTCCTCTTACACTTCCAAATGCTAAGGAAAGTTTGATTTCCTACATGAGGCTTTTGGTTTTTGGGTTTTTTGTCCAGAAATATTTTAAGCAAAACTTTCCAACTCCGTGGAGTTTTATTAAGAATTTATTTGAAAATTATGGAATTCATTGGCCCATAGATACATTGGAAAATGTATCTATCTTCTTTCCAGCTGTACTGTAGTGCCCTGCAGGCTTGTTTATATGTTCACAGTTACTTTTTTTTTTTTTTTTTTTTTTAATAAAAGTCATTTACTGTAGAATACTTTTAATTTCACTTTCTGTATTTTAATTTTGTTGAAGGGCTGATTGGGATTTCCATGTTCTTATTAAAAATCTAACAAATCTGTTTGGAGTGGACTAAATTCTTCCTGTGCCAGCCATTCTAAAAAGTGAAGGCAGGTTGAATGTGGGTTGAAAATGGAGGATGGTTCACTTTCATATCTTCATTACATTGCTGCTTCCGATTACCCTTTGCTTCCTGAATTTGAGCCTTTTTGAGAGCGGAAAGTGCCAGGTCATTGTGGTCTGTGGGCTTGGGGTGGGGAGGGTGAAGGGAAAAGGTCACTTGAGTTAGAAGGTGGGAGAAAAGCTGGGTTTTCCACAGTTTATGCTGTGTGTGAATGGAATGGGAAAGGTGAGGTCTTGATCTTCCTGCAGCAGTCAGGAGTGAGGGGGATGGGGGATGGCATGAGTAAGGTTTTGGGCAATTAGTAACAGGGTTCCTTAAAGCAGGTGGCTTGGCTGCCCACATAGGAAACTTGTGGCCGTGGATCCACCTCAGAGTTGATGGGAAAAGACCCAAATGGGTTTTGTTTTGTTTTTTAATCGAGCAGTAACTAAAATGGCTTGAGGAGTGAGGACAGACTACATTCCCATTAGAAAAGGCCTTTTGAAAAGGAAGTTGTAAAGAATAGCAAGAGGGGTCATCAGAGGCTGCTTCTCCAGACCCTGTTGGAAAACATCTTCCAAAGTGTTTGAGCCTGGAAATACAATTATCAGGGTGGAAATAGACCATTGTGTGGTTCAAGGATACTGAGTTTGAATAGGACCATAACTGAAATACAGAACTCTGAGCATGTCCTTTCAGCCTGGGTGGGCATGGGTCAAAGCTGTGATCACCAGAAGACTTACACCTCCACTTAAAGAATGCAGAAGCTTTGAAATGGGACAGGAAAGGAAAGCTTTGGGGAGAAAAGGGAGTTGCAGAGGTTGGAGCTTTGTTGCTTTGGTAAAAATCAGGAGGCGGGTTAGCCTACATTCTGGATATAAATGTCTTCAGAATTAGGGCATACACTGCTGCCAGCGTTTGCTGATGGGGGTGGAACTGGAGCTCCTGGATCCATCTCCAACCTAGACATCAGGCCTCCAGCCCTTCTGTTTAAAGAGGGTCTGTCCTGGGGTATTCCCCTTGAGAGCATGGGCTCATTACCCTGCAAAGTGGAGCAAATGACAACCTAAAAAAAGCAGATGGGAGGGTTCCTTCTCCAACTGGGGTGATTGGTGATGGCCAAGAAGGGGTAAGGTGGACAGGTGCAGCCATCCTTGACTTCAGGAGTTGCTGGGCGGGTATCTTTACAGGTCCTGTAATTGGGGAGGACAGTTTGCTGGTCAGCAGTTGGGAGAAGTGGCCTGACTAAAGTAGATTTTATGGGTTACATCTTGGCAGCATGACTTAGTGGTTTTGTGACCTTGGCAAATTACTGAACTTCCCTAAGCATTCCATTTCCTTATCTTCAAAATGAGGATAATTCTAACCTCTGTCATGTGGAATGGTAGGATTCCGTTAAATAATGCGGGTAAAGCTCTTACCTCAGGGCCTGGCCGTTAGTAAGCACTGAATAAGTCATTCCTCAGGGGATGTTGAAGCCTTTTCAGCCTTGTGGTCAAGGCAGGAGGGCTAGGATCTTGGGATTAGGATGTCAGGATGGAACCTGAAGGCCTGTGAGGACCTCAAACCAGGGCTTGGAATCCAAGAAAGAGAAACAAGCGATTAGAGGAAGGCAGGGTGCTGAGGGTCAAAGGCGCATGCCCGGTGGTAGCAGGTGCAGGGGGGCGCGCCGCCGCCGCCACCACCGCCGGGGCCTCCCCTTTAAGAGCCGCCACCGCCCACGGCCCGCCGCTGCGGCAGGGACCTCCCCTTTAACCGCGACTGCTCGGCGCTCCGCGGCCCCCGCGGCGGCTGCTGCTGCTGCGGCTGCTGCTGCTGCTACTGCGGCTCCTGCTGTCGCGGCCGACGCCGCCCGACCTCCGGCACCTGCATCCTCGGCCCCGGCGGGTTCCGCCGGCCCTCGCCCCGCCCGGCCCCGCCATGGTGTCCTGGATCATCTCCCGCCTGGTGGTGTGAGTGCGGTGGTGGCGGGGCGCGGCCGGCTGGGAGGGGGAGGGGGAATAGGGTTGGGGGGTGAGGGGTGTGTTGAAGCCCTGGATGGACCGCTCCGTGGCTTCATACAACAGTCACCTAAGGCACATCGTCCCTATTTGGGGTCCCCGGAGACAAGACATGGGGTGTAGGACCTAGGACCGGAGCGGGGCATATTAGAGGAGCCATAGCACGCCCGGCTTCTCATCCCTTTTAATTTTCTTGCTCCTTTGCCCTCCCTCATCCCAGGGCTGGGCAGCATGGCCTGATTTATGAGGGGAGGTGGCATGTCCCCTCCCCCACCTAGCAGATGTCCGCTGGAGGGGCAACTCAGACCTGGGCCCTCATCTCCCTGTGGGGAGAGAGCTAATGGCAGAGTGGAAAGCAAAGCAGGGCCTCTTCATTCCATAGCTTGGGGCCATAGCTAACAGCCTTGGCCTCTACCCTCTTCTACTATCAGGACACTGGAGATGAGGGCACTTGCACTAGAGTCCCCCCAGGGAGGACGTCTGGGTATTGGGAAGCAGAGATCCCCGGAGCACAAAGTGTGGGAGGGAACCGGGAGAGGATATGTGTGTTCAGCCTGGATTTGTGAAAGGCACAGAGGGGACTGCGTTAGGTGGCCTTCATTCCAGGCCAGCCACAGTGTGGAGCTACCGTTCCTGCCTCCTCCCCCCGGGCCCCAGGAGGGAAGGCTGCTCCCACACTCCACACTTTGTCCTTGAGGAGTCCGCCCCCACCCCATCTCCACAGGTCAGTTCAGAAGCGTCCTGTTCTATGAGGCAGGTTCCTGTGAGAACAGGCACTACCCACACATTGTCAAGCAACTGGGCCTGGGAGGGGCTCTGCCTGGGCCTCAGCTAACCCCTGTCCCGGCTCAGGACCCTGTCCCTCAGCCTCCACTGTGGGGGACTGACAGCCCAGGGTTCCCTCCCTCTTGCCTTCTTCCCGTTCAGTTCTGTTAGATGCTTGTGTTCTGGCTCCCTCTAGACCTACCAGGATCTCCCTTCTTCCTCCCTCATCCCACCACAGAGGGAATCTTGGAGCCTTGTGCCTCCCTGTGGCCTTCAGAGTGGCTGCTTCTCTTACCTGGATGAGCTCCCTGAGGGCATCATTCCTCTTATTCCCTCACCTGTGCCCTTTATGTGGTCTCCAGTGGGGTCACTACCTGGTTGTACTCCAACCAGAGTCTCCAGCCCAGCGTTCCCACTCCCTTGAGCTTGGTTCCAAGGCTGCTTACATGAGGTAATAAACCTTTTTGCCCCTCTAGGGCCTCCTGCCCCTGTGCCCTCTGCTCCCCAGGTCCCCAGGGCCACAGTGGTGCCTCCGACTGCCACATAGAGGCCCTGTTAGGCGGTATCACATTCCCTTACAGACCTGGCCTTTCCCAGCCTGGCTCTGAGACAGGGAAGTAGAGGTTAAGGGCAGATGGGTATGAGTGAGCACCATATCTGGAGAAGGAAGACATCTATGGTGGTGACCAGACCCCCCACACGCACACTCTCCATGATATGTTTATGCATAACCAGCGATTATGGCTAAAGAGACCACACTGGACCTTCTGGCCTCTGGGTCTTTCTTCACCTAAAGGGTTGGAGAAAACCTGAACAATAAAGGGGAAAAGGCATCACCCTAACCATCCAGAGGCCTCTACGCTTGTGTATTACCCAAGGCTGAACTACTTTGACCATAACCACTGATCTGAATTCATCAGTCCAGCCGATGTGGCACTCTGGAGTTCTGTCCTTCTCCCCTTACCTACCCAGGGACTGACTGATGCAGAGCTGGGAGGGAGAGGCCACTGCTCTTGGCCGAGGGGACCAGTAACCCTGCCTGCCTCCCTAGGCTCATCTTTGGCACCTTGTACCCAGCCTATTCTTCCTACAAGGCCGTGAAGACAAAAAACGTGAAGGAATATGTGAGTTTGAGACACTTCATCTCCCATTCCACCCACCACATGGCGAGATAGGGGAGGACCATGGGTCACATTACAGACTGGGTGACTTTGTACCAATGCCTCAGCACTAAGGAGACCCTGCTTCCAGAAGGTTCCTTTGTGTTCCTTTCCCCCAGGCCTGGTGGGATCCACAGGCAAAGTTGAGATCCTGAGTGTCCCTTCCCCACCACACCTCCAGCATAGTTGGCATCAGACACGGGCTCCTGGGTGTTCCCTTGAGACCCCAGCTGACACTATCCTCTGTGCCTTCAGGTGAAATGGATGATGTACTGGATCGTCTTTGCCTTCTTCACCACAGCTGAGACGCTCACGGATATTGTGCTTTCCTGGTGAGGTCCAGCATCCCCACCCCTGCACCCCAAGGTCAGGGTTTAGACTCTCTACCCCACCAGCCAACCAAAGATTGAGAGCCGGGGGGAGCCCCCCCACAGTCCCATGTGGTCCTGAATACCCACCCTCCCTGACATAGGTCTGGCTTGATCAGTAGAATAAGAGAAAGAGCCCCCACCTTTCTTTCTGGTGGCAGCCAAAGCACCCCTATAGAATGCAGATTATAGTTTTGTAGGTCTCAGTTTCACTGTTGGTAAAATAGGATTCAGTCTTGTAAAGTTCATGCTAGTATTTCAAAGCACTACTAGACTATGTTACGAGCACTTGGAGGACAGAGAATGTCTTAATTGCCTGTATGTATATTCACAGCAGGAGCTCAAAAAATGTTTATCGGGTGAGTATATGCCTCTTGGAAGAGAGGACTAACACAGAATATTGTAAGACAAAGAGAAGAGAGTTTTATGGAGAGGTAGAGGAAAAAAGATGACTGCCTTTGTAGATTGTAAGGACCAGTGGCCCTTGAGAAAAACAGTTTTAGCAGAAGTTGAGTGGGGTCAGATTAGGAAAGAATAATGGGTTAGAAATTGAGGACAGTGAGCATGTATGCTTCTCGACACAAACAAAGCAAAAAGCTTTGTGAGAGTGTAGGAGATGTGAAGGAGTCTGTGGCCTAAGGAAAAGGAGCCAGGGAATGGACAACAATCCTTAAAAGCAAGAGGCATGTCATGACAGCAAGGGACGGGAGTCTTCCTCATGAGGGGGGAGGTCAGGAAGACAAGGGGGTGAGGACCCAGGAGCAGACCCCGGACAGAGGAGTAGGAGTCTTTTGTCAGAGTAAGATGCCTAGTGCAGAGAGCCAGCCACTGCTGGGGGTTGCGGGGGTGGTTAATTCTTGCTGGGGGCACTTCTCACCAACCCACTTGGAG
The DNA here is from genome assembly GCF_030435805.1 of Mustela lutreola. Classification (NCBI taxonomy): domain Eukaryota; kingdom Metazoa; phylum Chordata; class Mammalia; order Carnivora; family Mustelidae; genus Mustela; species Mustela lutreola. The sequence goes on from NC_081294.1 coordinate 76,505,851, forward strand.
TCTCAGCTGAGCCTCCCATTCTCCTGGAGATGAGAAATGCCCAGTCACCCGAGCCACCTGGGGACCCCAGTGCACTAAGGGGTGGGGGGCTAGCCAAGGTCTTGCAGGGGATCAGCTCACCCCCTGAGTCCCTATCCCAGGCTCTACCACTTGCCTCTCTCCCACCAACAGGTTCCCCTTCTACTTTGAGCTCAAGATCGCCTTTGTGATATGGCTGCTGTCCCCTTACACCAAGGGCTCCAGTGTGCTCTACCGCAAGTTCGTGCACCCGACACTGTCCAACAAGGAGAAGGTTTGCCCCCACTCTCAGCTGACTTCCTCGCCTGCCCCAGGCCGAGGCAGCCTAGTGCCTGTAGCTGTGTACATTTGTGGCTCTCCCTGTGGGTGCCCAGAACCTGAAGTGATCTGCCAGGGCCCTGGCCTCCTGGAGCAGGCTGTGTGCCTTTGTCCAGGTGTGAACAAAGGCAGGGCAGGGCCTGGCCAGTGGGGCCCACCCCTCACCTCCCTTCCCCTCCAACCCCTCAGGAGATCGACGAGTACATCACCCAGGCCCGAGACAAGAGCTATGAGACCATGATGAGGGTGGGCAAGAGGGGCCTGAACCTGGCTGCCAATGCCGCGGTCACAGCCGCTGCCAAGGTGAGATGGGGGCAGACCCAGGCTCCCAGGACTCTACCTTGCCTGTTTCATGCCCCTAGCCAAGCCCCTTTTTGTTTACTCTGTCCTTGGGGCTCTGCCAGCCCCGGGCTGTGTGATTTCCACTCCCTGGGCCAGATTCCTCATCTGTCCAAAGGGACGGTGTGTGGCAACGCCACCCTGTCCGTGCTGCTGTAGGACAGGGTGAGGACATTGTGGGGAAAGCACTGAGCTCGGGGGCTGCTCGTGCTCCATGGTGACCTCTCTCTCCACCCCGCCCCTTCCTCCGGTTCTCCCGGTGCGTGGTGGTGACCCTAGGGCCAGGGGGTGCTATCAGAGAAGCTCCGGAGCTTCAGCATGCAGGACCTGACCCTGATTCGGGATGATGATGCGCTGCCCCTGCAGGGGCCTGACAGCCGGCTCCGATCCAGCCCCGGCAGCCTCCTGGACACCATCGAGGACTTAGGTACAGGCAGGGCTCCAGGCTGGGAGGGCCAGAGGGCATGGAGGCCAGGCGAGAGAGCCGCCAGACCTCTGCTTTCCTTTGCTCCCCCAAAGCAGGAGATGACCCTGCACTGAGTTTAAGGTCTAGCACGAACCAGGCAGATCCCCGAACAGAGACCTCTGAAGATGATATGGGAGACAAGGCCCCTAAGCGGGTCAAACCTGTCAAAAAAGTGCCCAAAGCTGAGGTGAGAGCTTGCGGACATGGGGAGGGGATGTGAGCCTCAGCTGAGCCCTCTGACATCCTCTCTCCCTCCTACAGCCACTGGCTTCCAAGACACTGAAGACCCGGCCCAAGAAGAAGACCTCTGGCGGGGGTGACTTGGCTTGAGGTCCTGACGCCCCACAGGCTGCAGAGCCCCTGCTCCACACTGTGCCAGTAGCCCATGTGTCTCAGGCCCCAGGTTCCCTCCGATGGCTACCTGCCCAGTGACCACTCCTCTGGAGGGGCTTGGAAAAGAGGAGGGAGGCCCTGCTGTGGGGGTGGAGGGTAGCGGCTGGAGGAGTTCCTGAGGACTGAGCCACCCAAGGAGGTGGGGGCTCCATAGAGCCAAATTGCTATTCTCCCTGCTCCAGTCCTGTCCCCACCCACCCAGTGCCTTGCTGAAGACCATGGCCATTCCCTTTTCTGAGGTCCTAACATGCCCCCACTGCTCTCTCTGGGGTGGGGGTGGGGGGTACTCACAGCCCAGAATGACCAGAGATGGGCCCGAGGGTACCTGGGAGACCAGGAAGGAGTGGAGAAGGCTTCAGAGAACCTGGGCAAGAGCTCAGGCCTTAATGTGTGTTTGAAGGACCAAGATGGCCAGGCCAGAGCTACAGTTGAGGGTAATGGGTAGGGCTGTGTGCTATATGTCTCCATTAAAAAGAAGTGGGGTTCTGGGGGTATGCATGTGAGAGTGTGTGTGTGTGTGTGTGTGTATTTCTGGGTCTAGGGCTGGGGTGGGGGGGTTGGGTAAAGGACTTTCCTGCCAGCAGCTACCCCCCCACACCTCAAGCCCCTCCCTGCTGTCGGCCTTCTTTCCTACTCTCAGACCACCCTGAGAGGATGGGATTCTGAGGGCCTCTTACCTCCTCCTCCGCCCTTGATAGCCTTTCGCCTCTTCCCCTTCCTGCCCTGCCCCTGTGCTGGGCTCCTCTGCCTCAGGGCCCACTGTAGAGGCCCCTGCTGAGCCAGCTCCTTTCCTCATCACCTGGGGGCTCATCTTCCTTTCCCCCAGAGCCCTCTTCCTGTGCCAAGCAAACTGGGCCCCACGTGAGCAGACTCTTAGGAGCCCAGCCTTTGCCCCCACACTCTACCCCCGCTTCTGCCATGGCTTCGGTCAGGGCCAGGAGAAGTGTGTGAAGAAAAAAAAAATTTAGGAGCCAAAAGGCTTCCAATTCTGTGGAAAGAGGGTGCCCATTGGACCTTTGGCCCTGGATGAGCCAATAAACCGAATTCTGGCACCTCATGCGTTTCAGCCTCTGTGCTTTGTTCTCACCTGTCCCATCCACGGGTGAGAAGGACCTCAAGTGAAAAGCAGAGCCCAGCTGTGGGGGGGACGGGGGAAGAGGTCGGACTGTGGACCCCAGGAGTTCCATTCTCCAAGATACGAGATGGGCTTCAGCTGGTTCCATCTGGGGAGATGGTTTGGAGGCTCAAGGTACAGCCAGGGGAGGGTTGCCTTGGTGGTTCAGTCAGTTAAGGGGCTGACTCCTGATTTCAGGTCAGGCCCTAATCTCAGGATCCTGGGATCAAGCTGTGCTCAGCGGGGAGTCTGCTTCAGGATTTTTCTCTCTCTCTCCTCTGCTCCTCCCCCCTGCTTGCTTGCCGTTCTCTCTCTCTCTCAAATAAATAAATAAATCTTTAAAAAAAAAAAAAAAAAAAAGATACAGCCAGGACAGTAGAAGGGATCAGGACTTGAGGGCTGGGGGCCCCAACCCTCAAGGTTGTCTTGTCCCTCAGAATCCTGCCCAGAGACCGCCTGCCCCAGTGGACCTTCCGGTACCTCCTAGAAAGTTCCGGTGTAAGCTTTAAGGACAAAGACCTTCATAAGGTTCCCAGGGAAGGAGGGATAGGATTTGGGGGCTGCTGGGCAGGGCGGGGGGATTAGATGGCCACAGGGCCCAGAAAGGCTAAAGAATGTTGGAGAGGAGAGCTGTGAGCCAGAGACTCTGAAAGGAAGAGACAGGTAGGCTGACGGAAGACTGGGTAATGGGGAGCCAGCCTCATAGTGTATGTCTGACCCTGGGGACAGAAGGAGGACAGGACCAAAGGCTGGGGCCAGAGAGGCCGTCCCTGTGGCACCTGGAGGGAAGCCTTGAGGCTTGGGCTGCTGGGCTGGGTTGGAGGAGAAAGGGAGCGAGGGGGAGCATATGGGGTCTGAGTCCTTGGGAGCTAGAGCCAAGGCCACCTGGGGCCAAGGGGCACAGCCGGCTGGGAGTGAGACCTGCAAGGCGGTGCCCAGAGAAAGGGAAAGGATGGCACAGGAGCAGTGGTAGCATGGAAGGAGAAAAGCAAAGGAAAAGAGTGGAGAGGGAGGGGGTAGAGAGAGCAAGGCAAGGAGGAGGAAAGGAGAAGGGAGCGGAGAAACAGCCGCATGCACAGCCTTGTGGAAGGAAAACGGAGGCAGAGTACAGGGTGGGGCACAGCGTGTGTGATGGCTTGGCCCCAGGTCTGCAGAAAGTCTACCGACTTTCCCGTCCCTTCCCCAGCATCACAGAGGTATGTCCTCCTGCCACACTTGCGCTCAACTGGCCAAGAACCTCCCGAACTGACGTCGCAGTGGAGGTGGGGCGAGAACGGTCCTTTTCATCTTCCCTAGAGTCCTCCAGTCAACAGATCTTGGAAGGTTATTCCTTTCACCACTGGCCTCTGGGCAAATTGGCCCCTTTCTCTCTCTGAAAGGAGAGGATGTGTCAGGATAGAATTCAGGAGAGAGACTTGCTTGTTCTAGAAAGATCTCCAGAGAGTAAGATGCTGCAGTCTCAAGCTAGCAGCTACCATATGGTCAAGAAACCAGGTTAGGCCCTCTCTAACCTAAATCCCATTTGCTGCATAACATGAACATGCGCAAGAGCGCACGCGTGCGCACACACACACACACACACACACCCCTGCAGTGACCGGTGGCTAAGGAGGTCACTGCCAGTTTCCCTATGCCAGGCTCTCTGTGCACATCTGGGTTTCTCTGTGTCAACAGGAACATGCTCAGATTTCCAAGCTCCTTAGTCTGTTGCCATGGGAACATTCAGTCAGTCTCCTAGAACTCGGCACTGGGCCTGGCCCCTGTGGTGCAGGGGAGGAGAGGAGAGGTGGAGGGTGACAATGAGATGGAGGGAAAGGCTCCTGGGAGGGGCTGGTGGGACACATTTGGGTCAAGGTGACATCTTGCTATCTCATTCCTTGGGACCACCTGCCCTCTCCCGTCTGTCTCAGTAGACCTCTAGGCCCGAGCAGTGGGGAAAAGATGTCAGAACAGAGGCTAGAGCTCTGTAGAGGATTCTTGATCACTGCCTGGGTCACCAGCAAGTTATTGAGGGATATTAGCTTTTGAGTGGGAGCTGAGGTCCGTCTAGCCCTGTGTCCCATCTCAAACCATCTTGGGGACACTGGGCAGCCCTCCAGGTCTGAGGTCCCTGGAATAGAATGTCCTCAGGGCTGGAGCTGCTTTAGCTGGCTCCCCCTCCCTTTCTTGTGTGTGTCCCACACCCTGAGAACCTGCTTAAAATGGGATTTCCAGGCTGTGACGTCAGAGGAAAGCCAGCAGCAGCTCCAGCCTGTGCCAGCTCTTCCTTGATCAGCAGGGCTGAGCCGATCCTTGCTCAGCCTGGAGGAAAGAGCGTTAGCAGAGAAGGGAGGGTTTCTGAGGGCTCTGAATCATGGTCCCCATATCAGTGCCCTCCATGATAGGAGGGAGAGACAGTAATAGGGAGAGGCAGGCTAAAGCCACAGCTGGCTTCCTCACGGCCTTAAATTTCAGCCAGTTCGTGGTCATTTCCCTCCCCAGTTTGTCTAGTTTTTCCCTCTCTATACTGAGTCAGGCCTTCCTGGTGGAGGAGGGTACCTCAAGTATTAAAGCCATTTGGGTTCTGCCTGAGAACTTGTCCCATATCTAGGCTGGAGGCCGGGAGGGATCGGAGGGATGCCTGCAAGGATGGAGAGACCCACTAGGTGGCGCAGCTCACTCTCAGTGTGGGATTCCCCACCCCTGCAGGGGAGACTCTTCATGCAGTCTGCCTAAGGTCTGGTGAGCAGGGCGCCTCATGCCCCACTCCGTGGAGTTGGAGATTCATGAAGAAAACATCCTTACAGGTGCATGAAACAGCTATGGATTCTCAAACCATCACTTCCCAAGCCCAGCCTGTGTGCCCACACCTAGTATTCTCACCAGGGGATGGTCAGACCCAAAGGGCAGGTACTCCCCTTGGGTGAGGATCAGGCACCCTCCTGGAATCAGAGGAGTTGCCAAGCTGACCCTGGAAGGGCCCTGCAGCCCAAGGGACCCAACATGGGTTTCTGAAATGATTATCTAGAGGGACTGCTGGAGCTAATTTCAACGTCAGGTGAGGAGAGGGACCCAAGATGTGGCAAAGGATAGGGAACTTGGGAGGGCAGGTTAGGTCCAGAGGGAAGGAAGCACACTTGCCACAGAATTCTCTGGATATGATTTCCCTGCTGGCCACAGTGGCAGTCCCAGGCCTGCCCCAGGTTTTCCTATTTCCTGCCGCTTCCCTTATTTTCATCTGGGGCACTGCAGGATTAAAAAAGGAGAGAAAAGACCCTAATTTCCAAGCGCTGGGATCCCAAGGTACTTTTGCAAGAGCCAAGGCTGGGGCTCCTTAGTGACCTACCTTTCTCTGACCTCTTCCCCAAAATGACCCCACCAGCCCTGCATCCCTAATGAATTACCCTCTCCTTTTGTCCCAGCCAGATGAGTGATCAATAAATAATGCTGCTTGAAATATTGATGGCGAGTTTTACACAAGCATCCCTCAGCTGTGCCTGTCATTGGGGAACTCGAGAGCTGACAGAGAACTGCATGGCCCCCCAGAGAGCCCTCTCCTCTCTCTGCTAACAGAGGGTCTATCTTTGCAAAGATTTCAACCTGTTCCCATCTCAACCAGAATCATGAGTCACTCCCATCAAGTAAGGAGAGGGAAGGTACCCCAGAGACTCAGCCAGCAACTTCCAACCTGGCAAGCATCAGGTAAGCCAAACCAAGCAGAGACCCTTCTTGATACTTTTGTCTCAAGACAAAGAGATCCCATTTCCTATGTTCCACGTCCACCTTGGACCTGAGTGATAACTCAGAAGGAGACCTGCACGTTCCCTGTCCCCTAGGTTGACTGTTTAGAGCATGAGCAGCAAGGACTCACAGGCTCCCAGACTTCTCTGGCCCACATCACTGTCATCTGGTTTTGTTGTCCCTGGAAGAAGGGGAGAAGAGAAGAGGAGCAGGTGGAAACTCTTGAGCCTTCTTGAGCCCAACTCACCCGGTGCCAGCGCCCTCTGTGGCAGAAGCCAGGCACACTCAGATCTCTGTGTGCACAGTGCCTTCTGCCCAGGCACTCTTGTTCGGCTCCACTTGGTCAGCTCCTGCCTGCAAGTCTCAGCTTGGATGCGATGTCCCCACTTCATCCCATGGGGTTCCTGTGGCATCCTGCTCCTCTTCCCAACACTTCCCCCTGGTGGTCATTGCCTATTTCCCCACCAGACTGAAAGCCAGAGTATAGATGAAGTCTACCTGGCTCACGGTTTCCCCAGCATCTAGCACACAATAAGCCCTCGGCACATTTTTGTGGAATGTTCGAATGCTGTCCCTCTAGCATTCTTCCACTCCTGAGAAAACACCAACCTTCAAACCTCGGTGTGTCTCTGCTGAGGATGTCTGCCTGCACCTGAGGATAGGTGTCCAAACTAAACAGCAGCAGCCCAGATCAGCCTCCCTTGCTCTGACTCCCCCTGCTTGTGCTCATGCTCACTTGCTCTCCTTTCTCTCTCTCACACACACACAGATGGGAGTCAGCTTTCCAGCCACATTCAGTTCTCACTTTAATTCAAAAGCTAAATTGGGAAGAAGAACAGCTTCACACTCCCAATTTAGCCTGGGAGAGAAAAAGGGAGACAGCCTGGATTTGCCAAAGAAAGGAGAAAAGCTGGGTGGGGGGTGGGGGATTGGGGGCAAACATACCCAGAGCCCAAGGGAAGACAATGAAATCCTCACCATCCAGCTCCTAAAAATAAACCATCCTGTGGTTTATCCTGTCACCCCAGAGTGACCCCTGTTAAGCCTCTTTCCCATACAAGTGCAGCCATTCGGAGCATTACCCCAGTCCAGGGATGGGGTGAGGGGAGCTGGAGAAAATTGTGGTTATTAAAACTATGAAAAGAGGGAGATGCTGCTGCTTTGGTCACTGGTAGTACAAAATCAGGAAGTCCTTCTTAAATCTAACTTTAATCCCTCTTGCGATAGCTGATGGATGATGAATAAAAACAGAGTCTGGGGGTGCCTGGGTGGCTCATTTGGTTAAGCGTCTGCCTTTGGCTCAGGTCATGATCCCAGAGTCCTGGGCTCCAACCCCGCATCGGGCTCTCTGCTCTGTAGAAGCCTGCTTTCCCTTGGGCCTGCCACTCCCCCTGCTTGTGTTCTCTCTCTCTGTCAAATAAATAAATAAAAATCTTTTTTTAAAAAAAGAAAAAGGAATAAAAGACACTGAGCCCAATGTCAGCTTGAAGACTAGGTCGTCCTGCCAGGATGGCCCTCTCTGAGGCTTGACGAAGGGAAATCGAGTCCTAGAATTCCCAAAGATCCCTCCCTTTGCTGATCGGAACAGAAGTGCCACTTCTGCATGGAGCGCAAGGAACACTCCTCTGGGGACATTTCTGAGGATAAAGATTTATTTATTTATTTGAGAGAGCGCACTGGGGAGTGGGGGTGGGTGGAGCAGAGAGAGGATCTTCAAGCAGACTCCCCGCTGAACGGCTCAATGTGGGGATCCGTCTCACAACCCTGAGATCATTACCTGAGTGGAAGCAAAGACTCAGATGTGAGACTGACTGAGCCACCCAGGGGCCCACATTCCGCAGGACAGGAGCTAACGCTTCCTACCTCTTATCTCCTCTTATCAGTATGATTATCTGGAGGGAAGCTCTTCTTCCTGGTTCTGTATTCCAGGTTCCTCTTCAGTCACTCATTTTAACTTCGCCCAAAACAGAGTTCCCGGAAGGGTGAAGTAAATAAGGGGCTGGTTAGATAAGGAAAAAGAGAAGACCCTTCCCTCCAGTCTCTCCAACTACCTTATTGCCACTGTACCGAGGGGAAAGGAAGCGCCTTTAGGCTGAGCTGCCTGTCAGTAAATTTGGGTGTCCAGTATTCTTGCTCTCTGCCACTGGCTGGAAGGCCCCTGAAGGGAGTGTGTGATAGCCAATACGGAGGCCTGCAGATCTCACCCTCTCTCCTGGACGACTGCATGGTTTCTTGGCTAGTCTCACACCGGCACTCCACACCCAGCCTCCTGCAGAATTGCCCGTTGGCTCTCTGACTGCTCAGAAGAACTTCAGTGGATGGGAACCAGATAAGGGGCTCCCACAATCCCTGTGTGTTCCCCACGATAGCACATTTCACACTGTTGTGATTGCCTGTTTGTCTGTCTCCCCCAACAGACGTGAACTACAAAAGAGGGAGTCACCTTTTTACTTCTGTTTGTATCTTTAATGCCTAGAGGAGCAGATGTTTGATAAGTAACTGTTGAAATGACTTGTTCACAGGTCTCTCTGCCCTGTTCAACCTCACCCTTAGAGGGTAAAAGCTCTGTCCAGTCTGTCCTGGGCCCCCAGAGAACCTGTGGTTCTTGGCATAAGGTAGGTTTCAGCCAGAGGTTCAGAAGCCAGACTATGTGGATTGAATTCTTGGCTCCCTGACTGTCCAGCTCGCTCACCTTAATCAAGTCACCTGCCCTCTCTGAGCCCCCTTCCTCATTAATGAAATGGGGGTGAGAATCATACCTATTTCACAAGGCATTGTGAAGACCAATGCCTGTCCAGTTGTTCAGCACAGAGCCTGTGACATAGTCAATGTGTCTTGCGGGTGGGGTGGGGGTAGAGAATCCATTTAGAGATTAAGGAAAATCAGGAGAAATAAGCACCCACCACTGACTGCTGCATCCTGGTGTTTTGGGGTAGGGGGCGTGAAGCAAGTGCCACAGTGGGGTAACCCCGGGGGCTGCCCATCCCCGCCTTCCCTCCCCCTCCCACCAGGTAGGCAGAGTCCAAGCTCACCCACCATGAAGCTGAGCAGCCCCGGAGCTGGGCTGGGCGGTGGTGAGGGGCCAGAAATAACCACCGTTGCTATTCCTGCTTTTCTAGGCTGGATGGGAACGCTGCCTCTCTCATCTAAAGGCTGCTCTAGACTTCCTGCACATCAGTGGGCTCTTATGTAACGCTCCCCTCCCTCTGCCTGCCCAACGAGCTTCCAGAGATTTCTACAGCCAGCTTTGCTGCACACTCAGCTGGGGGTTGGGGAAGCAAAGAAGTCACCATAGGCCAGATTGTCCTCTAAGCCCAGGGTCCTGACAGCCCCAGGCCTGGGACAGGGGCCACTCAGCACAGGGTAAAGGGACTGATGTCCAAGGACAGAAGCCTTTTCTAGCATCTGCTCATTAACTCTGGGGTGGAAAGGACCTGGAGAGCCCCACCAGCGTGTTCACCCACTCTCCGCCCTTAACAGATTGTCTGTGCCATCTCTCCAAATTACTATACCTCGGGGTTCTCCCCTTCAGGCCCAACCTGACAATGTCTGACATGTGATTCCTTAGGCAGACTCTAAGGACAGCAACCCAAACCCCAACTCTCTTGGGCAGATCCCCCAACCTTGGCCAAATCCTCCACGGTCTCTTCCTGCAGCTCCTGGATCCTATCGGAGCATGCCAGGTCCCCTCTTCAGAGCCAGGGGCCCCCTCTGCCTTAGGCCTCAGCATCACTCCATATCAGCCCTTCTCAGAACTTGTGCTTCTCCACCTGTCCTAGGACTCGGGGTTCTCCTCTGGCACCCAATTTCCCCATCTATAATAGGAGCGCATGAGATGGCTTCACACCTGAACACTCTGGGGTGATTTTTCATCTCCCCTGGTCCTTCTTCGTGTCTTCAAGTGTTCTTTTCTGTCAGTTCACCTTTGGCCTTTCCCCACAGCACTGCCAGACCTGGCCTCTTCAGGTTTTTCCTCGCCCTTCACAACCCTTCACAGGGTGGGAGCAGAGCTGCCCCCCGACCTACTGAAGGCCAGGCCCTCCATATTTCCGGCAGAACCCATCAGCTATCGGAAAGAGTGACAGGCACCCCATATAGAACTGAAGGGAGAGTCACTTCCTGAGCCCGAGGCTGGGCCACCACCGTGGCAAACCACGAACTGAGCAGCACATGTGGGTGCTGACGTAGTCCGGGGCTGGGGAGGAGGAAGTGGCAATGGAAAAAGGGGCTTGCTTTCCTCTGAGAGCGGCAGCCTGCTCAGCCATGGCTCAAGTTTCTGAGACATGATGGTTCCCACTGGCCTTCACTTAGAGCCTCAGCTGCCGTGGACAAGTTCTGTCCTGCTCTCGGACTCTGCCCCCTACTCCTCTTGTTTGCAAGAAAAGTCAGAGTGTAGAGGGCAGCTCAAACCTGCACACCCTCTGAAAGCATCTCCTCTTTCCCTGGACTTCTGGCACCAGTCACCCAGGGGGCCAGGTGTGAGTCCCAGCCTCACCCCTAATGCTTCTTTAAGTCCTGTAGATACTTGGGCCAGGCTGCAGGAGTGGTTCTGAGTCTTTCTTTCCCCCAACCTTCCTTAAAAGTCTTTACCTTTAGGCTCCAGGCTGGTTGACCTCAAGGGTTGTTGGTCACAAGTTAGGTACTCAAACCCCCAAATGAGATTTGGCTCCTTGGGAGGGGTCTTTTTTCTCTGTCTCCTCCCCTTTCAGTGCCCCCAGTCAGAGCAAATGGGAATGTGCCATTGGCCAAAAGACGGACCATACTAGAATGGGGATAACCTAGATGCCTCCAGCCCTATCACTGAGAAGGCAGGCCTGAAGCATAACCCTATCCAGGGAGAAGCATCTCACGCCCTTCTTTTCACCGGTTTCCCTGTCGCTAAGGTCTGGGGGGTGTGGAGGGGCTTTGAGCCAGCTCCTCTCACTGTTTCTGTGGAAGCTGTCTTCCCAGGGCCACACAACCTTGAAGGCAGAGCAGGGCTGAGAAGGCCACCTCCTCCTCTGTAGGAGCTGTAGAGGGCAGAATGAGGGAGATGAGGGTGGGGGGATACAGTTTGTCCCATCTCATAGCCCACACCTTAGCTGGAGGTCCTGGACTGATCAAGGCCTTTCCCCTCCTGAGGCCTTTGCCCAGTGGTCCCCTTTGCCTAGAACACCCTCCCTCTCCACCCTCCTCTATGCAGAGTTGGTTTCCTGTCATCCTTCATGTCTCTGAATAAATGTCACCTCCTCTGAGAAGTCTTCCCTCACCTCTCCAGTATGTTATACTTACCATAATCTGAAATCATCCTTTTCAGTTATGTAGCTGTTTAACTTGGATACAAGTAACCCAATGAATGGCAATTTCCAGGAGGGTAAAACTACATCTGCCTTTTTCATTGCAGAATCCCTAAGACTTAACACTACCTCAGATGTGAGCAGTGGCCAATTAACCTGTTTTTTAAAAAATGAATGTTTTACTCAACCTTACCCCCTACTGTATCTCCCAATTGGAACCCTTTCTATCCCAGCCCATTTTTTCCAGACAGAGTACACAAGGACTGTCCTGGCCACCCGACTCTCAACCTTGACCTGCAACTGCCTCACTTCCTCACCACAAAGTTCTGTCCTTCTCATGCTCTCTTTCCTCCAAGATCTCTTTGTCATTTCTGCCCCTCTCCCTGGAAACTTTCCCTCCTCTTATCTTCTGTGTTCTTCAGCATAACTGACATTTGGTGGCTAACGGCTTCCCATTCTTAATTCTCTTGCAACATGGAATGCAGTCTTCCTTCCACCCAAGTGTAAGTTCCTTAGGGGGCAGGGCTTCTGTAGGCCTTCCCGGGCCTTGCCCATAGAGTCTTCAGAAAAATTCATGGTTGTTGTGGATGATGGGTGTACTAATCAGAAACTGCTGGGTTGTGGGAACAGAAACTGAAATGAGCCTATTTTATTAAATCAAAAAGGGATGCATTGGCCTGCATAACTTAGAAGTCCAGATTGTATCAAAGACTCACTTTCTGCCTGTAGATACCTTCTGTTTCCCTCTGCATTGGCTTTGTTTTCAGGTAAGTCTTTCCAGTCCTCACGGCAAGATGGCCTCCAGGCTTGCCTTCCATTGGCTTAGTACCACTAGGGAGGGAACTTTTTCAAGAGTTCCAGAAAAAATCCTGGAGGTGCTTCTCACTGGCCTGGTTTGGGTCATGTGTCCATCCTGACTCAACCACTGGAGCATCCTAGATGGATGGCTAGGTATGGGTGACATAACCGCTCCTAGATCTGGGGTGGGGTTATCTACCTCCAACCGCATAGACTGGATTGGTTTCCCAAAGGAAATTACTAGCTAGGAGCTATTATGAAAAGAAAGGGGAATTGCTAGGGGCATTTGGGTGGCTCATTGGGTTAAGCCTCTGCCTTTATTTTTTTTTTTTTTTTTTTTTTTTTAAAGATTTTATTTATTTATTTGTCAGAGAGAAAGCGAGCAAGATCGAGCACAGGCAGACAGAGTGGAAGGCAGAGTCAGAGGGAGAAGCAGGCTCCCTGCGGAGCAAGGAGCCCGATGTGGGACTCGATCCCAGGACGCTGGGATCATGACCTGAGCCGAAGGCAGCTGCTTAACCAACTGAGCCACCCAGGCGTCCCAAGCCTCTGCCTTTAGCTCAGGTCATGATCTCAGGGTCCTGGGATGGAGCCCCACATCGGGCTCTCTGCTCAGCAGGGAGCCTGCTCCCCCATCTCTCTCTGCCTGCGCTGCCTACTTGTGATCTCCCTCTCTCTGTCAAATAAATAAATAAAATCTTAAAAAAAAAGGGGGGGGGGAATTGCTATTGCATATGCAAAATAAAAGATGCAGACTATAAGGATTTCCAGTGTCACCTTCATCAAGGACCTGAAGATACTGTAGGTCATCTTGCGCATTAGAATCATAGGGGAATTGTTTTGCTCTGGCTGGGTTTGGGAGATGTGCTCTTGGGGTCTGGACAGCAGCCCAGGGACAGAAGGAGGATTCTAGGATGAGGAACTGACTCAGTTCTGGCACTCACAAGCTCAGAAAAATTGTGACTCAGTTGTTCTAAGGTTAAAACATTTTTCTTGGGACGCCTGGGTGGCTCAGTTGGTTAAGCAGCTGCCTTCGGCTCAGGTCATGATCCCAGCGTCCTGGGATCGAGTCCCATGTCCCACATATCGGGCTCCTTGCTCAACAGGGAGCCTGCTTCTCCCTCTGCCTCTGCCTGCCTCTCTGTCTGCCTGTGCTCGCTTTCTCCCTCACTCTCTGATAAATAAGTAAAATCTTTAAAAAACAAAAAAAAAAAAAAAACATTTTTCTTTTTTCTTTTTTTTTTAGAGTTCCACAGGTGACTCTGTTATATCAGCAAGGTTGAAAAATTCTGCTCTGGGAAATGATGTTCTACCGCAGCAAGATTCAAATTAGCTCTTCAGGACAATGTCCCCTGTGTTAGAATTGGAATCTTTCTCCCTCTCTGTACAATTTTTCTGAAAAGGGTCACTGGAGTTTGCTCAGAGGCTGAAGATGGGTGGGTGAATTGTGGGTGACCCCAAGGGTCAAAAGCCCCTGAAAATAACAATAGCCACTATTTATTGAATGGCAACCGCAAGGCAGGCACTGTGCTTTGGGACTTTAGAGACTCAGTCCCTGTAAGTTTCAGTTTTTTCACAAACAATCCTTCCATGTGGGTATCATTAACATAAGCTCCATTTTACAGTTGAAGAGAGATTTGAAAAGCCTGGCCAAGGTACCCCACCAGGGAGTGGCAAAATGGGCATTGAGACACAAGACCATCTGATCCTGACTAGCAGGAGGCCTCAGAGAGGTGCATCACTCATGCCCCTAATGAAAAACAGGGGTAGAGGGTGGGAGTGGGTCCCCCAACCCCCTAGGTTTTGGGTTGGGGAACTCATAGCACAGAGATAGGGTTCATTGCGGGATTCCTTAAATAGATTTTTATGAGAAAGTGAGTGTGTGTGTGTGTGTGTGTGTGTTTAAGAAATATAGGCGGATGGGGACGCCTGGGTGGCTCAGTTGGTTGGGCAGCTGCCTTCGGCTCAGGTCATGATCCCAGCGTCCTGGGATCGAGTCCCACATCGAGCTCCTTGCTCCGCAGGGAGCCTGCTTCTCCCTCTGACTCTGCCTTCCACTCTGTCTGCCTATGCTCGCTCTCACTCGCTGTCTCTCTGACAAATAAATAAATAAAATCTTAAAAAAAAAAAAAGATTTAAAAAAAAAAAAAAAAAGAAATATAGGCGGATGAAGCCCCAGAGAGCTATGCACCCCCTTCAATTAAACCCCCTGACTCCGACCTGTTTGGGTTCAGAGACCCCAGCCCCGCCCCCTTCTGTCCCGGTGTCCTCAGCACCCTCCTTTCACATACATACTTTCTGCTTTCTTTTTAAATTCAGAAAAACAGCACCTCCCCTGGATTCAGAGCTAGAGCAAGAACCTTCCTCTCTGGAATCTCTATTTACTTTGGGGTGCGCACTTGAATGCTGGGGGTGGTAATGGCACCGAGAGGGCTTCCCCGTTCACGTCCGGCTCCCAGGAGACCTGCAGAAATCGTTCCCGCCTACTCCCCCCCCCCCGGCCCCCCTCCACCACCGCCCTTAGCCTGGCTCCGGGAGGGGAGTGTTATCCCGCCCAGAGTCTGGGCGCCTCGGCGGTGGCGGCTCCCCAGGGACTGCAGGGAGAGCCCAGGCTGCGGCGCCTGCTCAGTTCGTGTTCACTGCGTCTAAGGCTCCCCCTCCCTGGCTCCGAGCCCAGCACAGGAGCAGGGAGGGGGAGCAGGAAGGCGGCGGAAGAGCCCACTCCGCCCGGGGCCCGGGGAACCGAGCTGAAGAGGGGACCTCCAGGGGGCAGCACCAGGCCGCTAAGCAGGTCCTCTCTATGCCAGGGTAGGGGTCTCCAGACAGCCCATAGGGAAGCCCCCTTTTAAGACTGCCGCACTGCCCGCCCCACCTACATTTGTTCTGGATAAATGTGGGAAAGTCTCCAGCCACCACAAGGACCACCAGCTCCTGCCTGAGAAGCAGGTGGCCCACCACAACGCAAAGGGACGTTGGGGATGATCTAGCGATTATTTCCTATCCTCAGTTTCCCCAAAGACATTTGGAAAGCCATAGTATCATTGGTCAAGGCCGGAGGGTCAACGCTCCGCCTCTCCTGGGCGGCCTCTGCCCCGGCCAGCCCAGTCACTCCTCCCCTTAGCTCCCGCCCGGCTCCCACGGTCCCAGAGCTGGGCGGGAGGTCCCTGGATGACGGTGGCAGAACCCTTGCCCGACTCGCCCTCGCCCCCGCCCCTGGCCCGGGCTTCCCCAGTCCAGTCCTCGCCCGGGAGCCGCCTGAGCCGCGGTGCGCCTAGCTCTACGCGCCCCGAGACCTCCACCTGGGCGTCCCCAGCTCTTGCGCACGTTCGGGCTCCCAGCTTGGAACCAGGGAGGTGGGAGGGTGCCAGGGAGCAGCAAGCAACGACCCGGAAATGCCATATAAGGAGCAGGAAGGATCCCCCGCCGGAACAACCCTTATTTGGGCAGCACCTTATTTGGAACGGCCTGATATGGCCCGGCCACTTCCGGCTCCGGGAGGAGGGAGGAAGGCGGAGGGAAGAGGCGGGGGTAACGCTGGGAACTCCGGAGCAGCCTGGGTCCGGGAGTCCTCAGCTGAGGCTTGGGTACTAAGCTCTCTCGAGGCCTGGGCGCCCAGGGTGCGGGAGTCGCCTCAGGGGCTAGAGTGCTGGACGGCGGTGCCCACAGCTCTGGGATAGGGGGCTTCACGTCACTCCAGGTCCTCCCGGCCGGTCTTGCCATATTAGGGCTTCCTGCTTCCCATATATGGCCATGTACGTCACGACGGAGGCTGGCCCGTGGCGTTCCAGACCCTTCAAATAGAGGCGGATCCGGGGAGTCGCGAGAGATCCCAGCGCGCAGAACTTGGGGAGCCGCCGCCGCCAGCTACCGTCGCCGCCAGCTTCCGCCGCCGCAGGACCGGCCCCTGCCCCAGCCTCGGTAGCAGCGCAGCGTCCACACCGGCCGGCGGCGAGGGCGAGCCTGGAGGCCCCACCTGCTCTCGCCACAGTGTCCCCCGCGTCCCGCATGTGACCCGGCCAGGCCCCCCGAGAGTGTGTCCCCCGCAGCCACGGCTCCGGGCTGCGCCCGCCCGCCCCAACACCAGCTCTCCAGCCCGCCCGTCCGGGATGGCCGCAGCCAAGGCCGAGATGCAGCTGATGTCCCCGCTGCAGATCTCCGACCCGTTCGGCTCCTTTCCTCACTCGCCCACCATGGACAACTATCCCAAGCTGGAGGAGATGATGCTGCTGAGCAACGGGGCTCCCCAGTTCCTCGGTGCCGCCGGGGCCTCGGAGGGCAGCGGCGGTAACAGCAGCAGCAGCAGCAGCAGCGGGGGCGGTGGAGGTGGAGGGGGCGGCAGCAGCGGTAGCAGCAGCGGCGCCTTCAACCCTCAGGGGGAGGCGGGCGAGCAGCCCTACGAGCACCTGACCGCAGGTAAGCGGTGGCCTACGCCGAGGATTAGCCCCTTCGCCACCATCCTGGCGAGCAGTCCTTCCCCACCGCCTTGCAGCGCCCTCTTCACCGCAGCAGCAGTGTTCTGGACCTCAGGGATGCAAGTGGGATTTCCCTTCCCTTCCTCAGGGTCATGTGTTAAAGGGATGCCTGGGGACATCCACCCTCACCCTCACCCGCCTGGTCCCTAGCGGTGCGCAGAGGAGCTAGCTTCTGTTTTGGATGGAGAGCTCGGGATGCGTGGGTGGGTGGAGGGGGGAGGGCTTGTTTTGAAAAGCAGAGCTGCGCCCCCCTTTCTCCAGACTGGCTTGCTTTGCCAGCAGCCTGTCCCCAAGGAAGGGCCGCGATCCGTGCCCAGGGATGTCCTGGCAGCTGGGGGTAGGGGGCGCGCACTAGCCGCGGCGGAAGGGGTGCTGGCGGGAATCCCTCCGTGGCGCAGCCGCCGCTGCGGAGCGCTGGGAGCTGCAGTGGAGGGGGATTCTCCGTATTTGCGTCAGCTGTTGTTCAAATGGGCTCTGCCGCTGGAGCGGATCCAGGAACATTGCAATCTGCTGCTATCAATTATTAACCAGCTCAGGAGTCAATGGTAGCCAGCCCGACCTCTTGCCTGGCAGCTCGGGTCCTTCTGGTCCTCCAGTAATTGCTCTCCAGTAACCAGGCCTCCCCCTTCTCTCTCTTCTGCCAGAGTCTTTTCCTGATATCTCTCTGAATAACGAGAAGGTTCTGGTGGAGACAAGTTACCCCAGCCAAACCACCCGGCTGCCCCCCATCACTTATACTGGCCGCTTCTCTCTGGAGCCTGCACCCAACAGTGGCAACACCTTGTGGCCTGAGCCCCTCTTCAGCCTGGTCAGCGGCCTCGTGAGCATGACCAACCCACCGGCCACCTCATCTTCAGCACCATCTCCAGCAGCGTCCTCCTCTTCCTCTGCCTCTCAGAGCCCACCCCTGAGTTGTGCAGTCCAGTCCAGTGACAGCAGCCCCATTTACTCAGCGGCACCAACGTTCCCCACACCTAACACTGACATCTTCCCTGAGCCACAAAGCCAGGCCTTTCCCGGCTCTGCGGGCACCGCGCTCCAGTACCCGCCTCCTGCCTACCCTGCTGCCAAGGGTGGCTTCCAAGTCCCCATGATCCCTGACTATCTGTTTCCACAACAGCAGGGGGACCTGGGCTTGGGCACCCCAGACCAGAAGCCCTTCCAGGGCCTGGAGAGCCGTACCCAGCAGCCTTCACTCACTCCACTGTCTACCATCAAGGCCTTTGCCACACAGTCGGGCTCCCAGGACTTGAAGGCCCTCAACACCACCTACCAGTCCCAACTCATCAAACCCAGCCGCATGCGCAAGTACCCCAACCGGCCCAGCAAGACACCCCCTCATGAACGCCCGTATGCGTGCCCGGTGGAGTCCTGTGACCGCCGTTTCTCCCGCTCTGATGAGCTCACCCGCCACATTCGCATCCATACCGGCCAGAAGCCCTTCCAGTGTCGCATCTGCATGCGCAACTTTAGCCGCAGTGACCATCTCACCACCCACATCCGCACCCACACAGGCGAGAAGCCCTTCGCCTGCGACATCTGTGGGAGAAAGTTTGCCAGGAGCGATGAACGCAAGAGGCATACCAAGATCCACTTAAGGCAGAAGGACAAAAAAGCAGACAAAGGTGTTGTGGCCTCTTCTGCCGCCACCCCCCTCTCTTCTTACCCCTCCCAGGTGGCTACCTCCTACACATCCCCAGTTACTACCTCTTACCCATCCCCAGCCACCACCTCATATCCATCCCCTGTGCCCACCTCCTACTCCTCTCCTGGGTCCTCAACCTACCCATCCCCTGTTCACAGCGGCTTCCCCTCACCCTCAGTGGCCACCACATACTCCTCTGTTCCCCCTGCTTTCCCGGCTCAAGTCAGCAGCTTCCCTTCCTCAGCTGTCACCAACTCCTTCAGCGCCTCCACAGGGCTTTCGGACATGACGACAACCTTTTCTCCCAGGACAATTGAAATTTGCTAAAGGGAAAGGGGAAAGAAGGGAAAGGGGAGAAAAAGAAACACAAGAGACTTAACCTTAATGGCCAGGAGGAGGAGATGGCCACAGGAGGGGGTTCCTCTTAAGTGAAACGGAGGTTCTCAGAGCCAAATCCTCCCCCTCTACTCCACCCCAAGGTTGGCGTGGAAGGTCTGTTGGCCTGCAGTCCTTTCTGCCCACTTGTCCTTCCTCCCCAATTTCTATGCCCTTTGACTTCAGCTGCCTGAAACAGCCATGTCCAAGTTCTTCACCTCTATCCAAAGAACTTGATTTGCATGGATTTTGGATATATCATTTCAGTATCATCTCCATCGTATGCCTGACCCCCCTGCTCCCTTCAATGCTAGAAAATCAAGTTGGCAAAAATGGGGTTGGGGCCTCTCAGAGCCCAGCCCTGCATCCTTGTACAGTGTCTGTGCCATGGATTTTGTTTTTCTTGGGGTACTCTTGATGTGAAGATAATTTGCATATTCTATTGTATTATTTGGAGTTAGGTCCTCACTTTGGGGGGCGGGGGGAAGAAAAGCCAAGCAAACCAACGGTGATCCTTTATTTTGTGATGATGCTGTGACGATTAAGTTTGAAGCTTTTTTTGAAACAGCAGTCCTTGGTATTAATCAGAGCATGTGTCAGAGTGACGTTCCGTTAACCTTTTTGTAAATATTGCCCGACTGTACTCTCACATGTGACAAAATATGGTTTGGTTTTTCTTCCTTTTTTTGAAAGTGTTCCTTCCTTTTCGTCCTTTTGGTTTAAAAAGTTTCACGTCTTGGTGCCTTTTGTGTGATGCGCCTTGCTGACAGCCTGACATGTGCAATTGTGAGGGATATGCTTACCTCTAGCCTTAAGGGGGGCAGGGAGTGATGATTCGGGAGAGGCTTTGGGAGCAAAATAAGAAAGAGGGCTGAGCTAAGCCTCGGTCTTCCAGAATGTAAGAAAACAAAATCTAAAACAAAATCTGAACTCTCAAAAGTCTATTTTTTTAACTGAAGATGTAAATTTATAAATATATTCAGGAGTTGGAATGTTGTAGTTACCTACTGAGTAGGCGGCGATTTTTGTATGTTATGAACATGCAGTTCATTATTTTGTGGTTTTATTTTACTTTGTACTTGTGTTTGCTTAAACAAAGTGACTGGCTTATAAACACATTGAATGCGCTTTATTGCCCATGGGATATGTGGTGTATATCCTTCAGAAAAATTAAAAGGAAAATAAAATAGCTGCGGTTGGGTGCGTGTTTCCTGGGCTGGGGTGGGGGCCCTTTTGCTTTTTTTTTTTTTTAATTTATTTATTGAGCGAGGAAGAAGAGAGAACGTGGGGGGAGGGGCAGGGAAAGAGTTTTTAAGATTTTATTTATTTATTTGACAGAGACTCAGTGAGAGGAAGCTCAAGGGGGGTGGGTAATAAGAAAGGGAGAAGCAGGCTTCCCGCTGAGCGGAGCCGGATGCAATGCCACAATGCCGGGCTCAGGGCCCCAGGTTAACGACTGAGCCACCCAGGCACCCCAGGGAAGGTGAGTCTTAAGCAGAGCCCCCTGGGAGGCTCCACATGGGGCTGGAGCCAGGGTTTGAGTTGGGGCTCTGTCTCACCATGGGAGAACCTAAGCTGAAATGGACAGTCAGTCGCTTTGCCAACTGTGCCCACAGGACCCAACTTTTTCCATCTTTATTGAAGGCTTTGAAGGGCTTTTACTGAGAAAGGGAAATTCTTTTTTTTTTTTTTTAAGTTTATTTATTTTTTAAATTTTATTCATTTATTTGACAGAGAGACCACAAGGAGGCAGAGAGGCAGGCAGAGAGAGAGGGAGACGCAGGCTCCTCCCCGAGCAGAGAGCCCGAAGCGGGGCTCGATCCCAGGACCCTGACACCATGACCTGAGCTGAAGGCAGAGGCTTAACCCACTGAGCCACCCAGGTGCTCCTTAAATTTATTTTTTAAGATCTTATTTTTAAGTAATCTCAAATCCCAATATGGGACTTGAATTCACAGCCAGAAGATCCAAGAGTCACATGCTCTACTGACTGAGCCAACCAGGCACCCCCATTCAGAGTCATGCCTGCTATGTGTCACTTGAGTGAATTCTTTGAGAACTGTGTCTAGGTCTCTTCTTGATACTGGGCTTCAGTCAGGGTGGATTGCAGCCTTATCTCGGTTAATTAAAGCTAAAGAAGGCCAGAGGCAGAAGTGGAACAGGAATGCCCAGGGGCCATGCTATTCTCTTAGCCCCAAATGTTTGGCTGGCCTGCCCCTCCTTCTCTACCCAGGGCTGGAGAAAGCCATGTTCTTGGGAATCCCTGCTATAAACATTTGGGAGAGATGAAGGATGGGCACAAGAGCTTTGGGAAATAGTAACAAGGCTAGAGCTGACTCAGCCTCTCCTTCCCATCTTCCATGGCCCCAGAAACCTGAAGGTGTCAAAGAAGCCTAGAAGAGGTGAGGGCCAGTTCTCAAGCCAAGAATCCTTCCAGGAAGAAATCTCATTATGTGCCAGCTGGAGCTGTGATCCTTGGCAGCTTCCAGGAATACAGGGCAGAGTGGGCAGGAGGTTGGCTTGGTATTTAAGGTTCCCATCCAGACCAAGTTTGTCCCCATTGTGTAGGAGGCCTGAGGTGCTGGGTTCCCCAGCCCCAGCTCCCTGATGGTGCATACTCATGGCTGGAGCAATTCATGGGGCTTATTAGCATCTGTCTGCTCTGTGAGAGGCCTTGAGCTGGTCACAACAATGCAGATTGTTGGTTGAGGAGACAGAGACATAAGCCAAATATTGTAACATAGTGTTATGTTATATAATGTGGACAAGTGTAGGACTCTGAGATGGACAAGGACATCCAACCCGCTCAGAAGCTTAGGAAAAGTGGAAAAACTGAATTGGGAATGGTAAGTAGGAGTCAGTTCAATTGACTTGCTTTGTCTGTGAGCCAGGGAGGGTGTTGGTGACTGCCTGGGTGGGTGAATGGATAGACTATTGAATGCAAGCACTACCTTCAACCCTGATTTGAGCCTTTCATGAATTGCTCTGACATTACCATCCATTGGTCATTTGGGTGAAATAGATTTGATGTTCTGGAATTCCCAAGCCTTGGCTCCTCTCTCAACGTCTGATCCTCCCAGTCAAGGACAGGGAAGTATCTTCTATACCCAGTATGGCTATCAGGCCTTGTGTGGGGTTGACGTCTAACCTGCTCCACTCCTACCACTGAGGGTCTTCCAGGTTACCCATGGAAAATGCTTCTGGAGCCAGGGCAATTCCAGCAATCTCCTAGCATTAGCCCAATTCTTTCTTTTCTTTTCTAGCCTTCAACTACCAACGCTGTTGGTCTCTGCCCTTTCCCATGATATCAGACTCCTCAGCCTGGAACAGGAGGAACCAAACCACCTTCCATAGCTAAGGGCACATCCCTGTGAGATCCCGGCAAAATTGCCAGTCCTGATGAGACAATATTTGTATTGACACACCTTTTCCCAGCCCCACCTACCGCTTCCCATCTCACTCTGGGCCCAGAAACACAAGTCCGTGCCTGTTACACATTCTTAATAATTCCTCACCACAGACTACCAAGGCGGGCAGTGGGGGAGGGGATGCAAGGGGGAGGGAGAACATGGCAAGAATAAAGTATGAAAGAAGGGGCAAAAAGATTCTGTTCCTCTAAAGCAGAAAATCTCTATGTTATTATTACGATGCATCAGAATCAGATTACCAGGCCCCCTTCCTAGGGCATCTTATTCTTGAGGTCTGGGATGGGGACCTGGAACTGGTCTTCTTAACAACCACGCCCAGAAATTCTGATGTAGATAGCTTGTTGAGAAATTCTGCCAAGATTGCTAGCTAGTATTTATTAGTCCTATCACCAGGGTTCCTTTGGATTCTGCCACTAGAAACTCAAGTTTCTCTGCACAGCTGAAATAGAGCAAGACTCAAAAATTGTCCCATTTTATGGTCTTATAGTATTTAAAAAAAAAAAAAAAAAAGGAAAGTGTTCATTTTAACTCCTGTTCCTGTGAGGGAAATCTAAAACCAAGGGCATAGGGCTGTGCTGATAAAAGCTCTATCATCATCAAGGCTGAGGTTTAGGAAGGGACCCAGATAGTGTTGAACAATTGACTGTTACCTGGGGGCATTGTCCAGGGCCTCAGGGACGTGGAGGACTGAGGACCTGGGGTGGGAGAGCCAAGGGGGCAGGGAAACCCAGCCAGCCAAAGCTAGGATTAGATTCTGAAGAAAAAGAAGAAGCAGGTTTTAAGGACCCTTGGTAGTCTTCTTCCTAGTACCTGAGAGATACTCTTCTCTCTAGAATTTTAAGAATGTTGAGCCTCATCTTTTTGGAAAGATTCTAAGCACTCAGAAAGACATAGCATAGCCTGGTTGTCAGGCTGGGTTTAAGGTGTGCTTCTTTTTTATTTCCCTCCGAAGATTTTATTTATTTATTTGACACAGATCACAAGTAGGCAGAGAGGCAGGCAGAGGGAGAGGGGGAAGCAGGCTCCCCACCGAGCAGAGAGCCCCAAGCGGGCCGATCCCAGGACCCTGAGATCACGACCCGAGCCGAAGGCAGAAGCTCAACCCACTGAGCCACCCAGACGCCCCTAAGGTGTGCTTCTTTCTACCTCCCCCTTCTTGGAACCTCCAACCCAGAAGAAATGGAGTCAGGAATGGGTACTATAGGATCAGAGGTAGTTTCTGCAATGTCCTCTTCTCTCCCCATTCCTGCTCTTTTCCTTGGTTCAGCCACACTTGGTGTAGTTTGAGAGGGGAAGACTGAGCAGAGTGATATCTCGGTGGTCCTAAGGGAAATGAGGCAAAGTCTAAAAGGATCAGGTGTTGAGCAAATAAGGTTTCAACATTTTACTCGTAAGCCTCCAGGTGCTAATAAGATTTTTGCACCCAAATAGTAAATTTAGCTCTCTACTGTAGTGATTTTTCTTCCCATCTCTTTTTTCCATTACCAGAACCTAGGAAAGCCTTATGAGGCAAAGCTTACTGGAGAAGTTTTCTTAGGTCCAATCAGCAGCCTGGTTCCTCATTTGCAAGAAAATCTATTTCATCTCTCTTTTCAGGAGATCTCTCCAGCCCATTCTCCTCAGTGCTCGGGTTATTATTATTATTATACCTTTACAGAGGGGCAATTGATACAGAATAAACTGTACAATTTGATGAGTCTTGATATATGTGTTCACAGGTAAAACTGTGACCCACATTAAGATAATAAACATATCCGTCCCTGCCCAAACTTTCCTTGTACACCTTTGCTTTCCTTCTTCCGTTCCTGTCCCTGCGGCAACCACTGATCTGCTTTCTCTTGCTGTATGGATCAGTTTGCACTTTCTGCTTTCTGGAGTTTCATATAAATTTAATACTTCAATATGTACTCCTTTTGGTCTGGTTCTTTCTTTTTTTTTCTCCTTTTTATTTCTGAGGGGTATTTCACTCTATGGCTATAGCACAATTTGTTCACCCTTTCACCTGTGGATGGATGTTGGGGTTCGTTTCCTTTGGGATTATTATAAATAAAGCTGCTATGAACATTTGAGAACAAGTCTTCCTGTGGATGTGTTCCCATATGCTCCAAAGGGCACCCCCCCATTCTGGGCCCTATTTTCCCACCATGTCCCCATTTACTCACCTCCCTCTTGTTAGAAACGATAATCACCCATCTTCCCCCACACTCACACAGTTAGGGCCCAGCCTTTTAAGAGATCGGCTTCATTTATTTTTCCTCACATCATGCTCGCTTCAGCAGCACATATACTAATTTTTCCTCACGTAAACAGAGCCAGCCCCTTCATCATTTTTATTGCTCTATTTCAAACTCCCTCCCACTTGTTTATACCTTCCTGGTAACGAAACATTCTAAGGCTAAGCGAGGTAAACTATTGTGACTTATTCAGGTTGGCAAATGTACATGAGTCCTTGGTGATACTTTTCTAAGGTACCCAGTAACGGGCGGGCTACATACTGATGAGGCACTTCAACCTCAGAGGAAGGGGCTAAGCTCAGATGGTGTGAGAGGCTGCCCTGGGATACTTTTCCTGAAAAGTTATTTGTCCACGTTATCTCTGTCTCCTGTGGGCTCTTCCCTGGATGGGTTTTCTGAAACACAGGCCCCACTCACTCACTAGTTGTCCAAAAAAACTTACTCTTCTGAATTCCCACCTCTCAGTTCTGAGGTAATGTTTTATTTTTCTGTTTTGTTTCTTTTTTGTTTTTAAGATTTGATTTATTTATTTGAGAGAGAGAGTGTGCACACAGGCCAGGGGAGAGGCAGAGGGAGAGGGAGAAGCAGACTCTCTACTGAGCAGGGAGCCCACTTAGGACTCCATTCCAGGACCTGGGGATCATGACCTAAGCCAAAGGCAGAGTCAAAGGCATATGCTTAACCAACTGAGCCACCCAGGCACCTCAGTTCTGAGGTAATGTAACTACAGCTTCTCTCTCTCTTCTTTGGGCCCAGGGAACTGCAGAGCAGCCTGAGAGTGGAGAGGACAGCTGAGGCTCTGTGGTCTCAGCTGTGATAATCTGGCACTTTTGCCTGCCTGGGTATATGTCGGGGTTGGGGTGAGGAGAGATGGCTTTACTTATTTTAGAAAATTATCCTTAACAGTTATCCTTCAGACAGGCAATAACAAGTGTTGGTGAGAAAATGGAAAAATTGGAACCCTGATACCTTGCAGGTGGACATGTAAAAAGGTACCACTTTAGTAAACAGTTTAGTTTTTTCTTTTTCAGCAGGGGGAGTAGGAGAGAGAGAAGCTGGCTTCCCATTGAACACAAGCAGGGAGAGTGGGAGAGAGAGAAGCAGGCTTCCCACGGAGCAGGGAGCCCTATGGGGGGCTCAATACCAGGACCCCTGGGATCATGACCTGAGCTGAAGGCAGATGCTTAACGACTGAGCCACCCAGGCATCCCAGTTGTTTCTTATAAAGTTAAACATACGTTCATCGTATGACCCAGCAATTCCATTCCTGAGTATGTCCTCAGGACAAATGAAAGCACGTTTGTACAAAGATATGAATATGAATGTTCATAGCAACATTATTCATAATAGCCCCAAAGTGGAAATAATCCACATGCATATTCAACCAGTGAATGGATAAACAAGATATGGAATATCCAAACAATGAAATACCATTCTGCAATATGTGTGCTTTAACATAGATAAACCTAAAAAACATTATGATTAAACATGTTTGGTGCACACTGTAAAATTTAAACATTATGATTAAAAATGTCTGGTGCACACTGTATGATTGCATTTTTGTGAAATGTCCAGAAAAAGTGAATCTACAGAGGCAACAAATTAGTAGACCCTGGGGTAAGGGGAGGTATTGACTGCAAATCAGCTTGCTATTTTAAAGATGGTGGAAATGTCCTAAAACTGGATTGTGATGTTCGAACAACTGTAAGTTTACTAAAAGTCATTGAGTTGTACAAATGGATGAATTTCATGGTATATAAGTCATACATCAATAAGGCTATTTTTAAATCCCTTGTACTTCAATAAAACTAGATTTTTTTAAAAGATTTTATTTATTTATTTGACAGACAGGGATCACAAGTAGGCAGAGACACAGGCAGAGAGGAGGAAGCAGGCCCCCTGCCGAGCAGAGAGCCCGATGTGGAGCTCGATCCCAGGACCCCGAGATCATAACCTGAGCTGAAGGCAGAGGATCAACCCACTGAGCCACTCAGGCACCCCAAAACTAGATTTTTTTATTAATGCTTCTTTTTTTTTTTAAAGATTTTTATTTATTCATTTGACAGAGATCACAAGTAGGCAGAGAGAGAGAGGAGGAAGCAGGCTCCCAGCAGAGCAGAGAGCCTGATGCGGGGCTCAATCCCAGGACCCTGGAATCATGACCCGAGCTGAAGGCAGAGGCTTTAACTCACTGAGCCACCCAGGCGCCCCTAAATCTAGATTTTAAAAATCTTTTCCTTCCCTGGTCTCTGAGTGCCCATCTATTCTAGGTGGGCTATGCAATGTTAATTCTACCGTATAGACCAGTCCTCCATCCTTGAGTGTGAATCTCTTGGTCCCTCTCTCCTGCTAGCTGCCCTGCCTGGCCTGTGCTCTGACCAGACTCTCTGCTCAGAGGCCATAGCCCTCTAAGACTGTGGTGCTGAATTGCAGGCTGGAGGCCAAAGATCTGGCCCTAGGGTAGAGGTCCTCTTGACTCTTGTGTAGGGATTAATTTCAAAGGAAGGGACTTTAAAAATCTGGGGAGGCAAATGGGTAGAAATGCTTCTAGGCTGAAGTGTCTTCTCCTATCCCTGTGACCCAGGTAAATCAGTCTGCTCTTCAGGGCTGGAGTGCTTCCTCCTTTCCCAAACAAACCAAGAAGCCCAGTTTCCACACAACCAGTAATGGGTGCTCTCCTCCGAGAAAATCATTTCAGCCTCTTCCAAAGCTTATTTCTCCTCAGAACCAACTTCTCACTCCAGAACCCTTTCAGATCCAATAACCAGACTCCTGAGAACCAAACTGTTCATCCTTTATTCAACCAATGAGTGGAGCATCTACTGTGGGCGAGTTGGTCCAGGGGATTTGGAGAAAGAGAGAAAAAATCTATCCCGGTCTGCCAGTCACCTTTGAATCTATTTTTTAAAAAGATTTTATTTATATATTTGACAGGCAGAGATCACAAGTAGGCAGAGAAGCAGGCAGAGAGAAAGGAGGAAGCATCCCGCTGAGCAGAAAGCCTGACTCGGGGCTCGATTCCAGGACCCTGGGATCATGACCTGAGCTGAAGGCAGAGGCTTTAACCCACTGAGCCAGCCAGGCACCTCTGAATCTATATTTTTAAAGATTGTATGTATGTATGTATGTATGTATGTATTTATCTTAGAGAGAGAGAGTGGGAGGGAGGAACAGATGGAGAGGGACAAGCCGACTCTCCGTGGGGCTCCATGCAGGGCTGGATGTCATGATCCTGAGATTATGACCTGAGCCTAAATCAAGAGTGGCACGCTTAACTGACTGAGCCACACTGATGCCCCAACTCTGAATCTCTTTAGAGCCAACTGTGAGTTTCCTCAAACTAGCTTCTCAAAGACAGTGACTCTCCTCTTGCTGCCTTGTCACAACCGATTTTCAGTCATCTCAACACCAACATCTCCAGCTGTCAACCTTCTCAAATCAGTGATGAGGCCAACAATACCTTGGGAGTATTCCTCACCTCTTCCTCTGAGCAAAGGGGAGGTGCCTGGCTGGCTCAGTCAGTAGGGCATGTAACTCTTGATCTGATGGTTGTGACTTTGAGCCCTACACTGGGTGTAGAGATCACTTAAAAATAAAATCCTTAAAAATAAAATAAAATAAAATAAAATCCTTGGGGCACCTGGGTGGCTCAGTGGGTTAAGCCTCTGCCTTCAGGTAAGGTCATGATCTCAGGGGCCCGGAATTGAGACCCGGATCGGGCTCTCTGCTCGGTGGGGAGTCTGCTTCTCCCTCTCTCTCTCTGCCTGACTCTCTGCCTACTTGTGATCTGTGTCTGTCAAATAAATAAATAAAATCCTTAAAAAAATAAAAAGTAAAAAAAAAAAAAAAGAAAAGAAAAAGAAAACCTTTCTATTTATGAAAGTAAAAGAAAAAATAAGACTAAGCAAAAAATTATTTTCTAGAATCTGGCTTGATGCGGGGGTCTTCATGAAGGTCCCCTGATAGCGTATTCTCTCCCCCTGCAGGGATTTGCTGCTTCAGTTGTAAGGTGTTAAAGACGAGTGCTTAAGAAAAGATTTCTAGAGACTCAGCGTTCTAGGCTCTTTGCTGTGTGGATACAAATTGCCTGTTTCCTTGCAGGTGGGTCATTTGATGGAGGCTTGCAGAATAGAAGCACCCGAGAGCTGCTGCTGGCTTCTAAATTTGAGGGCTGAGGGTTTTCTAAAAATCAGGAAGGACTTGTTTTATTAACTTGCTGAGCTCCCTCAACTACGTCTTAGAGAACTCTTGAGATCTTGACCCATCTTTGAATTATCTCTCTCCCCATTTCCAATATACAATTCCTGCATGTTACTAGGCTCCAAGCCTTTCTCTTCAATTTCTTTCTTTTGTTTATTGATGAGTTGATGTTAACCAGGTGGTCTTGTTGGTTATTCTTGGATCAGACTGTTTGCTTTGTGGGGTTCCCACTTATTAAGCAATAAAAGGAAGAACACAAGTCTGGGTAAGGGTAACTTTAACTCAGCACTGGGCCATCCAAAGTCTATGCTGTTCCTTTAGCCCCAGTCTGTTATCCAAAAAGCATTTATAAAATACCTACTTCATGTTAGACCTTGAGCATGCAGAGATATATGCGATGGAATCTGGGGCAGCACAGAGTTGGGTGTGGGGGAGATTTGGACATAAATAAGTACCTTATAGTGTAAAATATTAGAGGTGTGTATGGAACAGGGAATGACTAATTCTGTCAAGGAGAAGCAGATGTAGGAAAAGGGTGTGGGAGAAAGACTGGGAGTTCACAGAAGGATTTGCAGCAAGGATTTAAAGGCAAGGCGGTCAGTGTGTTCAGAAACCAATGAATTAATGGTAGTGTGGCCAGGAAGCAAGGAGAGGAGGGGCAGGGAACACGGCTGGAAAGGCAGGTCGGGGCCAGGTTTGGAAGCCTGTACTTTTCCTAGAGGCAACAAGGACTCAAGTGTTGTGAGAGAGAAGACCAACAACTTAGTATGACAGTGTTTCTGGGGTGTTTTGAAAGGTCATACTACTTCCTGCCTCCCTGGGAGGGTCCTGGTGCCCTTGTTCCACTTGTAATTTAGTTATTGCAGTAGTAACAGTAATGATAACAATAATTTGGGCTGGTCATTTGAGATCCTACACATGCTCTTTAATTTCAACTTGTAATAAAGTATGAGTCACTCAAGCCCAGCTATTCGTTTCAGCCCATTTTCCTTCAAATAATTTAGAACGTGTAAATATGCTCCAATTTAATGGGTAATCAGTGTCTCATATATATATTTTTAGGTTTTATTTATCTTTTTACCTTTTAAAAATATTTAATTTATTTATTTGACAGAAAGAGACAGTGAGAGAGGGAATATAAGCAGGGGGAGTGGGAGAGGGAGAAGCAGGCTCCCCACTGAGCAGGGAGCCTAATGTGGGACTCAATCCCAGGACCTCGGGAACATGACCCAAGCCAAAGGCAGACATTTAATGACTGAGCCATCCAGGCACCCCAAGGTTTTTTTTTTAAGTAACTTCTGTACCCAGTGTGGGGCTTAAACTAATGACCCCGAGTTCAAGAGGCACATGCTCTCCCAACTGAGCCAGCCAAGTGCCCCACAAGCCATATATATATATATATATATATATATATATATATATATATATAATTTTTTTTAAGATTTTTTTAATTTACTTGACAGACAGAGATCACAAGTAGGCAGAGAGAGAGAGGAGGAAGCAGGCTCTCCGCTCTGCGGAGGCTCCATCCCAGGACTCTGGGATCATGACCTGAGCTGAAGGCAGAGGCTTTAACCCACTGAGCCACCCAGGCGCCCCAAGCCTCATATTTTTTGTTTAAGTTTTTAAACATTCACAAAAGGAGGAGAGAATAGTGTAATAAACCTCTCTGTATCTATCAAGCGTTCAACAACTGCCAGTTCACGGCTATCTAGTTTTGTCTATACTGCCCTTCACTGCCACCACACATTGGATTATTTTGAAGAAATTCCAGACATTATATAATTTTCTGTGTGAATACTTCAGTATATATCTTTATGAAGTATTTTTTAAGGTCTTTGGTTAAATCAGGGCCTTAGATAGACCATGCTTTGCATTTGGTTTATATATCTCTTAAGGTTCTTTTCCTCTGTAATAGTTCTTTTTGGCCTTTATTTATTAAAGAAATCAGGTTATTTGTCCTGAAGAATTCTCTACTTTTGGACTTTGACAAACTTCACTGTTTTTTTTCCCCCCTGTAAGGTTTTTTAATATGTCCTTCTATCCCATGAAGTTCCTGTAAACTAGTTGTTATACCTAGAGGGTTGATTAGATTCAAGTTCACATTCTTTTTTTTTTTAATATTTCATTTATTTATTTCATTTATTCACATTCTTTTTTTTTTTTTAATATTTCATTTATTTATTTGACACAGAGAGAGAGAGAACAAATGGGCAGAGTGGCCACAGAGAGAGAGAGAGAAGCAGGCTCCCTGCTCAGCAGGTGACTTGATCCCAGGAATATGGGATTATGACCTGAACCAAAAGCAGACAGACACTTCACTGAGCCACCAGGCATCCCTTCAGGTTCACTTTTTAAAAGACACTATTTATTTGCTGTTGTAACATATCCAAAGGCACATATTTTTTTATTGTCTAATTTTCTAGATATATTTTAAAAATTGAAATACATATAATGTAAAATTCCTCATTTTAAAGTATACAATTCAGTGTGTTTTAATATATTCACAATGTTGTGGTACACTATATTGTACTGCAATGTTGCATCTCTAATTCCAGAACATTACCATCACCCCTAAAAGAAATCTCATAACTATTAGCAATCACTCCCCATTCCACATCCAGTCCCCACCCCCACCAGGAAACCACTCCTCTTATTTTTCTGTGCATTTGCCTGTTCTGGGGATTTCATATAAATGGAATAATACAATATGTAGCCTTTTCTATCTGACTCTATTCACTTAGCATAATGTTTGTAAGATTCCTGTATGCATCAGTACCTCATTCTATTTTGAGGCTGAATAATATTCCATTATATGGATATACCACTTTTTTGTTTACCCATTCATAAGTTGGTGGACATTTGGATTGTTCCTCTTTTGGCTATTACAAATAATGATGCTGCTATGAACATTATATAGAGATTTCTTTTTTTTTTTAAAGATTTTATTTATTTATTCGACAGAGAGAGATCACAAGTAGGCAGAGAGGCAGGCAGAGAGAGAGAGGAGGAAGCAGGCTCCCTGCTGAGCAGAGAGCCTGATGCGGGACTCGATCCCAGGACCCTGAGATCATGACCTGAGCCGAAGGCAGCGGCTTAACCCACTGAGCCACCCAGGCGCCCCTATATAGAGATTTCTATGTGGACATGTTTTCACTTCTCATAGGTGGTCTCTTTTTATGATGTTAAAATTAATTGGTGGATTCAAGTATTAATGGGATTAGAAAGTTCCTTTAGTCTTCCACCCAATAGAATTCCTGATGACTGGTGATCCTTATCTAAATCCATTATCTCACAGAGGTTACAGAATGGCGATTTTCCATTTCATTCCATTTCATTTATTAGCCAGAATCTAACAATAAAGAATTTAGACTAAATGACGTTTGTTAAGGGTTGTCTAGCTGGCTCAGTCAATAGAGCTTATGACTCTCGATCTCAGGGTTATATGAGTTCAAGCCCCATGTTAGGGGTAGAGTTTACTTAATAATAATAATAAAAAAATCAAACTTGTTCAAAACCAAAGGGCAGGATAAATACTTGACTGTTTTCTTTCTTTTATCAAATAACAATATTTTGAACTTTCCTATATAGAACCCTAATAAATTCTGGGTCCCTACATGGTTAAGGCTCTAGGTGGAGTTACAAATAGAGAATCATAATCCTGGAGCGAGAAAATAAAAATTTTATTCCAATCTCTACTTGAGGAATTATAGGGGATCCATTCAATGCCTCATAGCGATAGTTCATAAAATTCCTCCTATTTCTCTCTTTCCAGCCCATCTCTTCCAATTCTCCATCCTCTTCCTGGTTCTTTCTTATATAGATCAGTTTAGCCTCTCTGTCCCAATTTTTCCCTCTCCCAGCCTCTCAGGTTCTACATCTCATTCTCTCTCTCTAACCAGCAGCACCCCTCTCCTCCTTCCCCAGCATTTCTGATTCTACATTTAAAAAGATCCAGGAACTGGAGTGGCAAAGACCAAACTCTTATTTTTTTTCTTTAAAGATTTTATTTATTCATTGGATAGAGAGAGAAATCACAAGTAAGCAGAGAGTCAGGCAGAGAGAAGGGGAAGCAGGCTTCCCATTGAGCAGAGAGCCCGATCTCAGGACCCTGACTGAGATCATAAACTGAGCAGAAAGAGGAGGCTTACCCCACTGAGCTACCCAGGGATCCAAGACCAAACTCTTTATACTAGAAAGTGGAAGTATCCGGCTAGCTCAGTCAGTAGAGCATGAGACTCTTACTAGAAAGTGGGATTGGATTCTAAGCTGGAAAACTTTTTTAAAAATGATTTTATTTATTTATTTATTTGTCAGAGAGAGAGAGAGAGAGAGAGCACGTGCACGTGAGTGAGCGGGTGCACAAGCCTCGATCCTAGGACCCTAGGATCATTTATTAGATCTAATGATCTGAATTAGATCTAATTATCTGAATTAGATCATTAGACCTGAGCTGAAGGCAGTGGCTTAGCTGACTGAGCCACCCAGGTGTCCCTAAGCTGGAAAACTTTTGATGGATAGGTAAAAGGAGAGAAAAAAATGGAGGGATATTCACCTAATAAATCTTACCATCATATGTATTTTCTGCAATGAACATGCATAAAAAATACATTAGAGGAATAAAAAATACACAAATAAAATGTTAAAAAAATTTTTAAAAAATATTTTGTTTATTTATTTATTTGACAGACAGAGATCACAAGTAGACAGAGAGGCAAGCAGAGAGAGAGGAGGAAGCAGGCTCCCTGCTGAGCAGAGAGCCCGATGCGGGGCTGGATCCCAGGACCCTGGGATCATGACCTGAGCCGAAGGCAGAGGCTTTAACCCACAGAGCCACCCAGGCGCCCCTTTTAAAAAAAATTTTAAAAAGATTTTATTTATTTATTTGACAGGGATCACAAGTAGGCAGAGAGGCAGGCAGAGAGGGAGGTGGGAAAGCAGGCTCTGTGCGGAGCAGAGAGCCCTAGGCGAAGCGGGGATGGTGGGTGGGGCTCCATCCCAGGGTCCTGGGATCATTACCTGAGCGGAAGGCAGAGGCTTTAACCCACTGAACCACCCAGGCACCCCAAAGAAAATGTTTTTAAACATCAAAGGGATGGTAGGAAAAGAAAGAAAGGAGCACTACACTCTTTCACTTTCCAGTTCCCTTTTCTCTCTACATAGACTGCTGCATCCTTGACTTGCTATTCCAGGGAAAGTGAAGTGGAACCTTTCCTCTGACTCAGGATTCCAAGTGTTTCCCACCCCCACAGCCCTGCAGCAGGGGTGGGAGCAGTGGAGTCTTCTCCTGTAGCAAGGTACAGGATCCTCTGGGAGAGGCCACTGGGAGCCTTCCCAGGGGAGAGGCTGCAACTCTGTGGTCTCCCTGATTGATCACTGGGTTCTCCAACCTCTTCTCCAAAAAGGACCCCTGTTGGGCAATAAGGAGACCTCCTAAGGGCTGTTGTGTTTATATGTTTTTGCATCTCTTAGGGAAATGTCAAAGCATGGGATGGGGTGGGTAGTGGGTAGTGAAGCCCTCTCAAGGTTTCCTCTTGCCTTGGGAATCTGGATTGGAGATGACCAGAGCCCCAAGACACAGGGCCCATGTGAGCCAGGCCCATCCATCGAAACCCTAGAAATAGTCTGGTGGCAAGTCTGAACTAAAACAAGGGAACACTCCTGGCCAGGTTCTCACTTGTGTGGCAAGCACTACAGAAATGTAGGTGTGGTCAGATTTTTGTGGTCTCAGCCTATGTGAGCAAAAGCTCCTGAGGACATGGAGAAGCCTTGGTGGCAGCAAGGCCAAGTGGTCAAGCCCAGGTACTCTGGAACCACAGAGTCAAGTTCTAATCCTTCAGTCTGTTGTTCACATTACTTAGTGATCACAGACAAGTTCCCTACTTTGTGAGCCTTAGTTTTCACCTGTAGAAAATGGACATAATGGTTCCATCTCATTCATTGCTGGTGAGGATTATATAAGATAATGTCTACAGAGTGCCTGGCCCACTCCCATTAATTGGGAGCTCGTGTTATTGAGGAACCCACAAACTTTAGCCTCCTTATCTCTAAAACAGGGATAACAGTAGGATCTACCTGAGGGCAACAATTTGATAAGATAATAAATGTAGCATGGCTGACACAATATTTATACATAAATATTAACCATTAATACTATTAATACTTCCTTTGTTTTGCTTGAGGTCACTACCTGATAGTGCCCTTCTCCTATTGTTTTCTTCCTCACCCTGTTCTGGTTGCCAGGAGTCTTCTCATCTTTTTGGACAGAAGACTTGCAGAAAGAAAAATGATCCAGGAGTCTTTCTCCTTCCTGAGAACTGCCTCTCCTCCCCTCCCATCACAGTCAAATCCAGGGCTTTACTACTCATGTCTCTCCTGGGCAAAGCTCTTGCCCAAGGGTTCATTTTAGAGACTTCTATAATCTCAAGAGGATCAGTATTAATCTTCCCCACCTACAAGATGAGTGACAGCTTAAAGCCCAGTGCTTCCCAGCCAGGGAAAAAAATGGAAGTTTCCTTTTTTTTCTCAGTGTCTCTCCCTGCCTCCTTTTTGCGGGGGAGCTGAATGTGCTCAGTCTGGAGGGAGTGAGGGAAGCCGGGGCTGGCTCTCATGCAATTTTGCCTAGACGAAGCTGGCAGCTGGGAACCACTTTCCCTCAGCTTGCCCTCTGCCGGGGAAACTCCATGACGGAGACAAGGCAGCTGGCAGGGGTTGCCTCAAGTTTGAGGATGCTGCTGCTGCTGCATTGCCACATATAGCCATACAGGACCCTGCGTCCAGGGAGACCGATGTCAATGCCCATTTTGTTCCTGAGCACCTCCTAGAAGGGCAGTAGCTTGGGACCCAGGTGGGGAAGAAATTCTTTTTCAGTAGCAAGGTAACAAATATAAAGAAACACAAGACGGGGCGCCTGGGTGGCTCAGTGGGTTAAGCTGCTGCCTTTGGCTCAGGTCATTATCTCAGGATCCTGGGATCGAGTCCCACATCCGGCTCTCTGCTCGGCGGGCAGCCTGCTTCTCTCTCTCTCTCTCTCTCTCTCTCTCTCTGCCTGCCTCTCTATCTACCTGTGATCTCTCTCTGTCAAATAAATAAATAAAATCTTTAAAAAAAAAAAAAAAAGAAACACAAGACCTAGTATAAAGAATATGAGACTGGGGGGGTGCCTGGGTGGCTCAGTCATTGAGCATCTGCCTTCAGGCTCAGGTCATTATCCCAGGGTCCTGGGATCAAGCCCAACACCGAGCTCCACATCGACCCCACATCAAGCCCCACATTGGGCTCCCTGCTCAGCGGGAAGCCTGGTTCTCTCTCTCCCACTGGGAATCTGGAGACTCTGGGTTCAGGTCCCAATGCTACCACTCCATGACCATGTTATTTTTGGTCAATCTGCATAAGATCTTTGTCCAAATTTTAGTTTTCCCATTTGTAAAATGAGTGTCCTAATACCTTTGTCATAGGGACTTGGGAAGAATCAATTGAAATAATGTATGGGAAACTATAAAACAGGATATGGTTAATAAATATTCATGTATTCCACAGAGGGACTAAGGAGAAAGGAAATCACTGGCTTCTGGAGGCTTTATGGTTTATCAGCTTATTCTACAGAATTAAGCACTGGGCATCATGCCATTTGTTGGGTGGATGGTTTTAGTGAAGATATGTGTTTATCATTCACCACAAGATCTGAAGAGACTCCCTAAATATTCTGGGCCTCAGAACTGGTTTCTCTGGGTGGTGGAGGATCAACATGTAGGGCAGAAGGAACCTGTTCCTCAGAGATCCAATCAGCATCTCCCTTAAGTCCTTTGCTGCCCTCCATGAACCAGACCCTCTTTTGTGCCACCAGCACCATTCCCATCCTGGGGGAAGCCAGAATGACACAGCTACTTGTTACCCAACGATCGACAGTGCAGGGAAGGAGCTATGTCCCTGCTGGAACTGAAAAACATCCTTGAGGGCTGCAACTTTTATAGGAAAGGTTACCATGCCAACAACAGCCTCCTTGGCCAACAAGGATGAAAGGAAACAAGGCCGTGGGTGACACACATCTATTGTGTGTGTCCACAAACTTGCCTGGAACCTCTTAGGGGCTGCTAACTGCAGCTCAGCAGCATGGGGCTTGGACTAAAGGCAGGAAGATTCAGGTTAGATATAAGTGGGACTCCAGGACAGGCAGAACTGACAAGGGCAGGGCAGGAACAACAAGGGGAGATTGGGAAATATATTTCTGAGATTGATACCCATCTCTTGTTGAAATGTGTGGGTGTGGTACTGACAGCAGGTGTAGGAGGGGACGGTGTCCTAGATACCAGATTCTGGTTGTGATGAGAACTTCAACTTCCTATATGTTCTTTTTGTCCTTGCTGGATGGTCCTGGTCACCTATGCTCCAGGGTAGGTAGAGTAGAGCAGCAGCAGGGAGGACAGGTCACCTGTATGGTGGTGGAACTAAGAAAAGAGAGTATTAGGGACACACACACACACACACTCCTCTGGTAAAGGTATCAAATCTTGGCAGTAAGGCCCCAGAGAAGCCAAAGAAAGGACCAGAAGAACAGCCAGCTACTCAAGCCCTTCCTATTTTCTTCTCCCACCTCCCTGCTGGGAAAGTGCACAGAGAAAGTCAATTAACCTATCAACTCCCCGTCCAGCACTTTACACACACACACACACACACACACACACACACACACACCACCCCCCCCCACCCCCCCCCATGCATTTGCTTATCACTACAACCTCACGAATCAGGAATTATTATCTCAATTTCACCTATGAGGAAATTGAGATTCAGGGAATCTCAATTCCCAGCATCAACCAGTTGGTATGGGGAGAAGCTGGAATTGGAACCTTCTCTATGCGAATCTCACAGACTCGAAGGAAAACTAGACCTTAAAGTTGCCCTATTTTCGTCTGGAAAGATCTCTTCTGAACCCGTCGCCTCCCATATAGCCCTTCATCCAGGTTCCCAGGAGTTGCCTGGGAAAAGGCGTAAGGGACACAGGCATCTGGTGACTGGAAAAACCGGCCCACCTCCCCCGCCCCTTTCAATTGTTAGGGTTACAGAACCGCCAAGGAGGGCCTTACTCGCTCGTTGACGTGCTTAACGGGAAGCCTCTCATTTTCCGAGAGGAAACTGAGGCTCAGAGGAGAAGCCGCTGTACCAAGGTCACAGAGCGAGTGCCTGGCGGAGCTGGGAATTCAACTCCGCTAGGCCAGGCGGCAAGTCGGGCTGGATCCCCCGCCGCGCCGGCCCCCGAGAGCCCCCTGCTGTCCCCCCATTCCTGTGGCCCCCGCCAGAGGAAAGGGTGGAGGAGGAGGGGACCGCTGGGGGGCGCCGGCCGCGGACAGGGAGGGGCCCGGCGACCCAGCGCGCTGTGGGGGTGGCGCGGCGCGACGCGGCGCGGCGCCGGAAGCGGCCTCCATTCCGGGCGCACGGCCCGCCCCCGGCCCACCCCCTCCCGCCCCTCGCCATGTTTGGCGCTTCCTCCCCGGGCCCTACAAGGCGCTTCCTCCCTGTCCGAGGCCCATACAAGGCGTTTCCTTCCCGGCGCTTCTGGCAGACGGCCCGCGGGCGGCTGTGGGCGGGAGCCCACGGTCAGGAGACACGCTGCCAAGGAGGGGGCGGCCGGCGGCGCTGGGAACGCGCGGCCTGGCCTCCTCGTGGCCGGTCGTGGCTGAGGTAAACGCGGACAGGCGGACTTGGGAGTATACGTGCAGGCAACGTGCTTTCTTTTCGTCCCCAGAAGAGCTCAGGTTCCCACCAGCCCCACGGGTTTCATTTTTTTGCCCCCCTGCCCTCCTCCATTTCTGAACACAGCACACTTTGCTGCAGAACCCTCCGCGGCTCCCAGCCTAGGGCCAGAAGCCCAAACAGCCAACTGGCGTGAGGGCCTGCCGCTCCTCCCTTGCTGCTTCTCTTGTTGCAAGTGGCTGTTTGGTGTTTGTCCTTTCCGCCCTTCTTGCTGTTTCTTGCGAGTCTTCCCGCCTTTACTAGAGCTGTCGGCTCTGGCAGGAATGCCCTTCTCACACCATTCTGGGAGAACTGCTACTTATCCTTTACTTGGTTGAGACATGTTGGCCATCTGGAAATCCTTCCCACCCCCAACTCCTAGGCATGTTATGTGTAATAACAGTATTGTACACCGTTTGTTTATTGAGGCTGCTATTTGATCTCATTCATCATTGCATTCCTGATACCTAGCTCAGTGAGAGTTTTGTTTTATCTGGGTGAGGAGAAAGAGGGAAAAGACTCTCTTTAGACCCCAGTGCCGTTTCACCATGGGCAGGGGTACCTGACTTTAGGTCTGGCCCCTATCACCCTGTGCTCCCTGTGGTTTCTTCAGCCCCAGAACTCTGCACAAGTAGTTTGACTCTGTAGGGAAGGTTGGAGGGATGATGTGGGGGAGCCAGAGCTGGGGCAGGTGTACATCTTCTGTGGGTCTGAGGTCTGGAGCAGTGCACACCGGCTGCCCCCACCACTCTGGAAGGCCCCGGTTGTTCAGCCTGACAACTCTGGTTTATCCACTGCCGGAACCCCAGCAGCAAGTCCTTACAGGCCTTCCCTGCAGCACCTCCAGGGACTTAAACCTGGCCCTGCCACGTGGTTACCCTGATCTGTCTGCCTGGAGATGAGCAAAGGTCAGAGAGAGGGACCAGACCTCAGCAGACCAAACCAGGAGCCTCTCCTGAACCCCTGCCCCCCAGCTTTTCCAGAAGTGCAACAGTCATCAGCATGCAGGCTTTCTGCTGGACCGGTGAGCGCGTGATTGTTGTGCCTCAGGTGAGGCAGGGAAACAAAAGCTCAGAGCTTGGGGCTGAGTCAGGCAGGGAATATGCCTCCGAAAGGGCTTCTAGTGCCAAGCAGCCTTTGGGCTTGATCGCTCACAGGCTCCCACTTTCTTGGTTGTGCACATTTGTGTATATGAGCGTGTGCACACTTGCCCTTACACACATGCTTATGCTTGCTCACACTCACACACACACACACACACACACACACACACTGAATAAGGCTGAAGGATAATGAGCTTTGTTGATCTCCCTGACTCCAGGTTGTCTGAGTGCCTGTGAATTGAATGGAGAGGAGATGAACTCTAAGGTTTAGGATTGAGGGTTTAGGGCTTAGATTTTTTTTGGGAAAATACCCCAAAACAACAAACTGCGTTTCAGGGCCTGGGCTGCATACCCAGGGCTTTTGATGCCTCTGGCCTTGTTTTTCCATCTAAGGCTGCAGGCCCCCAGCAGCCTCCTCTTCCAACCACTGTCTAGGATTGTGGGTAATGTAGTCCAGAGGCCAGCCTCTCTGTGGTGCTGGTTCCTGCCCTCCCCTCCTCTCCTTCCCCCTGCCAGCCACCACCCCCTTCTGCTCCAGGCTGAGGGCAGCACAGGGTGAGAAGGCGGAGCTTTCTCCTTGCAAGGCTGGGAGATCCCCTGCTGGAAACCAGCAATCTATTTATAGCTGAGCCTTGCAGAGGGGGAAGGCCTGATAGAAGCCAGGGAGCTCCAGCAGCCTTCTCTCTAGCTACAGAATTTGCAGGAACCCCAGGCCTCTGCTGGGCAGGCCTTGTGTTCTATTCTGGGTGAAAGGGCTTTGAGCCTCAGAAAGTCCTATGAAGCAGTAGGGGTCCTCGGCTGCTCCCTGCTTTGAGAGAAGTAGATTACTACGGTGGCCCTCAGACCTGGCTTTTGGGCCTAAGGTGGGAGTATTTGGAACCTGAGAATTGGTAAGGTGAGACTTTTTGCAGAAAAAGCCAGTGTGACACCCAGTATAATGCTTGCCTGGTATTTCTGTGCATTTTTGTTACTGTTTTTCTCTGCTTGCTTTCTCAACTAAGTTATATTATCTTAAATCACAGGAACTAAACCTTTTCTTGTCACCAACCCCTTCTTCATTCAGTTACAGGTGATCTTGCCAAAAGCAAAACCAAACCCTCCCTTACCAAGACTCGGTTGGATGCGATTTTTAGTCCCCCCACTGACCAATCCTTCCAGTGCCCTGTGCCTTTCTCATCAAAGCATGAAAGTTTTACTTGACTGGATTCCTCACTAGATTGGGCATTCCTTTCTGGCATGGATTATGTCTCTGTTGTTGACTACAATAGCACCCATTGCCTGTCATCATAAACAATTATTGGATGAATATAAATAAATGAATATGAGCTTATGATAGCCAATATTGTTTGTGGAGTACTTGGTACATGCTTCACTCTCACCTTTAATCACAGTGTTTTACAGGTTGGAAAACAGCTCCAGCCATGTAACCTGTCTTTCACCAAGATCTTGATAGGTGTTAGAACTGTGATAGGAATTGGTATCTGACTTCAGAGTAGTGCTTAACTGTTGTAAGAGGCTGCTCTTATGGTGGTACCCAGCAGGAACATCTGGCTCCCAAACAGCAAGATGGAGGAGATGGTTAGATGAGGTGGACAGACATGTTTGAACTGGCCTCACCCCATGACACAGCTAGTATAGCCAGCCAGGAGAGCTGCCAGGGAATCTTCCTAAGAAACTTAATGAGATAGACCTCTGATCTGCTAGAGGGTAAGTCCTGAGGCAGTGGCCATGAGGCCTGGAGATGACAGACAGGCTCTGGAGGCTGAGCAGTGGTGTTTGGGGACTCCTCAGATATACCAGGGACCTCTTATTTCTGAATCCAGTGGATTTTTTTAGTCCTCTTCTTACTTCAGTAATTTTTAGCAGCATTTGACTTGTATGTGATCATCTCTTCTTGAAGCCCTCTTTTTCATGGCTTGATAAACAGTGTTCTACTTGGATGTTAAGTGTTCCAGTGCTTTAAGACTCAGCTCCACATTGTCTTCTCAAATATGAAACAAATTTCAAAAATCTGCATTGTCATCCTCCTGCCTAAAACACCTGAATGACTTTTCATAATCTTCAGAATAAAGTTTCAAGTTCTCAGCAAGGCCTTGAAGCTTAGCCTGTTCTGTGCTTGTTGGCCTCTCTTCTAGTTTCATTTTCTGTTGCACTCCTTCATTCTCTGAGCTTCCTCCACACTGGTCTTCACCTACCTGCTCAACTGTACTCTCACCCTCCTTCCCAAGTATTGGGAAGTTCCTCATTTTTGCCTAGTTAACACCTTTGTGCTTAGTTCAAGAGTCATTGTTCTTTTTTTAAAATTTTTTAAGAGATTTTATTTATTTATTTGACAGAGATCACAAGTAGGCAGAGAGGCAGGCAGAGAGAGGGGGAAGCAGGCTTCCCTCTGAGGAGAGAGCCCGACTTGGGGCTCTATCCCAGGACCCCGAGATCATGACCCGAGCCGAAGGCAGAGGCCCAACCACTGAGCCACCCAGGTGCCCCAAACGTCATTGTTCTTAGAAAAGCCTTCTCTGGGCTCTCTGGCTTGGTCAGAGTCCTGTGCAATAGACTTCGTATGTGTTCATTGTAATAGGAATTTCACATTGCTCAGGCTTTCACTAGCCTGAAAGCCCACTGGGAAGGCAGTTGTGGTCTTTTGATCCTTACTGTATTGTAGGGTCTAGGATAATACTGCCTGGGGGTAGTCACTTATTTTATGGAACAAATGGAAGAAACAGTTTATTTAACAAAACACCCTATGTTAAATTTGAAGGAGGCAAAAGAGAAGTTAAGTAAGGTTAAGTTAAATTGTGTACAAGGTCACGCAGTTAGTAAGTGGCAGAGTTGGAACATAGTTGTCTGGTTCCAGTCCCTGTGTTCTTAACTCCCCGACCTGTGCTGCCTCTCTACCTGTTAAGTACTTTTTGAAAATAAAGAGAATCGAAGAAGGGAAGAAGAAGGGTATCTAAGAGACAAAGGAACTCCTGCTGTCTCCACTTATGGAAATGGCAGAGTTGGAGATTAAGAATGAAAGATTAGGGGAGTTTGTGTGGCTCAGTCGGTTAAGCATTCAATTCTTGATTTCAACTCAGGTCATAGTTTTAGGGTGGTGAGATTGAGCCCTGCATGAGGCTCTGTGCTCGGCATGAGGTCTGCTTAAGATTCTTTCTCTCCCTCACACCTTCTCTCCACCCCCTCCCCTTCTCTCTGGAAAAAGAATGAAAGATTAGGATATTAGCTGTGCTTGTAGTGAGCATAGTATAATTATAGAGTTGTCCAATCACTATGTTGTACATCTGAAGCTAATGTGACATTGTGTCAACTGTGTTTCAGTTAAAATGAAACATTAGAATAGAATAAACAAGTCTAGAGGCAAAAAAAAGAAAGATTACATTCTATGAAAAGAGCTGTAGGAATGGCTAATAAGCACATGAAAAGATGCTCAACATCATTAGTCATCAGGGAAATGCAAATGAAAACCAGAATGACACCAGCAGTGAACAATCCAAAAAGGAAATCAAGAAATCAATTCTATTTATAGTAGCATTCAGAAGAATAAAATACCCAGGAATAAACTTAACCAAGGAAGTGAAAGATTTGTACATAGTTGAAGGAAACTAAAGACCTAAATAAATGGAAAGACAGGGGCGCCTGGGTGGCTCAGTTGGTTGGACGACTGCCTTCGGCTCAGGTCATGATCCTGGAGTCCCGGGATCGAGTCCCGCAACAGGCTCCCAGCTACATGGGGAGTCTGCTTCTCCCTCTGACCTTCTCCTCGCTCATGCTCTCTCTCACTGTCTCTCTCTCAAATAAATAAATTTAAAAAAAAAATAAATGGAAAGACATACCATATTTGTGGATTGGAAGACTTAATATCTTTAATATGGCAATACTACCCAAAACAATCTACAGAGTCAGTACAGTCTGTGTCAAAATTCCAGTGGTCTTTCTTGCAGAAATGAAAAAGCTAATCCTCAAATTCATATGGAATTACAAGGAGACCTCCCAATGCCTCAGTGGGTTCACCAACCTGGAAGCTCTTTGAACCCCATAATTTAGAAAGAGTTTTAATGGAAGCATCATTACACAGTCATTGATTAAATCATTGACCATTGGTGATTAACTTAACCTCCAGACCTTCCTTCTGCTAAGTGGGGCTGAACATTCCAAAACCTGATTAGGCCTTTCTGGCAACCTGGCTCCATCCTGAAGCTATCTAGGGGGACCCTGCCACTAGTCATCTCATTAGCATATGAAATGCACTCATCACTGTGGAGACTTCAAGGGTTTTAGGAGCTATGTGCCAGTACCTGGGGAAAGAGACCAAATATATATTTCTTAATGTATCACACTCCTCAGCAATAAAAGGGAGTAAACATGTAATAACATGGATGTTTCTTAAAAGTTAATTTAAAAGGAGCTTAAATCAATTAAGTGTAACCATGTAAAAGACTACATGTTGTACTTGTCTAGTAATACAGAGTTTCTAGGAAAGGCAAACTAGGGAGTCAAAGCAGATCAGTGGTTGGGTAGGGCTGGGAGTGGGAGCAGGATTGACTGCTGAAGGGCACACAACCCTTTTGGGGCAATGGACGTTGGATTGTGTTTGTGCAGTTGTACAGATCTATTCCATAAACTATATTTACAGTGGGTGAACTTTAAAGTTTTAAAATTATACCTCAATAAAGCTGTAAATAAACAATAACAAAAGATGATAGCTGGGTGAAAATAATCAGTGTCCTAAAATCTGAGCGGCATCCTGGTCTTTGGATCAAGACAGGACCAACCCCTCTGCCTCTCCAAACCTAGTTCTCTCTCCAGGCTCCCCTCCTGCTTACCAGGCAGGTCAGGTAGTCCCAGATGAAGTGGGAGCCATTCTGCCCATCGCTTCTTTTCCAGCACTCCTCACTCTGTCATTCCTTGCTACCTGCCTCTGCTCCTGAAGGACAGGGATAGTGCCTGCCATTGTTCATC
The DNA here is from genome assembly GCF_030435805.1 of Mustela lutreola. NCBI lineage: Eukaryota > Metazoa > Chordata > Mammalia > Carnivora > Mustelidae > Mustela > Mustela lutreola. The sequence continues at coordinate 76,550,441 of NC_081294.1, forward strand.
ACTGTATCCCAGCATCTTGCACAGGCCCAGCACACAAGATAGGTCTCTAAATGCTCAAATGAAAGAATAAGACCAGGTTAACCCAGATCTAATTTAAGGAATGGTGTGGTAGTGGACTGTGTCTGTGGAATCAGAAAGCTGGGGAGATTGGGTTTCTGAGGGCCTTTGCTCAGCTGCCAAGGGAAGGGCAAACCCCTTCCTTCTGTGCTACCTATCTTCAGAATTAGAGTTTGATAGGGGTGTAAGGGAGGGCCTCCAGCCCTGAGTACAGGAATGCAACATTATCTAAAGGAACTTCACCTTCTCTTCCCTAGATGACATCCTGCCCTATTACTGATAGAGTCCTTTTCTGGAGGCCTTTCAGTGGGGATTGTATCATGAGATGGTTGGTCCATCCCATCCCTTGGACAGCCTAGGCTGAGAATGTATGTGGCTCTGGATGGCCATGTAACATGGGGCAGGTGTCCCCACATCACACTGGTTATTCCTCCTTCTTAATCCCGCTCCGATCTCCCACCTATCTTCTCCCATGTGGCAGATTGTCCCTGCTTCTTTGCCCTTACCTTAAAAGATCCTTGACATTGCTTGGAGAGCCTCTGTCTGAGGTTTCCACCCTCCTTTCTTGGTCTGTAGCCTCCCCTGGGGAATGGGCTTGCCCTCCAGGTTTCCTTTGTTTGGGGATGGAGAACTGAGCAGAAGGGGCTGAGCCCAGGGTATCTCAGCAGAGTGGAAAAGCTAGAAGTCTGACAGGGAAACCTAGATTGGGCTAATCTGGAACCCTGGGAGCTGGAGAAGCAAGTTAATCTACCCACTCAAGCCAACCCTGACTCACAGGGAAGTGACTTCAAAACAGCTTTCATAACCCCACCTAGATGTTGGCCACATTTCCCCTCCCAGCTAGGTCTTTGGCGTCAAGCCGTTTACTCTCTGATCTTCCCTGTTCTCATCCCTGACAAGGGGGAGAATGGAATTTTGATGAAGAATAACAAGATCATCCATGTGTTAAGAGCAAAGAATTTGGAGCTCTAACATCAGGTGTTCATATTGGCTTTGCTCATTTGCTGCACAAGCATGACAGGTCATTATGTTGTCTCTGGGGTTCAGCTTTATCTTTCTCTCTTCTTAATTTATTTGACAGAGAGATAGCACGAGTAGGGAGAGTGGCAGGCAGAGGGAGAGGGAGAAGCAGGCTCTCCGCTGAGCAGGGAGCCCGATGTGGGGCTTGATCCCAGGACCCTGGGATTATGACCTGACCCAAAGGTCAGTTGCTTAACCGACTGAGCCACTCAGGCGCCCCAGCTTTCTTCTCTTTTTAATGAGGGGATGGAAGTAACAAGGTCCCCTTCAAATACTAAGTTTTGATTCTTTAAGAAGTGAAAGTGTGGGACAACAGAAGAACTGGATAAGGGTGTGACTGTAGACAAAGGACTAGAGTATCTAATGACACTGTTGTCCCGAGAATGGGCTCTAGGGTCCCAGGTACAGCTCTGCCTCCTTCCCATCATCCCTACGGTTGTTCACTAAGCTAGGGGTCAAGGGTCCCCAAGAAGCCCTGTACTTTACATGGCCTTATCTCATCCATCTAGCATCAGACCAACCCCAAAGTGATTTTCTTTTAATATATTTTTAAAGTAATCTATAGAGATTGTACCTAATGTGGGGCTTGAACTCAACCTAGAGATCAAGTGTCACATGCTCTACTGACTGAGCCAGTCAGGTGCCCCCAACCCCTCAGTGATTTTATCTCTGAGGCATGTGACAGCAGCTCCTCTCATGGTCCTGCCTCTGCTTTCTTTTGTAACCTGGGCCAGGTGGCAAAGACTGGATAAGGATTTCTCCTGGGCTGTAAACCCTATGACAGAACTAACTTCTAAATGATGACATCTGAGTCAAACCCAGATCCTGAGTGAAAACCAAACTTGAAAGAAGAGCTAAACCAAAGTTGTGTTTTAAATACCTTGTGAACCAGTTTGAATCTAAATACTCATCATCACACTGTTTTATAATGGTTGTTCATGATGATTCTAAACTGTTATAGTTAATGCTTTTTTACTTCTAGATTTCTGAAATTTCACAATTTTTCTTAATGAATAGGTCTTAGTATAAACCCTTGATACTTCATTGTGTATTTTCTAAGAAAAAGGGTATTCTCTTATATAACCACAGTAGAGTTATCAAATTCAGGAGATTTAACATTGATACAGTACTTTTTGTCTAGAGTCCACATTTCAGTTTCTTTAATTGTCCTGCTGATGACATAATTAAGAGCAGGGGCAGATGCCCTAGTCTCTGAGAAATTCCATTTTGTGTGTACATTCTTTTCTGAAGATGTTGAATCAATTACAGGGATCTTTTAGAGAGTCCAAGGAAGCTCCTTTTATCCATCAACTGTGGTTGTGCTGGGTTGACCAGTCAAAACTTGTATGTGTTGGGGGAAGGATAGAATTGCTAGATGGGTACCTTCCAGATGAATCTGAGCTGTTGGTTGTCCCTGAAAGCACAAGGGCTGGTGAAGTGAGTCCACATATCTTCTTAGTAGTATTGGCCGACTGTTCTCTCCCTTCTTGAGTGAGGAATGATCTGCATTTACATTGGCTTTGTAACCACATAGACTTGTCTTTGAGTTCCAGATTTTGTCACTTAGTAGCTTATGAACTTGGATGAGCAGATATAAAATAATATCCACCTCATTGTTTTTCTAAGGATTAAATGAGATGATGCTCTTGCACAGTACTTGTGTATGGTAACAGTTCAACCAATGTTGGTGATTGTAGTTATTTTACAAATGGGTAGTTCAAAGCCCACATTGAGACTCCTGGGTTCTCCCTGATGTTTGGTCATCCCTACATCTTTTAGTAGTTTGCCCTCTACATTTCTCAAAAATTTAAGGTAAGCAAGCTGTCCCAGGTACCTCTTAATGCCGGTCAGAAATCTCCCCACCAGAAGCAACAAATTCATTCCACAGCCAGTAACCTTAACTCTAGCACCACCTCGTGGTTGCCAGTGCAGACTCACCCTGGCTACTTCCAGAGGACCAAGGTTGGTAGTACAGGACCATCAGAGACAGCTCCCATCTGAACCCTTGCAAAATGCCAGGCACTGTACTATGCATTTCACATGCTTACTGCGTTTAATCCTTGACAGTCCTTATGGAATAGGCATTATTACAGGTAGGGAAATTGCTGTTCAGAGAAATTAAAATAATTAGCCAAAGTGTCACTGACAGATTTGCTCACATGATGCTACCCTTGACAGCATTAAGGCTGGAAAGTCTCCTTAGAATTACAGACTTCCTTACCGTGGTGGGGAAAGTAAGGAATAAGGACTTAGCTGAAATCACAAGGCCAACTCATGCAGAGCCAGAACCAAAGGGTTTGTCCTAAGAGGGGACTCTTTGACCTGGACTCTTGACTAAGCCCCATGATGAACCTGCCAAGCAATTTCAGATTATACCTGAAACAGCATTCCCAGACAGGGTTTAGAGTTGATTATCAAAGAACCCTGGAGATGAATTGTTTCCATGTGTACCTCTAGTTCCTGTTATTCAGCCATGTCCTCAGCAACTTTGGCATCCAGTGCTTCCATACCCTTTGGCTGGTCATTTCCTATGTCCCTGAGGCAGAGTCCCACCAGGGTGGGACTTGGCAGGTGGGAGTCCCAGTAGGCGCTCGCTCAAATTGGCAACAAGGGAGAAGCTGGCATGAGGCTTAAATTCCACCTTGGCACTCAGCCCTGAATCGAGTGTGCCTGTCTGGGAGCGTCACAGCATGAGAACCGGAGCCAGAGAACAAAAGATGGCAAACGTTACAGGCCCAGACAGGCAAATACAACAGCCCACGTACCCAGCACTAGTGTGCTGCCTTCCAACTTTTGACTTCAAACAGCACCTAGGGATGCCATTAGGAAGAAAATTATATACCTCCACCATGCACAAGCAAGTCTACCCCCTATCAGAGGGTGACTAGGTTTCATCAAAGCTGTCATCTAAATCTGGCAGCACTACTGGTCAATATTGTGAAATGTATTTCCTTAAATAGGGAGAAAGGAAATCCTGCACCACTAGGCTTGGTTTTTTAACTAGGCTCCCTAAAACACCAAATAGGAACCCTAAGCACTTCCATCTTTGGAAAAAGCAAATGAAAATCTGCAAATGAAATTCTCTTCTCTTGACCCAACTTGGAAGGCTTGCTCTAGCATGAGGTTATTACTCTCCTACCTAGTACACCAGGTCTGGGAGAAAAGCAGCTTACTTAGCTTCTGCTGTTCAAATCTGGACCGTCCCAAGGTAACCAGATGTAGAAAAAGGAGTAACTCTGGAATTCGGCCTGGGGTAAAATCTGGCTTCACCACTGCAGGCCTGTTTCATCAGTTGTAGAATGGGCACACCATCTACCTCCATGAAATCTCCAGTTACATGGGATAATATACTTCAAAGAGCTTTTTAAAGAAGAGGCAGGTTTTCCTTTGGTGCACACATGAATCAGGGAAGCTACAAACTAGATTTGCCCCAGCACCTCCTTCTGATGTTAACTTTGGGATCATGACCCCAGGCATCTTTTGTATATACCTTTCCATAGGCAAACGTAACAAAGAAAACTAAAATCTAAGGCTTGAAAAGTTATTAGCTATTACTACACCTTGGAGAGCTCACTCATAATATATCTCTGTGGCTCAGACCTCGCCAGGGAACAATCCTAAAGAATCTCAGGCACACAAAATGTATTCTTAAATATGGTTTAATACTCTTCTCCATTTCTGTACATCACAACACCAAGATTTCGCTGCTTAGGATCTCTCTGTAGAGGCTATAGAGAATGCAAAGGCTACGGTTTTCACCCCCTCTTATTTACGTGTTTGTATGTGTAAGTGTAATACATATCAGTATATATTGATACACACATCAATATATAATGCAATATATATCACCAAAGAGAACACATTGATTAAAGAAATACAAAAATTTGGCATCATTTCCAAACTTAAATAGTAAAAATAAAAACTACAAAAGGAGCTGCATACCCTAAATGTATCATGTGAAACAACAAGCATATTCAAAAATGTAAATTTACATCCAATTTCTCTGGTCTTGTCATATCACATTAGACCCATTTACAATGGCAAAACCCTAAGGTACTGCTGTGAAGAGAGCATGTTTGCTCGCTCTTGGGTGTTCTGCAAACAAACAGCAGAGCCCAAAGCAAAAGCCTGTTCCGGTGAAGCCTCCCACGTTGGTGAATACCAAAGAATTGACTCTTCTTACTGGGAGTTGAGACATCAGGTTATACATTGAAAGACAGTCATTTGGACCTCAGAGTACAGTGTGAGAACCAGAAGCTTTACAGTTAAGACATACTCCCTTCATTCAAGTGAAACAGGATTATTGGAACGATAGGCAGGTCTGCAACCTGGGAACAAGGAGCTGGTTCAGACCAATAAAGCTACGAGTGACTGAGTCAAGTCAGTGAAGAACAGCAGTCAGGCACTAAAGTGTTAAAAGTACCCAATTTGAAAACCAAATGCACCCCACTACCCTATCAGTGTGGGAATGATACCAATTGACTTTTAAAACCTTTGGTCCTTCAAAGTCCATTTGGTATACTTATTTCCATTGCTACCACTGGGCACATCCTATACACTTTATTCACTGTTACCACCTCGGGCACGCCATGACCTTGCATGTCAGCTGGGGTCCAGTCCCACTTAGAGCCCAGCTGTGAAGCATAAGCTTCAGGTTTTCAGGCCCACTTTTGGATCCACCATAGTTAAGTCCTTGGTGCCAGAAGCTGTGTCCCATCCCGTCCCACCCCTGCCCTCCCCACCCCCTCCCATAATTTCTCTTATGAGAGGTGCCTGTTAAGTCCCATATTTGAAAAAGATGCTCCAACCCCACCAGGAGGTCAGGGGTTTATAATTACATGCACAGTCATACATGTCTTGTCAGTCGTTCTGTGAAAAACCTTGCAGTTCATTTGTAAAAAATCAAAACATTCACATAATCTCATGCCATCCAACACAAGGAAAACACGACCACCTCCCTCTTACCAAGGACAGACCCAAGCAAAATAAAATATTCTTTAAATTTCTTTGAGTCCACTTAAATTGCAAGTTTTATTTCTCCCAATCCCAGCAATAGCACAGAAGCCCCATCATACCCATCCGAAACTGGTTTCTAGTAGGCTATTATGGGAACCCTTGTCAATGCAACTGATGCTAAGGGTTCCCAAACCCTAGGCACAAATGTGCCTGCAAAACAGGTGGAAGGAAACAGTGCACTTGGCCCAAATGCTTCATATATGTCAGTTTGACTTTGCAATGCAGTTTGCATCCTTGAAACTGACAGTCTGGAGGGGGAAGAGTAGTGTGAGGGAGTGAAGTTCAAATTGCCTCCTATTAGCTCACCCTTTCAACATTAAACAGAGACCAAGAGAGTATGGTTCCAACATTTCACCGCGTGTATTTCTTCTTATGCAGTCTAAGCTGAGGATGCCATGTAAATGGGTCACTGCGAAATGCAGCAATTTAATTTTTCTCCAATCAAAATAAGAAACAAACCAGTATGATCTCATTTCTATTAACTTTTGAAGGTTTACAGCAGTTAAAGTATTTTTGATTCTATGTATGAAGGTTAAAAAAATCATTTTTTTTTTTTTTCATAAAATACAAGAGCAACCAATTTCACCATCGAGTAAAAGTAAAAACTGGGATTCTTTTTTAAATTAGTCCAAAGTGGCATTTTAGGAACTTAGTTGTAGGCTGCTGCGCTGACACCATGACAAACCAAAGTGTAGGGTTGGGTCTGGTTTTGTTTCGGTTTTCTTTTCAATATCCAATGCTCATGGATTAAGTTCTGGAAATGTTCCAATTGTAAGGCAGGGATCTGTTTGGATTCCACCACGGGTATGCTCCTTGGGTTGGATGCTGGAGGGTGAGGCACGTTTTGCCGGACCCATGTCGACTACCTAGTAGTCATCAAGGTCAAAAAATTCATCATCTCCTCCTTGGTATTCCATTCCCTGGAAATCTACTCGGTACCGCAAGATACCTGGGGAAGCAAATCAAAGAGTAAATCACCTATGTTTACAGGATGGTGAAGGTTCACTTTTTTTTTTTTTTTTTTTAAAGATTTTATTTATTTATTTGACAGAGAGAAATCACAAGTAGATAGAGAGGCAGGCAGAGAGAGAGAGAGGGAAGCAGGCTCCCTGCTGAGAGCCTGATGCGGGACTCGATCCCAGGACTCTGAGATCATGACCTGAGCCGAAAGCAGCGGCTTAACCCACTGAGCCACCCAGGCGCCCGAAGGTTCACTTCAATAAGCAATTTGTAGGGGTACCTAGGTGGCTCAGTTGGTTAAGCGACAGCCTTTGGCTCTGGTCATGATCCTGGAGTCCCAGGAGTCTGCTTCTCCCTCTGACTTTACCCCCTCTTGTGCTCTCTCTCTCTTTCTCTCCCTCTCAAATAAATAAATAAAATCTTTAAATTAAAAAACAAACATAAATAAATAAATAAAAAGGAATTTGTAGAATTACAGGAAACAAATGATAATAAAAAATGGTCCTAACCATGGGGTGCCTGGGTGGTGGCACCGTTGGTTGGGCGTTTTGACTCTTGGTTTAGGCTCGGGTCAGGTTGTGATGTCCAGGTGGTGGATCAAGCCCTATGTAAGGCTCACGCTCAGCACAGTCTGCTTGGATTTACCTCTCCATTTCCCCATCCCTCCTCACCATGCACATATACTCTCCTCTCTCAAATCTTTAAAAAAGGGTCCCAACCAAGGAACGTGCAACCATGTGTTGCTTCAATCTCCTGCCATGGTCAATGATAAACCACTCTGCCTGAAGTAACTTGACTTTTCGATAGCCAGGAAAGCTTTGGCTTGAGACCCTGGCCTCAAGTTTATTTTCCTTACTTGCCACTCACCTCCAATTCCACCAAATCCTTTCACAAACTGGGATCCTTCTTGTGACTTATCTGTGACAATTTCCAATGTAGCTCCAAATTTTTTATAGTTGTTAGCAAACCATTCCAGCAGGGGCATGCTCTCAATCAGCTCATGTTCTTGTCCTGTCTATAAGGGTGACCATGAGATACCAAAAAAATGTATCAGGCTATACCAAGACTTAGCGGCCCTATCCTCCCCATCCATCATTATTATCATTCTTCCTCTCATTAAGTGGGTATACAACTCTCTCTATGAACTGTGGTTTCTACTGACATAATTCTAATAGCACAGAAGTTCTATTTTAAATAACATTCCTCCTCAGGCTCTGTTTCACTGATGAAATGTCAACACATACTTCTGGTGGTTCCTGTTGTTATTTCTAAAGTCAGACAGTTGTAAAGTGTCTCCAGGCAGCACTCATTTAACAACCCAGAAGAGATGCACCAGAACTGGTTTAGGAGTAGCCTTGTCAAAAAAACAAAGTCCTTTAACTCCCAATTTGAGGAAGTTACTATCCTTAAGGGATCTGTGCCAGGCAGGGGACACTTTACTACAGAGATGCATTTAGACTGAACCTGCAGAAGGTATTTCAGTGTAAGAGCAGAGCAAGTAAGTGAAGAAAGCAATACAGATTCACAGTTCAGAAGAGGCACTAGTTGGTCAAATCTTCTCTACTCTTTCAAGGATGAGAATGCTTAACTACTCTAAAAATAATGAACCACCATAACCATGTCATGGCCTCCTTCCTTGGAGTCAGACTGGTGTGTAGCAGATAAGAGGTGATCACCTCCTGCTGCCCCCAACCCCCAAGTGCCAACAGCATGGAATTTGGTTTCCCAAGGTGGATACTCTTATGTTGCCAGTGCTCTAACATGGATTTATGTTTCCTTGCATGTACCAGCAAACTAGGAAAACAACCACATACCTCTTTGTCTGTGAAATGAGATTTATCCTTCTCTTGTTCTGGAGTTAGATAGAGAATTTTCTCCTCTGCAGTATTAGGAAAAAATGTGTTAACCTGGTTTTCATATACTAACAGATGTAAGTCTCATGAGGTAAGTGAGGCTAGATAAAAGGGTTTCTGAACTCCTATCAACCTTCTTTTCATAAACATACTAGTCTTTATGCACTGTGTGTCTACCAGGTACAATGCTCTTACCATACATAAACACCAAAGACATTCAAGATACAGTTCTTTTCCTCAGGAAATTTAACAGTCTTAAGCAGACATTTATCAGTAAAAGCAAAACAATTTATGAAGACTGAAGCCACCTCCCCCAAATCTCCACCTCAAGCTCCAGAACAAAGAGCTCACTAACAAAAAGCAATCTTACTTTATTTTCTAATTCTCATACCTTCTGTGCCTTGGCAATGAAGAACGTATCTCATGATATCCAGATTTTCATAGACTATTAGAATCTCTACAGCTCCCATTTCTAAAGCCTTTAGTGTATCTTCAACTCCAAAACAGTACTTGCCCGTGTCCTGGCTGATTTCATCAAAGTATCGTCCTGTGATTAGGAACAGGTCAGTAAGTACATATATTAAAGTTTCCTTTGTAGATAGAGACTTTCTTGCTCAAAATCCGAGAGAAAAAAAAATTAACTCGAAAATGAGTTAAGTGCCAAAAGTCAGTGAAAAATGATTACCACTCTAGTTGAGGCTCCAGAATTCCACTCAAGAGGTTAAGGGCTGGGCCAAATACACAGCCATTTGGAAAAGTATGTGTGCTCCGTTAAATCAGAAACAAAGCCAAATAATGGCCAGATTAATCTCTATTTGGACCTCTATTCATCACTCTATTACAAAGGAAAATACGCAAAATAAGACTGAAGTTTTTGGCTCCTATTGCCAATGGGTAAAAAACAGACATATAAGCACATTTATTGGAATTCACAACTAAAGGAAGATTAATGATTACACTGAGGAAGTTTTTTAATACAACTGCTAAATCTTCCTCCTTTACCTTCTCAGCATCTTGTTACATACATATATCATGTATATACAAACAGACACACAAGAACATTTCAGAAAGTAAATTGCATTTCACTGATACCTATTAATTTCTTCTCTTGAATGAATTTCACGTTGGAGAGGACTTCAGTAGATAACTCAATAGCTTGGTTGAATCCATTTTCGCCACCATAGGAAATATCAACTAATTTTAAAACTTTTGATTGCAACCTCTGACATACACACACACATATAAAAAAAAATCGTTAGTACTTGAAAACACCTTTACTGAGACCACTACTTCTTAATGGCATGCAAAGCTCAGCATTATGGAACACTGAAGTCTAAGGAGAAGAACACAGGGAAAGAACCCAATTTATTCACAAGCAGGTCTCAGTGAGCAACACTGTCAAGGTTAACTTCCCCAGCTAATTATATCACCATTCAATCAGACCTTAAGAGGCCAACTCATTAATCACCAATAAGACTAAGTTTCTTGTTAAGGAAACGGGGGACTGTTAGTCCCTGCCATACTAAATTTGTAGAGTACAATACCACTTCTTTGGTTGAGACTTCTATAGTAATGCTACTCCCTCTCCAGTAGAGCACCTTGGGAATAGTGTTATGTCAGGGCCAAGTTATAAAAAAAAAAAGATCTTTCTGGATTAAATATTTCAGGCTAATCAGCTCTGTCACACTGCTGAGTTTCACTGCTTTATTTACCTCCAGGCATAAATCAGAAAAAGAGCAGAAAAACTTTTATCCCCTAGTTTCCTTGACATCACACTCCTTTTGGAAGCCAATTATGGCAATCCACTAAACTAGGAGCTGGCATAGGACCAGAATGATTCTATATAAAAATGGTTGGTTTGGGGCACATCTCAGTTGGTTAAGAGTCTGCCTTCAGCTCAGGGCATGAACCTGGGGTCCCAGAACTAAGCCTTGCATGAGGCTCCCTGCTCGGTGGGGAGTCTGCTTCTCCCTCTGAACCTCACCCTGCTCTTGTGCTCACTCTCAAGTAAATAAATAAAATCCTTTAAAAAAAAGAAATAAAAATGGTTGGTTTTAAAAGATAGAAAAGACCCAGGAAAGTATGGGGGAATCTCTCTTTCTTTAAAAACAAACAAACAAACAAACAAACAAAAAACTCCAGGATCATGAACTGAGTTGAAGGCAGACACTTAACCCAGGCACCCCTGGGGGAATGTTTTTTTTAAAACACCTGGAGTTCTGCCTGTTCTGACATAGGTTGTTTTCTGTTTGTTTTTTAGAGCTAGGTTTTTTTTTTTTTTTTAAAAGACTTTATTTACTTATTTGGCAGAGAGAGAGATCACAAGTAGGCAGAGGCAGGAAGAGACGGGTGAAGCAGACTCCCTACCAAGCAGAGAGGCTAATGCAGGGCTCAATCCCAGGACCCTGAGCTGAATGCAGAGGCTCAACCCATGGAGCCACCCAGGCACCCCTTTAGAGCTAGGTTTTTAAACATGAAATATATAACTTCAAAACCAAAATAGATGTGCACATCCCAGAACTCAATGGACACACTTATTCCCACCCAACAACTGACAGAACATCAACTTCTCACTTACCTGATCAAACATATCAGATTGACTTAGTTCAGTTTTAAAGTCAGCTGATCCAGCTAAAACAAGACCAGCCACATTCACTTTGTCCCCAGAAATAAAAAGCTGTACAGCAGTTTCAGCTACTTTCCGAACATAGTTATGTCGCTTTTCCATTCTTAAACGAGCAAAACGCAAGGCTGATTGACCTCCTCTACCTTTGACATAAAAAGTGGGGGGGAAGGGGGCCATCATTAAAAAAAGTACAAAATAATTTGCTAATTAAAAACTAAATAATCATGTCATTACCCAACAAAAGGACAAACAAAAATCACTACTTCCTTAACTAAATGTTTGGCATAAACTGACATTTTTAGAGAGTAACTACTAATTATTTTATCAAAAGAGAAGCCACAGGCACCAAGGAGTCATGAGTCATTTCATGATGCTTCTCCCATCCTCTGTATTTATTCCCCTCCATTACACAGTCGACCCCTCTTTAAAAGAAAAAGGAAAAAGAAAAAGGTTTTATTTTTTAAAGCAACCTCTACTCCCAAAGGTGGGTCTTGAACTTAGAACCCAGAGATCAAGAGTTGCATGCTCCGCCAAATGAGCCAGTCACCAGCCCCTCACAGTTGACCCTTAAATAATAAAGGTTTGAATTGTGTGGGTCCACTTATACATGAATTTTTTTGGATAAATACCGAATAGTTCTGTATTGTGTATTTTCTCTTCCATATGATTTTAATAACATTTTCTTTTCTCTAACTTTAAGAATACAGTACAAAATACAATATAACATATAACATACTAACATGTTAATCGACTGTTTACGTTAATGCTAAGGCTTCCCAGGAACAGGTTATTAGTAGGTAAGTTTTGGGGGAGTCAAAAGTTAAATATGCATATATTCAATAAAAGTTATGTGCAGCTGGGTCGGTGCCGTTAACCTCCACACTTTTAAAGGGTCAACTGTAGTATTCGTTTCCTTATTGCTAGACACAAGGAAAGTGGGCTCATGTTCTCTTCCTGTGTTACCATGTTTCTTTGGGAGATCCACAGTGAATTTGTGCAGGACTTCTCTTGTGTTTCCTTGGAGTGTGCCAAAAAGTGCACCACTACCATCTATTACAATGAAGCCAAACTTGCTGTCATCTGAAAGTAATGCTGTAAGAGCCTGGAAAGCAAACATAAGTACCATACAATAAATCCCAAAACTTTTCTAGAGTCAAGACAAAGTCTAAAAGGACATATGCAAGCACTTTCACCCCATCCAAGATGGTATGACTTAGAAAAACCATTTTATGGAATAAGTTAGACTTCAGTTATAACCCATATGTACAATTCTGAACCAGAGGCAGGAAAAAAAAACAACAGAGATCTAGGGTTCAGATTTATTCTAGTCCTTGATTTGATTTAGAGTGATGGCAATCCATGGAACATCACGTTCAAATTTAAAGTCTAACCTCAAAAAACCAAACCAACAAAAAAAAAAAAACCAACCTCCAAAAGCTACTTTCTGTACAACCCCAGCATCAACAGGCAATATTCATTATAGCAAAGAGTATCCTATAAATTAACTCTATAGAGTAGGGCTCCAGGAGTAAAAAAATTCCAGGAAAAAAGTCTATAAAAAAATCTAGTTTTGAGATGTTTCACTTAACTCCTATGTCTTGAGCATCCTTAATGATATCAGGATATAAAAATTTTATTTTAAAGGTATTTATATAGCTAAGTGATTTGGTCTTGGTGGGGGAAACCCCTCCTTCTGGGTCAGCATGTAATTACATCCCTGTAGTTCTGCCTCCTGAAAGAGCAAATATTTAAATAGTCCTGGGAACCCATATGGATGGGCAAGTTTTCATGATGGGAGTCTGCACCTGCTAAATGACAACTGCTAGGGGCCAGGCTTTTTTGGAGTTAAGAAATACCCATTCCATTTAAACTAGGGAAGAAAATTTCTTTTAAGAATTGACCAGAAAAAGGATTAATCATTAAGAATCAATCTTTAACCATACCATGTCTGATAATTAGCATTAAGACATGAATGTTACGCACATTACATCACAATCTGTTAAGTAGTTTGATTGATTTTAGGTTTTCAGTAATTCTGCTCATCAGGGAATACTTACCTTTGTAAGAATGTGTAATTATCCTGATTAAACAGGACATAAATTGTGTGGTGCAATATGTCACATTCATACCTAGTAATCAACATATCGATTAAAAGCCAAAATAAACAAAGCTAGCAAGATTAAACAGTACCTTGGAAGAGTTAAGGTTTAGAAATACCAACGAAGCTAGTTTAGTAAGTAAGTTTAAAGCTAGATAACACGAGTAGCAGGTACTATTTAAATTAACAAGACTCAGAATCTAGAGAGTTTACTAGATACAGGTAAGTAGGACCGGGTAAGACCTTCCCAATGAAGCTTTTGCCAGAGGAGGTCGGCAAGACAGCCAAGAGAAAGTCTCAACCATCAATGCAACAAACAAAGATCCAACTGGAATTGGACTTCCTGTCAAGTTAGCAAAAATCATCCACTGTAAACTGTGTTGACAAATGTTAGTTCTAATTCCAATGTAGAGGTTTTTCCCTAGGTTGATGAAAAGCAAAAGACTCAACTAGGAGCCAGCTGTGAATTCCTGATTGTTCTACTATTGACTGATTTAGGTCACTCTAATGAGGCTTCCTTTCCACCCTTAAATTTTATTTTATGGCAGATCTGTCACTCAAAAGTTTCATGGGGGTGAAAAAAGCTCTTACAGGCCTCAAGATTTGTAATTTGTGAGCTGAAAACCAAGGGTGCTAGAATACCCAAGTATCATGGGTATACAGGAAGAGACAGAGATCAGGTTAGGCAATTACATCCTCACCTCTATAAACTCAGTTTAGCACTTTCCTCAAACATGCTGAATGATTATGTCACTGTATCATGATAAATGTAAAGTCTTTTTGTTTTTTTTTGAAACAGCTGGCCTTGTGATACAATGACTTAGCAAACAGTCTGGCAATTCTTCAACAGGTTAAACAGTTACCAAATTACCCAGAAATTCCATTCCTAAGCATATAGCCGCCTCTCCCCCATGAAAACATTTTGTCATCCAAAAATCCATACATGTATGTTCAGGGCAGCATTATTCCTAATAGCCAAACAGAAATGCCCATCAACTGATGAACAGAAAAATAAAATGGGGCCAAGTAACATTTGGTGATCAAAAGGGATTAAGTCCTGATGTACTTAAAGAAACCAGTCGCAAAAAGCCATCCACTATACGAAATGCCCAACATAAGCAAATCTAGAGAGACAGTAAAGATCAGTCATGGCCCAGAGCAGAGATATCTTGGGGGGGTAGGAATGAGGCAAGGATCAGTAATAACCTCTAATGGGTATGCGGTTTCTTTCTGGAATGATGACAATATTCTGTGCTTGAACTTCTTACCTCTGTATGGAATTTGTTGTCACACAAATACAATGACGTATTAATTGGTTTGAAAGGTTCAAAGTCAATGTTGACTTTCTTTTCCTTTCCTTCTTCTGTTACAATTGTACCACAGTAAACAACCAGGCCATTTGGAGGTACTGCAAAAAACATAATTTCTCTACTTAAATCCACAGCTAATTTTCCTCAATTAATAGAAAATATTCCCAACAGCCTACTGTCCCTGCTCCCTTATTTTGAATTCTTTTTTAAAGATTTTATTTTTCAGTAATCCCCATATACACAGCATGGGGCTCAAATGTACAACCTGGAGATCAACAGTGACATGCTCTACCAGCTGAGCCAGCCAGGTGCCCCATGTCCCTGGTTCCCTTAAATCTTAATTTAAATAAAGCAGAAATGTTTATAAATCTCTCCTGGAGAGTTCTCTCCATAATTTCAAAAATTATTGAGATGTTTTAAAAGGGAGGATTTATGTCTTTAAGTAACTACTACTTTACTTAAAAAAAAGGGGGGGGGTTTAAATTCCAACCAAAGGGACACTGCTGATAGCTATCTGAAAAAAACCCATTAGTGACCAAGAGCATCAGGGGATCAAAATGGAAAATATAACCAAGACAAAGTAGAGGAGGGAAATGATCAAGCTCTAGATTACCTTTGTTATAAAGTTTGAGTCTTTGTTGTACAGATGTAATGGCTCCCAGGACTGAAAGGCGGTTTACTCGTGACTTAATGTTAGATGCAGTTCCAAACTCATCTGCTAACATTTTTGCCACTCGTGAAATCTGGTCTTTGGGAGGAATGATCAATGATATCATGCTTGTGCCATTGCTGTGGGAGAAAGAAATACATCAAAAGTTCAAGTACCACGTAAGTGAAGAGTGAGGAGTTTAAATTCATGCTTATCATTAGTACAGTGAGCTAATGATAGTCTCTTAAAATAGAAACCAGTCACTCCCTAGGTGACCAGAAAGGAAGAACTACAGTGTGATCAAAGTATGCTAGGTTAGGAAGAGTGTTCTGAATATGGTAGGTACTCAATTATTTGTTTTTATTTTTTCTTTCTTTCTTTCTTTTTTTTTTTTTTTAAAGATTTTATTTGACAGAGAAAGAGACTGCAAATAGGCAGGCAGAGAGAGGGGGGGAAGGAGGCTCCCTGGTGAGCAGAGAGCCCAGTGTGGGGCTGGATCCCAGGACCCTGAGATCATGATCTGAGCCGAAGGCAGAGGCTTATTAACACATTGAGCCACTCAGGTGCCCCAATTATTTGTTTTTAACTTAAAAGGTTTTATTTATTTATTTGAGAGAGAGAGCACAAGCAGGGGGAGAAAGATAAACAGATGCCCCAGTGAGTGGTGAACCTGATGCTGGATTCAATCCCAGGAACCTGAGATCATGACTTGAGCAGATGTCAGACACTTAACCAACCAAGCCACCCAGGCGCTCCAGTACTCAATTATATGAATAAATCTTAGGTAGTAAAGAAAATGCAGCACTTTAAAGGGATGCTCAGGAACTCCTCATTCTTCAAGGGCAAAGAGTTAAGTTTTCATAAGGAGGTGGAGGTTGACAACAGGCTGGAATTTGACAGAGTCCATGGTGAAGGCCTGGAATCTGATGGTTCTTTCAGTGAGAGACACTGTCACAGGATGATGCAACAAGTCTTTACAAAGTCTACATGAAATAACAACTGAATATCATCCTGTCTGCCCCTTCCCCCTTTAAATTCCAGGCTCACCATGAAAATTTATAATCATTAATTTAGCACCCTAAGTAATGTGATAATGGGAAAGGAGTGTCTTGGAATTCACACAAATATCTCAGTTAGGAAATCACACACTCACTCTAAGTATATCCCTAAATGTACTTTACATATTCATCACTGTTGATTTTGAGAGGATTTATACACCACACACAGCATACACTGAGGACCTGGTTAATTCTGGGTGCTCAAACAAATTCCAGCTTCCAGAACTAAAAAACGAGGACCAAATTCTGAACTATGGAGGGCACTACTACCAAGGCCTTGCCAATATGGGAAGGCTCTTTTGAGCAGCCACCAACTTCTATGATGCCAATACCATCTTTTTAACTACATTATCTGAACATACTTATTAACAACATCTCATTTCAGTATTTCTAGTTCTACCTGAAGCACACACAATACTACATTACCAAAACATATCAACTCATCACTAATCATTAGGATAATGCAAATCAAAACACAAAACCACTTCACAGCCACTAAAATAGTTACTATCAAAAAACAAAACATGTTGGCAAAGTTGTGGAGGTATGAGAACCCAATGCCGTGCTGGTAGTAATGTTAAATCATACAGCCATTATGGATAACAGCATGGCAGTTGTTCATATAATAAAACATAGAATCACCATATGATCTAGCAATTCCACTTATGGGTCTATCCTCCAAAGAGTGAAAGCTGGGAACCAAACAGATACTTGTGTACTAATGCTTATAGCAGCAACATTCACAACAGCCAAAAGACAGAACTCATGCCCACCTATCCATCTTTTGTATGAAGAGTAACACAAAAAGTGCCACAGATATAGAGTGGAATATTATTATCTTTTTTTTTTTTTTTTTTTAAAGATTTTATTTATTGGGTGCCTGGGTGGCTCAGTGGGTTAAGCCGCTGCCTTTGGCTCAGGTCATGATCTCAGGGTCCTGGGATCGAGTCCCGCATCGGGCTCTCTGCTCAGCAGGGAGCCTGCTCCTCCTCTCTCTCTGCCTGCTTCTCTGCCTACTTGTGATCTCTCTCTGTCAAATAAATGAATAAAATCTTTAAAAAAAAAAAAAAGATTTTATTTATTTATTTGACATAGAGAGAGAGATCACAAGTAAGCAGAGAGGCAGGCAGAGCGGGGGTTCCCCACTAAGCAGAGAGTCCCATGTGAGCCTCGATCCCAGGATCCTGAGATCATGACCTGAGCTGAAGACAGAGGCTTAACCCACTGAGCCATCCAAGCACCCAGAATATCATTCAGTCGTAAAGGAAATTCTGATACATGCTACAATATGTATTAGCCTTGAACAATTTATGCTAAGGGAAATAAGCCAGATACAAAACCATACAATATAATTCCACTTATATGAGGTATCCAGAATAGTCAAATTCACAAAGACAGAAAGAACAGTGGTTGCTGGGGGGAAGGGGAAATAGGGTGTCTGTTGTTTAGTGTGGTTTCAGTTTTACAAGATAAAGAGTTCTGGAGGCTGGCTGCCTAACAATGTGAATGACCCCACTAAACTGCATGCTTAAAATGGCTAAAATGGTTAAATGTTACACTGTGTACTCTACCACAATACAAAAGTTGAAAAAAAAAGTTCATTTATGATAAAAAAAAAAAAAATTTAAAGCACACATTTGTCTCCTTGACGTAGCAGTTCTCAACCTGGATACATATTAAAATCAAGGTAGGGGGGCGCCTGGGTGGCTCAGTGGGTTTAAAGCCTCTGCCTTCAGCTCAGGTCATGATCCCAGGGTCCTGGGACTGAGCCCTGCATCGGGCTCTCTGCTCCACAGGGAGCCTGCTTCCCCCCCTCTCTCTGCCTGCCTCTCTGCCTACTTGTGATCTCTGTCAAATAAATAAATAAAATCTTATAAAAAAAAATTAAGGGAGGGAGAGTTCACTCTAGGTGGCCCCTTCTCAAAAGCGGTTCCTGTAAGTTCTATTCCTTAAGATGCTACTCTCATCTCTCTTCTTAAGTTTAGGAAATGCCAATATAATCAACTCTCAATACCCAAACAGGATGGAAAAGTTACTATTTAAAATATTAGATTATCGGGATGCCTGGGTGACTGAGTTAACTGTCTGCCTTAGGCTCAGGCTGTGATCCTGGGGACCTGCAATGGAGTCCCACATCAGGCTCCTTGCTTGGCCTTGCTTTGGAGGTGTGTGTGTGTGCTGGGGCCTGCTTCTGCCTCTGCCTGCTGCTCCTCCTGCTTGTGTACGCTCTATAACATTAAATAAAATCTTTAAAATAATAGATTATCTAGATCACATGGAGTTCATCAAAATTAAAAACTTTTGTGCTTCAAAGGACACCATCAAGAAAGTAAAAAGGCAACTTACAGAAATGGAGAAAGTATTTGCTATTCATCTAAGGTTCAACAGTTAACACATGATCCAGCCAATCCATCCACAGCATACCATTCTAGGTATATGCTCAAGAGAAATGAAAAGATATGTACATACAAAACCCACGCTCACGAGGCATTAGTAACAGC
This sequence comes from Mustela lutreola, assembly GCF_030435805.1. Lineage (NCBI taxonomy): Eukaryota > Metazoa > Chordata > Mammalia > Carnivora > Mustelidae > Mustela > Mustela lutreola. Next base: position 76,569,589 of record NC_081294.1, read on the forward strand.
AGTCACGAAGGAAAAAAAAAAAAAAAACCCTATGTCCAACTAATGAACGTGTAACAAAACGTGGTATATTCATATAATGGAATATTATTCAGCAATAAAAAGGAATGGAGTATGGATATTTTACCCTATACCAAGTAAATGCAGTCACAAAACCCACACATTTTATAGTTTCATTTATATGAAATGTGCAGAACCGGCAACCTGGAGGCAGAAAAAGCAGAGTGACTGCCAAGGTAGAATGGGGGAGTTACTAGTAATGTGTATGGGGGAGGGAAGGGGGAAGAGTCTGTCTGGGTTAATAAAAATGTTCTAAAATTATAGTGGTGATTGTTGAACTTTCAAAAAACCAGTACACTGTGTCCTTTATTTTATTTTATTTTTTTTAAAGATTTTATTTATTTATCAGAGAGAGAGGGAGAGAGCGAGCACAGGCAGACAGAATGGCAGACAGAGGCAGAGGGAGAAGCAGGCTTCCCGCTGAGCAAGGAGCCCGATGTGGGACTCGATCCCAGGACGCTGGGATCATGACCTGAGCCGAAGGCAGCTGCTTAACCAACTGAGCCACCCAGGCGTCCTACTGTGTCCTTTAAAAAGGGGGCAATTTAGAAGGTAACTGGCTGGCTGAGGAGAGCCCGCAACTCTTAATCTTGGGGTTGTGGGTTCAAGCCCCATGTTGGGTATAGAAATTACTTAAATAGGGCGCCTGGGTGGCTCAGTGGTTAAGCCGCTGCCTTCGGCTCAGGTCATGATCTCAGAGTCCTGGGATCGAGTCCCGCATCGGGCTCTCTGCTCAGCAGGGAGCCTGCTTCCTCCTCCTCTCTCTCTGCCTGCCTCTCTGCCTATTGTGATTTCTCTCTGTCAAATAAATAAATAAATAAAATCTTTAAAAAAAAAAATAAAAAAAAAAAAAAAAAAAAAAAAAAAAAAAAAGAAATTACTTAAATAAATTCTTCAAAACAGAAGCAGCAGCAAAACCCAAACCTGCCCCCAAGTGAGGAGGGAGCTTAATTGGGGGTGCCTGGCTAGGCTCAGTTGGTGGAGCATGTGATTCTTGATCTCAAGAGTTCTGAGTCTGGGCTCCATGTTGGGCATAGAGCTTACTTGAAAAATAGATAAAGAGGGGCTCCTGGGTGGCTAAGTTGGTTAAATCTCTGCCTTCATAGCTCAGGTCAGTTATGATCCTGGAGTCTGGGAATCAAGGCCCATATTGGGCTTCCTGCTCAGCAGGGAGTCTGCTTCTCCCTCTAACCTTCCCCCCTCTAAATAAACAAAATCTTAAAAATAAATAAAAATGGGGTGGTGAGGTTATGGACATTGGGGAGGGTATGTGTTATGGTGAGTGCTGTAAAGTGTGTAAACCTGGTGATTCACAGACCTGTACCCCTGGGGCTAATAATACATTATATGTTTATAAAAAATAAAAAAATTAAAATGAATAATTTTGCAGTATATAAAATTGTGTATCTATAAAGCTGTTACTAAAAAAAAAGTCTATGGAAAAGATTCATAACATGATACTCCTTTTAGTATATGTGCTGCCGAAGCAAGCACCATGATACTCCTTTTAAAATCTCTTCGTCTTTTAACCTGATAGCTTACTAGAAAAGCCAAAGGTTTTTTCTGAGAAATGTTCTAACAATTGCTAATTTTATGCTAAAAAAAAAAAAAAAAAAAAACAAAAAAAAAAAAAACCCAAATAACCTTATAAGGAGAATGAGTGGCAATATGAACAGACTCAAATCTATAAACACACATATATAGGAAATTAATAGTCTCAAATCTAATAGCTTCTGTATAAACAGAACCAATATATCGTATCATATAATATTTATCATTTATAGTAATATTAATTTCACAAATTTGTTTTTCTGCAGTATTAGTGGTAGAAAGGGACCTCATTTACACAAGACCCTGCCCTTTCAAAGTTTTCTCCTAGTGGTAAATCCCACAGGTTCTCTCGTCAGACAGGTTTTCTCTACAAGCAGACAAGCTGCCTATATTCATTCAGCTCTTCCAACTATCAAAATACTTACTCTCAGGTTATTGGCTTATTTTCTATCTCTGAAATTGGCACTGTTTCTGTTGGGGTTTCTATTAAAAACACAGAAGGCCAGTTCATAATTGTTGTGATGTTCTACTCAATACAGGTTGATCATTGACAGACAGTACATGGTAAAGGATGGATACTATGTGCTCTGCTGCCACCCAAGTAGGGGAACAAATATTCTAGCCAAACCAGAGAATCAAGCCGACTTAAGAAGAGCAGCTTCACTTGGCATTACAAGCACAATCAAAATGACCACAAAGCAAAGCTGCTTCAAAACAATCCCTTGCTCATGCACACACAAACACACATTAAGTCAGGCATACCACTCTCTAAAATGCTTTTCGTTTCAATGTTCAGTGTAACCAAAAAGAACTTTTCTAAATCAGGACAAGGTGTCTAAAAATCCAAAATTCTACATACTATTCTACCTGTGGCCATGTTCCAGTTTCTGAACTAGATGGAAAAAGAATTCCCAAATGAAACAAACTGGTATCTTCTATTACAAAAAAAAGAAAAATGCTCTTTACAGTCAGTGAGTTCACTGGATCCTATTTTTATGCAACCAACTGTAACAAACTGCTATTCTTCCAATAATTTATCTTGCTAAGCTCCTAAAAAGGAATTTCCAAAGAACCTTTCTGATAATTTTATATGCAGTTATGTCAAACTCCACAGGTCAAGGAGGAGAAGAGGAGTTCGCTGTGGGAGGGACTGGAAACATTAGGCAAGTCATTTTAACTTCAAACATGGACTCGATTGTAGCTGCCACCTACCTGTCTCTACAGGGTGCATGTGCATAAATTGACAGCGGCTGTCAGTTTATGCACATGCACAATATGAAAATACAGAAGATGAGGAAAAAAAGACAACATATTTTTTAATACCGACTTTACTATCTTGTGCTTGTTTTCAGATTAACAGTTCTCAAGAGAACACATTTCTCTACTCTATAGGATCCTGGAATCTTTGGGGACCAAAGGAATTATTTCTCAAAAGGGTTCAGTTTTTAAAAGCTGACATGCCCTGATTTACAGAGTAGTTTCCTAGGAGATAGAACTAGCAAAGAGGCAATCAGTAGGGAATGGAATGAGAAGGGGCTCCAAGGATAGCAGGGGTGAGGCACACTTAGCTCGGAAGCAGACACCAAACCCCAAAGGATGGAAGTTTGAGGATAACAAGGATGTTGGGACAAATTCACTCAGTAAACCCAAAATGCCTGAAGGAAAGCCTTAAAGCAAGATAATCATGCAGAGGACAAAGCAATGACCTTAAGATAAGTAGCTACTTACTTTCCACTGCAGATAGGTTAAGCTGATAAGTATTCATTAAGCAACTTTGCTGTATAGCACCAAAGGGGGACAATCAACCCTATGCTTTCATCCATGTAACACTCTAGATAGAGCATAGTAAAGACACCTGGGAATAGTATCTTGCCACAGGTTTCTACTTAAGCAATTCAGAAATGTAGCCCTGCCCCCCCCCCCAAAAGTGGTAGATAAATTGCTAAGCTAAACAGTACTTAAAAAGCTAGTTTTGGCCTCTTACTCCTTCTGAATTTTGATTAATACTTAAAAAAGTACCTTTCACTAGTTTGCCTTTATGCCTCTTTTTATTCCATGTGGGATGGTGGTGGTGGTGGAAACACCTTAAGTTTTTAAATTCATCGTTATTAAGTGGATGGCCTCCACCTTAAAAATTTAAAGGCTAGGGGGCGCCTGGGTGGCTCAGTGAGTTAAGTTTCTGCTTTCGGCTCAGGTCATGATCTCAAGGGTCTTGGGCTCTCTGCTCAGCAGGAAGGCTATTTTATAATACCTGATTTTTAAAGATTTTTTAAAATTTTATTTATTTATTTATTTAAAAAATTTATTTATTTGACAGAGATTACAAGTAGGGAGAGGGGCAGGCAGAGAGAGAGGAAGGGAAGCAGACTCCCTGCCGAGCAAATAGCCCAGATGTGGGGCTCGATCCCAGGACCCTGGGATCATGACCTGAGCTGAAGGCAGAGGCTTTAACCACACTGAGCTACCTAGGAGCCCGGATTTTTTTTTTTTTTTTTTTGTATGTTCGGTTTAATAGAAGCAGATTAAAAAGTTTTTCCAGGAAAGTTTCCAAACAAAATAAGTGCTTATCCCCAAGATAAGCCAATCAAGGTTGTTAGACTAGTTTGTGTAAACACCAAAATAAAATCAAGGAAGCTGAGTATTTCATTTGAAAGTAACCAAAACAACCCACAGGAAGAAGTGAAGTAAAGCTTTCACCAAAGAGTTGCTGGACACATATGTAAACTACATTCTTTTTAAAATTTAACATTTTTCATCTACTGTTCTGCTTTGTCCCTGTATCTTTTTTCTAAAATCGAAAGACTCTCATTCAAAGTCAGTGAATTGTGAGGTACAGCAATGATTCATACGCAGGTTGTAAAAACTGGGCAAAGCCAGACAAAGCATACAACAATGTGGCACAAAAGGCTTCCCAGGCCCTCTGCTCTTGGATTCCTTCTTGTTATCACCATATCTGGGGTACTTTCCCTTATCAAACAAGGTTCATCAATGCTTCTGATGAAACTAACTTCTGAGCAACAAAACAACGGGAGACAGAAGGAAGTAGTTGTAAATAGATTAAATGTGGAAAGTAAATAAAATTAGACAAAATTCAGGAAGGAAGGGAATTTTAAATAAAGAGCTAACAGCTTTTCCTTCCTTCAGTCTCAAATAAACTTTTTTTTTTTTTTAAAGATTTTATTTATTTATTTGACAGAGAGAAATCACAAGTAGATGGAGAGGCAGGCAGAGAGAGAGAGAGGAGGAAGCAGGCTCCCTGCCAAGCAGAGAGCCCGATGCGGGACTCGATCCCAGGACCCTGAGATCATGACCTGAGCCGAAGGCAGCGGCTTAACCCACTGAGCCACCGAGGCGTCCTTCAAATAAACTTTAAAGAAAAGTTTCTCTACCTAACATGGGAGGTTATGAGTGTACCACCTGTTATTCATCCAAGGTTTCATGTACCCTGAGCATTATGGACAGGGAAACATGTATAAGGTCACCTGAAAGTATCAGGACTGAAATGCCTTAAGATAGAAAATGCACAGTATTGAGAGCAAAGCCTGGACTATGGGGTGTGTGTAACTTTAGATCTCACATAGTTGCAGCCTTTAGATTCAATGTGCCTTCTGACCAATAAGAAGCAAAGAAAATCTAGGCACTCTTTGACTTGTAAAGATTTTATCAAGGTTCATCATCAATAATGCTCAGAAACAGTTTAGAAAGGTAGCTGGAAAAAACCAACATGGTTCACACAAGGCTGTCCACTGACAACCACTATTGCGTGAGAACCCTGAATCCTTGAGGGACTTTCTAAAAGAGCAAAACAAAAAATAAATGCTCATATACAAAAAGATCTCCCCTTCCTCTATTCTGATTCAACTGCTCTTGAATAGGGACAGTGAAGGTAGTCATGATTAGAAGAGGGAGCCTCAATTTTCAGAAAGACTGATTCAAATACAAGTCTATCAATTCTGATGTGTAACTAGGGCTGAGAATCACTGGGTTTGGCTTGCTTTCTGTGACTTTAAGCAGGATCTCTTGGCCAGCTTAAGCCAGAGATTCCATGAATTCATCCCAACTTACAGAAGACAAACTGAGCCCACTTGCTGTAGGTAAGCTGCTGTCATTTGCCCTAGCAGCAATACAACCACAATGAATTGTCCAACTTTTCCAGGACAGAACACCCACTGCACACCAAATGCTTGCCACAGATTTCATCACCCCTCCTTAACAGAATTACTTTCAGTTTAGGACCAGGAGGAAGTAGACTGCCGACTACACTCTTCGTTGGGACTTAGAGGGTATGCTCCCCAAGCTTTCATCCCAATGTCTGACGACTGGGGTTGTGCCTAGGATATGGGTGGCCAAGGATTCCCACCATCCCCTTTCCAAGCTCAAAAATCTCAGTCAAATCATTTCTGGGAATTGCTAAGCTAGCCACATTATAAGGATCACCAGCTGTAAATTAACGAGTTCCTCACCAATTTCTACTGCCTTTGTCATGTACATTTTTTATGATTTTAATTTATATGAGAGAGGGAGAGGGAAAGAGTGTGAGTGCAAGCACATGAGCGGGAGGGAGGTGTAGAGGGAGAGAAGAGGAATAAGTAGACTCCCCGCTGAGCACAGAGCCTGAGATCATGACCCATGCAGAAGTCAGATGCTTTTTTATTCACAATGGGGTTTCTGTTTTTCTTTTACCAAACATGCAAAACTAAGTTTAAAGTTTGAGACTACAGCAATCTTTCTAATATGGGTTTAATATGGGAACAGTGTAGGAGGTTGGTTAGGAGCACAGAATTTTATTTTTTAAAATAAATTTTTAGGGCGCCTGGGTGGCTCAGTGGGTTAAGCCGCTGCCTTCGGCTCAGGTCATGATCTCAGGGTCCTGGGATCGAGTCCCATATCGGGCTCTCTGCTCAGCAGGGAGCCTGCTTCCCTCTCTCTCTCTCTCTGCCTGCCTCTCCATCTGCTTGTGATATCTCTCTGTCAAATAAATAAAATCTTAAAATAAAATAAAATAAAATAAATTTTTAAAATTTAATTTTAATTTTTAAAAAGATTTTATTTACTTATTTGACAGACATAGATCACAAGTAGGCAGAGAGCCCTACTCGGGGCTCAATTCCAGGACCCTAAGCTCATGACCTGAGCCGAAGGCAGAGAGGCTCAACCCACTGAGATCTTGTTACTAAAAGGTAACAAGATAGAACTCTACCTTGTTGTACCCTACCCCTCTGCTCTTTAATAGTACCTTCAGAAACAGCACAGCACAGCTAGAAGGGAGAGGGGAAGCAATTTAGAAGGTGGTAAGTCTTATTAGAATCTGAGTAAGTCCAGGGGTTCCTGAGTGGCTCAGCGGGTTAAGTCTCTGCCTTTGGCTTAGGTCATGATCTCAGGGTCCTGGGATCAAGCCCGATCTCTGCTCAATGGGGTGCCTCCTTCCCCTTCTCTCTGCCTGCCTCTCTGCCCACCTGTGATCTCTGTCAAAGAAATAAATAAAATCTTTATAAAAAAAAATCTGAGGGACGCCTGGGTGGCTCAGTTGGTTAAGCGGCTGCCTTCAGCTCAGGTCATGATCCCGGTGTCCCGGGATCGAGTCCCACATCGGGCTCCAGTCCCACATCGGGCTCCATGCTCAGCGGGGAGCCTGCTTCTCCCTCTGCCTCTGCCTGGCATTCTGTCTGTGTGCTCTCTCTCTCTCTGACAAATAAATAAAAATAAGTTTTAAAAAAATATCTGAGTTAAGTCCAGAAATAAAAGGTAACTTTTGGTAGGTGTTATGTTACTTGGATTAAAGGTCTTACCAAATCTTCCAACAGAACAAATGAAACAAACCAAAAATGCAGTTCAAAATAATAAGGCCAGAACACTAGAAATGGTTTTGTAATTTATTCTAAGAGAGAAATACAGAAATCCATTACCCTCTGAACCTTAAAAAAATTTTATTATATAAAAGCTTGAATAGCTTCATCCTACAGCTATGGTATGGGTTCACATTATTTTGATATAACCCACAGTCAGTCACTACTTCTGTCTGGTTATCAGTCACTTCAAAGATCTGACCCCATTTTCTCTTCCACCAAGTATCGAAAACTGAAATAACATGCTGCTTATACTGTCTATATAAGATTAAGGGCACAAATCATTATAGCACATGAATTTGATAAATAAACAAACGGTTAATTCTCAATGTGAGAAATAAGATCTTCCCTATATAGTCTCTTCTATACCAACACCAGAGATTTATTCTAAACTACCATACAAAATACCAATGAAAAATTTGCTAGCTTTGGAGAGGAGCTAACACTTGCATAGAAATGACTGCTTTAGCTTTGCCAAAACCCCAAAACCATAGTCTTTAATAAAATAAAACCAATACTTCCAAAGAGTCTTCTTTTGCTATCCTTAATTTTGTTGATCCTCAACTTAATGGCCTGCTGCTCCCCCCCTACCCAGACTCTATCATCTCTGATACTGGTTAGAGGCGGATGGGGCTGCCTTTTATAAAGAGCTTGCAGAATACCAAAGGAGGGGGGTGGATTCTGTTACTGTTCAAAAGGCTAGACAGAGTACTTGAAATTGGTTTATCCAACTGACCTCAGGTCAGATGCCATTACCAGAGGGGACAAAGCACAAGATCTGAACATACCGAGACACTAAAACAGCTTCTATCATAGAGAATAGAATAACTCACCTGTTCCAGCAAAAATTTCCAGCAGAAAGTTTACAAAGGTTCATTTTAGTATTTTATGCTTAACAGCACTATTACTTAATCATCCAAAACAAAAATGCATATATCTGGCGTACTTTTCTACAGTTACAGGCATTTATTTTGTCTTGAAAAGAAAAATTATAGTGGCGCCTGGGTGGCTCAGTTGGTACAGCGTACAACTCTTGTTTTCAGCTCAAATCATCATCTCAGGATTGTGAGATCAAGCCCTGCATTGGGCTCCATCGTGGGTGTGGAGCCTGCCTAAGATTCTCTCTCTCTCCCTCTGACCCCTGCTCTAAAAAAATAAATTAATTAGGGGCGCCTGGGTGGCTCGGTGGGTTAGGCCGCTGCCTTCGGCTCAGGTCATGATCTCAGGGTCCTGGGATCGAGTCCCGCATTGGGCTCTCTGCTCAGCAGGGAGCCTGCTTCCTTCTCTCTCTCTCTCTCTGCCTGCCTCTCAGTGTACTTGTGATTTCTCTCTGTCAAATAAATAAATAAAATCTTTTAAAAAAAAAAAAAAAAAAAAAAATATTAAAAAAAAAATTAACACCTTCACAAAAGCTAACCTAGTAGAATGTTCCACCAAGGACCAGAAGAAGCTGGAAACTTTCTCCAGTATTCATACATCAAGGCAAAGCCTTGATTATCAATCACAACCAGATTTAGGGGCCAGTGTTCTACACGGGATCCTATAAATGAGACAGTTCACCTAATGTTTCTTTACCACAATGCAAGTATTTTTCAAATAAAACAAAAGCCACTGCCCTCCTGTTACTGTTCTAATACACAAAATGAACTTCTGGGGAAGGATTTAAGAGCAAGTTATTTCTCTCACCATTGATGCTCATTAAGATTATGTTTGGTTCCCAAGTTCTTCCTTGGGTAGATATGCAAAAAAGCATGCCTGTTTTCCTTTTATCTTTGCTCCTATATCCAGCACACCTGCTCCCTCCAGTAAAATGCAAACCTCCTTGGACAAGAGTCCTTTCAAAAGGGAATGGAAGATGTTTATACTTAGCAAAAGAAATTTCACTCAAAGAGCAAGGCAGTGTGGTATAATAGGATCACAGGCTCTGAAACCAGAAATGTGGGAACAGAAAATCTTGCACTGCCCCTTACTAGGTTGTGGTAAGACACAAGCTACCTAACCTTTCTGTATTTCAATTTCTTCATCCATTTAACGGGTGTAGTAGTTTCCTCAAAGAGCTGTCGTGAAGAGTCAAAATAGTTGTTATTCAATTCATCTTCAGAAAACTAGTTTTATTACTTTACTAAAACATACCTCAGTCATGAACCTCTAACCCTGTCCTTCCTGAGACTCCTCCTTGCTTAAGTGGAAGGCCAGAAGATGCCAGAAAATGGGGGTAGCCAAGAAAGGAAGAAAACTCTTTTTTAGTAAAAAAGCTAAAAATATCCAGAGGTATTAAGGAATTCCTGTTTGGGGATCAGCACATTTTCGCTACTTGCAAACTAAGGTTTATTTAGGTTGAAAGGCAAACTGTTGGGACTGTCTTCAGTTCTGTCATGGCAACTTTACGAACAAGGCACACATGCACAAATGCTCTGTGCTATTTCAATACCCTGACAGCTCACCAACCATCAACCAACACAATGCTCTTGGATCTAATTTTAGACTAACTGGCTTTCAATCAGGAATGAATGTCAATTACAATTTCAAAGCTGCAGATCAGTTACAGCTCCACTCCACTACTGTATCAAAGATACTGTATCAGCCAAATACTACTACTGCCCTAGGTAACATTCTATGACAATTGCCTCCCCTAGGAAATTTGCTGGAGCAGTTACACAATCTCTCTTTTGGTTTCTGACAACGTCCAACACCTCATTCAAGACCCTAATCATCTGTTTACACTATGCCCACTTCAACATGTACTGTGTTATCTAGTTCTGGAAATGGCTCATATCATCAATCACGGTTGTGTGTCAGACCATGCTCTCATTGTATTACACATTTCTTCCAAATGTCCAATGTCTAACTTACAGCAGATATTTGATGAAGCTTGTAAGTTGACTGGTTAGTAGTAAAAATGCATTTGCGGGCTTCATTTTTCATATACCTAGATGTGAGTTTGGGGGAAAAATCTCATCCGAACGCCCCAAACATGGTAGGGAAAAGACAATCTTTTATTTTGACTAGGATCACTCTTCTAAAGGAGACCTTAGAGGATCAAATGAAAATATGAAAACAGAAGAGCATGGGCCCAATATCCCCAAGTTATCCGCACAACAAGAAGCAGTTGTCAGGTATCTGAAAATGTGAAGTCCTCTGAAATGGACAGGAAGGATGGTGACATGAGACAAAGAATAAGCAGGATGAAAACTCTGGATCTGAAAATTGCTGTTAAAGATACAGAACTTGGAGGCTTTAAAAAAAAAATGAAAGCAAACACATGAATACTTATATGCACCCATTACATACAAATTAAGTAGATGAAAGAGAAAGGGCTGGATTAAAGCACAGTAAATGTGATCAATGTATAATGTTAAGGAGTCAAATCTGTTTTCATCTTTGTATCATGAATGATAATGAAATTATGGCTCTTAAACTCAATGATGTTTAGGGGGAGGTGAGAAAAAAGCAAAAAACTTAATTTTCATTCACTTATATTCAAAGGAAAAAAAGGTTTAAAAATAAGAAAAAAGGGAAGTTTTATTTATTTATTTGACAGAGAGAGACAGCAAGAGAGTGGGAGAGGGAGAAGCAGGCTTCCTGCTGAGCAGGGAGCCTGATGTGGGGCTCAATCCCAGGACCCTGGGATCATGACCCAAGCCAAAGGCAGACACGTACGACTGAGCCACCCAGGCACCCAGGAAGTTTCCAACTTAACAGACAGCAGGCAAGGGTTTAAACTGTGTCCACCCGGTGGCTTGAGATAAAGTTGTTACCAAAGGGAGCCTTCATGTTCTTTGAGGAAAGTGCCCACAAGAAACCTAATTTCCAATATGTTGGAAAGAAGAACCATGAACCCCTCTAATCCCTTCTCGCTCTCATTAAGGTAAGAGGCTGCTGAAGAATTAAGAAATCCCTTTAGAATGTATCCTATGAAAGGGTTCTGTTCTGAGATCCCTAGAAAATTCACTGGACTCTGAAGAAATTTCTGCTCTCCATGTTCTCAGTTGGGACAGTTCCAGCTGTGGGTCTATGGAAAACACACTAATTTTTCCTTCTGAATCTTTTTTTTTTTAAAAGATTTTATTTATTTATCAGGGGTGGGGGGGAGAGAGCAAGCACAGGCAGACAGAATGGCAGGCAGAGGCAGAGGGAGAAGCAGGCTCCCTACTGAGCAAGGAGCCGGATGTGGGACTCTATCCCAGGACGCTGGGATCATGACCTGAGCTGAAGGCAGCTGCTTAACCAACTGAGCCACCCAGGCGTCCCACCTTCTGAATCTTAAAGAAGGATCTAAGACCATTCAACCATGACATCAAACTTATTTTAAGTTTTCTCACAACAGAACATCCAGCACAAGGGGCCACAATGGGCACACTCTTAACCCTAGGTCTAAGAAAAAGGGCCCTCTCCTAATGCTAAAAGGGTCCAACTGGTCAGGGGAGGAGGGGTAAGACAGACACACCTATAACCCAAAGGGCATTTGGCTTTAAATGTTACTCTAATTAGGTACTGCGCTTTCCTAGGAGTATGTCCACAGTAAGCCTTCCTTTCCTGGAAGGGTATCTGCTATTACAATGAGAAGTCTGTCAAGAGTTGACATTCAAAGACAGTAATTGTTCATTAGGTTCACACTGCACAGAACACTATTCCTGAATACAAGGGCTGTTAGAACTAGTTCTGGGTTGAGGAAAGCAACCTATGACACTCGGGAGTTGCCTCAAGGACACTACCATAAAATATACTCTCTCCTTCTTCCCTTTATCTTTTTCCTTCTCATGGCTCAGACCTGTTAGTGGCATCTGTTTCATGACCTCTTCATGAGAGGCCACCAAGACCTCGGTCTTTAGCTGTACTCTGGTCTACATTCATCTCTTCCCAAGAAATTAAAAACATTCTAATTCTTGACTTTTCTTGGGGGTGGTAGGTTTTACGCAGAAGAGAATGGGAGGGGGAAAAAAAAAACCTCTCTAAAAGCCTGAATATTCTGGTATCACTTTAATTATAAGCAGCCCTTTAACGTACGGAGAACTTAATTAAAAATTAAAGTACCTAAAGCTCATGGCTTTGAGAACATTCCATATATCATTTAGGTAAATGTTCTATTAACCAACAATTCTTATTTGGGGAAGGTATTCAAACACATTTGATATACTTTAATTGATCCAAATCATATCAATAGTCCATCCATATTATTTGTTAAAAAAAGCCTAGTCTATAATCTCACAAAATTATTTTCTTTTTAAGGTGGCTCCATACTGGGGCATGGAGTCCTACACAGGGTTTCTCCCCCCCCCCCTTTTTTAAGATTTTATTTATTTATTTGATAGACAAATCACAAATAGGCAGAAAGGCAGAGAGAAAGGAGGAAGCAGGCTCCTGGCTGAGAGAGCCCAATGTGGGGCTTGATCCCAGGACCCTGGGATCATGACCCGAGCAGAAGGCAGAGGCTTAACCCACTGAGCCACCCAGGCGCCCCCCTACACAGGGTTTCAGTTCCTAACCCTGAGATCAAGAGTCACACACTTGAACCAACTGAGCCACCCAGGCACCCCTCACAAAACTACTTTTTTTTTTTTTTAAAGAATTTATTTATTTGACAGAGAGTGAGAGAAAGAAAGAGCACAGGTGGGGGGAGCAGCAGAGGGAGAGGGGTAAGCAGGCTCCCCGCTGAGTAGGGAGCCCGATGCGGGACTTGATCCCAGGATCCTGAGATCATGACCTGAGCCGAAGGCAAGAGGCTTATTAACCCACTGAGCCACCCAGGTGCCCCCCCTCACAAAACTACTTTTAATTCAACATGTGAGGAATTTAGTAGAGATGTTAAAAAAATGGTTATGTGGTATAAGAAATATATTTGGTCTTCGTCCATGGCTTTTGACAGAGCTTCTAAAGCCCTTAGAATTTCCTAAGGGTGATAAAAATATGTTTATAAAAAATAAAAAATTATTAAAAAAAAAAAAAAGAATTTCCTGGGTGATGGGTTTTGTCATTCCCAAGGAATTTCTGTGGAGTACACCTCAGTTTATAATAAAGTGACTTAGGGTAGGGCCACTGGGGTCACCTGAAAGATGAGGTAACTAAGGGTTGGAATTTTCAGCTCCATCCACAGCCCTCTAGGAAAGGTTTGTGGTGTCAACGGAGTCTGCAGATTAAGTTCTATAAAGCCTTGAACAAGAGTTAATGAACCTCTGGGTTGGTAAGCCCAGGAAATACTCCCCAGTTCCAAAGAAACAGAAGCTCCTGTACTCAGATGCTTCTGGACCTCACCTTATGTATTCTTCATTTGTATATATACTTATAAAAAAGGACAGTGGACATAAGTGAAGTGCTTCCCTAAGTTCTGTGGGCCATTCTAGCAAATTATTAAATCCCCAATTTAAAGACTATAGGTCAGGGCGCCTGGGTGGCTCAGTGGGTTGAGCCGCTGCCTTCGGCTCGGGTCATGATCTCAGGGTCCTGGGATCGAGTCCCGCATCGGGCTCTCTGCTCAGCAGGGAGCCCGCTTCCCTCTCTCTCTCTCTCTCTGCCTGCCTCTCCGACTACTTGTGATTTCTCTCTGTCAAATAAATAAATAAAATCTTTTAAAAAAAAAAAAAAAAAATAAAGACTATAGGTCAGAAATAGGAGAGGCCCAGACTTAACACAAATGGGGACAATCTTGTAGGACTGAGCACTTTACTTTATGGGATCAGATACTAACTTTATGTAGTGCCAGAATTAGATTAAATTGTAGGACACCCACAGCTGCTGTCCGCTAAGAGCTACAGAACTGCTTGGTGTGGGGGACTGCCCCCCCAATCAGGTATCAGAACTCCTTAGAGTAGAGGAGAAAAGAAGCTGAATATTTCAGGGAGGGAAAGGCAGTCATGTTAACTAGATATTTCTATTTTCTTCAAAGTCAAAATATCTACAAGTTCTTTTAAACTAAACAGTAAGATTTAAAAATGCCCCCAAAACACCCATAAGACTCAAAGTTTACAAACTGTGCAGATCTTCAAAGATGGGTTATCTGACTAAGCCTTCATTATTTTTGAAATATACAAGGTTCTCTGGTCAAGGTAAGTCGAAAAATATTCTAACACCCACAGATGCAACTTAACCCAAATTATCCTGGTCTGTTTGTCACATTTACCACCGTCCTTGGCCAGAACAGGCTCTGGCAATGATTTTATTCCCTGAAAACTATAAATCTTCCAGCCTTGTATCTGGAGCTACTTCTTGCTGGGTCAGAAAACATTAGTAGGAAAAAACGACCAAAATTTCCCACTCACCTTTCTTGTAAAACATATTTACCTACTTTAGTTCCTTATCCTAACTATCCATAACCACAGTTCCATTCACATGGCCCTGGTTCCAGTTCTGGCTTATGTACACATTTGTCTTCATTAAGCCAATGGTGGAGAATGTACTACGAGCAATCATAAACCAGGAAGAACTTCCACTAACTTCAAGTGGGACTTAGTATATCAAAAGAAGTGGCAGGTTATTTTATTAACGCACAAAGAAACTAACATTCAACCAGACTTTTATGAAACTAAATTAGTATATTCCACAAACTTAAATTTAAGATCTACGTGTAACACTTCTTTCAACTCAGAAAATTAAGTATGATGTGGACTACAAAGACTCCAAGTTCCCTCTTTTAACCATTTTGGTTCTTACAAGTGCTCTTCCACAACATTAAGATAGCCTGTTATAGGGGCACCTGTATGTCTCAGTTGGTTGAGCATGTGACTCTTGGTTTCAGCTCAGGTCATGATCTCAGGGTTGTGAGACTTAGCTGAGCCTCATATTGGGCTCTGTGCACAGTAGGGAGTTTGCTTCTCTCTCTCAATAAATAAGTAAAATTCTTAAAAATAAAATAGTCTGTTGTAGCTTAGATTACAATCTGAGTCATTCCGGTCTTGTATTTTCAGAAAACATAATATACATTCATTGCACTTCATAACATATTGGTTCAAGGCCTGGGCTCTGCTACACTTCAGATGCCAAGTTGTTTAACCTCTCACCTCAGGTGCCTTAGCTATCAAAAGGTGGCAGTACTTCTTTTGAGGATTGAATCAAATAGTGTGTTACTTAACACAGTGTCTATAATATACTAAGCACCCAATAATTATTGTGCTTAGAAATCTCACTTTGTTCAGATGTACTTAATTACTGAGTCCATTTTGCAATGGTTCCCTTTTTAAGCTACATTTAAGTGATATTATCTAAAGATAATCATAAACTGACTCTCAATTTCAAAAAATTACTCTTTTGGTTAACTATAAGCATACCTTACAGTTACTGTTAAAAACAAACCAATATGATTTTCGTGCCCAGAATTCTACAATGCTAAAAGGATTAAAAAACAAACCAAACAAGGAAAACCCCAAACAAAAAAACAAAACAACCCAAACAAAAAAACATTTCAAAAACTATTCTATTAATCCACCACTAAGTTTCACTTAGTGCTAATAACCATGCTTGAACACATCAGTTTTCTCCTTAAACCCAAAGACTACCCCCAAACACCAGCACACAAAGATTCATTCTGTCATCCAGTTTGTCCTTAAAGATCATTACATTTCTCCTTAAAATATTTTAGCATTAGGCAAAATATTTTTTACTATACACTATAATAATCTGAGCCTGACTTTAATACAATTCAGCCAAGAACAGGAATCTTCCTACTCCCTAAAAGAATTTGGTATATACCGGGAAACTTCTGAGCCAAACTGAATACAGTTGTGGCTCCTCACCAATACCCAGAGATGGCAAAAGATTTAAAATTTTCATGGGATCAACATGCAACCAAATCCTCAATAAAAGCAAAGTAGGACATGATTATCAACCATATTATTTGTTTAAATGAAGACCACTTTCCAGCTATTTTAGACAGCTTAATCCTTGTCTAAAATGTCCACACTAACCCCATCACTTAGAAGCAAAGTTGTGCATGAGAACCTCATTTTTTTTTTTTTTAAAGATTTTATTTATTTATTTGACAGAGAGAAATCACAAGTAGATGGAGAGGCAGGCAGAGAGAGAGAGAGGGAAGCAGGCTCCCTGCTGAGCAGAGAGCCCGATGCGGGACTCGATCCCAGGACCCTGAGATCATGACCTGAGCCGAAGGCAGCGGCTTAACCCACTGAGCCACCCAGGCGCCCCGAGAACCTCATTTTTGATGTGCTTTCAACTTGACTGAACTGTGCTAATAAAAGAGATAAAGCCTCTAAAAGCTTTAAACGGTAGCTGAAGAGTTTCAAGTAGCTAGGTAACATGGCTATGAGCAAATCAGAGAATAAGTTTCCTTCATCATGCACTAGAAGGGAATGCTGTTACTACATAGAACGTTATTTTTAATGTTACTACACTCAGACAACAGTCAAATTACAGTCATAAATTCACATCTTAAGAGTTTTTCAGAGAATGTAATGTATGCAGATTCTAATGTGTGACACTGCCTCCAATGTAAAGACATACAAGAACAAATCTACAGGTCATATCAAACTTTAAACACTGCAACAAAAATCCATAAAAGCCATACTCAATTAAAAGTAATACAACAGAAGATCCTAGTGAAACGAATCTAATTCCTGACAGTACATCACACATAAGGAGTCATGACCTGTACTACCTCTCCAGTATATGTTCACACTTGGGAGAATAATTATTCTACCATGAGGCAAAAAAACTGTATGTGTTCAAGTTCCTGTAAGATTATTAAAAAGATCTATTTTATTACATTCAAAGAAACAAACTTAAAAAAATTAAAAATAAGCTGCCATCTTCAATTTATACTAGGTAAAGAGTTAGCAAAAGCCCAAGTCACTGAATGGATAGCCAAACTTTCAGAAGCTTAATTTCAAGCAGAACTGTCACTAATTTAATAAGAAAACACAACAGCAAAACCAATCTAACAACTCTGGGCCTTCCATGTAACTAAGCACACTTTATTTCATGTAGTAACAATTAAAAGCTTGATTAATTCTATCACTGCAAATCAAGCAAACGATGACAAACCTGGGCTGGAAACCAGAATGTCCAATTCCTGTGTTCAAAACAAATTTTCAACATGGCCTGGGGCAAGGCACCCTGCTATTCTAAGAATGCTCAGACATACAAATATGTAATGTTCCAAACACTTTTTTTTTTGAGCCACTTCCTGTAAGCAAAAAGTTCCTATAACTGGGAAAAGAACAAAATAAACAAACTAAGAAAATGGGAATACCTGACACACCTTCTCCAAACGAATAATTTTAACTTTAAAAAAAAAAAAAAAAAAAAAAAAGAGGCATATACAGCCAGTTTCTATCTAACCTTCCCATAGTATATACCCACAAAATTTACAAAAGGAGACCCAAAGCCCACCTAATTCAGTTCTAAACTTCAACAAGCATTAGTACATTAGGCTCTACTATCCCTGAAAGTTCCAGAGAGAGGCCAAAAAGGACCCCGTAGTTAACAGTTCACATTAACGGCCCCATAACCCTGTTTCTCATGTATATACAGATGCGGATTCGTCCACCAAAATCTCCTCTCTGCCCCACCCCCCCCCCCACGTTGGCATTTTCATTTCATAGGTGGGTACTTCAACAGCTAACACCAGGAACCTCCCGGGTAACTGGAGGACTTGGGGGAAGTCATCTCGGAAGAGGTGGAAAACCCAGAGATATCAAGGAAAGGCAGAAAGAGGCTGTCCCTGGCCACCTCTCCTCCTTCCCGTCCCATCCAAACTTCACCGACCCGGTTCAGAAGACCGGGAGGGGGAGGCCATTTTAATGAGACCTGGCTGAGAAACCTGAAGAGAGGAAATTAGGAAACGACGTTCAGAAAGGAAGGCCGAGCTCTTTCCCCCAACAGCACCCAAGTAGGGTGGCAGCAACTGGAGCTCGAAGACGGAGGTGCTTGATTCAAGGGTCAGAGAGAGATTCAAAAGTAGCAATGGCCTTCCACGAGGGGGTCAAGGGGTCCGAACCCCGGGAGCGGGGCCCCTTACCCCGAAGCAGGAGAAGGACCCCTTCCCCGGCCAACCGCGAAGACCCTTGCCCCTGAGTCGGGGGCTACTACCCAGAGATCCAGAAGGCGGGAGTTGACTAGTGCCTGGTTCTCCTCATCCGGCCATGCGGCGCGGGGGCGGCCATCCTGAGGGGTCCGGGAACCAAGAGAGCACGGGGGGGCCGGACGCGGCGCTCACCCGCGGGCCGCCTCCAAGCTCTTGATGAGCTTCTTGATCTTCCAGATCTCCACGTTCCTGTCGGCAGCACTGGGGTCGTCCGCCATCTTCTCGCCTCCTCCTCCCTAGAGCGGCCCGGCGGGGCCCGGAGACACCAAGACCACAGAGTTAGCGCCGCCGCTGGGGCAGAGCGGCCCCCTTCCTAGCCACCCCCAAGAGGCCCTCTTCTTCCCGCCTCGCGCGGCCCGCCGCGGCGGTCGCTGGCCTCTCCCTCCCTCGGCTTACCTAAGGGCCCAGTCCTGGGCGGCAGCGGCTGCTCCTCCCCGGCGGCGGCTCCGCGGCGGCGGCTCTGACGTAGGACACCGGCTCCCTCTCTCCAGGCAGCTGCATGTGTTGCAATCCGCTCACATGGGGCCTGTGACATCACTTCCTCCGCCAGAGGCTGAGTGGAAGTCGGCGGGCGGAAGGGAGGGGGCCGGTGCGGAAGAGAGGAAGCTCTGCGCGCGCCGCGACTTGCCATTGGCTGTCCGCGCCGCGGCCTACAATGAGCTTGCTGATTGCTCGCAGCTGGGGCCGCGCGGCCCTGTGAGGTAGGGCCCGGGGCGGGGAAGTACCGCCTTCCTTCCGGTCCGGCTAGCCCGGTGCAGGAAGCGAGCGGAAGCCGGTGGCTCTCGCGAGGATTTATTTAGCGACCCGCCGGCCTCCAATGGGGGGTGTTTTCTAGAGGGCGAGACGGAAAACGTCTTTTCCGTCCCTCTTTGGTGGATGGAATGGGCATCTGAAAATCTACGACACGCGGCTAGACGATCGGGCTGGGACTCGTGATTTGAATTGCGCCTGAGGAGTCTTAAAGAAACGCCTCAAACTTCGTGGCTTCATACCTGGCAAAGTGCTCGTCGGCCGACGTGCGTCACTGTTGCGCGGACGAGTTAGTTTTTAGCCTTCCAGCCCGGGTGTGTGGATTAGGAAATTTTCCCCAGGTGGTCCGGGACGCGCCACCCGCAAAGGCAAAAGAGGCGCATTGCGTCTCGCCTGCTGCTCACATGGGTTCATTTTGAACCTGGAATTTTGTGGGGACGGGAGGGGAAAGCAGAGGCTACGCGAGATTGGAAACCGTGAGGTATCTGAGGCCACGGATCGTTTGGTGTGAGGGTTTGAGAGTGGAGGTGAGGAGAGTTTGAAGCAAAATGGGCGGCTATATAAGTTAGAACTTTATCTTTTTGAATTATAACTTTTAGTTGACTGTGTCTCTCTTCACCTCAGTTGGATTTGTTCAAATATTGGGGGCCAAACTGTGCTAGAGTCAGTTTTCCTGAGGATGCTAAGGTGAACTGGATATAACAGTGCTTACCTTAGTGGAGCTTTCAGTTTCGTTGGGTTTATAACCATTTGTGATTGTATACTTTTGTATTATAAAATAATTGCATAAATACCCGGAAATGCTGTGAGAGTGTAATAAAAGGGCCTGATTTTGGAATGAGACCCAAAGAATGAGTAGGGGTTTGCCAGAAAGCATAAAACATTAAAAAAAAAAAAGTGTGTGCTTGAAAAGCCAGTATGCTGGAACAGGTTCAGGAATGGGTAAAGTAGCTTGAGGTGGAGACAGAGGACAGATCATGTAGGGTCTTGAAAGCCAGGTTTAGGAGTTTGGCCTCTTCTCTTAAGAACAATGGACATCTTAAAGGATTTATAGAGGTAGGGAAATGACATATATGGACAGTTACGTTTTTAAGGAGATGGTTCTGTGGATAAGAGAGAGCAGAAGTAGAAGCTTAGAGATCGTTTTGGCTGCTGCAGTCATTCATGTGAGAGATAATTGTAGCTTAGACTTAGGGTGATGATAGTGCAGATAGAAGTCAGTGATATAAAGGGGGTTAGAATGGATAGTACTGGATGATGGATTGGATCTGGAGAAAGGAAGAATGTTCCCAGAGTGTGGAAATGGTTGCACTTACTGAGATGGGAAATATGAAGAGCAGGTTTTGAGGGATGATTGAAAATTTCCTCTTGGGCATATTAAATTTTGAGACATGCAAGTGGAGATGTCAGGCAGTTGCATTTATGTTTGCTTTGAGTCCCTTTTCATGTTATCTCAACTTTGCTCACACCTTTGAGATGGGGGTATTATCCCCATTTTATAGATAGGGAAACTGAGGCAAAGAACGGTGAAAGAGACTTGCTCTGAGTCACATAGCTAGTTTATGACTTCTAGACTTCATGTTCAGTGCCCAGTGCATTTTATCAAGCAGCAACTCCATTACCTCTGTTGCCATAGGGTGAGGACACATTTCCTGCAGGAAATGTTTCTTCCCCAGCAAATGAATTCCCAGGGTAGTATCTCTTCTTTAGGTACCATTTTGTAATTCATGGCATATGTTCATTCATTACATAGTATTTATTGTACTTCTGTGTGTCATTCACTGTGCTTAGTAATGCACCTTCTAAAGTAAATAATAATAAACACTGTTACTGACTGGATGTGTACCATATCCCAAGCTTTTCCCTACTTCATTTCCTTTACCCCAATTCCTACTTTTTTCACTTGGTTCTCTTGATCTACATCTCTTCATTTTTATGTTTATGGCATTTCTTCAGGTCAATATTTCATGGCTTTCTAGACCACCTCATAAGCTTGCTTTTATAGGTGATTATCCTGAAATAAGATGGTGACATGTCAGAATTACTGTTTGTCAGCGTTTGAATCATTCAGACTTCATAATTACTGAGATATGTAACTTGTTTCTTAGAATGTTCTAATTCCAGATAGTTTATATGTAGCTCCGAAAGCTTACTTGCCTCATTGCTGTAAATTCACCATCTCTGCATTTGGAATTGAAAACCAGTGTCTTAGTGGCAAATACTGGCATTGATTTCTAGCAGAAGAGATTTGAAAGGAATAGAACAGGGATGATATTTCCTTCAGCAAGGAGGAGGCTTTATGAATGCAGCCATGACCATCAGTGTTCAGGAAGAACCTCTTGTGACATAAGACTGATACAGATTTTTTCAAAATGACATATGATATGGGTAGATATATAGCCTCTCTTGGCACAGGTTGTCCTTTTCTGGAAAATGAAGGATTTGTTACTTGACCTCAGAAGTTCTTCTCTAGGTCTAATGTTAAATAATAAAGTTAAATACTGGGATGTAGATAACATTCCTAGTTATGGGTGGAGATGGGGAAGAGAAGAAGAATTGTTTTGATGATGTTGAAAGTACCAATAACAACTTGAGAACACAGTGTTGTTAGGTACAGAATGAAATTATTGGTTGCTAATGTGCAGGCCAGTTTTAAGAATAGCCAAGGTGAAGAAAGCAGGGGAGAAATGGTTGTGGGAAGATTTCCTAAGGGCTATACCCTATGACTCTTAGGGAAGTCAGGGGGATTGTTAAAGGAAAGATCTCTAGAGCTAGGCAGCCTTAGGGTTGAACCCTGACTTTGCTCCTTATGTTGTGCAAGTCACTTAAATCTTGCAGAATTTGTGTTTATCTATAAAATGGGGATACTGCCTTTTTTGTGGGACTACTGGATTAAGTAAGTTGTGTAAAGTGTCTAGTACCATTTACAGCTCCTGTGTCAATAGTGAATGCTAGTTCTGTTTTTAGTTTCTCCTAATTTGTTCTGTCCTCTTCCATTGTTTTCAGTACCCATCTGTTGACCTGATACACTACTTCTAGCAGAAAATTGAAGTTGAGAGCCTAAAGTTAGAGCAGACCCAAATTACAATTCCTAGGGATTTTTTTTCCCTAGTGGAAAGAGGGAGCCAGTAAAATGGTCTGTGGGATCTTTACCCTGTTTCAGTGACTGGTGTGTTAATAATTGTTAGAAATTTAGAACTTTTCACAGCTGGAGTTTAAAAGATTGGGTATTTGTGTGGGGAGGGTTGTGTGGGTGCCAAGAAGCAATTGTGGTTTAGACCTAGAAATTGGGCCTTGGGCTGATCAGTATCTAATAGTCATTGATAATACCTGCCTTTACTGTCATTGTGGCCTTGAGATCAGTTACAGGGGTTTTGTTGCTTTGTGGCAGGATTTTTATGTGATTTTTTTTTTCCCCAAATGGAAACTATTCCTGGGGCACTAAATGTTTTGAAGCTTTGGCAGTGTATTTGTATTAGCTATCACAAGGGTGTCCAACTAGATATAGTCGTCCATGTTTGTTCTTTCTCCCTGTTAGCATTCAACATTCTTGTGAATTTGCCCAGCTTGGAGTTGTGTGTTATATACTAAGGTCCCATGGTTATAGATAGAAGAGTAGGAGTCTCTTAATGATGTTTAATAATAGCTTAAGGAGAAGGTCTTTTTTGCTACTGCCTAGGTAAGCAAAGCACAGGCATCATTTCTGTGTTTGTGGGTATCCTAGTCAGGTAAGTTTGGGACTTAGGTAAGATTCCCCTTGGGATATCCTTAATGTTTATTAGCTTCTAACTGGTGTTGTAAGTGTAATACTAGAATTCGGAGATCTCAGTTCTATGTTCATGGTGTCTTTTTTTAAAAGATTTTATTTATTTATTTGACAGAGAGACAGCGAGAGAGGGAACACAGGCAGGAGGAGTGGGAGAGGGAGAAGGAGGCTTCCCACTGGGCAGGGAGCCAGATGCAGGGCTCAATCCCAAGATCTTGAGATCATGACCTGAGCTGAAAGCAAACGCTTAAAGATTGAGCCACCCACTCGCGCCCCCCCCATAAGATTTTATTTAAAACAAAACTAATGTGCCTAAAAATAGTTACAGATAATCTGTGGGTTAGACTATCTGTGAAGTGGGGCATCTAGGTGGCTCAGTCAGGGTTAAGCATCTGACTTTTTAAATTTCAGCTCTTGTCATGATCTCAGGGTTGTGAGATCAAGTCCCATGTTGGGCTCCACGCTTAGCAGGGAGTCTGCTTGCCCCTCTCCTGTTGCTCCTCCCTCCTGCATTTGCCTGCATGCATGTTCCCTCCCTCTCTATCCCCACCCTCCGCCAAGTAAGAAAAAAACTGAAGTGCTTACCATTTCATGAAGTGGTGAAGATCAGTAAAGGAATGTCTGGTCTGCCCTCAAGTTCCTGGATGTACCTAAGCATAATGAATTTGAAGAATGAAGTTCCATAGATTCCATCCTTAAATACATGAAGAAATCTTACAGTCAGTAAAAGCCAATGAAGAAGACCTAAGCTATAGTGGTGTAGTGTAAAACTCAAAGATTTACGTAAGTTGACATAAGACAAGGTTGTTTAACTGTATAGTACAGTGTGTGAAAGTGACTTGAAATGGTGAAGTGTAAAGTACCATTTATTCCCCTGTGGACACAGGGTGTATAATATAACCCTTTAGTGGGAGGGGGGACTATAAGGAATTACAGCAGTTTCTTCTCTAAATGATCAAACATCTGTACATGAATTTGGAATCTTGTTAAATTAAGCAGATACCATTATATGCTTTACCCTATAATGATTTCCAACTATAAGAAAAAAAATGCAATAGAGAACACTCATTCTTTCTGTTCTAGATTTCTTTTTTTAGAATCCCTGTTACAAGGAGCACTCACCAGCTGATGTGCCTCTTCCCATAACATGAAAGAATAATTAGCAAGATGAGACTGACCCATGCCCTTGGATCATTTGGGGAGGGGAGTAAGTGCTTTTTGTTTCCAGTGGTGCTTTTTTTTTGACTCAGTAGACAATTTTAGAACAGTGAGACAGAGTATAATTTTTTAGTTCAATTTCATAAATACTTCCTGGATACCAGTTTTCTAATACTGGGATATGTGCTGAAACACTTTAGATATGATGCAGTTGTTAAATTTGCAGTCTTTTTTAAGGGGAAAAAGAACAAAGGAATGTTAGATAACCATATAAAAAGAGAAGTAGCTGTTTATAGGACTGAGGCAGATATGAACAAGAGGATCCTGGGACACCTTTTTATATAAGAAAGGAAATTAACAAAGACTACGGGGGTCTTTTTTTTTTTCCTTGCATAAGTACTTATAGCAGACTAATAGACTTTTCTTTATTGAGATGTAATTGACATATAACATTATATTATTTCCAGATGTAACAATATAATGATTGAATATTTGTATATATTGTGAAATGATCACCATAGTAAGTCTAGTCAATATCTGTCAATGTATATCGTTTCCAGTTTTTTTCTCGTGATGAGCACTTTAAGATTTACTCTTAGCAACTTTCAGATATGCAATAATTATTAATTAGAGTTACCATGCTGTACATTTCATCCCTAATACTTTATAATTGGAAGCTCGTAACTTTTGACCTCCATCACCTATTTCACCCACCCCCAACCTTCCCATTCCCCCCATTTCCTCTCCTGCCTCTGGCTACCAGCAGTCTGTCCTCTGTCTGTGTGAGCTTGGAATTTTTTGTTGTTGTTGTTTTTTAAAAGGTTTTTTTTTTTTTTTTTAAATTTGTCAGAGAGAGAGCACAAGCAAGGGGAGCAGCAGACAGGGAGAAGCAGGCTTCCTGCTGAGCAAGGAGCCCAGTATGGGACTTGATCCCAGAGGGGCTTTGGGATCTTGACCTGAGCCACACAGGTGTCCCTGTTGTTTTTTTTTTTTTAAAGATTCCCTGTCTAAATGAGATCATATAGTATTTTCCTTTCTCTGACTTATTTCCCATAGCATAATGCCTTCTTCAGGGTCTATCCATGTTATCACAAAGGGCAAGATTTCATTCTTTTCTGTGACCTTAGAGTAGTATTTTTTTTTAAAGTTACTTATTTGAGAAAGAGAGAGAGAGCACAAGCAGGGGGAGCAGCAGAGGGAGAGGGAGAAGCAGGCTCCCTGAACAGGAAACGAAATGTGGGCCTAAATCTCAGGACCCTGGGATCACAATCTGAGCTGAAGGCAGACACTTTAACCCACTGAGCCACCCAGGCGCCCCTAGAGTGTTCTATTATATGAGTGTGCCTGTGCGCGCATGCACACACATGCTCATGTATCACTTACTTCTTTATCTGTTCATCCATCATTGGATGCCTGGATTGTTTCCATATCTTGGCTACTGTAGCAAATGCTGCAGTGAACATGGGGATTCACATACCTTTTGTTTTTAAATGAGAGTGTATGCAAACGCTGGGTAGGGGGTAGGGCAGAAGGGGCGAGAGAATCTTAAGCAGGCTTCACACCCAGTGCAGAGCCAATTCAAGGTTGTGAGATGGTGCCCGGCATCAGGCTCCATAACAGGTGTGCAGCCTGCTTAAGATTCTCCCTCTCAGGGCGCCTGGGTGGCTCAGTGGGTTAAGCCTCTGCCTTTGGCTCAGGTCATGATCTCAGGGTCCTGGGATCGAGCCCCGCATCGGGCTCTCTGCTCAGCAGGGAGCCTGCCTTTCCCCCCCTCTCTCTGCCTGCCTCTCTGCCTACTTGTGATCTCTGTCAAATAAATAAATAAAATCTTAAAAAAAAAAAAAGATTCTCCCTCTCGTTAAAAAAAAAAGAACAAGATAATAGCAAGTGTTGGCAAAGATACAGAGAAATTCAAACATTTGTGTACTGTTGATGGGAATGTAAATTGGTGCAGCCACTATAGAAAACAGTATGGGGGCTCCTCATAAATTAAAAACATAAATTAAAAAACAAAACTATCATACAGTCCAGCAATTCCACTTCTACATATTTACCCAAAGAAAATGAAACCACTAATTCAAAAAGATAAATGCAGGAGAGCCTGGGTGGCTCAGTCACTTAAGCATCCAACTCTGGTTTTCACAACCTTGAGATCATGACCTGAGTGGAAACAGAGTCAGTTGATTAATTGTGCCACCTAGGCAGCCCTCCTGTTCTTTTGGTATTAGCCATTCTGACAAGTATGGGGTTAATAGCCCATTTTTTAAAAATTTGCATTTCCCTGGTGGTGAGTGATACTGAACACCTTCTTATGTACCTGTTGGTTATCTCTTTGTCATTGGAAAAGTGTCTATTCAGATCCTCTGTCCATTTTTTTATTGGATTGGATCGGGTTTTTTGCTGTTGAGTTGTATGAATTAATACATTTTGAATATTAAACCCTTTTCAGATATATTCTTTAGAAATATTTTGTATCATTCACGATCTTGTATTTTCATTTTATTTATTTCCTTTGCTGTGCATAAGCTTTTCAGTTTAATGTAGTCCCACTTTTTTTTTTTTTTCCTTTTGTTGACTCTGTTTTTGGTGTCAGATCCAAAAATCATCACCAAGACTGATGTCAAGGAGATTATGGCCTTTATTTTCTTTAGGGAATTTGATAGTTTTAAAAGTTTTTCATCCATTTTGTGTTGATTTTTGTGTATGGTGTATGAGAGTGGCACAATTTCTTTCTTTTTTTTTTTTTTTTTTTTTTTAAAGATTTTATTTATATATTTGACAGAGATCACAAGTAGGCAGAGAGGCAGGTAGAGAGAGAGGAGGGGAAGCAGGCTCCCTGCTGAACAGAGAGCCCGACGCGGGGCTCGATCCCAGGACCCTGGGATCATGACCTTGGCTGAAGGCAGAGGCTTAACCCACCGAGCCACCCAGGTGCCCCGCACAATTTCTTTCTTTTGCATGTGTCTGTTCAGGTTTCCCAACACCATTTATTGAAGAGACTGTTCTTGGGGTCCTATCAAAAGAACTAAGAAGCCAATAGGAAGAGTTTCCACAGGCCAAAAATACAACACTTTGAGCATCATTAAGAACTACAGTGAGGGGCGCCTGGATGGCTCAGTGGGTTAAAGCCTCTGCCTTTGGCTCGGGTCATGATCCCAGGGTCTTGGGATCGAGCCCTGTATCGGGCTCTCTTCTCAGCAGAGAGCCTGCTTCCTTCTTTCTCTCTGCCTGCCTCTTCTCCTACTTGTGATCTCTGCCTGTCAAATAAATAAATAAATCTTAAAAAAAAAAAAAGAACTACAGTGAATTGAAGCATATAAAATGAGTTAAAATCTGAGCTCACAGTGACACCTGAGAAACCTCATTAGTCTTACCTTTGAATACTACAAAATCAACTCATTTTTTTTTAATTTTTTTTTAAGATTTTATTTATTCGACAGAGAGAGATCACAAGCAGTCAGAGAGGCAGGCAGAGAGAGAGAGGAGGAAGCAGGCTCCCTGCCGAGCAGAGAGCCTGATGCGGGACTCGATCCCAGGACCCTGAGATCATGACCTGAGCCGAAGGCAGCGGCTTAACCCACTGAGCCACCCAGGCGCCCCTAAAATCAACTCATTCTTTTTTTTTTTTTTTTTTTTAAGATTTTATTTGCTTATTTGACAGACAGAGATCACAAGTAGACAGAGAGGCAGGCAGAGAGAGAGAGAGAGAGAGAGAGAGAAGCAGGCTCCCGGCTGAGCAGAGAGCCCGATGCGGGACTCGATCCCAGGACCCCGAGATCATGACCTGAGCCGAAGGCAGCGGCTTAACCCACTGAGCCACCCAGGTGCCCAAATCAACTCATTCTTAAAACCAGTACATAATCCTTTTATGTATGAACTATACCTCAGGGTAACTATACTTAAGAGGGGAAGTTTCTCACTGAAGAGGTATTCCAACTAAAAAGTGAAGATAGGATAGTATCACCTTTTTTTTTTTTTTTAAGATTTTATTTATTTAGGGGAGAGAGCCCCTGCATGAGAGCTGGGGGAAGGGCAGAGAGAAGGGGAGAGAATCCCAAGCAGACTTCTCTCTCGCTAACCATGGAGCCCAAAGCAGGGCTTGGTTAGTCGCTTAACCAACTGGGCCACATAGGTGCTTTGGGATAGTACTACTTTTAATGAAGTCAGAGATCTAGGTAATGATCATCAGTAGCTGTTAAAATTACCGAAGAGCCAGCCAGAATTACGTACCCTCTAATGGAAGTACACACAACCTATTCTTGTCAAGAAACAACTTCAGATTGGGGATGGAAGAACATGTTAAATGACATCACAGGAATGCAATCCTATGAAACATAGTGAAATGTAGATGTAGGACATAGTAGGACTGGTGGACCAGTTTCTTTAACAGATTGCAGGGTGCCTGGGTGGCTCAGTTGGTTACATGTCTGACTCTTGATTTTGGCTCAGGTCATGATTTTGGGGTCATGGGATTGAGCCCTATGTTAAGACTATGCACTCAGCAGGGAAGGCTGCCTGAGATTCTCTCTCCCTCTGCCCCTCTCTCCAACATTCTAAAATAATATCTTTATAGATAGATCGTAGTAAAGTGTGGGGAAAAGGAAGCAGAGTCTTAGTGAACATATGAAGCAGTATAGGATGTGGACTTTATTTGGTTCCTGGCTCTTTTAGCAACTGAGAAGGTTGTGAAATGGGTACCTGGTTGGTTTAGTCAGTAGAGCTTTTGAGTCTGGATCTCGGGGGTCTAAGGTCAAGCCCAACATTGGTTGTAGACATTACTTAAATACTATCTTAAAGTTGTGAAATGGTTAAATTTTTGACATTTGTTTGCTATTAAGGAGTTGCTCTTGTCTTTTATGTGTTCATAATAGTTGTATTTTATAGAATAATCCTTTTTGAAATAATTTATGTTAGAGTAAAATAATGAGTGAAACAGCCAGTGTAGTTAGGGTTTCATGGAGAGCGTAGACCAAGGATACTTAGGAAACACAAAGGTAAAACTGAGCTGGCACATGGCAAGGGGGCAGGGATCTGGAGGGTTTGAACTGAATTTAAGCTATACCAGTGGAGTGAGTTTCCATTTAGGAAAGCTATGGTTTCAATCCTTTCTTGGTCACAGATTCAAGAAGTTCGTAAAAGCAGTGGACCATTTCTTCAGAAAAATTAATACCGTTTTACATTGTGTAATTAGTGTTTTATGGACCCGAAGTCACTCATGTGGACTCCTTGTTCTCATAACTCCCAATCTCTATCTGCTAGGTCAGGGGCTGTAAGAACCTGTTTAAGAGCCTGTGATTTAGGGACGCCTGGGTGGCTCAGTTGGTTGGACGACTGCCTTCGGCTCAGGTCATGATCCTGGAGTCCTGGGATCCCAGGCTCCCATCAGGCTCCCAGGCTCCCAGCTCCATGGGGAGTCTGCTTCTCTCTCTGACCTTCTCCTCATTAATGCTCTCTCTCACTGTCTCTCAAGTAAATAAATAAAATCTTAAAAAAAAAAAAAAAAAAAAGAGCCTGTGATTTAGGTCAAACTTTAGGGCCCAAACTCATGATCCCCAGATTGACAGTTCCATGTTTTACCACTGAGCCAGCCTGATGTCCCTACGTAGAATGTATTACTTTCCTGTTTCCTATCTCAGACTTGAAACTCATAGTTATTAAAGGCTGATTCAGCTGCAGTGTTCTCTTTAGGGTCAAGATTATCTTCTTACTGGGTCACCTGAGTGGCCCAGTACACTTCTAGTCTATTAGAAGTGTAACACTGATTTTGGCTCAGGTCATGATCTCAGGGTTGTGAGATGTAGTCCAGTGTTAGGCTCAGTGCTAGATACAGAACCTGCTAAGATTCTCTCCCCTTCTGCAGGTCCCTCCCCCAAATCTCTGCTTTGTGACCTGCTGCAGCAGAAACGGGTTTGATAATGAGGCATTGTATTAGGTTTAAGCATTATCAAATTGCTGAGTCGTTTTTAACCTGTGGAAATGACTTTCACTGGTTCTTTCTGTAATTGCTAAATTGCCTCCATGCTGTACAGATTGAGTAATGTAGGTCACCCTATAGTTCCTTTATTTAAGCTTTCATCCGTTTCATTATTCTGATACTAGAGGAAAGGAGACAGTTCTTACAAAGCAGCCTTAGGACTGCAGAATGGAGTCACAGTGGTATCTGAAATAGTGAACAGCCTTTGCTTAGTTTATTTTCAAGGTCTGGATTGTCTCTCACTTTTAAGCTCATGTACCTTCTGTAAGAATTTGCTTTTACCTTTACTGTTTCTTCTTGCTATAGCATTTCTAATGTAACTGTTATACTTAAAATTAAGCCACCTTAGTAGCTTACTAAAAGTATCTTCAAAATGAAATATGGAGCAGAGCATCTTATTCTTCTTGGTAATTGATACATTGATAGAACACCTATGTACATGACTCTGAACTCAAGGAAATCATCAGGTGACAAGGTCCATTCTGTAAACTAAATGGCCTGTACCTTCAAGTCAGTATTCTATGTCTGGGTAGCTCATTTGGCTAAGTATCTGCCTTGGCTCAGGTCATGATCCCAGGGTCACATAAGGAGCCTGCTTCTCCCTCTGCCTACTGCTTCTCCCGCTTGTGCTTGCTTTCTCTAACAAAATCGTAAAGGAACCATTCTTACTGAAAAGGACACAAATGCTCCCATGTGATTGTTTTCAAATATTTGAAAGGGCAGGGGAGGGGGGGGGGAGGATGTGCATGCCTAAGACCAGGGAGTAGGCAGAGAGATTTGAAGCAGACTCCTCACTTAGCGTGGAGCGTGCCAGTTGCGGGATTATCCCGCAACTCTGGAGATCATGACCTGAGCCTAAAATCAAGAGTCAGATGTTTAACTGAGCCACCTGGGCACCCTGAAATGCCACTTGTGATTTCTGGTTACTGACTATTACGGGAAATGACCAGAGTGGCAAGGGTGTGATTTTAAGTGGGGGAAAACTACTTGGAAGAACCCAACAAGTAAATTATACTCATTGGTAGGAGTGAAGAAGGTAGTTCTGGATGTACATTGACAGTGGCTAAAATTTATTGACTTTTTTTGTTTAGGCAAGTCTAAGAAGCACATTTATTCTAACTGGAAAGACTACTTAGGAAGGAAAACCATCAGTTCCTTTTGGGCCCTGTCAGGGCAGTTATCACCACAAAAGGGAGACTATACCTCAAGAAAGACTTTTGCCTTTCAAAGTTGT
Organism: Mustela lutreola; assembly: GCF_030435805.1. Taxonomy (NCBI): domain Eukaryota; kingdom Metazoa; phylum Chordata; class Mammalia; order Carnivora; family Mustelidae; genus Mustela; species Mustela lutreola. The sequence continues at coordinate 76,600,957 of NC_081294.1, forward strand.
TTGTACCATTTAGAATTTTTACTGTTAGGTACCTGAAATGCTGCTCTGTTTGCTACACATGGAGTAGCTTGAGATTGTATCTCTGAGTGCCTTTCCAAGCAGCTCTTTTACCTGATGCCAAAGATGGACCTTTAATAAAAAACTACTAGTTCTTACCTGGGGTGCTTTAGAAGTCCTTGAGGGGCTTATTATCACAAAGATTGGGAGACTCTAGAGACATTCAGTGGGCAAACACTGACCAGAGATACTAAATAAGTAACTTCCAACATGCCATTAGATAATCTTTCACAAAGAATTGCACATCCCACAAGGTTCCCAAGTGTTCACATAACTGAAAACTTGAGCCTAAAATTTATTTTTCATATGAATCTCCAGAAATGTTTACATGGGTGTTAAGGAACACTTAATTTTTCAGGAATGTAATACTTGTGTAAACAATCTCCTTCACATTAGAGCACTATATTGACTTAATTATACATCAATTTCATTTTTAGATCTCATAGAATGAAAGGAGGCATTACATCTGATGGGGTCTAAGGCCATGTTCTTGACTGACAGATTCCTTTGGACATGGTATATGACAGTAATTTGCAAAAAGGGGTGGGGGAGACTGTTGGAAAACTTTTGGTAAATAATTCTTCACACTTAACTAATATAGGAAAGATAGTCACCCTTCTGCTTCTGAAGGTGTCAGCATTTAACCAGAACTGTATCAGAGAGTATGGGACAAGGCAACTCATTCAGGATTAAACAGGAGAAATGTAGAAAGAGTCCAATCCTGATTGATTGTCCTTGGTAATAGTATTTCATTATACTAGCCCTTCCAAATCCTGAATTTTGGCCAGTGTTAGAAACCTGAGTGACTTTTTAGGTCAGGGAATTGGGAAGTAGGATTCATGTCCTATTCCTGAAGCTAAATCTCCAGAGCATCACTCCTCAAAAACAAGAGATCAAGATGCTTTTTGTATTTATTTAAAAAAAAAGAATGATCAAAAAAAAAAAAAAAAAAAAATCAACAAGGACACAAGTGCCAGTCACAGAACAGAAGATAGCTAGAAAAATATGCCTTAGGGAAGTTAAGGAACCCTATTTTAAAGCTGTATATTCCAGCTATTTTTCCATTGATATAGTTACTCGTGCCCTACCTCCCAATGTGACACAGCTGGCTTGCCTTGCAAAGCCTCAGTTAAAGAACACCTTGTTAGGTATTTAACAGGCTGGTGTAGTAGTTCTCAGTTAACTAGAAGGATCCCATCCCCGTATGATCTCATTCCAGGTCTATGGCTGACTACCTTCATTATTATGTTTCGAGGTAGTTTCACCTCTTGAAAATATGGGTACTAAAGCACAAAACATTGTTTCAATAATTATCCATAAATCATCCTCCCTCCCCACCCTTTACATGCTGCTGAAAAAATGAGAAAGTACTATGAACTTTGTATGGTTGAAATTCTCATTAATTATTAGCTAATTCTCACTAAATTTACATATTAAGGAAATTATATATAGAATACTGCAAAAACACAGTAAAAGACTGAAGTTTGCCCATTTCTGCTCAGGAAATCCCTTCACTCCCAAGCGTCGTATTTTGACTCCAAAGTTTATTGTTACTACTGTTTTTCCTCCTTTTGATCTTCCTTTTGTTCCCCAGTGCCAGAACTTCCAGAGCCTTCTCGCTCAGATGCCATCTGTTAAAATATTTGAGAGCAACTCATTCAGTATTAAGTCTGACAGTTTGTACTTTGATAAACTAAAAAAATGGAGGAGGCATATCTAGCCTATTCCACTCTCCCTCCCTCCTTGTACATTATTGGTGGTTTCTGTGCAGCCCTCCTTCTGACTGCTATCACCCTCCCTCCCAATGCAGAGTCAAGAATGCAAGAGTATTTCCAACTCCAGTACTCCCAGTTCCAATAAAATGGCCATGTACACTGCCATCAGTAACAACAGTAATCAACAGTTCTATTAAGATCAAGTTAGGGATGTGCCCTTCAGCCCTTGTACCTTTTTGTATGCCATTTCGAAGAGCTTCAGTGATGCCTGCTGAAGGGAAGATGCTGCCTGCCTTATGTTTTCTCCTGTTTCGCTGTCTTTCCGAGCCAGAAGTTCCCTCATTTTGGAAATCTCTTCTTTTAGCTTATTGCACTTAAAAACAAAACCAAAAAACCAAACTCTTTTTCTGGGTTTCTTATCCCATTTTATGTAGCAGTAATAGAAACATTAAGAAATTCCTATCACCGATAGAGGATTCATCTTTAAGGTTTTTTTTTAAAACTCATCTTTAGAATTATATCTCCATTTCCTTATTTATAAAATGGTCCCAAATCAAAGTTTTTGTGAAAAATGGGAATAAAAAGCCTTGAGAAACAAAAAATATCACTGAATTCTTATCAAGACTCACGGAGAAAAACTTAAAAAGGGTGCTTGGGTGGCTCAGTTGGTTAAGCATCTGCCTTTGGCTGTTGGGAGTCCCACGGTCCTCGGAATGAGCCACACATTGGGCTCCTTGCTTAGCAGGGAGTCTGCTTCTCCTTTTCCCTCTGCTCTTACCCCCTGCTTGTGCTTGGTCTCTCTCAAATACACAGAATCTTAAAAAACGAAAAAATCCCACTTCACTGCCATTGGTGACAATGCCTAACTTCATTAACTATTTTAAAAGAGGACTCACTTCATCAGCAGGCAATTGGTCCTTGAATTCTTCCATTTTTGTTTCTGTGTCATGAATAATTCCTTCAGCCATATTAACAGCTTCAACTCGTTCCTAATAAAAATCAGAAATTTAGTATGAAGACTTCCCAATCAAGCAATTGGTTGAATGTCCCCACCAAGCTAGACAACATGCTTAAGTGATGCATATAGTTACAGAGTAAAAAAAAAAACAAAACCAAGTTATTGTGGTCTGAAAGAGTCTAGGATGTCTGTAAGTGATTACAGCTGGACTGGAGAACATAAGAATTCTGATACTGAAAGACTGAGCATAAGAAAGGGATTCTACACAAAAGTTATGAGCAAAGAGAGGAAAAATAAATTCATGTATCCATATTCCCCCTTTCACTTCCCAACTGCAAGAGCAGAAAGTAGTTACCTTCTTTCGCCGGTCTTCTTCCGCATACTTTTCTGCATTTTTAACCATATTTTCAATATCATCTTTGCTTAACCCACCGGAAGACTGGATCACGACTATAGTGAGAAAGAAAGGCATCTTATTATTATTTAGGTAAAAATATCTGCTTATTCTATTAAGAAAAAGAATACACCTGTACAGAGTAACCAATTTTGATATGTAATAAAAAGAATACTCTTGTCCTTATAATATAAAAAGGAGGGGCCTGGGTGGTTCAGTGGGTTAAGCCTCTGCCTTTGGCTCAGGTCATGATCCCAGGGTCCTGGGATTGAGCCCCACATTGGGCTCTCTGCTCAGCAGGGAGCCTGATTCTCCCTCTCTGCCTGCCTCTTTGCCTACTTGTGATCTGTGTCTGTCAAATAAATAAAATCTTAAAAAAAAAAAAAAAGGAAACCAAGGGTCTTGAAATAACATAGATTAACCGACTTGCCTGCCTACCAACACTTCACTGATCCAGAAGCCCAGTGCCTGCCTATTTGAGGTAATAAACACCATACCTGTTTAATGTAATCTGCCAACCAAGGAGAAAAGGAACAAAGAGGATTCATCCTCCACTAAGGGTGGGGGTAAAGCTATGTACAACATAGAAGATCTGTTTCTCAAACAAAGGAACTTCAAGGTCCCTTGCCTCACTCTTACAGTTGGATAAATAAAAACACTTACTCTGCTGCTCACGTCCTGTACCCTTATCTTTTGCTGAAACATGTACAATCCCATTGGCATCAATGTCAAATGTAACTTCAATCTGAGGGACTCCACGAGGGGCTGGGGGAATTCCAATCTAAAATAAATAAATATACGGAGTTAAGTTCCTCTCATGAGAGGTCCAGTGTTCTATTTCCAAATCTATATAGTCTTACTTGTTCCTAGGAAGAACAAATAAAATGTATAAAAAAACACAAATTCATAATAAGGGTGGTAATTTCATTGCTACCTGAAATAGCTTCGTGACAGCAAGTAGCCATCATGGCTTTATGTATCTGAGGACCAGTGAATGAGAGGAAAAATCTGTTCATTTCACCAAGAACCAATAACAATGCTGAACAGGAGCCAATATCAAAAGGTCTTAAATAGTAATTGGAGATTTTTCCTAACTTTGTTATATTTTCCTGGCTCTTGTGTTCATCAATTTCTTAATGAAGTTCCTAAGACATCAGATAACAAGCAACACTTTCAGGTAAAAATCAAAGTCAAGGTAACACAGACTAGGTCCCCGTGTGTTTTAACAGTTTTTTGTGGTATCATTAAGGATTAAAATGTAGTCTAACTGTATGGAAAGAGAATGACGAGTACAGTATCCAGGATTCCTGATACCTACCAAAGTAAACTGTCCAAGAAGTTTGTTGTCTCCAGCCATCTCTCTCTCACCCTGACACACTTTAATCTCCACTTGAGTCTGACCATCAGCAGCTGTAGAAAACACCTAGGAACAAAGAAACTCCCTGGGTTGGCAATCTGAATGGGTTGCTTCCCTTATATAAAGTGCAAACCAAAGAAAGAAACTCACATCTCAACACTTCAGAATCCCAATCCACACCACGTTCAGAATAAAGACTTATTTATGTCTTTGCAGGGAACTGGAGTAGGAGTAGCACAAAGAGTGTACAACAGCTATTGTTTCAGCTAAGCAAATACACTATACAAAGATACATTAGTAAACGGCCTCAAAAGGAGCTAATAAAGTGAGATGCTGAAACATGCTCATCTGAAGAAACAGGTCACAGACATTTTATTTATGCTTAGTCACGCAAAGTCACCATAGTTCTCTTCAGTGATGTGTTGGCAATACACATATCCATTTCCATTTAGTATTAACAGCTTTTCAGAAAAACATCAAAACTGGGAAAGGCGGGAAATAATTCTTAATCTAAGGTTGAGCAAGCCACTGTCCAAGTAGCCTTGCTTGCTATCTAAGGAACCCCATCATACACCCACAAAACAAGTACGTTCTCTTAATCTTGGCCATGTCCTCCTCTTTACTGCCTTTCAGAACAGACAAGTACAGGGAATTTAGTCCCAAATGATGAGGCTCCTTTTTGCAAAGTTACTTAAATCCCCTGAAGAAGAAGATTGATACCCTCCCTCTAATCACTGCTGGCTGACATGTAAAGAAAAATTTTTCAGGAACAACAGAAGAGAACAGAACACAAGATTCTTAGCACTCACATTCAACTAGTATGGACTTCCAAGACAAAAATGAAGTTTTCTAATAAAAGCTCACATAAGGAGGACGCAGTCACGTCCCTCACAGACCCTCGTATCTCTGGGACAATGGAGGAGTAGGTGATTCTTACCTGGCTTTTCTTGGTTGGGATAGTGGTGTTTCTGTTGATAAGTTTGGTAAAAACACCTCCCAGAGTCTCAATACCCAGAGACAAGGGAGTGACATCGAGGAGCAGCACATCTGTGACATCACCAGCTAACACACCTCCCTGAATGGCAGCTCCAATGGCCACAGCCTCATCAGGGTTTACAGCTTTGCTTGGGGCTCGGCCAAAGAGATCCTGTACAGTCTGCTGAACCTAAGCCATCAAAAATAAATAAATAAATAAATAAATAATAAAAGAGTCTGTCACTAACTACTAAGGATAACTACCCAAGAAGGGAAGAGTGTATCCCAAAATCACAGCAAATCTTAGGACAGTCTGCTTCAAAGAGTATTTATTCAAGTTACTATTTCATATGAGTTTTTCTCAATGACTTCAATGTATCAAGTGGGAAATACTCAAATACTTTACTTGACTATCATTCCTAAGCCCTTTTAAGATATGGGAAGAATCGGTGTGCCTGGGTGGCTCAGTGGGTTAAAGCCTCTGCCTTCGGCTCAGGTCATGATCCCAAGGTCCTGGGATCAAGCCCTGCATTGGGCTCTCTGTTCAGCGGGGAGCCTGCTTCTTCCTCTCTCTCTGCCTACTTGTGATCTCTGTCTGTCAAATAATTTAAAAAAAAAATCTTGGAAAGAAAGATATGAGAAAAATCTACGTTTTGTTACTGGGTTTCCCATACAACACTTTAAATTAGAAACAGAGGGTAAAGCGGTGCCTCGATGGCACAGTTGGTTTAGCATCGAACTCTTGATTTCCTCAGACTCTTGGTTTTGGTTCAGGTCAAGACCTTAGGGTTCTGGGATCAGCTGCATTGGGCTCTGCACTTGGTGCAGAGTCTGCTTGTCCCTCTCCCTCTGTTCCTCCCACAGCTCATGTGCTCACTCTCTCAAAAAATAAAATCTTCAAAAGAAAAAAAAAGCAACAGAGGGTGCATGGGGTGAATGGGTGGCTCAACTCATTAAGTGTCCAACTCTTGATCTCAGAACAGGTCTTGATCTCAGGTTCATGAGTTCCAGTCCAGTGTTGAGCTCCATGCGAAGCATAGATTTACTTAAAAAACAAACCACCACCAGAAACAGAGGGTGTAAGACATCAGGATTTAGTTAGTCTAATTCCTCTTCTACAGACCAACTTACAAGCAGTAGTGGTTAATTCAGTAATTCAACACTGGTGCTAATGTGAAGCATGTTCTTCCTGCTTCTTTTATTAATGGTAGGAAAAAGTGCTACTTAAATAGCATCTGGGATAATTTGTTAACCTAAAGATCTCTTCCTGATTCAAAGCTTCTTTTTCTCCAAATTTATTCTGTGCATATTCTCCAAAGCCCAGGAACAACAAAGGAAAATTTCTATCAAGGCCCATGAAAATTCTAATCAAGCTACAGCCAAGAATTGCATCTTCAACAGGTTCTGTGCTCAGTCATTCGTTTTCCACACACCTGTCTTATCAGAATGATGTGTTGATAAAATGCATCACTGCACAAATCCTTGTTGAAAAGATGCAGCCAGAAGCCCAAACACCATGGTAGGAAGACATTCCTGTCCAAAACTGCCCCTAGAGCTAGACAATACCAAGGTTTTAAGCTATCTCTGATGTCAAACTTTGTTTCATTTCTAAAAATACTCCCCAAAATGAAGTTCAGGATCCTCCATGCTACCACCCCAAAGACATCCGATCCTTCCCAATCCTTTTCCTGATACCTTTAATTTAAAAAGAGGCTGGGCACCTGGGTATTAAGTGTCTGCCTTTGGTTCAGGTCATGATCCCAGGGTCCTGGGACTGAACCCCACATAGGGCTCCGGGCTCAGCAGGAAGCCTTCTTCTTCCTCTCCCTGCTTGTGTTCCCTCTCTCTCTGTCCAAAAGAGTCTAAAAAAGAACTCTAGTGAGAGAAGAAACTCATTGCCCTTTCAGGTCACTGTGGCAGGAAAGCCATATATTCATGTCCTTACACAAACCATTTGTCCAGAGAAGACATTATATGCTTGCCCTGTCTGCTTTTCCATGCCAAAGATTCCATGGATCCATACCTTGGGCATCCTAGTCATGCCACCAACAAGAATCACTTCTCCGATGTCACTCTTGCTGACCTCTGCATCTTGCATGGCTTTCTGGCATGGGGCAATGGTTCTCCTGATTAGATCAGTGACAATCCCTTCGAACTGAGCACGAGTCAGCTTCATATTCAAATGCTTGGGTCCAGAAGCATCCATCGTAAGATATGGCAAATTAATGTCGGTCTGCAAAGAAAGCAAGGAGAGCAATAGTTGTGATGTTTCTTTATATATTTCAATTAAAATAAGACCATACTCCCACTTAGAAGACTTCCAAAGTTATAGGGACAGAGAGACCCACTTTAAATGAATGGCCACCAAAGACAATGAGTCCTTAAGATTCAAGCTCTTCTCTTCCCAGAGGCAAAAAATTTAGAATCTATAATGAACAAAGAAGAATGTAGGGATGCTGGGGCGCCTGGGTGGCTCAGTGGGTTAAGCCGCTGCCTTTGGCTCAGGTCATGATCTCAGGGTCCTGGGATCGAGTCCCGCATCGGGCTCTCTGCTCAGCAGGGAGCCTGCTTCCCTCTCTCTCTCTCTGCCTGCCTTTCCATCTACTTGTGATTTCTCTCTGTCAAATAAATAAATAAAATCTTAAAAAAAAAAAAAATAAGAATGTAGGGATGCTTGGGTGGCTCAGTGAAGTGTCTGCCTTCAGCTCAGGTCAGGATCCCAGAATTCTGGGATCTTGCTCAGCATGGAGCATGCTTCTTCTCTGCCTGCTGCTCCTCCTGCTTATACTCTTGCGTGCTCTCTGTTGCAAATAAATAAAATCTTAAACAAAAAGAAACAAAAAACAGTGAAGAATGTAAGAGCAGGGAAAATCCCCACATAGAAAATGAAAAAATGTCCTCCCACTAAACATACGTAGGGAGTCACACTACTGTTTTCAGTCACCAAGTTTTCTAAAACTCAATGTGTGTATACACAATAAAGTCAAAGGCATGCTTTGAACCAAATAACTTGCCCCAAGCCAGGGATTTCGGAGTTTCAGAAGATGGTAAGAAAGCTACAACAAAAATGCTAAAGGTAACTCTGAAGACTGACTTGACTGCCATCACCTTCATGGTAAGTAGCAAACACTGCTATAACCATAGCAGGTAATAGCCATTATTTAATAAACCCCAAATCCTAGGAAGGCCTAGATTCAGAATATTTAGACTAACAAAACTCACTAATCATGCTGAAACACATGTCCTATGGTAGAACCTCAGGAACAAAATTACTTTCCGCCCCCTTCCAATTTCACATCAAAGCAACGCCAACAGGAAAAAGACTAAGAAGGAACAAATCCTTAACCATCTCTCATCAGGTAAACTACCCTAGGCATTTAAATGCTCAATAGCCAGACTTAAAACATACATCCCTTCTATAAAAGAGTGATCCTGAGTACTGCTAAAGAACACCATGGACAATTTCTTCTTTCTTTGCAAAATTTTAATAAAACCAAATCAGAAAATAAAAATTAATGATATAAACATACCCAACAGTACTTTCTGTATTTGTGCTGTTTAATTCAGCAGCCACTAGCCACACATGGCTCATCACTTGAAATACAGGCAGTACAACTGACAAATGGAATTCTAAAATTTAATTTAAAAAATCCTCACACGGACATTTTTTTTTTGAAGATTTTATTTATTTATTTGACAGAGATCACAAGTAGGCAGAGAAAGAGAGGAGGAAGCAGGCTCCCTACTGAGCAGAGAGCCCAATGCGGGGCTCGAGCCCAGGACCCTGAGATCATGACCTGAGTCAAAGGCAGAGGCCTTAACCCACTAAGCCACCCAGGCGCCCCTCACATGGACATTATTAATGTAGTTCTCTCTATGCTATATGTTGACAATTTGAACTCCAGGACTCTCAACCCTCTAAAACCAGTCTGTGACCAAGTTTTGTCCCTTGTCTCTCAAAAATTCAACAGTTTCTCACACTCTAGTCCAGGTCCACATTAGCTTCCCAAGGTTCTCCCACTCAAGCTGCCTCTGCCACAGGAACTCTCCTAACCCAGAACAATTCTTTACTCCACTTCTGCCACTGCACTTGTCATAAGCCACATCTGACATTACTGCCCCTAAATTTTCACAGGGGTGACTGGCTGGGTCAGGGGGCAGTGTGTGCGACTCTTGATCTCATGAGTTTAAGCCCCATGTTGGGTGTAGAGATCTCTCAAAAAAAGTTTTCACTGGTTTATACTCACTCTTGTCAGGACAGACCCAAATCCCAAACCTATAAAGCCTCTATTCTCATATTCCACTTTCTTAGCATGCCTGCTCTCAAACTACTAGCCCTTTCTCAGGTCTTTACCCCAGAGCCTTGTTATTTACTTGACCTTTTATCCTTCTCTTATGAACATCTTTCAGAAACTCCCCTTTTTAGGTCAAACACCTTTATCAGGTTTCTCTTACAATTATAAATGTAACTTTGCTTTTTTACTACATTAACTTTTTTATTTAAAGGTTTTGAGAGAGAGAGAATAAGTGTACATGTACACACAAGCAGGGGGAGAGAGAGAAGAAGACTCCCCACTAAGCAGGGAGCCCAATTCGGGGCTTGATCCCAGAAGCCTGGTATCATGACCTGAGCTGAAGGCAGATGCTTAACTGACTGAGCCACCCATGTGCCCCAATAACTTAATTCAGACTACTACTTAAGACACGTCCTAACCATGTATCAATTTAGAAATCCTCATAACTCTAAGGGAGAAAGCACTATTGTCCTCATGTTAGAGATAAAAGAACAGAAATGTTAAATAATTTATTAAGGCCACACAGCTATTAAGTATTGAAAAAGGACTCGAATCCCATCATTCTGTCTACAGGGCCACTCTTTTTTTTTTTTTTAAGATTTAAAAAAAAAAACTTATTTGACAGAGATATCACAATTAGGCAGAGAGGCAAGCAGAGAGAGAGAGAGAGAGAGAGAGAGAGAGAGAGAGAGAAAAGCAGGCTCCCCACCAAGCAGAGCACTCAATGCGGGGCTCGATCCCAGGACCCTGAGATCATGACCCGAGCTGAAGGCAGAGGCTTAACCCACTGAGCCACCTAGGTCCCCCCACAGGGCCACTCTTAATCACATTACTTCTGGCTTGACTAGTTATTAATACAATGTCCTAATTTTATCTTTGGGGTGCCTGGGTGGCTCAGTTGGTTGTGTATCTGACTCTTGATTTTGGCTCGTGATCTCAGTCCTGGAATGGAGCCCTGCACGGGCTCAGCGGGAAATCTGCTTGGGTGGAATCTGCTCTACCCCTACCCTGCAACGTGCTCTCTAAATAAATCAATCTTAAAAAAACAAAACAAAACAAAACACCTCTATACCACACTGTAAACCTCATGAAGGTGACGCTTCTAGAAATTCATTCTACTAATCTCTAGTTAAACATGCACAAACATTAATATGCAAGAATGCTCAACACAGGGGCGCCTGGGTGGCTCAGTGGGTTAAAGCCTCTGCCTTCAGCTCAGGTCATGGTTCCAGGGTTCTGGGATCGAGGCCCGCATCGGGCTCTCTGTTCGGCGGGGAGCCTGCTTCCTCCTCTCTCTATGCCTGCCTCTCTGCCTACTTGTGATCTCTGTCTGTCAAATAAATAAATAAAATATTAAAAAAAAAAAAAAAAAAAAAGAGTGCTTAACACACTCTGCTTTACCAGCAAAATGTTAGAAAAAACAATCCAAATGCTTATCAGTAAGAATCACACTAAAAACCAACCTCTACCTCCAAAGCAGTGTTGTGTATTCCAACTCTAATCCTAACCATCACATTGCAAAGTTCTGCCACTCTGTATGACAGCAGGGACAAAGCACACCGTAATTATGGATGACTCTGTACTTTGTCACTCTTCATAGCTACTTTAAAAAACTTTTTAAAAATCCACATCTGGGGCGCCTGGGTGGCTCAGTGGGTTAGGCCGCTGCCTTCGGCTCGGGTCGTGATCTCGGAGTCCTGGGATCGAGTCCCGCATCGGGCTCTCTGCTGAGCAGAGAGCCTGCTTCCCTCTCTCTCTCTCTGCCTCCCTCTCCATCTACTTGTGATTTCTGTCAAATAAATAAATAAATAATCTTAAAAAAAAAAAAAAATCCACATCTGGGGGGGGGGGGGGGGACCGAAACAGAAAACTGGGTTTCCCCCCACTAGATGACCCAATGTATATGATCAAATTAACAACTAAAGTAGTCACGGGTTAAGGTTTTCCTGCTGCCACCAGAGATCCCAGAAACAGATCTCCTGCCTTCCATTTTGTTGCCTCTCTGACCCAGATCTAACATGCTTTATATAGTTGTTCTTAGTGGTTATGGCAAACTAAAGCTTCACCTCTTGAGAAGGACTGGACACCACATGCTGACCCCTTCTATAGGCGCTGAGCAACTCTGATGCTAAAAGAAAAGTACACAAGTATCTATATCCCAGCCTTCAGCCAGGTTTCATAGCTCACTTTCTGGATTGCTGATCCAAATAATTAAACCAGACAATTAAGAGACTCACCTGAAGGGCTATCTGAAATGAAGACAATAGCAGTTCTTAGAGAGTCCTATTATTTCTAGGCCAGTGATTCTAATTTTGTATGCTACTAGTCTAGATCTTAAAATCAGTACCTTTAAGGCAAATAAAATGTATTCAATGTAATTCAGATCATTATTATGTTTTGGCTCTGATATAGAAAACCTCTTATTTGGGTGGTTAACAAATTCTGGCTCATCCTTAAAGTACTGCTCCTTTGTTCATGGAGGGCTTTTACACCAACCAGCAAAGTATAAAAAGATCAGACGGACATCATGCAAATTAGAACACAGAATTCAAATAAATTAAGGCTGAAAACATCAAAACTGTTGGGATTTTTCCACATCCCACCTGCACAGATGAGGAGAGTTCACACTTAGCCTTCTCAGCAGCTTCCCGAACCCTCTGAAGTGCCATGTTGTCTTTGGTTAAATCAACCCCCGTCTACAAAATGAGAACACAAAATACTAGCATTAGCGAGCTGATAAATACTATTTTATGATACAGTGATAATGTTAACAACATAAAACAGATCCATCCTTTAATAAATAAGCATGAATCACTTACTGCCTTAAAAATCTGTAAGGAAAAGAAACCTTATTCTGTAAAGGCTATCTGTGCCTGGATCCAAATCGGTTCTTTCCAATCACTGGGTTCTGGCTCAAGACAGGAGTCCCCAGAATTTCTCTGCCAATATTATACACAGTACCATATCCTTCTTAATCTGTTTATTCCCAAGCTGAAGCTACAATAATCAGAGTATTTCATTCCACTCATGAAATGAAATGCAAATGCAAATGAACTGAAATTCAATTGTTTCAGCGTTGTAGTCAATGTTCTATTAAGGTCAAAGAAAATTCTCAACATTCCAATGTCTACATAGTAACTATACTGGGAACCAACCTCTCTTTTGAATTCCTTCACAATGTGTCGTAGCAAGGCCTGGTCAAAGTCCTCACCACCTAAGAACGTATCTCCATTGGTGGACTTCACCTCAAATACACCTTTCTGAATCTCCAGGATAGAAATATCAAAAGTTCCACCACCTAAATCATATACAGCAATGCTAGAAAGAAAAAAAAGAAGACCTTATGGAACATGTGCCACTAAAGTATTAATTTTAATAACTAAACCAACATAAACTTGATGATTTCCCCTCAAGAGTAATACTGAAACTGGATAACTGCCTATATGACAGGTATTTTACTACATGGCCCTTATAGCTATTTATAAATACAGAGATGAATTACGTTTTTAAAGGCAAAATTGACAGGACTCTATCACCTGTTTTTTTCTTTCTTTTTTTTTTTTAAAAGCAGTCTCAGCAACCAACTTGGGCTTGAATTCATAATCCTGAGATCAAGAGTGACATGGTCTACCCGACTGGGCCAGCCAGATATCCCCAAACACTATTTTAAATAAATACTTGACAATATGAATACCCCCCCCCAAAAGACTACAGCCCAGTACTTTCATGGTTCCATGAATGAGTTTACTACACAAACTTACATTTTGTCTTCTGATTTGTCTAGACCGTAGGCCAGAGCAGCAGCTGTGGGTTCATTAATTACTCGAAGCACATTTAGTCCAGATATCTGGCCAGCATCCTTAGTGGCCTAAAGGAAAAGAAAAAAGCATTTTCCACCGTGTGTCCTAAGTATAAAGTATTTCCTGAACAGGAAAACCAACTGAACTCACCTGTCTCTGAGAGTCATTGAAATAAGCTGGAACAGTGATCACAGCATTTTTTGCTGTATGCCCCAAGTAATTTTCTGGAAAAGAATTAAAGAATGAAAACAATCCTGAGACTCTGTCAGATGAAACAGTTAAGAGAATTACTCATGTAGGCTAACAACTTGTGTTATCCTCTTGGAGCCACAGACAACTCATAAGTTTCTTCGCATCTGACCTAACACCAAGAGAGAGCTCGCAGAAAACATTCCAATTAAAGATAGTGGTTGAAAACCCAGTATCTCACCTTTAACATTATAGTGAAGATTCCCCAGCTATAATGACCTATTCTTAGACTTAAAACAGCCACTAGTTTCTCCAAATGGGAAGTTTTAAATTTTACTTAGCAGAGCTTAAAGATTAATGTGTAGTCTTCTGTCTTTCAATACAGAATACCACCCCTCTATCCTGAAAAAGCTAAACCACCATTAGGAAAACTCTGAAGATAAATTCATTATGTGGGAATGTGTGAGGAGGAACAGTGCCATTTCTAGGTTTTCTGTCTAACAACCACCACAGACTCATCCAAGGGACATCGAGGTATGTAAGTGAAAAACCATCCAGTTCTTCAAACTTTCCCAGATAGGAACTAAATATTCTCACCTGCAGTCTCTTTCATCTTCATCAACACGAACGCTCCAATTTGACTTGGAGAATAGAGTTTTCCATGAGCTTCAACCCAGGCATCTCCATTGGAGGCACGGACAATTTTAAAGGGCACATTTTTACTGAAAGACACAAAAATTGCATTTGAAAAAATGTGCATGTACAACCTATCATGACAAGGCTACCATATACCATGAATGCCCATCCTCCATCCCAAGAGATCCATGGCCAACAAACAAAAACTTGGCAGGAATCCATTTAATGAAAACCTTTAGAAAGTAACCATTAACACGTAAAAACATCCTGGTGAAACCTGAACATTATTTCCTGCTGAACAAAAGATCTGTGCTGCTGCTCTGGCAATGGTTAGAGAGTTATCTAATGACCCAGCAAGTCCATTACTAGGTATCTACTTGAGAGAAATTAAAACTGATCCTTACAAAAGCCTGTACACAGATGTTTATGGCAGTATTCTTTCTGGTAGTACTCATAATAGCTCCATATATCCATTAACTGACTAACGGATAAACAAAAGTAGTATACGCTTGCCCCTAAACATGGGTTCTAAATGCACTGGTCCACCTATATGCAGATATTTTTGGGTAAATATAATGCTACAAAAATAGTTCCTCCTCCTTAGGACTTTTTAACTTTCTTTTTACTCTAACATACTTTATAACATACAAAATGGGTGTTAATTGGACTATGTTAGTTATCTGTAAGGTTTCTGATTAAGAGCAGGCTATTAGTAGCTAACTTTCTGGGTAGTCAAAATTTATATATGGATGTTCAAATGGATGAAGGCTCAGCACTACAATCCCATACTGTTTAAGGGTCAACAGTATATCCATACAAAGGAATAATATCTGGCCATAAAAAGGAATGAAATACTGATACATGCTATCACCATGGACAAACCTTGGAAATCCTAGGTGATTAACACACGATAAAGCCCATGCCACTATGTACCTTGCCTCTCTCTACCTGGTGTACCAAAGATACACCAATTTATGTCATCCAGAAATGACTAGCTAAATCTTCCCATCGTGTCAGTACATAGCAAAGACCTATTATGTGAAGGCAAAAGAATTTTTTTTTTGAAGGAAAAACCCTTTTGGTAGGTGCAGGACATGCCTCCACAGACAATGTATAAAAATATCAGAAGATGCTCTAAGAAACTTGCTGCAAAAATTTTTTTGTGTGGCCTCTGGGAGTTAATTATGCTTTTCCCATTACTCACATATCTTTCTGTACTTCAGGATCATCATATCGCCGGCCAATGAGACGCTTGGTGGCATAGAATGTGTTGTTTGGGTTGGTGACAGCCTGTCGCTTGGCCGGCATGCCAACAAGTCGCTCACCATCTGCTGTAAAGGCCACAACTGAAGGGGTGGTTCTGGCACCTTCAGCATTTTCTAACACCTAAAACTCCCAAAGACAGAGAGAGAATGAGGTTCCACTCACTACCACCAGTCTCTTTTATCAATCATTTTAAGACAAAACACCTCCCTTATCGTGAAACAAATGTTCAAGAACAGTACTAATGGGCATGCTTTCTGCTCTGTGAATGCTGACATAGTAACCACTATGTCAGGTACATGTTTAAAGTATTTTTACTTTAAAAAAAAAATGTATTACACACACACACACACACACTCAGCTGAGTGCAGAACCAATGTGGGGCTCGATAGCACAACCCTAACACCATGACCTGAGCTGAAATCAAGAGCTGGACATTTAACCAAATGAGTCACCTAGGTGCCCCTAAAGTATTTATCTTTAGTCCTTTACTTTGAAACAAGTGATAACTAAAAACAAAAAAATGAAAAAATAAATAGAAATCAAATCTTTCACAGTAGGATCCTGGAACAAGGTACACTTTCTGCCAGTATAGGGAATTAAATCTACTTCTAGGGGCAACTGGGTGGCTCAGTCAGTTAAGTGTCTGCCTCTGGCTCAGATCATGATCTTGGGGTTCTGAGTTTGAACCCCATGTCTGGCTCCCTCCTCAGTGGGAAGTCTGCTTCTACCTCTCCCTCTGCAGCTCCTCCTGCTTATGCTCTGTCAAATAAATAAAATCTTAAAAAATAAAAATAAAAAAATCTACTACTAAATTTTTTCATGCTGCCTCCTAGTCTCAGGCATTTAAAAAAAAAACCTGCCGGGCGCCTGGGTGGCTCAGTTGGTTAAGCAACTGCTTTCGGCTCAGGTCACGGTCCTGGAGTCCCGGGATCGAGTCCCGCATCGGGCTCCCAGCTCCATGGGGAGTCTGCTTCTCCCTCTGACCTTCTCACCTCTCATGCTCTCTCTCACTGTCTCTCTCTCAACTAAATAAATAAAATCTTTAAAAATAAATAAATAAATAAATCTGCCAAAATAACAATTCAAGAATCCCAAGTGCTCTGCATCTTGAGAGGAACCCAGTGGGAATAAAGGTTTTATGAACAAACCAATGAGGTCCCTCCCTGTATCACAGCAAGAGTTCCTAAGATGCAGCCTACACGTTACGTGGCGCTTCACTTGCTTCTAAACTCTTCCTGCACCTCCGTGGTTCAACAGACTTATAGAAATGCATGACTCAGATAACAGAAATAATCCAAAGAGCAAGTCATCCAAACTGGTCCTAATGGTAACCTAAGTAGTTCTACCTCTAACGGCAGGACATAATTAAATCCTGGAATTGCACCTTGCAATTAAGAACCAAGGTTCACCTCAAGAATTCCTAAAAACAGCTTTAAGAATGTCCCTTATCAGAACGCCTGGGTGGCTCAGTTGGTTAAGCAGCTGCCTTCGGCTCAGGTCATGATCCCAGTATCCTGGGATCGAGTCCCACATCAGGCTCCTTGCTCCGCAGGGAGCCTGCTTCTCCCTCTGACTCTTCCTTCCACTCTGTCTGCCTGTGCTCGCTCTCACTCACTCTCTCTCTCTGACAAATAAATAAATAAAATCTTTAAAAAAAAAAAAAAAAGAATGTCCCTTATCAGGATGCCTGGGTGGCTCAGTTGGTTAAGCGTCTGCTTTGGGCTCAGGTCATGATCCCAAGATCCTGGGATCTAGTCCCACAGTGGGCTCCTTGCTCAGCGGGGGGCTTGAATCTCCTTCTGCCGTTGACCCTGCTTGTGCTCTCTCCCCTCTGACTAATAAGTAAAATCTAAAAAGTCCCTCATCTAAGCCGAAGGACACAGAATTCCAGACTGGGTATTAACTACTACTACTATATGATCCAGAGCTTCCAAACATGCTCACCTTTGCTTGTTTACCTTCCATAACCGCCACACAGGAGTTGGTAGTGCCCAAATCAATACCAACAACTGCTCCCTTGATTGCTTCTGATCTAAAAGACATTAAAAATAACGCTACGGTTAATGTTTTCATAATAGTGGTCTCCAGAACGGTTGCAGGGATACACAAGAACTTGTGCGTAAATAGTTGTGCATTAAATAATCTGTAACTTCTAAGAAATGTGTCACTTTTTTCTTCAAGGAAGAGTTAAGCACAAGTTTAGAGACCACCACTCTAGGATTTAATATTTATTACCTCTCAGAGGAAACGAAGTTATACTTACGCATAGTCCCGCCTTGAAACAATTCTAAAAGCTTCATGACTAAGGCCATTCCAGCCATCCTTTAAAAAAAAAAAAAAAGAAAGAAAGAAAGATAAAAATGCATCAACAAATATGAAAACTTGAGCCTGTTCCCATTATTCTTCTGAAGAACACAAAGTCTAAACCTTCATTCTGGTAACCATAACCTGAAAAGATCAAATCTTATATATAAAAGGTATTGTGGTACTTAAATAGAAGAAAATTTAATTGAGCATGAATTTTCCAAATAAGATGGAACCCCCCCCACACACATAAAATCGTCTTCAATTATAATGGGGTTTCTCAACTTAGCACTACTGATTTTCAAACCTTGGCACTGCTGACTTATGAACCAAATTTTTGTTGCAAGCGGCTGTTCCATGCATTGTAGGATGTTTAACAGCATCCTTGGCCTCTACTGCTAGAAGCCAGTCGGCCCCCAAAATTTTTAAAAATTATGTCCAGACATCACCGCAGGAGGCAAAATTGTTCCCGGTTGAGAATCACTGCCTTACAAAACGCTAACCAGACACTTCTCAATTTCATACTCAGCAACAGTGTACAGGTATCTAGACCCTACTAGGTGTGCTGGCAGCTGTAAGTTGCTCAGAGACATTTCCTAACCTAGCACCTTAAGGGGACCAGGACTGGCAATCCTGGAGTCGTTTAGAAAAGAATTTCGGGAGTGGCCTCAAACCAGGATTAAACCTAATCACAGGATACTCGCAAGCCTTTTTTTAAACGCCATGGTGAGTGCAAAGAGGAGACCAGGTCCTGTTCTCCGAAGACATGTTCAGTCTTACACAGTAAGCAACTACTCCATGGCTATTTCCTGATTTTATTTTTCCTGAAATAACAAGAAAGGACAATCTTACGCCAAAAATTTTTGAGAGAACTACAGACCAATGTTCCTAAGAAAGAAAATCTGTGCTTGGCTTTGACTTTTCTAAGATACTTTCCTTTTTTCTTTTCACCCTAATAACGGGGTCTTCGAGCACACATTTTAGAGGAGGCGAAGAATCACCCTTCGACTTGTAGATTTAAACGAAACCCACAACAGCTGTTCTCTCCCAACTAAAACTGCGTCCCTCGCCCCCAAGGCCAAAACCGTGTCAACAGCCACTGAAAGGACCGTCAGAAACACTATCCGCTACTTCCTAGAATAAAACTATACTCTTTTAAGAGGTGTGACTCAGCAGAACCTGAAACATGGAAGCACAATCCTGAGTTAGACCTTGCAACGGCAGCACTGATTAATGAAGGCTGGTTATCTTCTTCCCACCACTCTGATCTGTGCCGGAGAATTCTGTGCCTGAAGGGCGAGGCCTGCAGCATGAGGTCAAGGCCGTGAGCCCCTCGGAGAAGGCCCAGCTATTCCCTACCTTGTGGCGCGCGGCTGTGGGGCCCCGGGAGGTTGCGGCGCCGACAAGACGAGCAGCCGCTGCTCGGCTGGCACTTATCATGGCGCTAGATGGTGGAAGTACGAAGCGGCAAACGCGTTCGGACGGCTAAGTGCTGCGCGGCGCCCCAGCGGTAGCGCTTCTGGAAACCTCCAACCACGTGGGGTCGGGGGGGCGGGGGTTAGTTGCTGCGGCCTAGAGGACCACTCTCCCGCTGAGGCGCTACTCGTGTTGCCTGACCAGAGAGTACGTGACAGCCACTCCCGGAGTTAGGACGTATGGCTATTAGGCATCGCAGCACGATGTCTGGAAAAATTGTGTCCTTTTGTTTCGGCTGCAACAGGTCTGGGCTCAGTGAGCGGCGAGGGAGCTAAGCGAGGTATAAAGGCATCACTTTGGATAGCCCCGGTCCTCAGCGGCAGGAAAGACAAGGTCACACGGATAAATTACGAACCGATTACAGTGTCCTTGCGTCAGTTGCGTGAGAGGAGGGGCCTGCTGCGCCTGCGCAACTTGTATCCCCTTGCGCACTTAAGGCGCATGTGCACAGGGAGCGGCGGAAACCGGGGGTGGAATCTAACTGCAGCACTCATTGGACGTCCCAGCGCACGTGAGTTTGGCCGGCTTGTAGCCCGGGGCGAGACCCGGCGCTTACACGCCCCTGAGCGTTGACGTTTTTCTCGCTCCAGTTTCTGGAGAAGGGAGCCATCTTGCTCTGGGCCTTTGTTCAGTGAAAATTCTTGGCTCAGAATGTTTGTTGCTCTGCTCTCTTGTTCGTCATTTGGTTGCCTGGTGTGGTAATTTGAACTGCACCTGGGTGTGCAGACCTCGGACGAATTCATGCTGTTTATCACAAGGATCTCTGGGTTCTAACTACTAAAGCAGTCTTTCCTTCATAGTTTGTTGGGTTGAGTTAGGCTAATTGTCGTGCAGACCCCCAAGAGGAAAAATATTTGTGCTGAGGCTCCTAGCCACCCCTCGCTGCCCTGTGCTGGGCTTCCCTGAAGCTCCTCAGGCCCATCTCGAACCTTGTGCCGGTTTCCAGGGGCTGAGGCTGTGTGACCGCTTTAGGTTTTTCAAATAGAGTTCGCTGATGAAACATATATGTACTGGAGTGCCTACCACGTGTCAGACACGATTTTAAGTGGTAGGAGTACAGTGAAAGCAAAACGTGAATTCACTGGTGAGATGACAGTGAGATTGTGCTTGATTTTGAAGGTGAAGCAGTGCTGTTTTGAAAGAGAGATGCTCTGCTCTTAAGTGATCATGACTGTGTGAGGCATTCTGAACGAAATGGGGGAAGTTTGGGATGGAAAGAAGGTAACTAGAGTTTGCATTGTGAGGGGTTGGAAGTGGGAGTAAGAAAATAAATGTCGGGCGCTTGGGTGGTTCAGTGGGTTAAGCCGCTGCCTTCAGCTCAGGTCATGATCTCAGGGTCCTGGGATCAAGTCCCACATCGGGCTCTCTGCTCAGCAGGGAGCCTGCTTCCCTTCCTCTCTCTTTGCCTGCCTCTCTGCCTACTTGTGATCTCTCTCTGTCAAATAAATAAATAAATATCTTTAAAATTTTTTTTAAAAATTAAAAAAAAAGAATAAATGTCAAACATAATGTTGGTTGCAGGTGAAATTCTAAAAACAAAACAAAAAAAACTAACCCCACACTCTTACCTAAGTCTTATCTCTTATTTATTATTCTAACTAGTCTGCTTATGTTCTATCATTTCTTTTGTTTTTTAATTCCCTAAGACGTAGACTTTTATGAGGCCATCGAAGTTACAGGCTAATGACCGCTATTTGTAGAGATTTATATTTTAAAACAATGTACTGATGGAAAAAGACGTAGAGAGGAACGACAAATAGTATTAAACATTGAAGCAAAATGTTATGGAAATGGATAATTGTACATTCTTGTGTTGTATATGGCAGGGAGGGAAGAGTTTGAGTGGAATAATTGGCATACATATATTCTCAGTTCCTTCTTTTCTCAACTGGTTCTCTTAAGAGTCTTTTTTTTTCTCTTGTTGCATACACCTGAAATCCACGAAGTATTAATCAAAAGAATCCTGGAATCAAATAGTGTTAGCTACAGTATGTCTGGAACCGAGATTCTGTGGATGATAGAGGTTCCTGGTTGTTTTCTCCAGGAGCCTAGCAAATACTCGCCATGGCCACAAGGGGGTGTGTGGTGAGCTCCAGATAATTCAAAGCTGGAGCCTGAGAATGGGGCTGGTACTGTATTTGCCAGTGTGAAGGACAGGTTGCTGGACTGCTTTGCAAATTAACATGGCCTACAGCCTGAAGGCTTGAAGAAATGAGCTTGAGTCTAAAAAGAAATAGGGTGCAATAAGAATGGACAGTTAGATCCACAGCCAGGTGGTATAATTCTTCACCATACGGCACAGTACTGTATTTCATTTCTCTGTTGTCATCTCAGTGTCACACTGTAAAGTGAAAGGAACCAGTACATAATTTGCATGTGGGTAAATGTTTACCAGGCAGAATAGGCAGCTGTCCAATATCTGTGCATACTATATTTTAAATTATATTCTTATTGGTATGTTGGCATATTTGAAGACTGGAAACTAGTTTTCTATGTTTATTTATTTATTTAATTTTCAAGTGCTTAACTCCCAGCAATTAATAGGAATTGTTATTAGATGGTAATCACTAATTCTTGTTAAATGTTTACTTAAATGCCACATACTATCTTAAATGCTTTATATACATTGTGTAATGAACCTTTACCACAGTGGTTTCAAGTAAAATACTATCAGTATTCCCATTTTGCAGAAAGGGAAACTGAGGTTTAGAGTGGTTGATGTGTTATATGCTTCACATAACAATTGAATGGTAAAGCAAGAATTTGGAGCTTTGCTGTGAACCACTAGGCCCAGCTGCCAATGGGTCTCTTCTTTTACTTCCACATATATCGAGAAGTTGAGTTTTATAATACTGGCCTTATTCATTATTAACAGCAGTTATTTTAGGGAGTGGAATAGAAGAATTAGAAATAGTTAAAAAAAAATTTATGTTTAGGTTACAGTTTAACGTGCCAAACAACTCTAAAGTTCAGTCTGTAATAGAACTCAGAGAATCAAGTTTTTTTTTTTTTTTTTTTAAGATATTATTTATTTATTTGACAGAGGGAGACCACAAGTAGGCAGAGAGGCAGGCAGAGAGAGAGAGGAGGAAACAGGCTCCCTGAGAGCCTGATGCGGGACTCGATCCCAGTACCCTGGGACCATGATCTGAGCCGAAGACAGGGGCTTAACCCACTGAGCCACCCAGGCGCCCGAGAATCAAGTTTATATATATTTTTTAAATATTTTATTTATTTATTTGACAGAGAGAGATCACAAGTAGACAAAGAGGCAGGCAGAGAGAGAGATAGAGGGAAGCAGGCTCCCTGCTGAGCAGAGAGCCCAACTCGGGACTCAATCCCAGGACCCCGAGATCATGACCTGAGCCCAAGGCAGCAGCTTAACCCACTGTGCCACCCAGGTGCCCCGCAAGTTTATATTTTTAAAGCAAAGTGTCTTTAAACTGGTGACTCAGATGACGTTTTATTCACTTTTCCCCAAAGATGACTATCCTGCTGTGACACTTTCCGTCTTCATGAAATAAAAATGTGGCATATTTTTGTCACTCTTGTTCGCCTTGTCACTTTGTCACTTTTAGTCTCCTTGGAATTTTTTGTTCACTTTTGTTCTCCTTGGAATTTTTCAAGTACCTGCAGCTTTCAGGCACCAGTTCCCACTTCTCCATGTTGGCATTAGCTACACGATATTGGAGTGTATTACACGGTGTTACTGCACTCGAGTTTGATTCAACAGAGCTTGCCCCAGTGAGGCGTAGGAAGTATTATGTCAGGTAATGTCTGTTTCCCCACGGGTGATGTCAATTTGTAGGTTTCATTTTATTTCGACTGCCTGGGTAACCCACCAACCTGCCTTCCTTCCAAAAAGAGAAAAATAGAGTATGACCCTGAAAGAAAAGTATGGCCGCACTAAATCAAAATCAGATGTCACTTTGATTAGATAGGACATTTACATTCCATTGATACTGAAGTCTCATTCCACAGGGTAAAAAAATCAGTCAACCTCACTCTGGATTTTCATTCAGGTTTGGAAAACAGTTGGCTTTTTGGATAGATGAAGGACCAACTAATGTTCAAAGTCCCTATTTGGGCTGGGGGAGAAGAGCTGACGAGAGCAGAAATTGGGTCTTCATGAGGATTAATTTAATAGTTTTTATGGATATAGGAGCTTTTTCTGAATTTTCTAGTTTAAAGCGCCAGAATTTTAATTTATTCTTAATTATCATGGTATAGTGGGAGGAACCCTGAGCTAGAAGTTAAATCTGAACTTGGTTCTAGAAACACAAAAAGGAGTTTAAGATACCTTTTAAAATCTAACCTTTTATTTAATAAATGAAGAACAGAAAGAATGAGTTGCCTGAGGTCACAGGGACAATGTTAGATAGCCTTCCTTTTTACTTGGTATGTTTTTTTAGAAATCACCCACATGAGGGACACCTGGGTGGCTCAGTTGGTTAAACATCTACCTTTCGATTTTAGCTCCAGTCATGATCTCAGGGTTGTAAGATCCAGCTCTGTGCTGGGCGTGGAGCCTGTTTAAGATTCTATCCCTCTGCCCCTCTCCCCACCATCACCCACATGTTTTCAAATTATATGTTCAATCAGTGCAGTCCTTTTTTCATATGCTCACAGACAACTCTGGCTCGTACATTCTTATATCTCATCCTCATTCCTTGAGATACATAATTAGTGAAATTATGTCCACTACTTTTTCCTTTTGCCTGGATTACAGGCCCTTTATGTGAGAGACAGTTTTTCCCTAGCCCTGCTCCCCAGCCGTCAGGAGATGAAGTGCTCAGGTTTCCTTAGGTGATGAAGGTTTCACTGCAGGGTAGTTGGGGGAAGTATAGGCATCATTTCCATATACATCAGCCAGAATTCTGGAAGAACAAGGAGGGTGACTGCTCTCCCTTGGTCAGGCCCCAACAGGACCTGATTTCTAGCAACTGTTTATTGGTCTTCCCTTCAGAAATGGGTTTCTGATATTCCCAGTCTGCACTGATTCTGCCCTTTTCATAGCTCTGGTTCTCTAATTTGTCTATTGTGCTAGTTCCCAAACTTCAGAAGGCATCAGACTGGGAAGCTCTGAGCATTCCACTCCTAGAGAATTGAGGTCCTGTGAGTCTGAGATGGCTCCAGGAATCTGCATGTTTAGTCCACAAGGAATTCTGATGGGGGATAGGGTGGGGTTTAATGACCACACCCCAGGCACCATGGTGTCCTCTGGTCTCCAAACTTTTGTGTCACACATTCCTATCAGAAAAAATTTATTTTTATTTTTATTTTTTTTTAAAGATTTTTATTTATTTATTTGACAGAGAGAGATCACAAGTAGGCGGAGAGGCCGGCAGAGAGAGAGGGAGAAGCAGGCCCCCCGCTGAGCAGAGAGCCCGATGTGTGTCTCGATCCCAGGACCCTGAGATCATGACCTGAGCCAAAGGCAGAAGCTTATACCACTGAGCCACCCAGGTGCCCCACCTATCAGAAAAAATTTTGAGGGGATACCTGGGTGGCTCAGTTGGTTGGACGACTGCCTTCGGCTTAGGTCATGATTCTGGAGTCCCGGGATCGAGTCCTGCATTGGGCTCCCAGCCCTACGGGGAGTCTTCTTCTCTCTCTGACCTTCTCCTCGCTCGTACTCTCTCTCACTGTCTCTCTCTCAAATAAATAAATGAAATCTTTAAAAAAAAAAAAAAAGAATTTTTAAGGGGCGCATGGATGGCTCAGTCTACTAAGTGTCTGCCTTTGGCTCAGGTCATGATCCCAGGGTCCTGTGATCAAGTCCCACATCAGGCTCCCTGCTCAGCAGAGAACCTACTTCTCCCTCTCCCTCTGCCTGTCGCTCCCCCTGCTTATGCTCTCTATTTCTCTGTCAAATAAATAAATAAAATCTTTTAAAAATATATTTGAGCACACACCTCCATTGTGTATATATTTACATCTTTGTAAACATACATGTATATAGTGCTGTTATTAAACATATGTCAAATAGAAAATAAAAGTGAAAAAGAAAAAAAAATGCAAGTACATGTGACCATTTTCTTTCTGTATCCCAGTGTATCCTTGGAGCTGCTTGCACCACCCTGGCTACCTTGCCACATGGCTTGAACTCCACCATTCATAGGGAGTACCTTTATTGTGCAAAGGCACAGAAAAGAGCCAGATTGTCTCAAGGGTCACTGGGTCCATTCATAGACCTTTGGTGTAGGTGCCAGTTCCTTGTTTTATTTAACCAGCAGTTGAGGTGGGGTGGGGGTGGTGACTGTGTGTGTGTGACATGATGTGAAACAAGTTGGTTTACCAGGGAGGAGCCTTGTGGCCCTTTCTTTAGGGGGAAGGGGGAATCTGTGGGCATGGTAGCTGCTGTGGGTTGCGTGAGCACCTGTCTTCCACCAGAGTCACGAACTGTTTCTGAGCCTGGCAAAGTGCATGCCTGACAAAGAGGCTGTGGACAAGGCTGCGTGTGCTCTCTGCAGCTTTGCATGGCTTCCTGCAAGGGTGTTGGTTCTTTCCTGGGCTGGTGTGTATGTGTGTTTGTGTTTGTGTGTATGGCACTTGCCCACTTCTCACTCATTCCATTTATAGCATGACTCCCTGGCTTGAGCTGGAGAGGTGACTTTCAGGATTATAGGCACTCAGCAGAATACCCGTGCCCTGAGCCCTGGAGAATAGCATCTCTGCCTGAGTGGTCAGGTGTCTGCAGGTAGCAGGTAGAGAGTTATTAACCAAGTCTCTGAGCTTGAATTCAGTTCTTCAATGTGCATCTCCTCTGCTCTTGGATACACTCCCAGTGGCCAAAGAGGCTTTACTTTAACTGATGCATTTGTGGTTCTTTGGTGCTGGTCTCTTACCCTAGGGCACCATTTGGTGTGAAGGACATCATTTCCATGAGTTAGTGCAACTGCATCGGGTTGAGCAGACAGAAGGTGTTATTAGAACTGGACATATCTAAAGTTAGAACTGGAAAAATCCCAGACACATTTCAAAAATGAAGTGGCTTAATAACTGTTAAAGTTGGAAGTGGGGTGCCTGGATGGCTCAGTCAGTTGGGCATCTGCCTTCAGCTCAGGTCATGATCTCAGGGTCCTCAGATCGAGTCCGGCCTGGGGCTCCCTGCTCAGCAGGGAGCCTGCTTCTCCTTCTCCCTTTGCCATTCCTCCTGTTTGTGCTCTCTGTCAAATAAAATCTTAAAAAAAAAAAAAGCTGGAAGTGGGTTCCCCACATTCTTTTTTTCCAAGTAATTTTTTTACCCCTACCTGGAGACTTGACATTTTCAGCTTTCTTCTGTTGCCTTTGGGATTTGAGTCCTGGTGTTCTTTGACCTCAGAGGCCAGGAAGTGTGGAACACTGTTGAGAGAGGTCTACAGAGGACAGAGGGATGGGGTACTTCTTGCCTTCAGGGCACTTAGCAGCCATGTATATGTCTCTATTTCCTGATTTATGGAGTTGTTTGAAAATACATTGTTTAGAATTGTTTTTAACTTCTTTTTATACTATGGAATATCTTTAAGCTGGACACACCATTTTCTCCATCACTTTGCCTTTTTCCTGTCAACATGCATGCTTACCATTTTCATATTCTGCTTTCTATGCTTATCTTGTCTAAAGATACCTGCTTGTCAACCTGGTCCCATATACTTGTCATTTTTTTTTTAAGATTTTATTTATTTGACAGACAGAGATCACAAGTAGGCAGAGAGGCAGGCAGAGAGAGAGGAAGGGAAGCAGGCTCCCTGCTGAGCAGAGAGCCTGATGCGGGACTCGATCCCAGGACCCCGAGATCATGACCTGAGCCGAAGGCAGCTGCTTAACCCACTGAGCCACCCAGGTGCCCCTATACTTGTCATTTTTAATGGCTGTCTGTATAACCTTGTTCTTTCTTGAGATGCATGAGTTTATTCCACTGAATCCTTTGTGCTCCTTCTTTTTTTCAGGGTATGGGGGGAGATTTGCTACGCTTTTAAAATACCTCTGAAAACAAGCTACATTTCAGAACCTGCACCAACCCTTGCATTTCTTCACTGTGAGGGTGAAGGCAGGCAGCCCTGGGCACACCAAGATGTTGAATTTTCTTCTTTGAAGTCCATGTCTGTGGATCTGGCTGGGCTATTGAGACTTCTCACCAAATCTCAGCAAGAGATCTCAGACACCAAACTGGGGGGAAATTAGGCTGATAGACTGTTGATATTTCTAAAGAGTCATTTAGGTTCTGTCCACTACTGCAGTGTTCAAAATGTAGACATAGTTCAGTGCTGTGATTAAAGTGACTTTCACCGTGAGCATCTTTGTTCCTGTAAAATATAGTGGTGAGCTATGGCCAGTTCATCATTTGGGGGTGTGATGGTTAGCTAAAGCTATTTTTCTCCAAAGGGCTGGTTATTTATTTATTTATTTATTTATTTACTTTTTCTTCAAAACTTCAGCTTTAGTAGGAAGGAGCCATAAATTCCATGACATAGCTGCCTCCTTATCTGTCTTGGGAGTTATAGACTACACGCATAAGACAATTCATGTACCTCTGCATAATGAGGTAAGTTTTATAAATCATAAATCTTCACTTAACATGCAGGTGGTGTTGGGTGCCAGGTTTAGAAAAACGGATGTAGTTGCCAAGTTCATGAATGTCATAAATCATTCATACCAAGGTAGCCCAGAATCATGCTGTCCTCTGAGGGAGACCAATTTCAAGGTGGTTGTTAAACATAAAAATCTGAGGCTCGATGATTGTTTTTCAAAATCAAATGCACTTTTTATTGGAAGGGTAAAACTAGATTACCTTTCTTTTTTTGTTGTTGTTGTTGAAGTCAGTTCTCTAAGATCCTCCCTTCACTCTCAAAAAAAAATCTGCCGATAATAATATCTTTTCTTCCCCGATTCCTGAATTCTATCAGAAAAAACATCGCAAAATATATTACCGGTTCATTTGCAATCCAGATCTTTAATGTACTGAAAATGAGATTCAGATGTTCCAGTAAATCTTCAGACACATTATTAGGAACAAACTCTGAAGTTCCAGGGTCGGGGGTTGTTTTCTTCTTGCGCGGTGTTTCACATAAAGTGACCGCAGATGGTAGACAGGGATAGCCCTCTTTCGCACTGGCTTTGTCTTCAAGGCCAAAGATGGGGAAGAAGTAGGGCCTAAAGTGAACTGACCCCCAAGACAGAAAGCTTGAAACTGTGTTGTAGGGTGCCTCTCTTTATCCAGACTCTTGGAATCCAGATATTAAACTTAAGTGTTTTCTCTACAAGTTGCTCATGTGGTAGATGAAGAAGGTTATGAGGTTCGCTATTAATGAGGAGGGAAAACATGCTAGCAGTTTTGGTGGAAAATCTTCAGAGAGAGGGGTCCCTGGGTATCTCAGTCAGTTAAGCATCTGCTTTTGCTCAGGTCATGATCCAGGGCTCCTTGCTCAGCGGGGAGTTTGCTTTTCCCTCTCCTTCTTTGCTGCTTTCCCTGCTTGTGCTCTTGCGCTTTGTCAAATAAGTAAGTGGAAATTTAAAAAAAAAAAAAAAAAAAAAAAAGATGTCTTCAGAGAAAACAATGAAGTTTGGTCTCAGGTTATTAGGTTCTCTACAGGTTGTCAAGTGTCCGTATCCCTTTATGTCGTTTCCAATGCAGGGCCACACACCAGGTGACAGGTGACTGTCTGGTGTAGCTCACAAGTCCTTTGAGGATGAATATGTTAATAGCTGCCCCTCCTGTGTCCATCATATGGGTAGCTGGCCCTTGGTTAAAGATCATAGGGTCTACTAGGCAGAACATCGTTTTCACTTAATGCAATTGAATTTTCCTCTTTGGATATGATAATCCCACTTACCCTGTGAGTCTCAGCTTTGAGGCTTAGAAATAGGTCCTAATCTACCAGTGAATTTGCAAAATCACTTATGTGATCTTTGTAGTTGAATTAATCTTATGAAAATGCTGGGGGACTTATTCTTCCGAGTTCTTTTTCATCCCTTCTCATCTGCCCCTTCTACAAGCTCCCTATTTCTTTATGCCTCCATGCCTTGTGTATATCTTTCTGCTCCCTGGAGTGCCCTTTTTTTCCTTATCAAAATGTTGAGCTCCTACTCAACCCATAAAACCCACTGAAGTCTCACCTCTGTAAAGCCTACTCTGGCTTGCTGAAGCAGAGCTTGTCACTTGACCCTTCTAGACCATTTATCCAGTTCTGCTATGACACTCACAGTGGACAGCATGTCCATCCCTTTCACTAGAATGTGAGCATCTCCGAGACAAGAACAGAGTTACATTAGTCTAGGTGTTGTGGGCGCCTACCATATCTGACACCAAGTAGAAACTCTGTAACTAAATCTCATATATATATATATTTTTATTACTCAAGCACAAATACACAACCCTGGGAGAGCACAAATCTTTTTAAAGTTGCATTTCATCATAATTTATGGATGCTGAGACTAACTCATAAAGCATTTACTTGAGTCCCCTATAGGAATGCCTAAGGGTAGAGAGTGACAGAGGCAAGGAGAAACTTCCTGCATTCTCAATGTGCCCTGGGATTTTCTGTAGATTCTGGGCAGATCAAGTCCTGTTCTTTTTTCCTGTATAATATGTCTAGGACTTTTATGTCTTTGTCTTTTCCTTGCAATCATTCTAATCTAGGTGTCATCCCTTCACACTTGAACTGCAACGCTTATGGCAGGTATGACTCTCAGTTTATAAATTCATGTGTGGGGGAAGTATCACATTTATTTATAACCTTAAATAAGGATACACTCCAATTATCTGCTCCTATCCCATCTGACTGGTGGGAAATTTAACCTCACCTATTTCCCATCTTCACGTTTGTACTGTGGTTCCAGGATCTTATATTTTGCCATGAGATTAGAGAGGGCTTTGAGTTGCTGCTTATCGCTGGATCCCCACTGCACCATCATTTGGACTGTCCCATCAGGTCCAGGGACTGAGCCTCTGATCTTCCTGCTTGACTCAGGATTCTTGTGAGGCCCCGAATCCTGCAGCCTTGAGTCCTGTCTCCTACTTGCATCCTGTGGCCAGTCTTCTCTAGGGTGGTGTTCCCTCCTCAGGTGCTTCCAGGGAGCAAGGCTTAGGCCCCCTGTTCCTGGTCCTACAAACCCAACTTCATGTGCAACCCAGGGTGATCTCTGGTCTGCCTGGAGTGCTTGCTGCATCCTGCTTTTCCCCAGCCAGTCTCTTCCAGCTCTTGGTTCTATCTTTCTGATTTATGGTAACCTTACTGGTCTTATAAATCCCAAACCCCTACCACTGCAACCAAAATTCATATCTATTTTTCTTTAAATTTCGATGGGAGGTTAAGGGAAATGTCTGTAATCCAGTTCTTTTAGGAAAAAAAATGGAGAGAAGAAAAACTAAAAGTTATCAAATCCTGCCATATGCTGATCTGAAGCTGGCTTCCTTGCCTTTTTTTCCTCTTCTCCATTCAAATTATTTTGCACATTCCAATCACAAGAGTTATTCTAAAACTCTTGCCCAAAAACTCTCAGTGGCTTCTCACTATCTGCAGAATAAAATCAAAGCTTCAAGCTCTTTATTCTACCATTAGGGCTTTTTGTGATTTTCTTCACCTTTCAGATCTGACTTCCTATCACTCCTTTGTCCAAAATCCCTGGCCTAACCCTGTCCTTCTACCCCCATGCCTCCCACCCTTCTCTCCACACACACCTGCTCTCCTACCTCCTCACCACACCTGACTTTGATGTGACACCCAGATCCAGTGCCAGCTCCTTCAGAGAGCTTGGGGGTTAACTAGTGACATAGTTCCACAATGAATCTGCTCTGCAGTGATCTAGTTTTCCATAATGCCCAGGTTGTTTTTCTGCCTATCCATTTGGTACCTGAGATTATGGTTTATCTTCTGGTGCATGTTTCTACCTTCCTCACCTAGATTTATGAGGATCTCAAGTACAGAAACCCCCACTTTCCTGTATCCTGAGCCACCACGGGGCTCTTTGTAGTATGGGAAGTTTACCAAATGCTGATTAGTGATGATGATGGCAAGGCACGGGACCCTTCTTGAGCACACCCAGCTCTGCCATATAGTGAGAAGAAGGAAGATAAAGGGGAGAGGGGGAGCAGGTTTCACTTCTGCCATAGAAACGTGAAGGTTTCATTGCTTTGTACCACACAGGACTAGCCTCCATGTTCTGCATCTGGCACAAGAAATATCATTCACCCTAATGGCGATGAACAAATTCCAGTATTAGAGTGAATGGGCCAGAGCTTCTCCGGGTGGTGGACTCTGACTTTGCTGTCCTTTGGCTTCTCTCCAGGCTGCCTTGCCTGGACCTCCACAATAGGTTATTCTGTCTTCAATGCAAACTAGCCAAACTCTCTTGAACAAACCAACCTCCCTGACACCTGCTCAAAGTAATTCACCACCCACCAAGCTGTGGTTAATAAACATGAATGGTTACCATCCGCTTCACTTTGGCTGATGCTGTGAGGGTGTCTTCACACAAATAGGCAGGCTGATGAACTTGGCAGCTCCACTTCATTCTCTGGGGACAGAGAAATGGAGCCAAGAACCCTCCTGCCTCAACCCTTGGGGCTCTGTGGGTATTTCACTCACTCCCTTAAACCAGTTTCCAGCAGCCCCACGCCAAGCCCTTTCTGGCCTCCATTCATAATGATCCGGGTAGGGAATGGGCAAATAAAATTCTAGCATCATCTGGTTGGTTGGACTAGATAACCTTTAAAGTTCCTTCCAGTCCTCCAAATCTTTGATCCTGTAATTCTCACTTGCTTTGTTCTGAATCAACATCTAAAATTCCCAGCTTCCTGCTGATCCCTTCAACCTCCTCACCTTGTCCCCTTTCCTGCTGCTTCATTGATAGAGTCACTCTAGCCACACAGGCCTTCTTTCAGTTCCTTGGATGTGTTGCTTCTGCCTTCCCATTTGCCCTTTCTTCTCGCTAGGTCCCTCTTCTCCCCACCAGCCGTCTCTCCAACCCTTTAGCTTTCAGGGCCTACCTAAAATGTTACTGGTGTAGGCAAGTTTCTTAAACTCCCACCAGATCCTCATCTGGTTCCTAATGCCCAGACCAGTCCTTTGTATTATTATCATTAACCTACTTTTTATTAAGGACTTGTTTAGTGTTTATTTTCTCTGGCATTTTGAAAGTTCTGTGTGTGTGTGCAAGGAATGTGTCTTTTTTGCTGAAAATTTTATTACCAGATGCTAGCCAATGCTGACATCTAGTAGCTGTTCAGTAAACACTCATTGACTGGCCGGTTCTGCTTCCCATCTCAGTGCTGTATCTCCCCTGCTGTTCATTCATGTATTTGTTTCTGTTATTTATACATTTATGTTTGTCTGTTTAATGTTAGCCATTTTAAGTTGTACTTTCTTGGAGGACAGAGAATCCACATATATAATTTTCTTTGTATGTGGGTGTATGTATCTCAACCACCTGGGACTCTGGGGGGAAATTGAGAATGTAAATGTTAGCATGGAAGAGACTGAAACTGTCAAGATGACTTCTGACTCTCTGTGTTATCCCTGAGGATGGGCAGGGTGTGGGCAGGACTACAACAGCACAGGAAATTTTTTAATTAATTAATTAATTAATATTAACATATAATGTCTTATTTCCCCAGGGGTACAGGTCTGTGAATCATCGGGCTTACATATTTCACAGCACTCACCATAGCACATACCCTTCCCAATGTCCATAACCCAGCCACCCTATCCCTAGCCCCTCACCCCCAGCAACCCTCAGTTTGTTTTGTGAGATTAAGAGTTTCTTATGGTTTGTCTTCCTCCTGATCCCATCTTGTTTCATTTTTTTCCCTTCCCTACCCCCCACAACTCCCCACCCTGCCTCTCAAATTCCTCGTATCAGGGAGATCATATGATGATTGTCTTTATCTGATTGACTTATTTTGGTCAGCATAATACCCTCTAGTTCTATCCACGTCATTGCAAATGACAAGATTTCTTTTTTTTTTTTCCCTAAGTAACCATTTATTATTATTTATTTATTTATTTATTTATTTTTTATAAACATATATTTTTATCCCCAGGGGTACAGGTCTGTGAATCACCAGGTTTACACACTTCACAGCACTCACCAAAGCACATACCCTCCCCAATGTCCATAATCACACCCCCTAAGATTTCATTTCTTTTGATGGCTGCATAGTATTCCATTGTATATATATATATATATACACCACATCTTCTTTATCCATTCATCTGTTGATGGACATCTAGGTTCTTTCCATAGTTGGCTATTGTGGACATAGCTGCTATAAACATTGGGGTGCACGTGCCCCTTCGGATCACTATGTTTGTATCTTTAGGGTAAATACCCAGTAGTGGAATTGCTGGGTCATAGGGTAGCTCTATTTTCAACTTTTTGAGGAACCTTCATATTGTTTTCCAGAGTGGCCAGCACAGGAAATTTTAAGACACTGTTAAAAGTAGCTTCCCTCAGCGTTGCCTGGCTGGCTTAGTCAGTAAAGCAATGTGACTCTTGATCTCAGGCTTGTGAGTTCAAGACCTTGGTTAAAAACAAAAACAAAGAAAAGTAGCTTCCCTTAAAACTGTGGTGTATACTGCAGGGTGACAGAAGGGAACAGGGGATACTTTGGGAAATTAAGAAGAAATGGAGAAGTGAGCAGAGCTTGAATCCATAGGTCTCATTTTCTGCAAGGACATTAGAGTGCTGTTAAGCCAAGGAGAACTATTAGTCCTGACAACATCTCCTCTTGTTATGACCCCCTTGGTGGTGTTTTTATTACTTTTAAAAACAGAGGTTGAAGAACAACTTTTACAGTTGTGACTGGAACAATGAAAAGCAGGATTCATGAGGTGCAATCATAACAGAAAGTTTGTTTTTGGCTCCCACTGTTATTTTCATTCTGCTCAGTAGTGATGGTCCTAACTGCTCCTGAACAAGTGCTTTTTTTCTTGCAGGTTAATCAGGAAGCCCTACAGTGACTTTATATAGTAAAACATGATCTCAGTTAGGTACTTAACATGTTCAGTCCAGGTCTTATCCATGTTTCCATATTTCTTGAAGATTAATCTATTTGTCCTTCCCAATCTGGGGCTTGCAGCAACTGAAGAGAGGAGGTGTGGTCCTCTTTTTTTTCCTGAAATTTCTGACCCCCAGGATTAGAGCAAGGAAGTAAGAGCTGGCAGGAAATATTATACTTGGTTCAGGTTATTGAAGCTGGCTTTTTTTAAAAAAAAAAAAAAGCCACAATGGGCTGATGTTTAAATCTGACTTTTTTTCTGGGGCACTCTTGTGGGTTCTTTAGAGATCCGAACTCCCCTCTACACACACGTACCTACACTTGACCTTGGCAAGTACACTCTTCTCTGTCAGTTGCTTTCTTCCTCTAGAGCACCTAATAATTCAATAGTCCATTTCTGGTTTCTCCATGAGAAATAGGTTCTTTGCTCACACAAGCCCTGAGACTATGGGCGGATCCCAGCACTGCCCAGCAGCTGCCAGCCTATAAAATGGTCCCTGTATTTCTCGGGCTGGAGTCAGAAAGTAGTCTACTCTGCCCTTCTAACTGTAGAAGGCCCGTCTCACGTCCTCTGAGGGGTCCCCTTGAAGCCTTGCTCATTCAGCTTGTGGTAAAATGCAGGTACCCCCTTTCTTTGGAGGCAGGTACATACAGCACACCAAGACTTTGCACCCAAATAAATCCTTTTCGAAGACCTTCTCTTAGTATCTAACAACTTCTTTTTTACTCAAGATGTGAGGAGTTTAGAGTTTCATAACTGTTTTTCAACTGTTTTCTGTGAACATTTTGCTGGCACCTCACTTTGCTATGACCTGGATACTACATAGCAGAGTCTCTGTTGAAACGTCCAAATACGTAACACCATGTAGGGATTTCAAGAACCAAGTAATTAATTTCTGAGTGATGGTAGGTAACATCATTTTGTCTTTCTCTCTTCTATTGAGGAAGATTACTTGTCCTTATCTATAGAATGGACCCCCATCTTTTCCTTGCCTCACAGTAAAGATAGATAAATTAGAAGTTGCACAGACAGAGATGATTCTGGATGGACCACAGGTTCTGGGGAATAGTTCAATAATCTGCAAGAAGCAACATTTTTCATACACAATGCAAATAGAGATGAAGGGCTTGATGGAAAGAAGAAAAGAAAATGCCCAATTTCATCAGTGTTTTTCTAAACTCTGTCCTAACCCCTCCCACCCTGGCCTTGGGTTGGAGCTGTGTACTTGTTACAGGCAGGTCCCTGTTACAGCCCCAGAGCAGAGCTTGCTCAGAGCACAGCCAGCTCCTGTTAGATCAATGATCCTTGGCTCTGTGTTTTCCAGCTGTATTTGTGTCTCTGTCTGTGGGTTTAAGTTTGGAAGGGTAGATGTCATCACTTCTGATAAAATGGCTAAATATCTTTACTCCATCATGATGAAAAGATATCTTGGTCTGCTGGTTCAGAGCCAGAGCCTGCCTTGCAGGGAATTCAAAAGCTGCAATCAAGAGCTGCTGTCAAACCAGCAGATGGAGTCGAGGTCCTTTTCTGTGTGCTTCTGGGCCCACCTGGATTCATATGGCCAGTGAAGCTGGACCCAGCTCTGGGACCAGGTAGGACTGAAATGAATACAAATAATGGCAACCTATTGCCACAACTGTTTGTTTGCAGAGGAGTTTGGTAAAATATGATCCTGGGAAAGTGGTTTTCATGTTCCTCTCTGGAATTACTGCAGAAGCAATTGTAAGGCGTGAGTGCTTGTGTGCCTTAGACAACTGTAGGGCATGAGAAAAGGGAGGATGTAGAGATGTCAGAATGAGGCCCCTGGCAGTGGAGGAGTATGGCATAGTCTTCTCATCCTGGAACAGCTTGTGGCTGGGGATACAACCAGTGGCTCTTGGTAGGAAAGGGCAGCCTTCAAAGGAGAGTTTAAAAAATGAAGCTGAATTACCATCTGTCAAACTCCTGTCAGAACCGCAAGCAGTGATGTCCCTCTTATTAAAATCTATAGACTGCTAAAGAAATTTACTTTGGGGCCAGTAGTAGAATTTGAGCTTCCCTGAGATTAGTTTTTCCTTTTTGTTAAGAACCTACCACACAGGGGCGCCTGGGTGGCTCAGTGGTTTGGGCTGCTGCCTTCGGCTCGGGTCATGATCTCAGGGTCCTGGGATCGAGCCCCACATTGGGCTCTCTGCTCCGCAGGAAGCATGCTTCCCTCTCTCTCTCTCTCTCTCTCTCTCTCTCTCTGCCTGCCTCTCTGCCTACTTGTGATCTCTGTCTGTCAAATAAATAAATAAAATCTTAAAAAAAAAAAAAAAAAAGAACCTACCACACAGCTGTATGTATGGCAGTTCTTAATAAATAATGGCAGCATGAATGGTCCCCTCATTGAGAACTCTCTTCTGCCCCCTAGGACTCCTTCTGGGAAATGGAGAGTCCTCCCCACCTCCCATATGAACAGAAAGGGACTTCAGAATGGAGGCTGGGCAGTAGGTGGATTCCCACTCTCCAGGGCAGGGCCTGTTATGCTCCCTGCTGACTTGCTCTATTTAAATTCTCCAAATCCAGAAGTAGGAGTGGATTGGGGAGCTAAGCAGGCTAGCCTCCATAAACCAGGCCTAATCACTGCAGACTGCCCAGAGGGAAAGCACCTTCCTAGCTGGTTGTTCGCTCAGTCCTGAAGTGAGGGGAGTTAGGAGGTGCTTGAGTTCTTAGCAGCAGAGCAGGTGGCAATCTGTCCTTCATTGGGAATCCAGAGGTGTCTAGCAAGTTTCTTGGCCACAGGCCTCCCTGGAGTCCAGAGCTCTTTGAAGTAAAGAAGAGGTTCTAGGAACAAGGAAGCGGCTGCTCTTGATGAGAAAGTCAGAAGGGAAGAAAATGAGATAACAAGGGCTAAAGAGAACAGTCTGTGACCGAAGAGAATGCTAATGGCTCTGCTTGGGAGCTTCAAAGTCTAAGCTGGATAGGATGGCACACAGATGCCTCTGCTGTCACCTATGGAATGTGTACCAAGGACTGGGGCTTGCAAACAATCACAAACTGACTTTCCCAGGGCAGGAAGCAGTGCCTGCTGAGACCTAGAAAAGAAGCTGTTGGGAGATCCTCGGCCGGGCTCAGCCCATCAAGGTTTAATTTTTCTGTGTCAGACCATTGATGGGCTTCTGGAAAAACTTAGGTGCAAGGGAGATGGCTCTTCTGGAACAAATCTGGCTAACAATTGTTTCTTTTCCCTGTTTAGGGTATTGGCTGCTATGGACTGAATTGTGTCCCCCTGAAATTCACATGATTAAAGCCCTAACCCCACAATGGGATGGTGTTTGGAGAAGAGCCTGTGGGAAGTATTTAGGTTTAGTTGAGGTAACGAGGGTGGGACTGTGGGACCCTTATGGTGGAAATAGTGCCCTTGTGAGAGGATACATCACAGGGCTTGCCTTGTGAGCACACAGCAAGAAGATGGCCCTCTGCAAGCAAGGAGGAAAGCCCTTGTAAGAACTCAGCCACTATGGCACCCTGACCTCAGATTTCCAGCCTCCAGAGCTATGAGATAATAAACTGTAGCCAACCAGTCTATGGTAATTTGTTATGTCAGACAGAGCTCATTAATACAGTAGCCCTAGAGGGCTATTGGTACCTTGCCTGAATCCCCTTTACCACATTAGTGTATCCATGTCTCCAGCTGCTGTACTGGGCACAGAAAATTGCTCTTGGTGGGTGGAAGACCCCATCTGTACCCCCCTATAGATTGCAGTCAAGAAAGTACAAAGTCCAGCCCCTTGACCTGAAGGAAGGATCAAATTTTTGGGTGCTATTCATGCTCCTGAGCCCCCTGCCATGGGATCGGGCTGAGGCCAAACGCAAAGCTGCAACCACATCTTTCTTCCTGCCTTATCCTGCTTCCTTCATTCTCTCTCTCCTGAGGGCACACCTCGGTACACCATATGACCTAAATCCTGTCTCAGGCTCTGCTTCCAATTTAAGACAGCACCTCTCCCAAGTGGCAGAGTACTGAACAACCCAGATGACTGTGAGGATAGTGATGATGATTAATACCCCATGATTATGAACTTTGGGAACAACACCCCCTATTCCTCTGACCAAAAAGTATAGATGAGTAAAGGTCCACTGAGAGAAGATGAGGATGTGTTCTAGCAATCAGTAGACAGCTTCTTCAACAGGCATCTGGCAGACAGCTGTGCTTTCCTTGACAGTGAGGGCTTAAATAGCCTTGTTAGCATAGAACCACAGGCTGAGGTTCCATGGGTTTAACCAATTATGGAAGCATCTTGACTGCATGAACCCTTGAGCCATGAGGAGACAATGTGGTCAATTGGGCAGGTCTGTGCTCTGTTTGGGAGCCGACCAACTTCCACACTCCCCTGGGCAGGGTCTAGAGTTGTCTGAGAGTAGAAAGTCAGGACCTGCCCAGAGAAATCCCTGCTGTGATGGGGGGGCTTCAGGAGTTCAGGTCCTGCTATGTTCTGGCCAGTCTGTTGGGCTTCTTCATGTTGCTGTTTCTGTGTTTGGGAGATTGTTTTCACTCGTTTTGTAATAGTTCTCTTTAGGTTCCCTCTTTCTTCCTTTTCTACTCTCTGCTTTCTCTGAGTCCAGGCTTTATCATCAGAACCTCTAAGACATGGAACTGACTCCATCTTGGGAGGGTGAGGGTGGATTCTTACATTTGTCCAAGGGAGCCTTTATAAGGCTTAACTGCTTCCCATTACCTCTTAGAGTTTAACCTCCTTCACATTGATGGGGAGGATAGGAAGGGATGGAGTAGGCAAAGGAACGGAGAACTCTCTCTGACATGTCACTGGGTCCTGGCATGCCACTGATATATCTTGGTCCATCTATTTTGATAGTAGCTGCAGGAAAATGTGAGAGCACAGTAAATCCTCCAGATATTCCCAAATGATTTAGGGACATGCCTCAAATACTTAGTTGACTCATTATTTTAATTTAATTTTTTTTTAAAGATTTTATTTATTTATTTGACACAGAGAGAGCACAGCAAGGAGCCCTCAGAGAGAGCTGAGAGCAGGGAGCAGGGAATCTGATGGGGGACTTAATCTCAGGACCCCAGAATCATGACCTGCGCCCAAGACAGATGCTTAACTGACTGAGCCACCCAAGCACCCAAAAAATCCAAAACCAAAACCAAAAACTTTAGAATGAGAGTGGTTCCCGATTCTTTTTCTCAAGAAATCTGGGATCTCATGTTTAGATCTGGAGGAGAAAAAGGGAATTTGGGGCAACTCTTACCCATTTCCATAACTTTTCTCCTAATATGTTTTACGGAAGGTAGTTTAATAGCCTTTAAGACCAGTGAAAGGCGACCATCTGTTTTCTTCCCAAACATCTCCAGTGAAGAGTAGACTTGCTTCAGGAAAACTAAATCCATGAGTTCAAATGGTCCATCAAGGTATAGACTTCCATCATTTAGCTTTGCTTGCTGCTGCATTGCTTCATTCTTAGGCAGGCTCTCAACATCTTGCAGCAAGATGGCCACCAGTAGCCCCACACCAGTACCACCCTTAGAACTCACTATTCCAGAGGGAGAAAGCATGTATCTTTTCCCATAGATCCTGAAAAAACATAGAGAAGACTGTGATTGGTGTGGTTTGGGTCATATGTCCTTCTCTGAACCAGTTGCTGCCAAGTAATCTAATGGGCTAAGCCTGGGTCATGTCCTTATCCCTGAAGTTGTAAGGGTCATCTTGTCCCTCCAGAACCATATGCTCTTAGAATAACTAGGGAATGGGAGAAACTGATTCCCTAAGGACCTGTCCATTACAGTGTGTATCGCCCATTCTCCTCTTTAACTGTGGAGTACATCTAGCCCATTTAAATGAAATTTCTTACAAAACACAGATTATAGGCTCGACAGTTAATGGTAAATGGCATTTTCTAGACTCAGGTGTGAAGACAGGCAAGTTCAGCTCAAGAAAGGCTCAAATTGGGACACCTGGGTGGTTCAGTTGGTTGGACGACTGCTTTCGGCCGGGGTCATGATCCTGGAGTCCCAGGATCGAGTCCCGCATGGGGATCCCAACTCCACGGGGAGTCTGCTTCTCCCTCTGACCTTCTCCTCGCTCATGTTCTCTCTCACCTCCTGTCTTTCAAATAAATAAATAAAATCTTAAAAAAAAAAAAAAAAAGGCTCAAATTGGCCCAGCTGCTTTGGGGAGCCTCTGATCACAGTGTACAGGGAATCAGATGGGGATGTCAGAGAACCACAGGGAAGAGGCAGTCTTGCCATGAATCCAAGGGCTATGCAAGGATGGGATATCAGTGCATGTGGTGGCACTGACTTAGTATTTGTGGGATGAATGCTCTGAAAATTGTAGGTCAATGAAAAAACTGGGAGAAGCAGGAAAAACCAAACTTTTGTGGTGGCAGGAATTCCACCCTTGACCAAGTTGTGTTTCCATAATTTGCCAGGTTGTACATAGCCGATGATGTTCTAGTATTTTTCCCCCACTATGATTAAAGTTGTTTTGTTGTCTTTATTCTAAACAACTGGTGAAGTAGTGTATGACTTTCAAATAACTCAAGATGGAGGACAAGACAGGTACCAGATGGCAATGATAGTGGGTGATGGTCTCAGGTCCAAAGTCTTCAGAAACAGGCAGTGTTTTCTTGAGAGTGGCTTTTAGACTTTTTGACATTGTAGTAAATTGTCACAATTGTAGACAAATGTCAAAGAAAGGCTCCGCAATGGGGTTTTTTTTAAGCAGCATTTT
The DNA here is from genome assembly GCF_030435805.1 of Mustela lutreola. Classification (NCBI taxonomy): domain Eukaryota; kingdom Metazoa; phylum Chordata; class Mammalia; order Carnivora; family Mustelidae; genus Mustela; species Mustela lutreola. The sequence continues at coordinate 76,642,079 of NC_081294.1, forward strand.
CTTGGATATGAGTGGACTTTGGGAGATGTGTACTAACTTACCCTTCCCTCTGTCCTCCCCTCTAAATCCCCACGCACTACTTTTGTGGCTGGTAGACAGAAAGGCATCAGTGTGTAGTCCAGGGAAACGTGTGGGCTCTCAGACCAGGACTTGGCACTCACTGACCTGGCTGAGGCACAGTGTGGAAATTAAAAGATAAAAACCTGAGATATGTGATGAGGCTATAGTTTGGAATAAATGGGTTCAGGCCCTCTGCCCAGTCAGCCTAAAATTCTGGCAGCTGCTACATTTAATAGAGGACTCCATTAACACATCATTGTATGGAGGGAGGGAGAGGGAAGGAGAGAGAGAGTGAGAGAGAGAAAGTTGAATGTGTATGTGTGTTAGGAGAAACGTAAAAAGCTTGCAGCTTTCCTCCAGGTACCTTGGGGGAACTTTGTGTGGTTGCCTTAGTATCTGTGCTATCATAGGCTTTGACAGCTGAGGTGAAGCTGGGGAGGGTAATAATTTGGGTAGGGTAGAATGAGGGCTCACACCACTTCCCTTCACATCCCCACAGCACAGGGAGGATGATGAGGAATCTTTTTTTTTTTTTTTTGGTAAGGTTTTATTTATTTATTAGACACAGAGAGAGAGATCCCAAGTAGGCAGAGAGGCAGACAGAGAGGGGGGGAAGCAGGCTCCCTGCTGAGCAGAGAGCCCGATGTGGGTCTCCATCCCAGGACCCTGAGATCATGACCTGAGCCGAAGGCAGAGGCTTAATCCACTGAGCCACCCAGGCGCCCCGGGGAAAGGAATCTATCCTGCCCCCGCCCAGTGTAATGAAGAAGTGCTGAAATTACAAGGATAAAAACACAGGGGATTTGGGGGTGCCTTCTGAGAGATTCTGTGATAAAGCTGGTAGGTGAAGAAAAGTGAGGGCCAAGATGAGGTGAGTCCCAGGATTCAGAAGCTGGTTACTGAGTGAGAATAAAGTGGTTCCCACTGTAGGAGGAGAGGAGGGACAGATCTAAAAAAGGAAAACAAAGGAAGGAGGCAGCCATCTTTTCCAAGGGTGGGTCAGTTGGCCTCTCTGGAGGCTAGAGAAGGGTGTGATGCCTCTTACTACGGCTAACAAATGAGACTCAGAACCTATCAGATAATCAAGGTGTCTAACTTCCTGAGTCCCTGGTATACAGAATGCAGACTTGGCTTCTGGCATCCCTGAATGCCATCACCAGTTCACCTGCTCTCAAAAGTCATTTCCGGAGCCAGAGCTAGGTATTTCGGGGTGCTGCCTACCCACAGACCCACAGAACTGAGTGTGACCTACCCAGAGACAAATTCTCTGGCAGATCAAAGCCATGCTTCTTGAGTATGTGAGTCTGACCCTGAGTCCTGGATTGGGGTGGAGGCCAGATTAGAGGGTATAGTGGACAGACCCCTAGCTTAGAGGTCAAAAGTGCTGGGGTCAGGGCTGATTCCACTCCATGTAGCTGTGCTAGCTTGAGCTATTATTTCACTTCTTTAAACTTTTGTGGTTTTTTTTTTTTTTTTTATCTCTAAAATGGAAGTAGTAATACCTTCCTCAAAGGCTATTATCAAAATCAGGGAATGTGCATAAAAGCACTTTGTAAAATGCTGTATCAGTGGAAGGACTTATTTCCCCATTCCTTCATTCTGCCTTCCAAATCCAAAGGCCTCTCCTTGGAATGTGTGAAAGCTCTTGAGTTCAAGGTGAGCCCTGGGAAGGTATGTGTGTGGTGAGGGCAAGGAGAGGTAAAAGGAGAGTAAAAGAGGCAATGAGATGATATCCCCTGAGTCATGAAGGATGTGATATGAGCTTTTTACCTGAATAGTAAGAGTCTATAAACACCTATTGAGTTGTTAGCTGGGGCATATTAAAAAATACATATTTCACCGTTGTCCCCATTTTGGGCAAAAGCTCCTAAAGCGCTTGTAATTTCCTAACTGATGGGGTTTATAGCAGCGCCTTTTGTTTCTGACGAGGAGCTCCTAAACCCATTTGAATTTTCAGGATGACAGGAGCCTCTTGTTCTAATAAGGCAACTCTTTGGTGGGGCTTTAGATAGTTTCAGAATGGCGCTGGTTACCAGAAAGACTGAGCCTTAATTAAAGGCCTAGAACTTTGTTTTTTTAAGATTTTATTTTACTTATTTGAGAGAGAGTGCAGGAGAGAGCCAGCATGCGTGAACATGGGGAATGGTGGAAGGAGAGAAAGAAGCAGACTCCCCACAGAGCAGGGAACCTGATGCGGGGCTCGATCCCAGGACGCTGGGATCATGACCTGAGCTGAAGGCAGATGCTTAACGACTGAGCCACCCAGGATCCCAGAGGCCTAGAACTTTCATCCCACTCCACCCACCCTCTGAAGAGGGGTGAGGGACTAGAGATTAGGTAATTAATCGATCATGCCTGAGTGGTGAGAGCTCCGTAAAAGATCCTAAATGACAATGTTCAGAGACCATCCACTTTGGTGAATTCATCCACGTCCAGGAATGTGAGGTACCCCAAATCCATGGAGACAGAAGCTCCTGTGCTCAGGACCCTTCTGGACCTCACTCTGTATACCTCTTCATCTGGTTGTTCACTATAGCCTTCATAATGCCCTTTATAAATAAATCAGTAAATGTAAGCAAAATGTTTTCATTAGTCCTGTGAGCTGTTCTAGCAAATTCTTGCATCTGGAGGGGAAATTGTAAGAACCCCCCAGTTTATAACTGGTTGGTCAGAGGTAGAGGTGGCCAGGGATTTGTGAAGGGGGGCGGTCTTAGGAGATGGAGCCCTTAACCTGTGAGATCTGAGATTAACTGCAGATAGTGTCAGGATTGAATGAAGTTGTAGGACACCCAGCTGGTGTCCAGAGAGTTGGAGATTTGGTTGTTGGTGTAAGGAAAAATCCTGCTTATTTGATTTTGGAAATGTTCCATGGGTAGACACAGACTTTAGCAATAGTACTCCAGCCAGGAAGCCACTGGCTTGAAATACCTGAGGGCTTGGTGCTTCTCTGAGAAAGGTAGGGTACAAACAGGGCCCTGGGAAGATGAGCATCTTGGCATGGAGAGGGAGGGGCAGATGGTGGAAGGAGTCACTTGCTGTGATCTTCAGGCCCAGCTACCTATCCTGGTTCTTCTCGAATCTTGTCAGCTTTCACTCCCCTGTTAATCACATAGCCCCGTGTTCTATTACTGTGTTCCCAGAGAAAATTTGACCCCCTCACTTCCTTGTACCAGGCCTTGCTGGTTGTCTCACTTCAGAGCTGGGGCTGGAGGGCTTGGGCTCTCATCATAGAATACTTACTTGGCTGCGTAAGATTTAAAAAACAAACAAACAAAAAAACAGTGCACGTGGAGGGATTACTCTGCACCAACCACAGTGCAATGTGCTCTTCAGGGCTTATCTCCCTAATATAATCCTCCCAACAACCCCGCTGAAGTTGGTTCTATTTTCCCCATTGTGGAGATAAGGAAATTGAAGCACAGAGAGGTTGGATTAACTGTTAAGTGGTAGAGCTACTATTTGAATGCAGGCAGACTGGCTTCTGAGGCATTGCTTGTAAGCAGCTTCCTGTTTCTAAGGGGGGCAGTAGGTGAAGTTAGTCCTCTCAGCAAGGGTGGTGGGCACTTGGGCAGCGTGCTCTGCATGTGTAATCTACAAGTGTCCTGCTGGAGGCAAGACAAAGAGATTTGGTTCCAGAGTCTTCCACCCGCTTTGTGAGTGCTCTATTAGGAGTTGCATATGGGTGTGGCATGAAAAGGTCTCTATTGCCATTTAAACTGATAAACACAGGGTTGAGGGAGGAGGCGTGGGGCTCCCCTAAGACAACACAGTAAAGTAACAGCTTTGCCCTTGGTTGAATCTGTAGTCTCCCGAATTGTCTGAGCAGAGAACTCCATTGTTTTCTTCACAAGATGCCTACACTATATACTGGAACACTGTTCCAGGGCTACTGGGTTAGAAACTCTCTCCGGGACTTTGCCTCCACCCGACTCCCGCTGAGCCCCCTTGAAGTAAGCACTTGGGATGGCAGCTGAGATTTCGGGGAGAGCAAAGTGCTCCATGGCCAGTCTGTCTGGATGGCAACCACATGATGCTAATTAACCAAGGTCAGGCAGCTGCTGGCGTTCCCAGGCAGCGCCAAGAAGCCGTGCAATAGGGCTGGGTGGCTGATTTCTTGCTTTTATTTCCCCTGTCACTGCTCCTGTCTAGACCCTTTACATGTCAAGTCTGGACTGTCAAAAGAGCCTCCTGCCCAGTCTTCTTGACAGCTGGCTCTCCCCTAAAATCCATCCAGCACACCTGGCCAGATGTGTCTTCCTAAAATGCTGCTTTGTGTTTGCCCTCTCCTTTCCCCAATTTTTTTTTTTTAAAGATTTCATTTATTTATTTGAAAGAGAACAAGAGAGAGACAAGCAGGGGTAGTAGGAGAGGGAGAAGCAGCTTCCTGCTGAGCAGGGAGCCCAGTGCGGGGCTCGATCTTGGGACGCTGGGATCATGACTTGAGGTGAAGGTAGATGCTTAACCGACTGAGCCACCCAGGTGCCCCCTCCTTTCCCAAATGTTTAATTCAGCTTTCGAGACTGTCCTATTTGGCCCTGGCTTACCTTCCTTGTTCTCTTCTCATGCCCTACCTCCTAGAGGAAGTAGAATCATCCCAGAAGCCCCTCTGTGCTCTATATGTGCTGATTCCTCCAGCCAGTGCTGGAAAAGCACCTGCCCACCTCCCCTGTTTGCTTCTGTCCAAATTTTGTGTTCTCATTCATTCATTTTTCCATCTGAAAAGCATGTATTTTGTGTCTGCTACATGTCAGGCCCTATGCTAGAATAGGACATAGTCCTTGATCTCCAGGAACTAATCATAACAACGGATAAGTACAGGCGGGGTGATGGGTGCTAGGGTAGAGTGACCCTCTGGCTTTCATGGGCAGGGCCACCTGTCCCTGCCTGGGGCAAAGGAGGCAAGTCAAGGTAGGCTTCCTGGAGAAAGGGCGAAAAGGGTGAAATGGTGAAAAAGTGTTAGGCATTTGAGGGCACATGGTGTGGGAGGAACTGGCCAAGAAAGTGTTGGGTGCCTGGATCTGAGCTGCAGAGCGAACGACGCATGTTCAACTAAACCTCCCTGTCCTCAGAGAGAATCACTGGCTGATACTGTTGGCCTGGGGAAGACAGGTGACAGGACAGCACTTGTACTCACCATAGCCTTGGGATCTGGGACAGGGAGGAGGAAGAGAGGACGATGTCTGGTATATTCTCTGCATCCTACGGGTTAGTGACCTCCTCCAGCTCAAGTCTTCTCTAAGAAATGAACGTCACTGAAGCAGCTTGGTTGCCAGGGGCAACCCCAAGGCAGCCTCATTCCAAAGGCAGTCGCTGAAGCCCCTTGCCCCAGGTCTTGTAGCCTGACTCTGATAGACAACAGGGAGGGAGCTCATCTCAGCCACTGCCCTCTGGGAAGTGGTAGGTGTAGGCTAAGGAGCTCAGGGGGTGCAGAGGTGTGGAAGATAGCCCTTCCAGCCACTCAGCAGGATCCTGAGAAAAGACTCACAAAACAAAATGTGATATTTTAATCCACACAAATACTTAATATGAGTAACATAACCTGTTTTTCTGAGACATGGCCTAATTTACTCCAGGCCTGGGGCTTAGTAACTTGCTGTTGACAACCTGCAGGTCTGATGCATGGGTGTAGGTCTGCATTGCTAACATGATTATAGAAGTGGTGAACTTCTGGTTAGTACTCCTACTCTGCTGAGGTTGTCCACCAATAAGTCCTCCTTTTCCTGAACTGGGGCTTGTGATCTGGGAATTAGGGAGAAGGCAGAGCCTGTAGACTCCTGTGAAGAGAGAGAGCACACGGAGAGAGAGAGCGCACGGACGTGCACCTGGTGCAACTGACATGTAATTCAGATTAGTTAGGCTCCCTGCTTCTTTCTCTGGTATCCAGTCTTCCTCCTGCTTAAATTTCCCGCTGCTGTCTCCACAATAAAGCCTGGGCTCTTAAATGATAATAAATGATAATAAACTGAAACTGGTTTTCAGTTTCTGCTCTATGACTTGGACAATGTATTTAATGATCCCAAGCTTCAGTTTTTTCAGCTGTAAAATGGAGCCAGCTAATACCTGCCCTACCCAGTCACGGGGTTATTGTAAATATTAAAGGAAGTGATTCATTAGAAAGTGTTTTTTTGTTTTTTTTTTAAGATTTTATTTATTTATTTGACAGATCACAAGTAGGCAGAGAGGCAGGAATAAAGAGAGAGGGGAGGAAGCAGGCTCCTTGATGCGGTGCTTGATCCCAGGACCCTGAGATCATGACCTGAGCTGAAGGCAGAGGCTCAACCCACCGAATCACCCAGGTGCCCCCACATTGTCTTCTTTTAATCAAGATATAATTACTTTTATTCATATCTTCTCTGTCCTGCCCTTCTTTTAATTTTTATTGAAGTAATCTCTATACCCAATGCGGGGCTTGAACTCAAGAACCCAAGATCAATCGCGGGCCCCTACCACCTGAACCAGCCAAGTATCCCATATCCTCTCTGTCCCCTCAATTCATCTTCCCATGAGATCTTTGGCAGCTCTTACTCACATTGGTTTCTAACTTCTCTGAACTAGTAAGCACTGTCTAGGTTAGCCTACCATTATTTCTCAAGTTTCAGTTCTTTTTTTCCCAGCTGGATTATAAACTCCTTTGGCACAGGGAATAGCTACCCTACATCACTTGCTTTTCCTCAGACATGACAGGTGCTCTAGAAAACCCGAGACTGAAACTTTATGGCCATGTAACTATCAGATAAGTTGAGAATTTCATACATGTTACAAAGCAAAGCTTTGGATGGAAAGTTATTGCTCTCTGTCTTTGCCACCAGGAAAGGACCCATCTGCTCAATTCAGATTGATAATCATCATCTTTACAAAGTCTTACCAAGGTCCTACACTGAGAATTCTGATTGCAAGACCTGCTTCTAGGGACACTAATCATGTTAGCCCCCACACCCCCTTCATATTCTTGTTCTACTCCACACCTTTCTCCGTGCTCATATAAATGTATGCAGTAGATACACATGAGTTCTATTCTTAAAAGATAGAGTGTTGGGGCACCTGGGTGGCTCAGTGGGTTAAAGCCTCTGCCTTTGGCTCAGTTCATGATCCCAGGGTCTCTCGGCTCGGCAGGGAGCCTGCTTCCCTTCCTCTCTCTCTCTGCCTGCCTTTCTGCCTACTTGTGATCTCTGTCAAATAAATAAATAAAATCTTTAAAAAATTAAAAAAAAAAAAAAGACAGAGTGTCCCCCTTTTAAGACTTAAGAGGATGCAGGGCACCTGGATGGCTTAGTTGGTTAAGTGACTGCCTTCGACTCAGGTCATGATCCTGGAGTTCAGGGATCAAGTCTCACATCGGGCTCTCTGCTTGGCAGGGAGTCTCCTTCTCCCTCTGACTCTCCCCCTTCTCATGCGCGCGCTCTCTTTCTCTCTCTCATTCTCTCTCTGTCTCTCAAATAAATAAATAAAATCTTAAAAAATAATTTTTAAAGACTCAAGAGGGTGCAAAGAAGGCTCAAGTTAGATGTCAGGAGTGACTTCCCTCTCCCCACAATGTGGAAACTCGGGCAGGAGTATAAGGACACTAAAGAGTCCTTAGAAGGAGAATCTTCCAGCTTCTGAATTTCTTTCCAGCTTCTCTCCAGTCACTGCCCTCTGGCCCGGTGTGCCCCAAACACATCAGCCTCCTTTCTCACCATTTACATTCTAGCATCAGGGCCTTTGTATTAGCTGTTCCAGATCCTGGAAGCTGCTGCTCTGAGATCTTTGCCTGGCTGCCACCTTTGTATCATTTGAATCTTAGCCTAAATTATAAGCCTTTCCTGATCTCCCAATTTAAAATAGCTTCCTTGGGGTGAAGATATAGACTCTACACATGTATTTGCTTTTTATATGAAAAATTTCTCTGGAAGGATGCACAAGAAATTCACATTTGTTGTTTTTAGGGAGGGAAACTGGAGAGCTAGGAAACAGAGCTGGTAGGCTTCTCTGCATATCCTTTTCTATTTTGTCGTTTAAATTTAGACTCACTGAATATATTATCTATTCAAAAATTAATTTAAAAATACAAAGAAAAAGAGAGAAAATAAAGTAGGCCCCTGCTGAGTGTTCTTTATTTACTTTATGAGTTTTATTTACAAAATTGGAAGTCGGCCATACTTGGCTGATCCAGTCCCTGCTCTATAATATCCTCTTATTTGATATTCATCCTAGCACTGATTATTGGTTTACTTGTTTCTTATCTGCCTTCTCCCACTAGAATGCAAGCACGATGAAAGCACAGTACTTTTCTTTTACCAGCATATTCCTGCACTAGAAGCAGTTTCTGGCTCATAGTAGGTGCTAAAAAAATACTTGTTGAATAATCGAGTAGTTGAATGAATCTGGACTGGTTCAGTCTAGTTTGCCTGGACTGAAGGGAAGAATGTCCCTATTTGGAAGGAAATGAAATGAGTTAATCTTGGGATGACTGGGTGGCTCAGTTGGTTAAGTGTCCCACTCTTGATTTGGCTCAGGTCATGATCTCAGGGTCATGAGATCAAGTCCTGCATTGGGTTCTGTGCTGGGTATGGAGCCTGCTTAAGATTCTCTCTCTCTTTCTCTCTCTCTGCCCATTCCCCCTATCTTAAAAAAAGAGAGAGAGAATGAGAGATAAACTTTTTTGGTGTCTGGATGGCATGGTCAGTGGAGCATGTAGGTCCCTGAATGAGTGTTACTTACTCAGCATTACTGATTGCCGGCTGAGCTCTAGTCCTGTGAGGGGTGGAGTGGGTTTTGGAGCGGGGGGTCCTGACAGCTTGGTGTGTATGCAGCTGCTCTGGGTATGTATGAGGTTCAGCACTGGGTTGGGGGGGGGCTTCTAGGATTTGTCTGGAGCTGAATCCCCCCTCCCTATTCCTAGAAGGGGAGCTATAACTCAGCCCTCAGGCTACCTACTGCATTCCCCTTCCCCCAACCCACCAGCCTCTCTTTCTGTCACAACAAGGAGGTTTGGCAGAAAGGGAGGCAGCGTGGGTGCTGCAGAGAGAAAAACACCCCAAAGTTTCAGTAAAATGGCAAGAGAGATGCCAGCACACAGGGGGAAGGAGCCTTCTGTTTCCCACAGCCTGCACTGCTGAGCTGGGGTACACAGCCCATGATTTCCTTTCCTTCCTTCCTCCTGCTTTCTCTTCCTTCCCTGCGTGATATTCAGGAAATGGGGACCTGCAGAGAGGGGGAAAAAAAGGAACAAAGATGCTTTTCCCAGGAATCGACATCCTCTGTAAGCACTGAATAGATTGTTTGGGGCCAAGTGGATTTGCGCGCGCGTGCACGTGTGTGTGTGTGTGTGTGTGTGTGTGTGAGTGAGAGAGAGAGAGAGAATGTGAGTATGTGTGTGTGAGAGAGTGTATTAGTAAATGAGTGTGTCTGAATGAGTCACTGTGTGTCTGTGAATGAAAGAATGTATGTGTATGTGGGAGAGTAGTGTGTGTGTGTGTGTGTAGCACAGTAAAGATAAAGGGCAGATAAAACAGAAGCAAACATAGGGTTGGTTAGATATCTGCCTTGGATAACCCATACATAAATGAAAATTGCATTTGTCGAGTAGTTGGACCATTACCCAGTGTTTTGCAAGATTACAATAGAGATGTATAGAAGGAAAACCCTCAAGTTTGACATTTTTCCTTGTGTTTTTGAAATTAGGGCATTTCCTGTGAGCAATGGCTCCTTGTTGATAGGGTAAAACCCTCATTTAGTCAAAAGTTTAGGAATATAATTTCGTGATCATTTCACCTAAATAAGAGTTGGAGTTCATCGTAATGCTATTTGCTTACAGAATATTTAGTTTATAAACAAGATCCCAAGGGGAATGTTTGTCCCACTCCAGAAAACAAGTTACTTTTCACCTCTTTGAAGTCTCTATTTGCATTCCAACAATATGGTACTTATAAATCACTCCTTTCAAGCAATCCATTAAAGCAACTCCTGGAGGCAATGCTTAAAGAAAAAAGGGAAGCTGTGTTTTTTTTTACTTAACAGCCTGTGATGGTTTGAACAGTTTATCTGACTTATGTCCATTCATATATGACCATGATAATTTCTAACAGTTATCTGGTGATCATTATGTACCAGGCCCTGCATTAGATGCTCTACCCACATGTTCTCGTTTGGTCCTTGCAACCAGGGAGATATTACACTTTAAGGGGCTTGATCAAGTTCATGCAGGTAACAAATGTTAGGGCAGTAACATGTAACAACATGTAACATGTAACAATAGGTTGTAACACTTAACATGTATAATGGGTTGCATGTAACAAGGTAACATATAACATGTAGTGCAATGTGACACGTAGTGTGATATAACATGTAATGTAATGTAACATGTAACATGTACCGTGTAACACGTACAATAGGTTTTAATATGTAATACGTAACAAAAATAAGTAACAAATGTTAGTTTGAGTTTTGACTCCAAAGCCCCATGCCTTACCCCACACGCTGAATTGCATCTCTTTATATTTACTGCCCAAGGATATAAAACATTCTGGCAAGAAGAATGATTCCACAGGTGCCTATGTAAGGTCTGTCCTCACAGAATTCTTGGTTTCTGATCCAGACCCAGTCTGTAGGGTTGGTGCCTTGGCCTTTGGGGTTAGCCCAGCTCAGAAAGAACAATTCCTGTTGTTGGAATGGGGCAGGATAAACTTGGCTGGGTTGTGGCCCACGAATCTCCCTGGGATTTTTCAATTCTTCCAGGACAGCAGGTTTTGTAGGGTCAATAGATACATAGCATGAGACATTGGCATGAGGAAATCAGTAAATATGAAACATATCATAAAGAATGTATTTAGGGGCTCCTGGGTGGCTCAGTCAGTTAAACCTTTGCCTTTGGCTTGGGTTATGATCTCAGGGTCCTGGGATTGAGCCCCTCATCAGGCTCCAAGCTCAGCAGGAGAGTCTGCTTCTCCCTTCCTCTCTGCTTCTCCCCCCATCCTGCTAGTGTGCTCTCCCTCCCTCCCCCTCTCTCTTTCTCTCCAGTAAATAAATAAAAGTCTTTAAAAGGGATGTCCTGGGTGGCTCAGTTGGTTAAGGGTCTGCTCAGATGTGATCCTGGAGTCCTGGGAACAAGTCCCACATAGGGCTTCTTGCTCAGCGGGGAACCTGCTTCTCCCTCTGCCTGCTGCTCCCTCTACTTGTGCTCTCTCTACCTCTGACAAATAAATAAAGAAGATGAAATCTTTTTTTAAGTTAACATATAATGTATCATTAGCCCCAGGCGTACAGGTCTGTGAATCACCAGGTTTACACACTTCACAGCACTCACAATAGCACATACCCTCCCCAGTGTCCATAACCCAACCACCCTCTCCCTCCCCCCCTCCCCCCCACAACCCTCAGTTTGTTTTGTGAGATTAAGAATCCCTTATGGTTTGTCTCCCTCCCGATCCCATCTTGTTTCATTCAATAAGATGAAATCTTAAAAAATGAATAAATAAAATCTTTAAGAAAGATCTTAAAAAAATGTATTTAGTCTTGTGATCACCAACCTAGCTGAGAATGCTGTCAGAAGGTTCTAGGAAGAGTGTAGAACTTTGAGGGAATGCCAGTAACCCTGAATTCCCTCTGGAAGGGGTGAGAGAAAGGAGGCAGAGACACAAAAGGAGGGTGATCGAGAGACAGAAGAGAGGGCATGAGGGCGTATGTGACAGGGAGGAAGCCTGCAACCCGATAAATAGTGGAGAATAGCTTTATTACTTTGACTATTTGTAATAAGAACTGGCCTATGAAGATGGGGTGGGAGCAGCCTGGGAATAAATGAAATGAGAAAGGAAATTGAAGCCATCATTTCTGACTTGCTGATGGGCAGATGTCAGGATGTCTGTAGCCTCTTGCTGTATTCAGTGCTCTACCAGAGATAAATGGCAGAGCTTGAAGAGGTTACAGTGGGGCCTAACCTGAAAACTCAGAGGCTTGAGGATATTTTAGTTAGGAGAAAAGAGGGCTGGAAGTTGGGAACTAGTCATCCAGATTCTGAAGGGTTGTTGTTTTTTTAACATATGTTATTTCTCTATTAGCACTGGATTTATGTATAAAACTGAAGGGAGATCAAGTATGAATTTATTAAAAAGGAGGTTATAAGATACTGAGATCTCTACCAAGATGATGCTAGGGGTAGATTGGTGGGGAGATCTAGAAAGGAAAGAATTGGAAACTTCACCAAGCCGTGGAGAATCCTAGCGGAACAGAGAATATCTGGAACAGTCCTGCCTTCAGGTCTTCTCTTAGAAGAAGCTAGGCAGAGAGCGGGGGAGAGACAATTAAGCCAATAGCTACCGGAAGGGGATAGTGAGGCTGGCTCAAGGACCAAGCCTAGGAAGGTAGCCGTTGTGCTGAAATTAATGAATTCTGAGGAAGACTCTTTCCCTGCAAGGGGAGATGGGCAGAGTGTGCCCTGAAGACCAGGCATCTGCATTAAAAATTCTTCATTTGAATCTCTTCTGCATCCAGCCAAAGGGAATTATTTATTTTCAGGTGGGAGAAGTGGGCGAATATCACAACTTGATGGGTTAACCATGGTCTGTGGACCTCCTTTGGGATGGATGGGCCCAGCATAGGGAGCTGACCTTGCTGACTCAGAATCTACCACAGCCTGACATTATGCTTCTAACAGATGAGATCAAGAGCCTAGGATGGAAAGAGAAATTAGAGGGTGTAATGAATGCCCAAACCTCAGTCCCAGAATTATGCCTGACCAGATACTTGGATTCTCATATTGAATCGTTTGTCCATAAACAGTGCTGGAGTCAATAAGCACTTGTTGAGGGCGCCTGGGTGGCTCAGTGGGTTGGGCCGCTGCCTTCGGCTCGGGTCATGATCTCAGGGTCCTGGGATCGAGTCCCACATCGGGCTCTCTGCTCAGCAGGGTGCCTGCTTCCTCCTCTCTCTCTGCCTGCCTCTCTGCCTACTTGTGATCTCTCTCTGTCAAATAAATAAAATCTTTAAAAAAAAAAAAAAAAAAAAAATAAGCACTTGTTGAACACTTGGAGTGGGTTATATGGGGGATGAGACTGCCCTTCTTCTGGAGGAAATGAGCATGTGGTCAGAGGGGATGGGCCCTTTCTCCTTCAGACCTTGCCCTCTTCGTTGCTTTCACCTGTGTGATCCTTCTACCTCTACACTCTCCCTCCTCTTTTTCTTGTCATTTTGTTTTCTAGCCCTTTCCTGCCCTCTTTTGTCATTTTCGTCTCTGAATATCTTTGTTCTTGCTTTCCCACTTGATCCTTCCTGACCCCCTAACCTAATCTCCCGGTCTTCCTCCCTTCCCTGGGGTGTTGCTAAGCAGATGGTTCTGTTGGCTTCACATTGCTCTTGGGTTCCAGAAGTTTAAAATTCTGTCATCGTGTAAAATGTATCTGCACCTGGACAGGCAGAGGTATCACCGATTTCTCAGAATTTAGAAATTGTGCTAATGAACTAATCTGTTAGAGGCAGGTGGTGCCTGGGTCAGGAGGAGGCTTAGCTGTGCCCAGGTTTATATTAAACATGTGAGTCGAGAATCACATCCTGACCCCACTTTTTGAGTATAATGGCTAAAAGATGTGGAGCAAGTTACTGTGAAATTGATGGGAGCATGAATCATGAAAATTATAATAATTAAGAATAAGCAAGAAATGGGGCACCTGGGTGGCTCAGTGGATTAAGCCTCTGCCTTCGGCTAGGGTCATGATCTCAGGGTCCTTAGCATCGGGCTCTCTGCTCAGCAGGGAGCCTGCTTCCACCTCTCTCTCTCTGCCTGCCTCTCTGCCTACTTGTGATCTCTGTCTGTCAAATAAATAAATAAAATCTTAAAAAAAAAAAAAAAAAAGAATAAGCAAGAAAGACCAGAGGAAAGGATAGTTTCGTGGGTGATATGTTTTCTCACATTTTATATTTGGCAAGTGTATTTGAGAGTAATCAACATGCCAAGACTTTATTCACTCTTTAGCTATAACTTCTGTTTCAACAAAACCTGAATCTGAAGCCCTCAACCCAAACTCTCTATTTCTTTAGGGAGCACCAAATTCCCTCATGGTTGCTTTTGGCACTAGTAACTTCAAGGAAGAGTTGAATGGGTTTGTGTAAGTGACTTTGTGGGGGAAATGATGAATTTTCCTTGCTTAGCCTCAGCAGTGCCTCAGCCCCTACAGGTAATGAAGGAAGCTGGGGGGTTTTGGTCAGAGAGTAGGAATGTCTTAGATGGCTTTTCATTCTCTACGGGAGAAGGAACCTGAATTTATTCCCCTAATCCACAGTTGGCTCTAACTTTGGACTGCCCAGCAAGAAAGGGAGGTTAGCTGGTTAATTCATTGTTTTTTTTCCCCATTCATTCATCCATTCATTCATTTATTCCAAAGAGTGCCAGACACTGGAGATGAAAAATCATGGTCCCTGTCCTCCAAGATGCAGTCTTGTGGGGAAGACAGGCATAGAAATAATCATAACCCAGGTCACTAATTGCTGTTTTACAGGTAACATGGGATCTGGGAGGAGGGAGCAGCTAATGGGAAAGAGGGAGGGAAAGAGACACTTAAACTGCATCTTTTCCAAGAGTGAGCTGGGAGTTGGCCAATCTGAAAGAAGAGAAAAAGCAGATTCCAGGCAGAGGGAACAGGAATTCCAAAGGCATGAAGGAGCACAGTGAATGGGGAGAACGGTGAGTTTGGTATGAGTAGAGGTAAGGGATGTCCTGGGGGAGTGTCTGGACAGAGGACTAGAAAGAGTAGGGAGAGACCACTTATGAAGTGACTAGTGTATTTTGCTAAGCTTGGACTTTCTCACACAACAGTGTAGAACTACCGAGGACATTTAAGCAAGGGAGTAGGCTGATCAACTGTTTGCTCTATAAAGAGGTCACAGAGTAGAGTTGGGGCCCCACGGACAATAGCTCTTGACGTCTATCTCCTGTCATGGTGTGCCAACTGGGGAATTCTTTCCTTCCTCTTCTCTTCTCTTCTTTTCTTCCACAGAAATGTGGCGCGCGTTTATCAGAAGCCAGGCTCTAGGTTAGGTCACGGGAAAACGCAAATGAAGAAAAACCACCCCTTTCTCATAAGAGCTCACAGTCTGGTGTAGTTTTTCCCAAACTCCATACTACAGTATTCAAGGGCCCATTTCACTGAATTGAGAAAAAACAAGGACAATGTAATGAGTCTTCAAATAAATCTAAATATGTTTCATATGAAATCTTTCCTTTATAATGGGAGGTTATATTTGTATGTGCATATTTCCTTGAAAAGATGATGGTAAATAGTAGGGCTTTGTTTTGTTTCATTTTATGTTTACTTGGCAAAATGGGACGTCAGCAATATTTTGTCATGTCTCAGAAATGGTGTGTATGAGAGAAATTTGCTGGTTAAAGATTAATTTCCTCATTACGATGGTGGGACTAAGAGAAGGCCTTTTTCATCCAAAGGGGTAGACCTATGTAGAGAACATCAATTTACCAGACTGACCAAGACAAAAGGAGACTCTCATGCCATTTCCTACCCTCTCAAGAATCAGAAATGGGAGAAGGGGAGTGTCCTTGGTTTTGAGAGAGTCAGGATTCTAGAGAGGAATTTCCTTTATAGAGAGCGGTTACTCTTCCTGATAGCATTGTGGGGGGGGGGGGTTGGCTGATTTCCAGGAGCCTACAGGCCTAGGAACTCTGCATTCCTCTCTTTGGGAAAGGACAGCACTTTTACAGAGAGATCCAGCAAGTGTAACAGGAAAAGCTGTCAAAATAGAAGTAGGATGCTGCAGAATGAGGAGCCTCTGGCCTTTCTTGCGGTGTAATGCAATGGGGTCACCAATTTTATCCCAATGAGCCAGGCATTCGGGATTTTCATGGCTCAGGCATAAATAACCCACACATCAATCCCTACAATCGTATCACCAAGCCAGTCACACACCTGCTAGCAATGTAGCATTAGCACCTAAGCTCACCTCACCATGCAAGGCTGCATCCTCCTGTTTATAACTTAAGGCTTGTAGGTCCAAATGAATTTAGGAAGCAGTGGAGAAAGTCTTATTAGGAGGTAGCAGTTGGTTTAGTGCATAGGATGCAATGCATACTTGAAGTCCAGCAGTTGGGGAGCCACTGCTCTCTTGGGAGAGTCAGACATATAAGCAGTTATTTCAATACAGTGTAATAAATACCAGTCCAAGGGCACAAAGAATCATGGTGTAGGCAGAGAATGATGAGTTTGGCATGAGAAGAAGTAAGATGTGTCTGGTCAGAGTGTCTGAAAAGGGGCCTAGAAGGGATGGTTGGAGCCTGATTAAGATGGACCAGACCAGGAGAAGATTCTTACAAAGCAGAGCAGAGGAGATTGCTGCTGATCCAGGGACTAGGGAGGATGGGGGAGACTTTCCCAAGGAGCTAACTCTTGGGATGGGTCTCTTGCTGAGCCCTCTGTTTTAAGGCTGTCTTCTCTCCTTCCTTTCCCTCTGCCCCACATTTCCTGTGTGTGCCAGGCCCAGAACATCCTCCCAGTCTGCTGCTCTAATTACTTCATTCCATTTTAATTCTGCTGAGTTAGGAGCTTGTGAACTCAAGAGGAAATTCACGCAAAATACCCAACAAATTGAATGTGCTGGCATTTCAGAAACGCATCTGACCCTATCTGCCCCTTCATGTTCCCTTCCTCTAGCACTGCCTCTCCCAAGTTCAGATTGAAAAATCAAGAGTGAGACATGCTGATGGGAAGAGGTGGTGGCACTTACAGGGAAAGATGTTGGATTTCATTGACCACTTTAGCCATTACTTTCTGGGGGAAGAAAGAGGGACAGGGTGGGGGCTTCCTGATGGGGGGGTTTCCTGGGCCCTTTTAAAAACTGATTGGGCCCATCTCTGCAGCTCTAAAACATTGTGCCTGTATGTGAGTTGTAGTGTTTCCTCTTCCCTAAAGATATTTATGAATTAGGAGAGCTACCTTATTCCAAGTTGTTTGTTCAGGGAGTTGTGTAGAATGACCTCTTAAAATGAGAGGATTGCAATTTTTAAGTTAGCACTTCCGAATTTTTTTTGGTCTTAATGTTGCTTTATACTCTTAAAAATTACCGAGGTCTCCCAAAGCTTTTATATGGGTTATATCTATTGATATTTACTGTATTAAAAATAAAACCCAGGGGCGCCCAGGTGGCTCAGTGGGTTAAAGCCTCTGCCTTCCGCTCGGGTCATGATCCCAGGGTCCTGGGATTGAGCCCCACATCAGGCTCTCTGCTCAGCAGGGAGCCTGCTTCCCTCTCTCTCTCTGTCTGCCTCTCTGCCTACTTGTGATCTCTGTCTGTCAAATAAATAAATAAAATCTTTAAAAAAATAAAAAAACCCAGGGGGCGCCTGGGTGGCTCAGTCAGTTAAGCATCTGCCTTCAGCTCGGTTCATGATCCCAGGGTTCTGGGATTGAGACCCGCATCAGATGCCCTGTTTGTTGGAAAGGCTGCTTCTCCCTCTCCCTCTCCCACTGCTTGTATTCCCTCTCTCAGTGTATCCCTCTCTGTCAAATAAATAAAATCTTAAAAAAAAATCCAGAAATTAAAAAAATATTGATTAATCCCTTTAAAAACAATACCCCATTATATGTTAACATAAATAACACATTTTTTTAAAAAGGGAACTATATATATATATATATATATTTTTTTTTTTTTTTTTTTTTTAAAGAACTATGTTAGGGCACCTGGGTGGTTCAGTGGGTTAAGCATCTGCCTTCGGCTCAGGTCATGATCCCAGGGTCCTGGGATCGAGCCCTGCATTGGACTCTCTGCTCAGTGGGGAGCCTGCTTCTACCCCTTTCTCTCTGCCTCCCTCTCTGTCTACTTGTGAGCTCTGTCAAATAAATAAACAAAATCTTAAAAAAAAAAAAAACTATGTTTTTTATTTTTATTAAAGATTTTGTTTATTTATTTGAGAGAGCACAAGCAGGGGGAGAAATAGAGGGGGAGGGAGAGGGAGAGAATCTCAAGCAGATCCCTAACTGAGTGGGTAGCCCCATGCAAGTCTCAATCTCACAGCCCTGAGATCATGATCTGAGCTGAAATTGGGTCAGGTGCTGAACTGACCGAGCCACCCTTGCGCCCCGAGAAATATATTTTTTTAAACAAAAAATGTTAGTGATAGGATTGGCATGTTTTGCATTTCTGCAAATCTCTTTAATATCTGGCTTAGTAGAAGACACCTAGATTCTTATTTCTGCTTCTGCGTTTGTTCAGTTTCAATCTGTTGTTTTGGTTGAAGCATATGAAGAGTTGAAAACTCATGGAGTTGAAAAAGGGAATATTTTAGCTTGCAAATAATTGTAGATCTTCTTCTTTGATACTACACCAAAACTCCATACACAGTAATTTCTTAAGGGTTAGTTGCAGTGTGGAATCTGGGACCATATCAAATAATTCTTACTCTATTACATTATATCTATTGGCTTATCTTGCACTTTGAGTATGTTTTTTAACATCATACATTGGTCATTTGGAAAATTTAGATCCTTGGAGTTACATAGATCTTCCAAATGTTGATACATTTCATTATATAATATTTTAAAAATCATATTCATTCTACCATCATCAATCTCATCAGAGAAATCTTTAAGCATTGGGAAGCTGTCAAGCTCATTGTGGCAGATACAAGTGTTCCAGAATTCTAATTTTTGCTTGAAAGCTTAAATTTTATCATTGGCAACAAATAGTGTCAGTTGTTTTCCTTGGAGTGACAGGCTTACTTTGTTCATTTTGGGGAAATTGTCTGCCAAACACCAAGTCTGAATAATCTTAGTTTGTCTTTCAATCATTCTTTCAAGTCCAAATAATGCTCCATGGAAAAAGAGGCTAGTTTGGCTTGAAACTCAAACAGTTGCAGAAGTGCTTTCCCTGGGGACAACCATTGTATTTGGGATATAGCAGAAGTGCTTTAAATGTACTTTGTATTTCCCCAGACAGAATATTAAAAAGATGTACTCAAGAGTTAAGATTTAGGGGCAACTGGCTGACTTGGTCTGTAGAGCATGTGATTCTTGATCTCAGGGTTGTGAGTTCAAGCCCCACATTATGCATGAAGCCTACTTAAAAAAAAAAAAGAAAGAAATTGAGATTTAGTAAAAACGAATAATATTTACTGTTTTATCAAAGACATTTCTAAGTGAAAGTGATTTTTTTTTTTTCTGCATGTGTGTGGTGAACAATACAAGGACTACTAGTACATTTTTGTGCCATGCTTTGATTTCTGCTCAGGTGCAAACTATTTTACTCTCAGTTGCTTATGCACCATCAGTGCAAATGTTAAGACAGTGAGAAAGATGAATAGATGTCTTAATAGTGTTATGAAAATAGTTTTGACCTTGTGGATCTGTAGGGTCTGGGGAGCCTCCCAAGGGTCCTTGGATCACACTTTGAGAGCCACTGCCCTAAAGGACATATCTGAGTTCCTAAGGGTTTGACCCAGTCCTCTTTTCTTCTTTCTCTTCACTCTCTCCTTAGGTGAACTCCTCTACTGCCTTTGAACCACCTTTGAACCAGTGACCCACACATTTGTTTTTCTAGGTTTGACCTTTCCTTGGAGCTCCAGACATGTATCCAGCTATCAATTCAACATTGATATTGGACTTGTCAAAGGTTCCCCAAGGGCAGCCTGTCGAAGACTTGTCTCCTGCGTTGTCTTCCTTGCAGCTATATAAGCTAGAATCCTTGTCTGGACCACATTCCCTCTGCCCCATCTCCAGTCAATCATCAAGTTCAGTTAATTTTGCCTTCTAAATATCTTTTTAGTCCACAATTTCTCTCTTTCTCTACCATTAACACCATTGCCAAAGTCAAAGACGTTGTTATCTTTTGCTGGAGTTACCACAGCTGTCCCCTTTATTATAGTGAAATGATTTTTTTAAATTTTATTTTAAAGATTTTATTTATTTGACAGAGACACAGCGAGAGAGGGAACACAAGCAGGGGGAGTGGGAAAGGGTGAAGTAGGCTTCCTGCGGAGCAGAGAGCCCAATGGAGGGCTCAAACCCAGGACCCCAGGATCATGACCTGAGCTGAAAGCAGTCGCTTAATGACTGAACCATCCAGGCGCTCCTATGCA
The DNA here is from genome assembly GCF_030435805.1 of Mustela lutreola. NCBI lineage: Eukaryota > Metazoa > Chordata > Mammalia > Carnivora > Mustelidae > Mustela > Mustela lutreola. The sequence continues at coordinate 76,662,192 of NC_081294.1, forward strand.
AAACCCTGCTTGAATCCTTCATGACCTCCCACTGCTCTCAAGAGGAAGATCAACATCTTTAACATGTCTGACTCCCCAACCTATTTCAGGTTCTTTGGTATAAGCTTTCCTAGAAAATGTTCCTTCCTTTCATAATGCTCACCGTGATTTGGTTTGTCCTTATATATTCATATGGGATTGTTTGATTACTGTCTCTCTCTGAGGAGATTGAAAGTTCCATAAGAGCAGACATTTTGTAAATATCTGCTGAGTCAATGATTGCATGATGCCTAGGACAATTTCTCTGAATATAGATTAACCACTGAAAAATTAAGTCATTTGCCCTAGACCCCTGCACTGGGGAAGACCTATTTCTATTTTTATTGTCTCATAGCATTTCAGAGAAAAATGCTGCCTTGTCCCAGGCTTTCCATCAAAGTGTTCTCCTAATCACAGGGGCACATTTATCTTCCTTTTGTCATGGGAGCCCTTTCTGCTCTCCATCACTCATGCTGCCAATGGTTCTTAGAGAGGGTTAGCTAGCAATATGAGCCCTTCAGGAATATAAAGGAGGATACCTCATCTCTCTCTCCCACTAGATGATTGGCTGGGAAGCTCATTTCAGCAGCAGAGAGTAAAAGGTGCCAAGAGGAAAACAAAAAGAGAGTGAGGCATGATGTTTGTCCTCAGGGAGAATTCAGTCTGCTGCAGGAGAGAGAATCCCCTCTCAAGTTTTTTTCAGCTGAGGTCAATACAGCTCTGGAAGTGGCCCTGCAACTTCCCTCTGCAAGAGGGAAAGCATGTGCCAGGCGCTTTGACTTTTGTCTTTGCATTTAGTCTTTACAACAACAATGTGAGGTAGGAATTATTGTTCCATTTGTATAGATGAGAGAAATTGAGGCCCAGAAACATTAAGTAATTTACATACATAGTATATTGTATTAGATCCATTTACTACCCAGTCCACGGCCCCCTTTAAGAGACTGGCCCAAACTTGGCTGCCTGCCATATTATGTACCACAGGACCCCTCTGCCCACCAGTTTCTTAAACCACCACTTACCCACCACCACCCTCCTCTGCCCTAGGTGATTGGACCAGAGGAGGTTCTCACCCATGGTCAGTTTAGGAGCTGGCCACTCCCCTCTAATTTGTGGCCTGGTGGAAAAAAACACAAGCTAGGCCAGTCAGACTCCATGTCTTAGAAGCCTCCACCTAAAGCATAGAGTTCCCCAGAAGTGTCCAGAGCCTGGAAGAGAAGCCGACCTGCCCAGTGTGGCCAAATCATTTTAAGTGTGGGTGGGACCTGACAAGGAAGAGCCAGAACGTCCAGCCGCTGAGGAGTCTCGCATCTAGATTCATGCTCTGCTTCAGCTTCTGCTCCTGGAGGGTCTAGAGAGGCCCCAGCATGCTGACATGAACCTTCTCTGCTGGAGCTAACTTGAGTGGGACAGAATAACAGAGACAGAATCCCAATCCAAGCCATCGGACCCACCGCATAGCCTATGCTTCTTTCATTTATCCCACAGTATGGAGGGGGAGCCCCTCAGGGTGTCAGAGGCCCAACACCCTGGGAATGAACATAGTCATTGTGAAGAGAGCTACCAATTTAAAGAAGGATGTGGGGTCACCTGGGTGGCTTAGTTGGTCAAGCCTCTGCCTTTGGCTCAGGTCATGATCCCAGGGTCCTGGGATCAAGCCCTGTGTTGGGCTCCCTGCTCAGCGGGAAGCCTGCTTCCCTCTCTGCCCCTCCCCTCCTTGCTCCTGCTCTCTCTCTCTCTCAAATAAATAAATTAATTAAAATATTAAAAAAAAATTTTTTTAAAGAAGGGTGTGTGAGAGACCCTGGGTGCTGTGAGCTCCTCACAAGACTAACTAATGGTGCCTGGCCTGGCTTTGGGAATCCTTCTCGAGATGTACAAAACACGCTGGCCAGAAGCGCTCCCATCACCAGCCATAGTTCAGCGTGCAACATCATGTGTGAGATTACTAGTCATCAGTGACATCACTCAGGGATACCATGCCCATACTGGACAGCTCAGTGTGGAGAAGTGGAGAGAGCACAAGCTTTGGGACTGAGCAGACGGGAATTCAGATCCTCTCTCTGCGTGTCTTTCCTTAGGAAAAGCAGCATTATTTTTCCTCAGTGTCCTCACTGGTACAAATGGGGATAACTCTTATTCCACAACAAGGATTACCAGAGATAAATGTGCAAGACCCTGCACTGAAGGGAGCTAGTGTTTAATGGGTATGGAATTTGAGTTGGGTAAGACGGAGAAGTTCTGGACAGGGATGGTGGTGATGGTTGTATAACAGTAGGAATGCACTTATTGCTGTAGAACTATATGCTTAAAAATGGTAGATTTTATGTTATATATATTTTATACTTAAACAAGGACCTTATATTGATCTCACATGTAGCAGGGCCCTATAAATCCTGGTTTCTGTCTTTATCTGCCATAGCAGAAGCCAAGGTCCAATCAATCCCAGTGCCCTTAACCCAAGGGAACCCTCTGGCCCTCCTCTGAGACCCTGAGGCACCACAACTCCTGCCCTAGAGAGCTGGAGGTCCTTTGGGGCAATGAAATATAGTCTCCAGCCCTGGGAGATAGGACCATTATGGGCTGAGCACTTTGCAGGGCAAGAGGCCAGGACCTGAGGCTGCTAAGACAGAGGAGAGCTAGGTCTGGGGATGCCAGGCCATGGGACAGTGTCCAGAGTTCTGCCTGTTGAGGCTGTCTCCCCTAGAGAGAAGAGCACGAGGAAGTCTCCTTGTCAGGCAAGAGTGGATGGTTGAGTTGTATTTCTGCTGGAAATTCCAGAGCTCTCCTGGGAGGCCTACTTTCTCCTAGCCATCAGTTTTCTGATCACACCACTAGTCATGTTCATCGTGTGCTCTGTGAAGCTGGTCTGCCTCCCCCACCCCTTCCTCATAGCACCCCCTGCCACCTGCCCCATAGTTGGCACCTGCCTTAATATGATGCTGCTGTAATAATGGCCTGGAGATGACTTCAGTAACTGGTTAGGCCCTCCGGAATGGCAGCCACGGCATTGTCTTCATTCTCCCTGGTGAGCAGGCAGCCAGGGCCCAAGGCTGGAGCACAGACGCTGGCTGGGAAATTGAATCTGGAAAAGCACTGAGGGGGAAAATTGGAAGTATCAGGATTTCCCAGGTTGCTCTTCCACAGGGGCCAAACACCATTAGCAGCAGCAGCCCTAATTATGATCCAGGAGAGTCAGGCCTGGCCACCTAGTCTTCCTGGCAGTCCTTGACAGCGGCCTTGGGAGCCAGCAGGGCAGGGACCAAGTGCCGGGAGCTCTGGGCTCCAAAGCCTGGAAACTCTGGGAGATGAGATGGGGCAGGCTCTGGGCTGGTTATTCAGACATGTGAGGATGGGGAGCCCGGTCAGCTTCAAATGCCAGGGGCCCTCGTGTCCTTTAGCATGCTGGCAGTTGTGATAGGAGGGGTGAAATTTAGGTTGCTGGGATGATTTCTGCCTGCCAGGAATTCAAAGGTATCTTCACTTCTGCTCTTCTTCTGCCTCATCCTCAGTGCTCCTCTGAAAATTCTCTTGTCTGTGCAACCCGTGACTTCCCTGTTGCCAGTTTCAGCAGTCATGGTCATCTCTTAGTCATTCTGGAGACACATTGGCACGGATGGTTCCTTGTTCCTTCCTTTTTTCTTTCTTTCTTTTTTAAGATTTTATTTATCTGATAGAAAGAGGGCACAAGCAGGGGGAGCAGCAGACAGAGGGAGAAGCAGGCTTCCTACTGAACAGGGAGTGAGATGTGGGGCTCGATCCCAGGACCCTGGGGTCATGACCTGAGCGGAAGGCAGACACTTAACTGACTCAGCCAACCAAGCGCCCTGCGCTTGTTCCTTCTTAAAACACCCTCTTGGGGGGCCTGGGTGGCTTAGCTGTTAAGCGTCTCATGTCATGATCCCAAGGTCCTGGGGCCCCACATCAGGCTCCCTGCCTGGCAGGGAGTCTGTCTCTCCCTCTCCCACTCCTCTGCCTGTGTTCCTGCTCTCACTATTTCTGTCAAAACACACACACACACACACACACACACACACACAGAACAAACCCATCCTCTTTATTTGGCTTCCAAGACACCCCTCTCTCCATTCTCCCACCTCCATAGTCTCCTGTGCTGGCTTTACCTCATCTTCCTCACCTCTGCGATGGTCTGGGATTGTCATCACACCCCTACTTTTCTTGACACGCTCTCACTCTCTACCTAATGACATCTATCTCAAGGCCTTAAAGCCAGCTGCATGTAGATGAATCCCAAATGGATATCGTCAACCCCTACATCTTTCCTGAACTTTAGACTCACATCCAGCTGCTACTTGACATCTCCATGTAAATGTCACTCAGGCACCGCTCCAGCTCACTCCCCCCCCCACCTTCTGTCTTCTCCCTTCTCTCTTCTCCTATCTGGTAAATACCACTCTATTCTGCCAGTCCCCAAAACTTCAGAGTCATTCCTGGCTTTTCTCTTCCTTTAATGGCCCCTAATCCAATTCCTCAGAAATGGTGTAAGTTCTGCCTTTTTTTTTTTTTTTTTTGAAGATTTCATTTATTTATTTGAGGGAGAGAGAGAAATAGCAAGAGAGAGCGTGAGCGGGGAAGAGAGGGAGAAGCAGGGAGCCTGATTTGGGGCTCAATCCCAGGACCCTGGGATCATGACCTAAGTTAAAGGTAGACACTTAACTGATTGAGCCACTCATGCGCCCCATAAGTTCTACCTTGAAATTATCTCCAGAATCTCTAGTTACACCACTTCTGCCCTCTTTGGAGCCACCATCATTACTTGTCTAGGCCATTGTGATTTCCTCTGAGTTCGTTACAGTCTAGATTAGGCTGCTGTATCAGAGTCTCCAAAACACAGGGTTTTATACAAGGTAGAAGATTGATTCTTCTTGACTGTGAACCTGTGCATAGATAGTTGCATTGATAATAGTCATTCCACATGGTCAGAGACCCTAGTTTCTCAGGGCTTGGGCCTTGTCCTCTTCATCATGTGACTATCATCTTGTAGCCTAAGATAGCTGATCCAGCTGCCACTGTCCTGCCCATGAGCTTTTAGCCTATGGAAAGGGGAAAAGGAAGAAGAGGAGGACAGGCTTATACCTTTAAAAACATGACCTGAAAGTTGCATCTATTTCTCTGCTCACACCCTGTCAATCAGCATTTTGTCACATGGCCACACTAAGCCACATGGGAGGTTGGAAAATGTAGTTCTCTTTCTGAACAGACTTGTGCCCAGCTAAAATGTGGAAAGAGGGGCCCCTAGGTGGCTCAGTGGGTTAAAGCCTCTACCTTCAGCTTGGGCCATGATCTCAGGGTCCGGGGATCGAGCCCCGCATCGGGCTCTGTGCTCAGGAGGGAGCCTGCTTCCTCCTCTCTGCCTGCCTCTCTGCCTACTTGTGATCTCTTTCAAATAAATAAATAAATAGGGGCGCCTGGGTGGCTCAGTGGGTTAAGCCTCTGCCTTCAGCTCAGGTCATGGTCCCAGGGGCCTGGGATCGAGTCCCGCATAGGGCTCTCTGCTCAGCAGGGAGCCTGCTTCTCCTCATCTCTCTCTCTGTCTGTCTCTCTGCCTATTTGTGATCTCTCTCTCTGTCAAATAAATAAATAAAATCTTAAAAAAATAAATAAATAAATAAATAAATAAATAAATAATCTTAATAAAAAAAAGAAGAAAAAGGAAAAAGGATGGCGAAGGAAAACCATTTGAATAAAAAAATAAAATAAAGGGGCGCCTGGGTGGCTCAGTGGATTGAGCCGCTGCCTTCGGCTCAGGTCATGATCTCAGTGTCCTGGGATCGAGCCCCGCATCGGGCTCTTTGCTCAGCGGGAGCCTGCTTCTCTCTCTCTCTCTCTCTCTCTCTGCCTGACTCTCTGCCGACTTGTGATCTCTCTGTCAAATAAATAAATAAAATATTTAAAAAAAAAATAAAAAATAAATAAATAAAATAAAATAAAATAAAATAAAATGTGGAAAGAGAGGATGAATTCTGGGAGGAAATGAGTAGGCTGTACCATAACTTCGTAAGTGGTTTCCCTGCTTCTCTGCTTCATCCCCTGTAGGTTTTTCTCATAACAGCAGCCAAGGGGGACCTGGGTGGCTCAGTTGGTTGAGCATCTGACTCTAGATTTCAGGTTGGGTCATGATCTCAGGGTTGTGAGATGGAGCCCTGCTTTGGGCTCCATGAGTCTGCTTAGGATTTTCTCTCTTCCTCTCCCTCTGTGCCCCAATCTCTTTTTCTTAAAACACAAACAACCAGTACCAGACTAGTCCTATGTAATGAAAATATGTCACTCTTCCGTGCACAATTTTCTGATGACTTCTTTCTCATTCAGGATGAAATCTAAAATCCTTATTATGGAGGTCTGCAAGGCCCTGTGTAACTTGAGCACAAATATCTTTCTGATCTTATTGCCACCTCTCTCCCCCTTGCTTACTCCACTCCAGCCATGCTGGACTCCTTGTAAGGTGCCCCCACCTCAGGGCTTTTGCAGTTGCTGTTCCCTCCACCTGGAGCACTCTTCCCCACCACGTAGCTGCCAGTCTAGCTCCTTTACTCCCTTCAGGTGTCTGCTCAAATGACACTTCTTCTGAGTGGCTTTTCTTGAGCCCTAATCCCACTGTCCATAGCCCCCTTACACTACTTTGTTTTTCCCAAGGCAATTAATACCACCTGAAATATTATATGTTTGCTTATTTTATATTTGTTTCTCCCCACTTGAAGGTAAGATCCAGGGTTCACATATAGCAGGTATGCTGTACCTGCTTGTTGAAGGAAAAATGAATGAAGATGGCAGTTCCTGGGCACCGAGGTACCAGGAAAGGGCTAATCATTTCAGAGAGGACCCATTTCTTGATCTCTGTTGTGTTTCTAGTTTAGAAGAAGAGACTCATTAGTGTCTTGCTTCTGGGACTTCCTTCAGTTCAATTTCCCAAATATTCATTAGGCATCTAGTGTGTTAGTTATCTAGTATGGAAAATATTAAAGGACAATAAGCTATATACCAGATCTGGCCTTCAGGAAACTTACAGGTTGGTTAGGAGACTAATTTTATCTTTTTTTTTTTTTTTTTCTTTGCAAGTATGACCAGTCAGGTATGGTATAAAATGTCACCGAAAGAGTAGCTGAGTAGCTCCTCTTTTTCTTTATGGCATGGCCTGGATGGGAACAGAGCCGAGGATATTGAAGAAAGGCTGCCCCTTTATAGGTTATAGCTGCAGGTTAGGTGGGCTTCTTCATCTTACTCCTCAGGGGTAGGGTCTTATTACTGACATGGTTATGAAACTAAACCAGTTCTCATTCACTGGATGAGAGAAAAAGACACGAGATGATGGGGAAGCATGAGAGTCTCAAAGGGGCCCAGCTGGAGGAAAAGGTAGCTTAGAGGAGCTGAATAGGAGATACATTACCTGAAATGATTGTTCCATTATTCTTTCCTACCCTCAACAAAATGTGAAGGGTCAGGGTTAGTTATCTTTCCCAGACTCGTCCATGTAGGGCCACTTAACCACTGCTGTGACATTTACAGCGAGAACAGAGGAGGCCTGGCTTTGGATTTCCACATTGGGCAAGTTATTATTATTGCTATTATTTCCCGTTGAATGAGGCTACTTGTTGTGTCCTCTCCTAATTCTTCTTTGCTTTGACATTCCCCTTCTATCTGAGGTAGAGCCAAGAGCAGTAGTTCTCAAGCTTAAACATGCGTAGGGACCACTTGGAGGGCTTGTTCAAACAAGATTATAAGTTGTCACATCCAGAGTTGACTAATTCAGTAGATCTGGGTAGAGCCTTAGAATTTACATTTCTAGTAAGTTCTCAGATGATGTTGATGCTACGGGTCCCATCCATGCTGGGAGAATCACTGGCCTAGAACAACTACTTTGGGTCTAAATGTGTCCCATCCCTGATATCCCATTCTAGTCATTTCCCTCTATTCTTCAATCACAGAGAAATTGGCCTTGACTGATCACAAGATTAACTCAAGGATTTCCTGACCATTGGGGTTAGAGCCAACTCAGACCCAGGAATCTCCCTCCCTGTAAATCTCTGAGAATCTCTTCTACTGCCACATGTCTGGGTGAGTGAAGATCTCTCTGCCTGCCAAAGGCCTTCCTGTCTCAGACAGGGAATCCCTAGACCTGAGCATTGCAGGGACTGTTACAGGTGGAAGCTGGAGAGCAATAGATGCAGAATAAGCAGAGGGAACTTCCTTCCCTCCCACACTTGTGTTTCTTAGAAATTAAAATATTTGTTTCTTCCTGAGCTCTCTGCTCATGCCGATGTCTGGGAAACCATTTATCCTTAATGTCTCCAACCCATTAGCTGCCCGGCATGGGGTTCTGCTAAGCAGCTTCTTAATGGCAGCTCTCTGAAGAGTGAGGTTGTGGGTGTCTGCACCAGCTTCCCAGCCTCAGCTCAAGAGGAAGTGTCTAGACAAAAATCAGGGCCCAGAGAGGCTCAAAGGTGTCCTGAGAATGGTTCATACCAGTGCAGGAAGCCCACCTAATAGTAACCTGTCTTCCCATCTCCATTTTGGTAGATATGCCATATTAGTAAGCCCTCTGATCACCTTGGCTGAAATGGCAAGACCCTCTAGTCTTAGTCTAGACTTCTCTCTCTTCCCATTAGAGGACAATGGACTCCTTTGGCAGGTGAGAATTTTGCCAATCAACTACCCATGCACTTGGACTCCTTTGGAAACACATTCCTATACCAGTGGCCCTCATCCAACATTCATTGATTACCCCAATGCATGAAAGTTTCTCTTCCCTATCACCTGCTTTCCCCTTCAAAATCCTAAAGCCCATACTTTGTTCTATCACCAAATAGATGGTGAGGGCCTTTGGCCAGGTGCGTGAGTAATCCCTGAGGATCGTTTAGTTCTGGGTTGCTGCTGCGGTTCTGTGTTGCTGCTCCTTCTGCAGGCATTTTGAAGAGTTTGGGCTCTGTGGCATTGAGCCACAGAGAAACTATTTGGAGTACCTTCGTGTAAGGGTGACCAGATAATATTCCCTGACAGAGGCCATGCCTTAGAATCCAATCTCAAATTATTTTTCTCCTGCTCTTCTTAACATACCTTGATTCTTTTGGTCCTACTAGATAACACAAACTTTTGGCAGCCCCACAGAATGCTAGGAGGCAAAGATACCCCCCGTCCTGCATACATGCACTTCGTCAATGAAGCACTTAAGAGGGGAGGTAGGTCTCTGTTATTAAGAGGCATGAAGAGAGCCAGCAAGGGCCAGTGACTCATTCATGCTCACCCTCCCCTCATTCCTTGTAACTTCAAGGTCTAGGATAGGTTGAACACCCTTTAATGGGAACCCCAACACTGAGTGAGCCCCAGGAGCCATCAGAATCACAAGTCTGGATAATGCTGACTTTACTTCTTCCAGGTAGGGAGAGCTTGTACAGGTAATCTGTATTCTAGGCCACCAATAAGTTGGCTGGCTGGCCAAGAGCTTGTGGGCCTCCTCTTTCTTGCTTTTCCCATCCTGGCTCCTCAGCCTCAGGTCTGAGCCATGGGAAACTCCCTCCAGTCTGCTGGAACAGAACATCACAAGCTGCTCCTGTTGTGGTCTGGGCCGCCAGCTCCCCAGCCTGCTGCTGCTGGAAGAAGACTATGATGTTAGTAATCAGTCCACAGCCTCCCACCACATGCCAGTCCCTTCATTGGCGGAGGGGATGCCCATTTGCAAAGAATCACATCGGAAGCAGGCAATTTGGGGAGCCATGGGGAGAATGGATGAAGGGAAAGTGTTCAAGTCACCAAGTGGGCAGAGTCATGTTTCTGCCAGACCACATGTACACATACTTTTCCTACAGCCCAGCCCTCCCACATGGCCTGTCCAGGCCCATCTGCCCAGCTCTCATCCCCTCTCCTGCTCCCGGGCCCTGGAGAAACGCCAGCATTCCTTCTGCCTTTGGGGCCCACCTGACCCATCCCCAAGACAGGAACCTCCCAGCTGGAGGCTGGCTTTTAAGCAGGCAGTATAAGCAGGGAAGGGTCTAAAAACTTAGGTCTGAGCTGATGAGCCTGTGTTCTAGAGCCAAGGGTAGGTAGGCACACTTAGCAGCTGAAATGTCACCTGCTTCCTGGCCCCCTTTTCTACCAGGACATAATCTGCTTGCCGCAGGCCCTAGAGGTAGAAGACTTGTGTTTGACTCAGATCTCTCCCTATTCTAGCTGCTAGGTTTGACACATTGACCCCTCTGGGTCTCCACTTCCTCATCTGTAAAATAAGGGCATTAGGTAGGGTAATTTGAGAAGGAAGGAGTCAACCGGGAACTGTGGTACAGATCTTAGTTATCCTTTTCCTGCCCTGTCCCTTTGGGTCCCCCAGGACGCTGGTCACATGGGAGATGCTCTCTTGTCTGCCTAAGGGGTTAGGATGCTCCCAGGAGGCAGCCTCATCCTGCCCAGGGGCAACCAGAGCCCTGAAACTTCCAGGAAGGATTACCGTGAGCTCATATCTGTGTGCTTTTTCCAAGAACCCAAGGTAGAAGGTGGGTGGGAAGAATTTAGGGCAGAGAGGCACTGTGGGGTGGGGGGGATAGGGTTGGGAGATAAAGTCTCACTTCCATTGCTTTGCCCCAGAAGGCCCAAGAGTGTGTGTGTCTGCAGGGCTTTTCTCCTGCCTGGCTCTGGCTGGGTCTGAAGAAGGAATCCCCACTGAAGATTGATGTCACAGTCTTGCCTTCCCTTCCCCCAGCCTCATCCTTGGTGATTTAAAGAAATTATTTGGACATAAGAGTTAATGGAAGTAGGTTGCTAGCGTGTGGGCGAATTCATCACTGTCTCCCTGCATTCCAAGAGCAGATCTGTCTTTCAGGGTGAGATAGCCTGGAGTGACTTTCCAAGGTCTGGGGAGTAAAGGCTACCTTGGGAGGACAGGGTTGGTAGCAGCCTGGGAGGGATTTGGGGAAGCTGGGGTGACTCCAAAGTGCACAGTTGTCTGTAGGGATTGACTGCTAGGGCTTTCTTTCCCTTGTGCTCTGTAACTAGTGGGGGAAGGGAGGCAGAGGATATTGGCATTTCTGGGAATGCTGCTGCTCCAGCCCCAACCCAGGCCCGGCTATTTTCAGCCCTGGGAAGTAGGCAAACCCCTGCCTGCAGCCCACCGCTCAGGGTGAGAAGGGCTGGTTTTGCAGCTGTTGTTAGCAGTGATCGAAGAGGTGGGGCAGGCCACCTAGGTGGCTCAATGGGTTAAAGACTCTGCCTTAGGCTCAGGTCATGATCCCAGGGTCCTGGGATCGAGCCCCACATTGGGCTCTCTGCTCAGTGGGGAGCATGCTCCCCCACCCCACCCGCCACCGCCTGTTCGTTCTACCTGCTTGTAATCTCTGTCTATCAAATAAATAAAGTCTTTTTTTTTTTAAAGAGAAGACTTTTTTAAAGGTTTTATTTATTTATTTATTTGACAGAGAGAAATCACAAGTAGATGGAGAGGCAGACAGAGAGAGACAGAGGGAAGCAGGCTCCCCGCTGAGCAGAGAGCCCGATGCGGGACTCCATCCCAGCACCCTGGGATCATGACCTGAGCCGAAGGCAGCGGCTTAAACCACTGAGCCACCCAGGCGCCCCAAATAAATAAAGTCTTAAAAAAAAAAAAAGAGGTGGGGCAGAGGAGAGGTAAAGGAGCACTGTTTGATGGGGTGGTGCTCTACAAAGAAGAGAACTGGTTCTCCTTCCTTCTACCCCCTCACCATATGAGCAGCTCAGCACTTTCTGGAGGTAGCATTCAGAAAGGGAGCTGTTCTGAAAGCACAAACACCTAGTGCTGTAAGGCTCGGAGGTGGGGGGGATGCATGATGAGAAGATGATTTGGAGGTGGGGGCAGAAATCTCCGGGCCAAGAGAGGACTGCTGCCCCCCTCCAACCTGCCACACAGCCAGGCCTTCCCCACAATCCATGGGTTTGTGTGTAGGTGTGTGTGCACTCACACCTCCATTCCGCGAATGCGCAGAGTTGCAACTATGAAATGTTGGAGGGAGAATGACTAGAATAATGGTGAGGCTTGTTCCCCACCTCTCCATCCTGGCAAGATGGTTTCTTCCAAATATTTGCTGGGTCTTAATCATCTTTCCATTCCTTAATCTTGCTTCTACCTCTTACACCAATTTCTCCAAGTCCTGACTCTTTCTCTATCTTTCGATTTCTGATCTGGAAAATGGGAAGTGTTGAAAGAACCTCAGCCACCGCCTCCCACCTCAGCTGCCAATGTTTAGGATGCTAGAGAGGAGTTTATTTTTTTAAAGATTTTATTTATTTATTTGACAGAGAGAAAGAGAGTGAGATAGAGCACAAACAGAGGGAGTGGGAGAAGCAGACTTCTTGCTGAGTAAGGAGCCTGACATGGGGCATGATCCTAGGACACTGGGATTGTGACCTGAGCGGAAGGCAGATGCCTAACTGACTGAGCCACCTAGGCACACCAGGAAGAGAAGTTTAATCAGATTAAAGGAAGAACTGGGAATAGAAAGTGGTATGTGGTTGGAGAGAAAACAGCCACTGGGGATGGGTTGTGGAATCCTATAGGCTTATAGAATGTTGGAGCTTAAGAGGCCAGGAGAATCTTCAAATCTCTCCTGAGCTTACAGATACGGAGCCAGAGGTCCTTTTGGAAACAGCTGTTGTTATCTGTATAGTCAATGGTAAATTTGGACATGTCCCACTGGCACTTGGGGGAGTTAGTTGCTGGGGAGAAGTGGGCTCTCTCTTGTACACCCCAAGGCTGGCAGAGACCCCCCTACCACACACTTACTAAGATAATTTACTGAGTGTGGTACAACCTCTTCTCCCTTGAGGCTCAGAGGAGGCCACTGATTTTGCTATAGAGTGTGACTATTCTCCTGAAGCCAGGAACACCTGCAAACTGGACAGCCTCCTCAGAGCTCTAGGCATGTGCCCGGAGGCCAGGCTGCAGGGTCCCCATGTGTCCTTGTCCCCGATCAACAGTTCTCTGGTAATTCCCCCCTTCAGAGACCGCTAAGGAAGTCCAGCTTTGATTCAGGCTCTGGCAGTGTATAGAGGAAGCAACATAGAGCGTGGCCCCTTCTGTGGGGGCAACTATGATCTACTTTAGTAGTCCTTCCTTCCTCCAGCCCTCAACCGGCTTCAGCCAAATCAGACAGCAGGGGGCGCTCCTGGGTCATCCCGATGAGAGGATTCTGGGCTGCTGTCTTTAGCCTGGACTTTGAGAGCTGGGGAAATTTTGTCTGTTCTCTAGTCAGTCTGAGGGTGAGTAGAGGGCAGGCCCTCTGGGAACTGGAAGCAATCTTTTTCTAGCATGCAGAGACAGAGACTTGAGAAAGAGGCTTTTCTAGCTTGTCCCTGAGACTCCTTGGGCTGGAAGGACTCTAACTTCTGCTTTAAGGAGATCAGCTAGTAGGGCAGGTCTCCATCCAGGAATCATGGCCAAGGCCAGGTGGATCCCAGTTTGGGGACAGTATAACTCTTGCCTCTTACCAGTCCCCAGTAGCTGACCCCGGTTTGGGAGCTGAATTTTCTTCAGAATGACTTCCAGATTAATCTGTGTTGCTATTGCCCAAGTCCTGCTTACTAGGCTCTTCATCATGAGGAGAAAACAAAAACAACCTTTTTCTCTTCCAGATCTAACTGTCCTCTGTGACTGTTCCTGTATCTAGGAGGGGCTAGAGGTGGGGTGAGGCAGGAAGTGCTGAGTAGGGGTATGGTAGATTCCTAACCCTGCCTGACACAGTAGGGACTTCCTGGGCAGCAGTGGCTCTCAGAGAAACCCTGGAAGGGAGCTGCTTCCCAAGGCCCAGCTACTGCTTTTTTTTCCAGTTGCATCCCTCAGATTTCCTCACCCCCTCCCAGTCTTCCCAAAGCCATCAACAGTCAGGAGTTTCTCATTTCCAGTAACAGGGCTTATGGGGGCACAAGGAGGGTGACACATGTGTCAGGTTATGCAGCCCCAGAAGAAAAACCTTGCCTTTGGCTTCTAGCATCTCTGAGTTTTCTCTGTCTGAATAATGAGGGGAGAGTCGGGGCATGGTGACTGGTGTGGAAGATAGGATCTTTGGGCTGGAGACAAAGGCTTTGTTGCCAGCAGAGTTGAGGACAGAGGCCTGAGTCTGTGAGTTTATTCTGGAGGACGTGACTGAGTCATCCTCAGACCTGGTTTCTCACATCAGAACCCAGCATCACCGGTTCTCCCTAGAGTCTGGCTCTGCAGGGGCTCCACCTTACCCCGCTAGGCCTCAGGGTTGCTGGGAACTTTAAAGAAACAGGTCTTCCAGAATACTAAGGAAGGGGGGAGGGGGAAGGGAAAGACAAAGACAATGTGGACAGCCCTGGCTGGGTCTAGCATGAGAACTGCCTCATTTTCCCCAACATCTTAGGGGTCCTGATAGCCCCAGCCCATGCCCACAGAGGCATTCACTCTCAAGCTCTCCAGGACGGCAGAGGTTCAGGATGGGGCCTTCTTTGTTTGAAAGTCTGCAGAGAAGCAGATTCCATAGTTTGCACAGGACCGTTTCCCTGTGTCTCCCAGCTCTGTCAGCCAGGACAATCCCTGAGGTTTTACCTTATGTTGTAGCCCACCGTTTAGCTTGTGACACACCCTGGAGGCCCCTGGGACACCCACCTGTGCAATTCACCCTGTGAGACCGTGTGTGGAAGTGGCCCACACGGAGAAGGCTTCATCACAAGTTGGCCTATTCATTGGTCGCAGAGGTCCGGAGTGTGTGTGACTGGCTCCAGGAAACCTGTGGGTATTTTCAGGGAGGAAGATGGTGAGTGTTGGGGAGTGGTGTGCGGTTGGTCAGCCATAGCTGAGAACTCCTCACAGAAATGAGACCTCAGCTGGACCAAAAGAAAAAAGACAGGAGCCTTGAAGAGGCATTGTAGCCCCACCCACGCGATCCTTTCAGCCACGCTCTTGTGTCCCCTCCCTCAGCCAGGCATCTGACCCTCTGCGTAGGGACAAAACCTTTTTCCATTCTAAATGACGCTTTACCCCTTTTCTCCAGGATGCTAGGCATTACCTGGATATCAGCCTGATCAAAGAAGTTCAGGCTTCTGGGCCAGAAATGAGGGAGCACAGAAGTCAAAGTCATTTCTGGTCCAGAAGTGAATGGAGCATTTGCTGGCATGGCCCCTTAGGAATGACCACCCGCCACTCCCTGAGATTCCAGAGCTGCATTTTCACCGTCTCTACTGCTTGGGAACTAAGAGTTTGGGCCAGATCAGTAATGGCTCCTTGATACATAATCTGAGGCCCTGGGGGAAGAAGAGAGATGTAGGAATCAAAATAACAGCTCCTATTCAATGAGCACTTTCTATGGGGAAAGTATTGGTCTAAGCATTTCACATGCTCTGCCTTGTGTAATCTTCACATGACTCATTGAATTGTGATCCCTGTTTCACAGATGAGTAAACAAGGCATGCACTTATTGGTAATAAAATTTAAAATAGTAATATTAATGAGAAAATTTTAACAGCTTTAATTTTTTTATACTGATCCAGTGCCAGGCCCTGTGCAAGCATATCATATGTATGATATTTTAAAATCCTGACGATTCCCTCATATTATCCCCATTTTCAGCTAAGGAAACCAAGACTGAGAGAGAAGTGACTTGCCCAAGGTTACAGGGTTTCAGAGAATGACGAAACCAAGAGCCAAACTCGCTTCTGATTCCAAAGCTGCTTGAGGTCCTGATCCCTTAGCCGCACTGTCTCCTGAGGGGGGGCCATCATGGAGAGCGCAGGTGCTTATAGAAGAGAATACCACTGGCCTTTGAAAGCGGGGCCAGAAGCTGCAAATCTGCCATTGTGGGAGAAAACCTGCCACGTGGGAGAGATCCTGCCCCTTCTCACTTGACTGTGAGGGAAGCTGTAATGCTTCTCATCCACATGGGACTGGGCTGTGTCAGCTCACAGACTGCAGGAAAACAGTCTCTTGGGGAGGGATGCAGGGGATGTTGGCTTTGGTCTGAAGCCTCTGTCTTCCTGCTCCCTGTGAGATGTGGGGCTGGTGTCAGTCTCTGCTTTCTCTCCATTGTCACTGTGAATCCTGCAGGGCTGCGGTTGCCTTGGTAACTTGGTGGGAAGCTCTTGAGGTTTTCTGAAACCAGATAGGGCTGCAGAGGGAGAAATCAGGCTCTGCTAGGCTGTTCATCACAAAATGGAAGAAACCAACCCAGGGTCCCCTTCCCTTCCAGCCAACCAGACAGTCCTTCCTTGGGTTTAATCTTGAACCTGTTCTGCGGCATCCACAGGAGCCCTGTAGCCTTTGAGGCTGGGCCTGAAGGGAGGGAGTTGCCAGGCTTCTCTGCCCCTGGACTTGGTCCCACTGTTGCCAGAGCTGCTTGGACTTCTGCTTGCACCTGTACCCTGGTCCTGAAATCTTAATTGGTTTTATGAAGTTCACTGCCTATTTTTTATGAGACAGATAATTATGGTAAGGGGAGGTCAGGCCCTCCTCTGCTGGACTTGGCAGGGCCTCCAGAATTGCTGACTCCCCAGGCAGTACCAGGCTGACCAATAGGATCAGGATAGGCAGGAGCAGGCCTGGGGTAGGGGTAGGGGTGGGATAGACTCACTGCGGGGAGGAGGGGCGGAGTCTTCAGGCTTGTTGTCTCTGTGATGGGACCAGGGAGGAGGAGAGACATCTGCCTCTGAAGGAGCCCACATACTCAAGGTGGGCAATGCTATCCTTGGGTGGGGGGGAGGGAGGTAGGGTTCTCCTTCTTAGGCTTCCTGGGGGATTCTGACACGGGGCCTGCTGCTGGCTGTGCCAAGAAATCCTTCATCTTGACAATGTTGTTACCTGTGGAGCTGTTTCTTCCTCCCTCCCTCCTTCGGTCTTCTTTCTTTTCTTCTGCACTCCTAGTTTGAAATATGGCCTCTCTCTTCCTTAGGTCAGTCTCTGTAACTGATGTCTGTTTCTCTCTTGGTTTTTTTCCCCCAAGTCCTCTCTCTCTGTCTCTGTCTCTCCCCACCTTTTCTCTCCTGCTTCTTCTCTCTTCCCCAGGTGGGAATTGACCTTCTGCCCCCTGGAGGGTGGCTCCCTCACAGGACTCCCTGCTGGCACGGGCAGGGTCTGACACTGGGGAGCAGACAGTGCAAGAAATGCCACTGACCCGGGATGGCTCCCCTCCAACTCACATGGCCAGGAAGTGGGGGGTAGGCAGTTGGGGTGGGGGGGCAGGCAGAGGTTTATGTACTTCTCTCCAGGCTAGGACCTCATGTCCAGTTTCGTGACTTGCAGGTGGTCTCAGTGGTTGGCCCCGTCTCTAAATGAGGCCAAATATCTGTGCATCTGTGTCCCTTAGCCCTCTGGAAGGATATTTGGTAACCCACTCTGGCTGTAATTACTGTGCCTGTCATCGTGCCTTCCTCCAAAGCGGGAGAAGGCGACTGACCGTTCATGGCAAATCTGTAACTGTACTTTTGGACCCACCCGGTTGCTGGATGTGGTCGGTAGTGGGACATAGTGCTCTCAGGAAGACACCAAGCTACTCAGATTACTTCCAGATTCCCACCTTTCTTGCTTTCTGTCTCGGTGGCCAACTCCTCACGAGTTATTTCCTCTTTAAAATAAGTCCGACCTTAAAGGAAAAAGAGAGAGGAATGAGACTAGAGCTACGCAGGTCAGGAGGGCCTAGAGTCCCAGTGCAGAGGCCAAGCCCTCCTCTCCTGCTCCTCCTCCGTTTAATTAGCTAATGTCTGTAAAGGGCTGGGTGGCAGAAAAGCCCTATACAAATGTTGAGCACAATTTCATTTCCAAGACTCGCCAAGAATATATTTGCAGACTTGAGCGAAAGGTCACTGGGCCTGCCTGGGACAGAGGGAGAACTCCTTGTAGCACACAGACAGAGGACAGAGGACCCTGGGAGGCCAGGGCAGGGGAATGAGAGGCCACAGTGAAGGCCAGGGTCCCTGCCTCCTTGGTGTTCCAACTGAGCATCTTGGCACCATGCCTGCTTTCCACTGCCCTCCACCCTCGTGACTCCCAGGGTCCTATAGGCCCAGCCGTCTCTATAGGGATCAACCACATAGACTTTGTCCCAGAAGATTATGTGGATATCCATAACAGCTAATATTTATTGAACATTTACTGTGTGCTAGGCTGTGCTAAGGTGGCCCTGTCTCTCCAGCCTGGGGAGAAGTGGCTTCTCTCAGTGGCAGTGGGGTAGAGGAACTTTCCAGTAGAATGACCTCCTTTGTGTTGCAAGCCCAGGTCTGCCCGAAGGCTTTATGAAAGCTTAGGAAGGGGGGTATCCTTTATCTTTTCTGACCAATGAGAAGAGTCCCTGCTTTTGTAATCCACGTCCCTCTAGAATAGATGCTCTGCAAGCTTCTGGACCCTCCTTCCCCAGTGACAACTCACCTGGGCCTAAATATTATTACAGAGTCCTGAGGCCAATTAGCCTCGACAGGCTCCATGGCAAGGGACCACTTTCCAGTTTTTGGTGCTCCAAGGCCTGTTTATGTGAACCTGCCCATCTCAGAATTCTGTACATCTGCTCCTGAGGAGGGGCGCCCTCCCTCCAGCTCTGGGCAGGCCCGGCTTTGGTGAGGGCCAGAGAGGCAGAGGCTGAGACAGTGGAATAGCCAGCTTCACCCTTCCCAGCCCCATTGCCAAGGTGAGTGCTTTGGGAGGGTGAGAGAGAGAGAGCAAAGCAGGGGATGGGAGTCAGTCTGGGAACATTGCCTTTCCAGCATCTCTTGGGCCTCCTTTGTCCCCATCCCCTCCCACTCTACAATTTGAACAGGGCTGGAATGAGCTTTCTGAGGTCCTTAAGGCCCCAAGCCCTGTCAGCCTCTGCTGTGTCCCCAGTGTTCTTTTCTGGCTTCTCTCTAGAGCCCAGGGGCCTCCGTGTGTCATCAGTTTTTTTTTATCATTCTGGTAAAAGTCATGAGTCCCTGAAAAAGTAAGACTCCCCAGCTGAGGCCAGCCCCCTGCCCCCACCTGAGGAGGAATACCAGTATTTGGACACAGTGTTGGGAACGGAGCAGGGAGAGACACACTCAGTTGCAAAGACTGAGTGTGCACAGACGTAGCAATGCTCATTCCTTGGGCTGTGGGTAAATGGACACAAACCCGCTGGTGCACACAGCCCACACACCTTCACGCACAGGCACGGGGATGTTTTACCCACCCAGGGGTAGTCACACCAGAGAGCCCACAGGGCTGTGTCACAGTAGCCACACTCGGTGGCTTACCGTCCCTGATTCCCTCATGGTCCATCGCCATGCGGCATCCAGCAGCCTGGGCCTCCTGCAGACCTGGAATCCGGGCTCCCCAGACTCCAGTGGGGGAGGGGAGCGAAATGTAGAAGCCGAGGTTAGAGATCTGCAAGTTCCATTAGCCCGGAGAAGCATGTCTGGAATCTAAAAGCGTTAGGACAAGGGCGCTGCGGAGCAATTCCTGACAGCGCGTTCACATTTCCCACCCCTTCCCCCCGCTAGGAAGCGCCTCTCGGTCAATAAAGCCATTTAGGGATTAGAGCAGCTCCCTCAATAAAAGCTGCTTATTCCAAAGGTGCTTTCAGTTAATTTGCATTTACTTTATGGATATTATAATGCGTGGAAGAGCTGCCTCCTCAGACTCCCTTTGCTGTCCCCATTTTGAGTCCCAAGCCCACACATTCCCTCTTCCTTCTAATGTCCCTCTCCTCTGCCCCTATCAGTGGGCACAGAGGGGGCTGAGCTGTGCTTTGAAGCAATCCAGGGGCTTTGATAGGGGGTGGGAGACAGCGAATACTGCGGCTGACCTCTGACCCGTGGTCCTTGAAGGGGAAGCTCCAGGGACAGCCAGAGGGGCCTGGCTGAAAGAGTTTTCCCAAGAGAGGAAAGATGCCTGAGGCCCTGGGAGAAGGAGGAGGGTTCCATCCCAGGGCCTGTGCAAGTCTGAACCAGGGAAAGAACTGATCTGATTGTTTGCTGTTTGTGAGGATGCCACTGGGTAGGCAGACCTGGCTTCAGCTGCTAAGATATCCTCTGGCAGCACCTCCCACATATTCAGTTTATTCAGAGAATATTTACTTAATGCCTACTATGTGCCACGCTTTATGCTAAGCACCTAGAATACAGTGGTGAATAAGACACTATGGCACCTGCCCTCATAGAAATTCCAGTCTAGTGGGGACAACTCACAACATATGAGGGAACAAACCAATGAATATAGAATTACAAATTATATAAAATATAATTAGTACTATAAAGTGAACAGATAGGGTGCTGAGATAGGAAGGGGGACCTACTTCAGATGAGATCATCGAAGGGTTCTGACATAGGAACAGAGCTGGAAGAACAGAAGCCAGGGGAAACTTCAGATTGCAGGAACCACCAGTGCAAAGGCCCTGTGCCAGGAGTGGTGGAGAAACTGAAAGCAATGAGGGGAGAGATGGTATCCAGTGAATTGATATGGCTAGGGTGGGCAAGGTCAAGTCTTGTGAGCTCTGTGGGGAATTTGGTATTCTCCTAAGGGAGGAGGGAAGCTGACAAAGGTTTAATCAGGGAAACAAAAGGCATGATCTGAGTTCCATTCAGCAAGAGAATGTGAGATGGGTACTGGATGTAAGCAGACCATCAGGAAACTATTGCCATTATCCTAGCAGAGGGGCAGGAAGGGAATAGGGGACACATCCTAATTCTTTTTTAAGGGAGAATCAAAGTCCTCAAGGTACCTGCTAGATACAAATCAAGAAGTCCTCCCTGTCCACTCTTGATTTGTCCTTTCATCATGCCTGGGTTTCTTTTATGTACCTCCAAGGTACACCATGGGATTTCCCATCCCAGCTAAGGGCAAAGCCATGGCTGGTGCCTCCTCAACCCCATGTCAGCCCATGGTAAGGGCACTGTGGATTTTTGTGGTGTTGTTGTTAAAGATTTTATTTATTTGAGAGAGTGTGTGCATGTGCAAATAGGGGGCACGACAGAGGGAGAGAATCTTTAAGTGGACTCTGTGATGAGTATGGCGCCCACAGTGGGGTTCGATCTTGTGACCCTGAGATCATGACCTGAGCTGAAAATCAAGAGTTGGACGCTTAAGTGACTGAGCCACCCAGGTGCCCCTGGGCACTGTGTGTTTGAGACTCTCTGAGGAAGGGCCCCCCTGCCTCCTTCTGGCACATCCTATAGGACTGGGAGAAAATTGCCATTTTGGGAGGAGGGGTGGATTTTAATGCCTTCTTCCCAGTTGATCCAGAGCATGTGAAACTCAGGCCTGGCTGACTCAAGACACAGAGCCCCGTAGACCCTAGAGCCAATTCCAGTTCTCCCAGTTCCCCTTCTCCCATCAGTTAGGGGATAGGATGGATGTCAGAATCAGGACTGGGGGAAAGGGACTGCTCAGAGCCCGAATCACCCCCCAGGGACGTAGGACTATGAGGCGAGGATCCTGTGCGTGAACATTTACAGGTAGCACTCAGGATTGAAAACTGATTTATAGTCTGAAGCAGGCAGGAGGGAGCGGGAGGAAGGTGGGGAGCTCTGTGTACAGTGCAGCCTTGCTGGGCAGCGGTAATTATATATTACATTGAACTGTCCTTGCAGCACAGTGAAGGGCAGTGGGAATGAGACTCTAAATCACGCTTCCCTGATGCTCCCCATAGCTCACCTCCCTGTGATGTGGCCCCAGAGTCCTGGGCTGACACTTCTCAACACACACACACACACACACATGCAGCCTGGGGGGACTCAGAGAGCAGGAAGATGGGATGTTATCACTTCTGGCAGCTTCCAGGGGCTGCTCCTGCTGCACACCTCATTGTTTATTGTTCCCCATACCTCCCACATTCTTTATCCTTCTTCTTCTTTGGAGCCAAAAGGGGGCTGTGTCATTTGAAGAAGACATCCCTGCCCACCCTATGTTTGGTCCTGCAGTGGCTCTCTTCTGCACATTGGAGGTACTACCTTCATTTGTTTGGGACCTCCTCACTTTGCTCCTGGACTTCTGCAACTGACTTCTAACTCACCCTCGTCCCTAATCCATCATCCTTACTTGGTTGCCATGCTGATCTCCCCCCACACTCTCTGGCCATAATCTTGATCTCATTTGTCAGGGAATTGCAGGAGTTGGGAGAGATGGCCAAACACTTTAGGTTCTGGAGGGCCTAGGAGGAAGGAAGTTTCTCCAGGCTCTTCTGAGGTTCGTGATGGCAGGCTTACCTCCCACCCTGGGCTATCAGCCAGGAGGAACACTGGTACTCACCTTCCTTCCCTGATTAGACCCTGGTCCCTGAACTAATCACCTCAACTTCCCTATCTCTCTCTTGAGGTCCCTGGCTACCAGTGGCTGATGTTTCTTGGTTCCTTAGGGAGATGGTAGTGCTTATTGGTGCCAAGAACAGGCTCTGGGGTCAGACAGATCTAGATTTGAATTTTGGCCCATGATTGTGCACAAGTTATCCCAAGCAGTAATGTGATCTAGACCATGAACTCTGCAGTCAGACTGCCTGAATTTGCATCTTGTCTCTGCTACTCTTCAGTCTCACTAAGGCAAATTATTTAACCTTCCTGTGCAGTTTCCCCATTTCTAAAATAAGGGTGATACTAGTACCTAGCTCCAAGGGTTGTGGTGCAGATTAAATGAACATGATAATAATAGCTTGCTGGTAACTAGTGTCATGAATCTAAGCTCTTATTATTTGTAGTTTACCTCCCTGAGCCTCAGTTTCCTTGTCTACCACACATCTCCATAATACGTCTCCTCCTTGCCTCAAGGTTGTTGTGAAGATGGAATGAGAGATTCTCTTTAGAAACTCTCAAAGGGGGCACCTGGGTGGCTCAGTGGGTTAAGCCGCTGCCTTCGGCTCAGGTCATGATCTCAGAGTCCTGGGATCGAGTCCCGCATCGGGCTCTCTGCTCAGCAGGGAGCCTGCTTCCCTCTCTTTCTCTCTGCCTGCCTCTCTGCCTACTTGTGATCTCTCTCTGTCAAATAAATAAATAAAATCTTTAAAAAAAAAAAAAGAAAGAAAGAAACTCTCAAAGGCTCTACAAATGTGAGGTGTTATTATTTATTATTGGGTACTTGCTCCCTGAGGTTTCTCAGGGTCTGGGCAGGAGGGCCACATTCACTTTAATCATAAAGCAGCCTCCTTTGTCCTCCTCCCTACACCAGCCTCAAGGCGGACAGCTGGGGAGTCCTGGAACCAGGAGCAGTCTGGGAAGTCATCCAGTCCTCTTGCCCCCGGAGGAAGGGGCGTACAGGGTCATGAGGACAGACTGGCATCCCTGATAGGGATGCTTTCGAAGGAGGCTGCTGCATTTTGTCTTTCCCAAAGCTTGTAAAATTTGGGGATGCCCTCCTTAAGAAAAATAATACAAAATTATGAACATAAAATTAAGTGCTGGCTTTGGAAGAGGCCTGTGCAAATGAGGAGCTTAAGCTTCATTAGCTTGATGGAAAATCCACCTCTGCCACTGTGTCAGGGGGGACATTTGACAAATACTTGTCAGCTGGTTCCTTGTGGCCAAAACAAACCATTTCCATGTGTTGCAAGTCCAGAGGACGGCAATTGCCTCATTCTCCACCCAGACCTTGAGAGTCACCCCAGTACATGGATTGTGGATCCTCCTCTTCTTTTACTCTGGTCCAATTATTCTTTTTCAAGACCTGCAAGCTATTTATTTTTGCTTTCAATGCATTTGCGTGTGATTTACATCACATTAATATTCACATTCATACATGGAACACTTCCTCTGCCACAGCTTAGCTGGGCTCTTGGGACTTAGTGACAAGTGAGATTCAATAATTTCTCTTCCCAGGATGTGGAAGGAAAGATACATTCAATTTAGGGGTGCATGGGAGAGGGGGATGATGGTGACATTTGTCTTGGAGTCAGGTTCTAAAGTCTGTGGCTCTGCTCAGAGATCTTCCTCTACATATTCCTATCCCTTGCCAACCTCCTTCCTTCCCAATTTCCCTGCAGTGCGATCTTGAAAATGCATATGTTCAGGGACACACATGCCTATTCAAATGCTAGGCTGACTTTGGTTCCATTTTGTGGCCCCTGAAGTCAAGAGGCACATGGCATTAAGACACCTGGAGATAAAAACCTTGGGAGTTCTTCAGACCCCTGGCAGAGAGAGGCAGCCCCCTAGAGCACCTTAGCACTCTTTGGGAGCCTGGTTTACTCTCCCTATGGAGAGAAGCAGATGGCAGGTGGGAGTGTGTGTGAGCATGCGTGCGTATGTGCACACACGTGCACGTAAGCTGTACTCACATGTGTGAGACGGTGAATACTTACGTGCGCACTAGTTCATCTACCAAGACGAGCAGAGGGAAGTGGAGGTGAGGATGCGGGAAGAAAGGTCTCAGCCTAAGAAAACCACATTCTAAATGCATTAAATGTGTGGTTCTAAACGTGGTAAGGGTGAAATCTGTTTCCCCAGCCCTCCCCTGTGACAGAGAGTTGAAAAGAAGCTAGCAAGTCCAGAGAAGGTCTTAGGGCAGGGGTGGGGGTGCAGCTGCCAGCATCACCACCAGCTTCAACAATGATGTCACTCTCCCAGCTTCCCTCCTCTGAGGTGGTGAGTCACCCAGAGCCTGATCAATACTGCATTCCATTCGTCTATGCCATCTTTTTGCTCTTGTGAGCCAATTCATGCTTTCCTCTTCCACACAGGCCAGGCCCTGCCTCCCTCCCCCTCACTGGCCCCCTGCCATGTGCCCAGAAGGCCCTGAGCTACCCCAGCCCTGGGGCTAATCTCTCCTTTAAGCCTCTGCCACAGAAGGCAGGAATCCCTGCTTGTGGGTGAGGCAGTGGGGGGTGGGAGAGAGGAAGCAAGAGAAACAGAGGGACTCGCAGTTTGTACAGGGGGGCTGGGAACAGAAGTTGAACACTTGCAAGCCAGCCTGTGGTGAAGGAGGGGAGAAAGAGGAAGGGGCAGAAAATGGAGAGGAGCAAGCCAGAATAGAAAAAAGAAACAGATAACTGGGATTGGGAAAGGGAGATTGTGGACTCTCCCTTCTCAGGATCTTAGGATAGTGACCCATTTTCCTGGCCTTGTGGTTGTATTTGGGGGCCCAGACCTAGCGGTGGAGGGGAAATCTCATCACTTTAAACCGCTTCCCCCAGGAGAGGAACCCCAGTGTCTGTGATATCACCTACCTACCAGTGAGGTCTCAGCTTGGTCCTACCCTCCTTGTCAGAGATGGGGGCTGGAGGCACTAGAAACAAGGAGGGATGAGAGCAGAGAGTGAGTGGCACAAAGCGGAAGGCAGTTCCCACTGGGGCAGCTCTGGTTTCTCTCTTGGGACCTCAATTTTTTCCGAAGGCCTTGGCACCTGCCCAATGCTTGTTCCTTCTGGCCTTGCCCTCATGCTCAGTGGCAGCCTGAGCGTCATCCCTTGCCACTGACGGGAACCAGAACAGGGGCCCCTTTATCTGACAGTTAGAAGGACTGGGTTGCCCAGTTTCTGTGACTCTAAGTTCCCCAAATGCAGCTTGTTCCTGTTGTAAAGGGAGCTGCTACAAGGAAACAGAAGCCTTGGGGTCTGCATGTGAGGCAAAAGGATGGCACCAGAAGGTAAGGCTGGGGTCTCAAGAGACCTCAGAGTGCTTTTCCCGTCAACTTGCTGTGGCTGAGTGTCTCTACAAACAAGGAAGTCTGCCTCCCTATTTCTAACTCACTGTCAGCTATGACAACAATAACATAGATCCCAATAATAAGGTAATAGCAACCATTTTCTGAGGAGTATGCCAGAGGCCTTGATCAGTCTCTTATGCATGTTATTTTATTAAATCCTGGGATACCACTGTGGGGTACTCTGCCCTGTGGAAAGCAAAGAAGGACACCTAGGATTCCAGAAGTTGTCTAAATTTTCATAGCTTGAGGTAGAGGTGAAATCTGACCCAAGACCTGTCTGATTTTTCCTGCCTCAACAGTATGGCCTCCTTTTCTGTTTTGAGTTACAATCCCAAACCTTTATCTCCAGAAAGTACTCATTCCCTCCTCCTCTCTCCTTCCCTCCCTCAGTGCTCCTTCCTTCCTACACCAGCTTTGGGAAGCCCCTGGTTGCCCAGGCTGTCCCTCTTGCAGGTTCAGGTTAGGTCTGGAGTTCCCTCTGTGGCCCTCGGTTGAAGTGGTGACAAGAGAGCAGTCCTGCCCTTTGCTTGCACTCACCAGGGAGGAGGAGAGGGAGGTGAGAGTGGCTGTCATTTCAAACCAGGAACAAAATCATGAGGTTGTTAGAAAGGTTTAGGGTCACGTGGTGACTTGGGCTCCTGGTTTTCTGGGGTCCCACAAAAAAAGAATAGAAGAATGTGGAAAACTACCAGGTCCTTGAGGGAGCTGGGGACTGGAGCAAAGGTGACATGAGAAACTCTTTTTCCTGCCAGAGCACGTGCCCCCAGAAGGCTGGTGCCACTCTTTGCCGACAGGGTAGTGACCACTTCTAGTGCTATGTGAGAGGTAGCCTGCCAGCATCCCCAGACCCGGTGTCCCCTGGCGGAGAGAACCTGTTCTAGACCTCGGAAGGCCCAGTTTCCTCTCCATATGCTCAGTGAAAACTATCCTGCTAGGGTTTTGAGGTGGTCTCGGAGCCATCTCTCACCACACCACCTCGTCCAGGCCCCTCTCAGAAGGGATGCTCTTGAGAGCTGCTGGAAGAGCTCACATGCATCAAATGCTCCTCTGAGAGTCTCTGAGTAAATCAAGGAGAGGAGAGGAGAGAAAAGAAGAACGGGGCAAAGATAGCTGGGTGTTCTCACACAGGATGGAGCAGTCACCAACCACACCACCCCCCCCCCGCCCCCAGGAGGACAGAGAGCCAAAAACACAGAAGTGTAGCAAAGTAACAGAACACCATCTTCCTTCCCTCCCTGGGGTCTGGGCACATGCAGTGCAAGGTGACTCCAAGCATGATTTAGGCCAACCCCTGTTTGAAATATAAGGAAGTTGAAGCTCGGACACAGTTCAGGAGCTGCCCTAGATCATGCCACTCCTGAGTGGGTCTCTCAGTCAGTGTTCTGGGGGTAATGAGGAGAGGCAGCCGTGTCCCAGCTGTCTTTTCAGAACCAAGGAGACCTGCTGGGGAAGGGACACAGCTTTGACCACTCTCACCCTGTGTGCCCCCAACGACTGCAGGGGCTTTGTCTCCTCTGTAAAATGCACTGGGCCCTCAGTTAAGTCATTAATAAAAACAAGGACCAGAACACCTGCTTTCCTTCCTTACAGGGCTGTTGTGAGGATCAGCTAGAAATAATGCACGGCCAAGAGCTTTCCAGGCGCAGGGTGTTATTAAGTTTGTGATTAGGCCAGGTCAGTGAGGGCTACAGGAATAATGGGAGGATTAATGCCAGCGCCGTGGGAAGGAGGGAGGCTACCGTCTGCCCTCTCCTCTTCTCCCGGTCACCTGCCCTGAGAGAAAGCAGTCGGTGTTTTCAAATTGACTTAAATAAGAAATGTGCGGTGGCGGCAGCCATCCCTCACTCAGCCTTCACTTGCTCAAGGCAGAGAGATTTTAATTTTCGAGCCATAATGAGAAAAACTCAGAATTCAAGAATATTCCAGTGAAACAGTCAAAATAGCTGTCCAGACTCTGAATGGAGGGGAGAAATGTAAATTAAAATTTCCCTTTCCCTCCCTAGCACCAACCGGGCTTAAAGAAGCAGGGCTGGGCTAGGACCGGTTGGTCAAGGTCCCCATGACCCTGCTCTGAGGCCAGATGGGCAGGCAGGCCCCACCCCCACCCCAGGGGCACTGTCAGAACATCAGGGACCAGAGAACTTCCACCTACTTACCCGAGAGATTCACCTCCATCAAGGTTTCATCTTCTGGGCCATGATCTGCTGAACGAGGTCAGGCCCTCAATGTGGAGCTGGGGGAGAGATACTGGGGACTGTGGGAAAGACTCCTTGGCCCCCCCAAGGCTAGTGATCTGAGGCACAGAGATGCCGTGGTCTCCTTTTGTTTCCCTTTCTCCGTGATGTTGGCTCAGTCTCATACCACCGACCTCTCTGTGTCCCCTATAACTCAGGCCAGGCATCCTGGGGATGGACATGGGCTGTCTGGGAAGGAGGGAGCACCTGAGTCCCAGCTTATATTTTTCTGAGTTTCAGTCTGTTCTCAAGGGAAACTCCTTCCAAACACAGTTGGAACCTGGGATGGTAGGAAGGGCTAGAACCCCAGAAAAGGTGTGTGAACCTGAGTGTCAGAATTCAGCCCTCTCCTTGGCCCTCTTCCAGCCTCATCTGGCCTTGGCTTTCTGCTTTCCCCTCTCTTCTTCGCATTCGCTTATCCGAGAGACATTCATTGGGGAGTCAGCTTGGTGCCAGGATCCGTTTGGGGTTCAGGGGCTACATAAGGGAACCAAGGCCAGATCCCGTTGTTAGGTGGACAGGATTTTGAGCAAAACTCTGAAACAGACTGACCTTGTTCAGAAAGTGCCTCCATCTCTCTCTCCTTATGGTGTGACTTCAGGCAAATTGTCCTATCCTGGTAAGCTTCAGTTTACTCATCTGTGAAATAGGGAGAACGCTTATTGTATAGGGTTTTTGTGAATAGTAAGTGAGATGATCCTGGTAAATTGCTTGGAACGGTGCCTGGCAAATTGCAAACCCCTACCAAAGACCAGTGAGTATTACTTTAAGTATCCTAATGATAATGCTGACACTTATTACCCTTTATTGGGTGCTTACCCTGAGCCAGCCATGATGCTAGGGATATAGCAATTGATTTAACTATGGCTATTGTCCTCAAGGGGTCCACAGTTTCTTAGAGGTGACAGATGTGTAAACTGACCCCTGAGAAAACGTGATCACTGCCATCTTCACTCCATGAGCTGTCGTTTTCTGAGCCAGAACCTCATGTCGGACACAATACTAGGTTTTCAAGATACATTGATCAGGCACCTGGTGGCTCAGTCAGTTAAGCATCTGCCTTCAGCTCAAGTCATAATCCTGGAGTAGTAGGATTGAGCCCTAAGTTGATCTCTCTCTTTGGCGGGGAGTCTACTTCTCCCTCTTCCCCTGTGTGCAAGCTCTCTCTCTCTCAAATAAATATATAAATGTTAAAAAAAAAAAAAAGGATACATTTTTCCCCAGTTCCTTCCTAATCTTACAAGGGTGCTATTACCCCCATTTTACAAATGTTCTGTAGTAATTGGTAACTTGCTCATGATCAGGTTGTTTGCAGAGTCAAGTACTGAGTTGAAGGAGAGTGATTAGCTGTGCCTAAAAAAGGATTAGGGAACGGTGGCCTGGGTGGCTCAGTGGGTTATAAACCTCTGCCTTCAGCTTAGGGATAGAGCTCCTCCTAGGGCTCTCTGCTCAGCAGGGAGCCTGCTTCTGCTCCTCTCTCTCTGCCTGTCTCTCTGCCTACTTCTGATCTCCATCTGTCAAATAAATAAATAAAATCTTAAAAAAAAAAAAAAAAGGATCAGGGAAGCCTGTAGAAAGAGGTGATCTTTTTTTTTTTTTATTTTGAAGTTATTTTATTACAACAAAACATAAATTTTCCATTACAAAAAACTCTGAAAATCCAATTTCCTTTTCTTTTTTTTTTAAATTTTTTACTTCTTATAAACATATATTTTTATCCCCAGGGGTACAGGTCTGTGAATCACCAGGTTTACACACTTCACAGCACTCACCAAAGCACATACCCTCCCCAATGTCCATAATCCCACCCCCTTCTCCCAACCAAGAGGTGATCTTTTTTTTTTTTTTTTTTTTTAAATAGATTTTATTTATTTTATTTGACAGAGAGAGATGACAAGCAGGCAGAGAGGCAGGCAGAGACAGAGTGGGAAACAGGCTCCCTGCTGAGCAGAGAGCCCGACGTGGGGCTCGATCCCAGGACACCGAGATCATGACCCGAGCCGAAGGCAGCGGCTTAATCCACTGAGCCACCCAGGCGCCCCCAAGAGGTGATCTTTGATCAGGGTTTTGAAGAATGAGTAATTTTCCAGGAGCCAGGACAGGGAATGAGTTAAATGCCACAGTACTTCTGTGGGTCTGCTGCAGGGCTGGAGCTCCAAGCAGCAGCTCCCCAGGCCCGAGCTCTTTGTGTCCCCATATCAGGGACCATTGAACAGGACTGTGGTTTCCTGCACCCACCCTGACAGCCATTGCCTCATATCCCTTAAGACCATATCATAACCTACATGAAGAGTGATTTTTTAAAAAGATTTTATTATTATTTTTTAAAGTAATCTCTACACCCAATGTGGGGCTCCAACTCACAACCCCAAGATCAAGAGTCACTTGCCCCTGCTGCCCCCGCTCCCCCCTTTACCCCTAACAACTGTGCCAGTCAGGTGCCCCAAAGGGTGATTATTTTCAAGAGCGTACAGTCGGCAGGCCTGTGATTTCAGGATATTAGGCAAGGCCCATAACTGAAATAACTGCATGGCCATGGAGCCCCTCTCCCTGTGTCCACTGACCTCACCAAGGGCACAGCAAGTGAGGGGTGTGGGTTGAGATTCCTAAGGAAGCTGAGAGGCACTGGCTGGGCTGGGTCAGGGACACAGTCTCAGCGACCTTGAGAAGGCCCCACCAGATCTGGGGCAGATAAATTAAACCTCTTCCTCTCTTACAAGTATTTCCCTGCATGCTCTCTCCCTCTGCCTCTTCACTCCTGTCACCCCCAACAACAGCTGCAGAGGAGGCAGCCGTCTTGGTGCAGTCACAGGCCTGGTGGACGGAGCCAGGATGTGGCATGAGGATCCATCTGGCTGGTTCCACACCCAGGGAAACTGGGACTCATCATCATTCACATTCTGTTTCCCTACGCAGATCAAGGAGAAGCAGGCATCCTGTGCTAAGGGCAGTGGCAAGGGGGAGACTCCTGGAGCAAAGCAACCTTCAGAGCTTAGACCCCAAGTCTCAGGGCCAACCCTCCTCAGCAGCGGAGTGGGGGGCTTCCAGGGCAGTGGGAGGTTTGAGGTAGATGGGGGTGTGTGGGGGGGACAACTCTGTGATTGCAAAGTGGTGAGTCTTAGGTGCATGTGACAGTTAAGATTTCAGGTGTTCTCCAAACTCCTGCTTGAATAATGTGACTTTGGAGGAAGGAGGATGGACAAAGTACAGCCCTGAGGCTGACCCACCCCCAACCCTCTCCTTGAAGCAGCCCCCACCAACTTCACAGGTCCGGTTCCTCCCTCACATCAAGAAGCAGGGCAGCCCTGTGAGGCAGTACCCCCCACAAGAAGCAAGAAGCACGTGCACATTCCAATAAAACACTCAAAGAAGCAATTATTTCTGGGCTGCCTATCCCAGCCCAGAGAGTACCAGTGGCCAGATTTCCAGAACTACTGTCATTGCCTCTGGCTGTTGGCAAAATTAAACTTATGGAGAAAAAAGAATGAGCTGGCCTCCAGCTCAAGGGGGTTGGAATCATTTGCTTGCTGGAGGCTGTTAGTGTAGGGCTAGGGAGGTAGGGATGGGAGTGGGGAGGAGATTAGGGAACAAGCAAAGTAGCACGGTAGAACCCCACCAGGGAGCAGTCATCTGTACTGTGGACACAGTGACTTGTGCAGAGCATGTCTCGGGTGTACATGTCCCCTCATGGGATGTGTACGCAGTAAGGACCGGGGCCATGGTGCTCTTGATGGCTTCTGCATCCCCAGTGCCTGGCACATAGTAGATGCTCAGGAAACAGACACTGATTCCTGAATGAAAGTGCACGCTTAGCTCTTGTCACGAACGCTGAGAATCTTCTCAGCCTTTCAGCCCACACTAGTCACGTGGAGGTGCTTGAGGAGGGCATCAGGGCCCTGCCTTGTACCCTTTTCTTGGAACAATGCTGTAGGAAAATTAGTGAACTCCCAGAAAGGGGACTTGAAGGGATGGGCAGCGGCCTGGTTGGACACCTTACAGAGAGAAGGTACCTTCTGAGGCTTCAGACCCCCACAGTCTCTGTCAGGAACATGCGCCTGCCCAGACCAGCTTCCCCCAGCCTCTTGGGACATGCACAGCTCATCCCTCCTATTTTCAGCCTCCCTCTCCAGGCTCACTTGTATCCATCTTACTCTCTGGGATACATGTTTTGCCTCACTTCATATTTTTTTGGTCTCACCTCTTACTCTGGCCACTGCTCTGACAGGCAGGCCCCACCCTCAGGCCCCTGACCTTGTCCTCTGGCTCTCTGCCCCAGGGCTTCTTTGTGCCTTGGGGACTTCTCAGTTTTCTGGCCTGAAGTGGGGGGTGGGGTAGTTAATACCTTAAGGGCAACTCTTGACAGAGAGGGTTGGGAACCCCAGGAGAAAGGTTTCTCTCTTACTTGCCCAGGACCTGGTTCAAGATGCTTAGTAAATTTTTTCAGGGGATGCCTGGGTGGCTCAGTGGATTAAGTGCCTGCCTTTGGCTCAGGTCATGATCTCAGGGTCCTGGGATCGAGCCCTGTGTAGGGCTCCTTGCTCAGCAGGGAGCCTGCTTCTTCCTCTTCCTGCCACTCCCCCTGCTTGTGCTTTCTCTCTCTCTCTGACAAATAAATAAGATCTTTAAAAAAAAAAAATCTTCAAGAATGGACCCTTGGTACTTGAAGCCATGACTAACTCAGTAATATGTTCAGATATTCTCAATTCTCTCCTGAGCTCTCCTTGGCTCACTCCTCTGACCCTCATCCCTCCTGCTGGGATCACAGCCTTTGTCCCACAGTTGGCTTTCAGGGGAACTCTGGCTTCATCACTTCCCTTTGCCCTTTGCCCTCTCTGCCCAGCCACTCTGGTTTCCTCTAAGTTCTTCAGCTCTGTCTCACCTCTGGACTTTCAAATAAGCTTTTCTCACTATCTGGAGTGCATTTTCTCTCTGCTTGGTCCCTTGGCTGAGACCTGAAGGAGGCAGCCATGAGAAGGAAGATCCAGTGAAAGAATGTTTCGGGCTGAGAGAACAGCCAATGCAAGAGCCCGAAGGCAGGAATGAACTTGGCATATTCAGGATAAAGCAAGGTTTTCGTGGCTAGAGGACAGTAAGAGGGGAGAGAGTCACAAAATGCAATTGCACAGGACAGGTTCCAGACGAGGGGTGGTTTTGTGGGCCATAGTAGAGAGTTTGCTTTTTAAATGCATCAGGAAAAAATATATGTTTATAAAAAATTAAAAATAAAAATAAATAAATAATAAAAATTAAAAAAATAAATGCATCAGGAAGCAAGCTCCCTGAGTACAGGGATTATGTTTGTCTGATTCACTGCTGGGCTCCTGTATGTAGTAGGCACTCAGTAAGTATTTGTGAAATGAATGAATAAAATCCTTGCCTCTGAAGTAGGAGAGACGACAGAAAAAGCGATTATCTGTGGGCAAAGGAGGAGGCAAGTGGAAGACAGCTAAAGTTTAGGGGTAGATTACAAAGAGGGGACCTAGCATCCCTGCTCAGAAGAGTCCAAGGAAGAGACAGATAACAGGCTGAGAGAGCAGCGGGAAGAACTGAGGCAGGACTAAAGGGGACCAGACTCATTCTGTTGGGCAACTGAGGCCAGAGAGCCTCTGCTTGGCTGATGGTCTTTCCTGGGGTGGCCAGTCTCTGCCCTGTCACTGTTCTCATGTGTCAAGGCAGGAAGATGACAGAATAACCTTGTACAGGTCCTGCCAAATAACAGAAAACACTTGATTGAGATTCCTTGATGGCTGTTGATTGATCTGAGGCAGGCTTGGGTAGGGGCGCTCACCAAGGGACCAAGATGACAGGGTTTCCACGTTGTGCCACAGTAAGATACTACCTGGCAGGGGCCCTTCAGAAAAGAGATGGCAGGGCGCCTGGGTGGCTCAGTCAGTTAAGCATCAGACTCTTGCTTTCAGCTCCTGTCATGATCTCAGAGTTGTGAGATGGAGCCCCGAGAAGGGGCTCTAGGCCTGCTTGAGATTCTCTCTCTCTCTGCCCCTCCCCCCTTTTTTATTTTTTAAAGATTTTATTTATTTATTTGAGAGAGAGAGAGACATAGAGCATGACCACAAGTAGGGGAAGGGCAGGGGAGGGGGACAAGTAGACTCCCTGCTGAGGGGACAGCCCCAGGCTTGATCCCAGGATCACAAGACCAAGACCTGAGCCCAACTGAGCCACCCAGGGACCAGCCACCCCCAATTCTTAAAAAAAGAATTGACTTTCAGAACTTTGTATTGTTGAACTCTGTATGTTTTTATGTTTTGCTTCCCATGTCTGCGAAGAAGTGTTCTTTACAGGGAGTCTGTGTTCCTTGAGGTGCTTTCATGTCTGCACAGCCCCCCAACCCCCACTCCTGCTCTGTGTCATTCGTGCCCCAGTGTCCTCCCCACGTGCTACCCTGGGAAGCCGCTACTCATCCGCCTGACTCTGGTCCTGAGACACTTGTCTGCCAGTTCCAGTCAAGTCATTGCCATTTAATAAATGTTGGAAAAAAGGGTAAAAAAGAGGGGCAGTGAAGGGAATATTTCCTGGGTGGAATTACAGGAAACAACAACTTTCCTAGAAGTTCCCCAGGGCCTCTCCACAGAGCCTTTCCCAGTTCTAAGTGAAAGAGGAATGGAGAGAGGAGGGAGTGCTGTTGCTAGAACCTGGTGAGAGCTGTCTGTCGGAGAGCCATTGCCCCACAGGAGCTGTGGCCTTCTGTAAAGGGACACAACTACTGCCTATGCCAGGATCCAGCAGAGGGCCGAGGGTGGGGAATAAATACCCTTAGGTCTCTTTCCTCTGATCAGCTTGTCTCCTGCCCTGTCTCCCATTGGCCCAACCCAGCACGCAGCTGAGGCCAAAGAACCAGGGCAACACAGTCCACAGAGTTTAGATTCCTGAGGCCCTGAATGAAGCAGAAAAGAATGGAGAGTCAAGAGGCACCTGAGTGGCTCAGTCGGTGGGGCATCTGCCTTCCACTTGGGTCATTATTTCAGGGTCCTGGGATGGAGTCCTGTGTAGGGCTCCTTGCTCAGCAGGGAGCATGCTTTTCCCTCTGCCTGCTGTTCCCTCTTCTTGTGCTCTCTTTCTCTGACATAAATAAATACAATCTCTATTTAAAAAAAAGGAATTTCTTTTTTAAAAATGGGGAGTCAATTAAAACCCTTTCATCTTCTCCTCCTGATATCATCCACCCTCAAGCCTACCTGATTGCTAAAAAGCTTGTAAGTCTCTGTGCCGCTTGTGCTCAAACCCATTCCATCTCTCAGGCTGGTGTGGACCAGGACCGGGACAGGCTCAGGGGAGGCACCAACCAATGTGGGCAAGGACTTCAGTTGCCATGAATCTACCTCTTCCCCAGCTATTCAACATTGGGACTCCCAGATGACTGTGTTCTCCTCATGCTAGGCTTTAGGAACAGGCAAGCAGGGTAATCGTGCTTGCCTAACAAACCCTTGCTCCCATTTGACTCTATTTCAGCTACATGAAGCAAAAGGTTTCTCCCTGCTTGTTCCTGCTCCCTATCCTCTGAAATTCCTTTTTTTTTTTTTTAAAGATTTTATTTATTTATTTGATAGAGAGAGATCACAGTAGACAGAGAGGCAGGCAGAGAGAGAGAGAGGGAAGCAGGCTCCCCGCTGAGCAGAGAGTCCGATGCGGGACTCGATCCCAAGACCCTGAGATCATGACCTGAGCCGAAGGCAGCGGCTCAACCCACTGAGCCACCCAGGTGCCCCTGAAATTCCTTTTTTTTAAAAAAAAAAAAAAAAAAAAAAGATTGTATTTTTTAAAAATGATCCGTACACCCAGCATGGGGCTTAAACTCACAACCCTGAGATCTAGAGTCACATGACTTATCCTGGAAATGCTAAGTCCTGCTCTGCTCTCCCTTAGAACTATTATTAAATTACCTGGGTTCGTTTCTCATCACTGTTTTGAGTTCCCACCTTGAACCTTAATTTGTTCCGTCCTCCACACCAGCACATTTGCTGTCACTCTAAGGGAGGTCACTCTGATGACCTGGTCACTCTGAAGTGAGTGACGTCACTCCCTTGGTCACTCTGAAGACCTCTAAGGGAGGAACTTGAGGTGGACTCTAAGTTCTGAAGCCCATGGGAGTTGCAAATGTATGCTATATTATTCAGGGTTCTCCGGAGTGACAGAACCAATGGGAGCTACAACAATATATATATAAAATGGAAATGAGATTTATTATAGGAAATTGGCTCACATAATTATGGAGGCTGAGAAGTCCCATGATCTGCCATCTACAAGATGGAGACCCAGGGAGTTGGTGGTATAGTCGGAAGGTCTGAGAGCCTGAAAACTAATGGTGTAGATTCCAGTCTAGATCTGAAGGTCTAAGAAGCAGGAGCTTGGAGGGCAGGAGGAGACCACTATCCCAGCTCATGCAGTCAGGCAGAGAGAATTCTGCCTTCCTCCAGCTTTTTTATCTATTTGGGCCTCAACAGATTGGTTAATTTTATATGACAACTGGGATGCAGGACACCCAGATATCTGGCTGAACACTGTTACCCGTCTGCACATGGGTGTGGTTGGGGCAGGGGCGGGGAGAGTCAATCCACTTCACTCTGTCCACCTATTCAAGTGCCAGTCTTCTTCTTAAACACCCTCACAACACACCCAGATGTAATATTTAACCAGATTTCTGGACATTCTGTGTCCCAGTCAAGTTGACATATAAAATCAGCCATCACAAATACCTAGAAGTTCAAGTAATTGCTCCATCTTTCTTCTCTCCCCACCCTCCAAGAGCAAATAGGCCTTAGGTTTTCCCAATGCTCCTGCCTGTGGGAATGACTGTTTGGCCTTTCTCCTCTCCATTTCCCTGGTGCCAGCTTTGGGACTTTGGCTTGGGGTACTTCTTCAGCAGCACAATCTCCTGTGTACCATCAGGCCTACAGCACCTTCTGGAATGTTCATGAAGACTTCCTCCACTGCTTGGCCAAGGGCTTGACATGGGACCCAAGCTAGGCCGACCAGATGGTCTTTTCCCCTTGAATCTAGAATGGAATGGCATGAAAATGGAATTCACTGATCCCCAAGGTAGTACCATTCAGAAATTATCCTTAGGGATGCCTGGGTGGTTCAGTTGTGTGTGCAGCCGCCTTTGTCTGAGGTCATGATCCCCAGGCCCTGGGAAGGAGCCCCATGTTGTTGCTGCTTCCAGGACTCCCTGCTCAGAGGGGAGTCTGCTTCTCCTGCTTCTTTTCTGCCCCTCCCTGGCAACTTGTGCTTGCTCTCTAGTCACGCTGTCTCTCTCAAATAAATAAATAAAACCTTTAAAAAGAGAGAGAGAAAGAAATTATCCTTAACCCCAGGCACCCTTGGTATCACTGCCGTGGTTGCTCATCTTTCTGGAATAGCCTCTTCAGTATTTGATTCTGTGAGCAATCCCCATTTCTTTTGAATATAATCATCTTTTGGTTACATTAGCTAGAGTTTTTCTGTTGCTTGCAACCACACATTCTTGCCAATACAAATTGGTACTCTCTTGGAGCTACTCTCTTAGAGGAGCTGAGTAGTCTGCCCCTTGAGTGGGCTCATATCTGGAATCTCTGGCTTAGATGGAAATCTCGATGAGTCCTGGAATGAGAGGAAAGAGAGCTCCTACTACTAGCGCAAACTTGTCACACCTCTTCTCAGGAACCCATTCTCTGTTGCCTGACTCATCAGGACCCACCCCCAGCCTGACTTCTAGGTCTCTAAGCTCAGGTCACAGCCTGAAATAGCCATGCTTATCTCCCTTGACTCCCTGTCACAAGACCTACAGCCAGATCAAACTGGTCTTCTTGTTATTTTCCACAAATAGCAAACTCATTCCTGTGCTGTGCCTTTGCTTGTGACGCTCTTGGTATGATAAGCCAGTGGCCCTCTGCTGAGTGTCTGAGGCCCTCTTAAGCTTTAGGCCACATCTTGCCTCTTCCTTTCCTAAGTCTCCTGTGCACCATTGGGCCTACAGCAGTTTCTGGACTGAGCCCTTCAGTGGGCGCTTGCTGATGTGGGACAGAGCAAGTTATTCCTATGGTTGAGCTTTATTTTTTTGGTAGGCTTGTCTTTGAGGCTCCAGGTGTCTTGGTACTTCTGTACGGGCCTTGGCATTGAGCCTGAGACTGAGTGCACTGTGGGTATTCATGTTGATTTCTCACCAATCCTCTTTTGGAAATTGCCTTCGTCCTATAACCAACCTATATTCTTCATTCATTCATGTATCCAACATTTATCAAGTACCTACTAAGTGTGGGCTCTGTACTAGGCTCTGGAGACAGTGAATAAAACACAGCCAAGGAACTTACAGTCCAATGGTGGAGATTTATTGAGAATTAGGTATAGCAGAATAACCTATTGAGAAAATAATCCCATCTAGATTTCTCAGCTGTGGGCTCAACTCAGAAGAATGAAAGGCATTCTACAGCTCCTGGGGGGAAGAGCCAGACACTTGTGTCCCTGAGGTTGGGACTTTCTAGGCCCCCATGGGGATCTGTGTGTTTCTGCATAGAAAGGAAAATCTGCAAGCTGTGAGCTGCCCAGAACACAACTTCCACACAGCTTACCTAACAGGCTTTAGAATTGGAAGCTAAATGATTCCCAGATTGAAGACTGTGGGCCCAATTCAGATGAGTTGGAGATGTCAAGGCGAAAAAGGGAATGAAGATATAAATCCCTTCAGAGCAGAAACCTGAACACACGTGAATGTAGGTTCTTGGAGGTGGGATATCCTAGGAGGAAGAATATTTGGATGAATAAATCCATTATAATAATCACAGCTAATATTTTTTGCACATTTACTCTATGCCAGGGACAGTGTTAAGCACTTTATATATATTCACTTATTTCTCACAAGAATTCTATGGGGTACTATTATTATTTCCATTTTATGGAAAATGATGAGGCAGAGAAAAATCAAATGAGTTGCTCAGGTTACAGGTCTGAGGATCAAACCCAGGCCATCACTGAGCACAGGGCCACCGTTTGGGTGGATGGCACGCTGTGGCCAAACTTGCCACAGACTAGACAGAGCTGTGAGCTTGACTCAGAACACCCACCTTCAGAGTACATCACAGCCCAGAGAGAAGGCACAACTGTGGCAACTGGCATGAACTGATGTCCTGATAATCTTGGGAAGAAGGGGTATGGATCCATTAACTATGGCCCCAGCAATGCTGTGTAACAGTTGCCAGTAGTGAGCACTTACTTACCTTA
Organism: Mustela lutreola; assembly: GCF_030435805.1. Lineage (NCBI taxonomy): Eukaryota > Metazoa > Chordata > Mammalia > Carnivora > Mustelidae > Mustela > Mustela lutreola. Next base: position 76,701,215 of record NC_081294.1, read on the forward strand.
TGTGTTTAGGGACAAGTTGGGGGCTTGTTGCATATAGGCTGGCTTTGGCTGGGGTGGTTTTGCTCGCCCCATGTGTCTTTCATCCTCCTCCCAGGACCGGTAGGCTAGCCAGAGAATGTTCATCTCACAGAGAGGGAAGAAGCACCAATCATCAGCCCCCAGTTCACAAGCCCATTTTAAGTCTTTGCTTATGTCGAGTCTCCTAAAATACCTCCGGTCAGAATAAGGGCCAAGTCTAGAGGCAAGGGATGGAGAAACACACTCTGCCCAAAGGAGCAGAGTTACTCAGCAAAGGCTTTAGTTGTGTATAATCCTGTTACCTTGGTGGGGAGAGGAAGAGCTGCAGCAATCATCTAGTGTTCTGACAGAACTTCAGCTGGATTTAATTTTGATTTAGGGAGGTAATGAAATCTCATACTATACCGTGGTGCAGTTGATGCCTGTTACAAAGATAAATTCTATCTTCAGGGACCACAAAATTTGCTATGTGAATATTTAGTTTTTATTTGAGTGAAAATCTTAAAAATACTTCTTGACAGAAACATTCCTTTTTTTTTTTTTTCTTTTTTAAAAGATTTTATTTGAGAGGGAGAACACAGAGGGAGAGGGTGATACAGAACCCTCGCTGAGCAGAGAGCCTGATGCAGGGATGTGAGACTCCATCCCAGGACCCTGAGATCATGACCCAAGCTGAAGGCAGACTCTTACTGACTGAGCCACCCAGATGCCCCTGACCAAAACATTCTTTGAATGGCCTCACTGCCTTACAGTTTTCAAAGCCCAGTGATCACCAAGTGTGCCAGCATTTAACTTTCTTTTTTTTTTTTTTAAGATATTATTCATTTATTCATGAGAGACAGAGAGAGAGAGACTGAGAGAGGTAGAGGGAGACGCTGAGCAGGGAGCCTATGGGACTTGGTCCCAGGACCCTGCGGTCATGACCTGACCTGAAGGCAGATGCTTAATGAACTGAGTCACCAGGCATCCAGCATTTAACTTTTTAATGTAGGTTTTTCAAACTGGGGTCTGTGTTCTTAGGAGGCCATGAGTTTTCAAGATTGGAAAACATTGCTGAGAAGGATACACGGCGGACAATGTGTAAAAGAGGCCCAAATATAGCACTGCAAGGCCGCTATGGGGCCCAGGGCAGTATTAAGGTGCCCTACAGGGAAACAGTGGTGACACTGAAACAGGTCTCGAAGGATGGCAGGGTGGTGTCCTAGGGATCATCTCCAGGTTCCTTCTCTGTGTGGACATAACCAGATTCCTTATATCTAGGAATGCTCTGGGCAGAAAAAGCTTTACCTTCCATCTCTGCAAATCTGAAATCTGTTTTTGCATGCTTTTGCATCAAGACTTTGTCCTTCACCTTCACAAATGTGTTGCTAATTATAGCATTGTAAGAGGAGGCCAGGGAGGGTAATGGCTTTGAAGCCAGGTCAGCCAAGGTTCAAATCGTGGGTTTGACAATTGCTAGTTCTTAGGTTCTTAGGCAAGTTGCTAGAACTCCAGGAGCCACAATTTCCTCCACTGAAGAAGGGAATCCTCATTCTCTAATGGGGCATTTAAAGAATTACCACTCACCGGTGAAGACTAGGTTTCCTTCATGGGAATATTTTTGACTTATGATTAAATTTCTTTAACAGTATAGGATTGTCCAGATTTCCTGTTTCAGGTTGAATCAGTATTAGTAAGGCAACATGTCTAGCAATCTGTCTATTTCACATATATCTTCAATTTTATTGGTACAAAATTATTTGTAATATTCTCTTTCTTCTTGTTGTTGTTGTTTTTTTAAGATTTTATTTATTTATTTGACAGAGAGACAGTGAGAGCAGGAACACAAGCAGGGGTAGAGGGAGAGGGAAAGCAGGCTTCCTGCTGAGCAGAGAGCCTGATGTGCGGATGCAGTGCTCTATACCAGCACACAGGGACCATGACCTGAGTGGAAGGCAGATGCTTAACCGACTGAGCCACCCAAGCACCTTGTTTTGTTTCTTTCTAATGCCTGAAGCCCATCACAATATCCCTCTTTTTATGTCTGACATTGTTTATTTTTATTTATTTATTTTTAAAGATTTTATTTATTTATTTGACAGACAGAGATCACAAGTAAGCAGAGAGGCAGGCAGAGAGAGAGGAGGAAGCAGGCTCCTCGCTGAACAGAGAGCCTGACGCAGGGCTTGATCCCAGGACCTTGGGATCATGACCTGAGCCGAAGGCAAGAGGCTTTAACCCACTGAGCCACCCAGGCACCCGTGTTTATTTTTATTTCTTTCAAGTTTTTCTTGGTGAGTATCATCAGAGATTTATCTACTTTCACGGAATTGGCTTTTGGCTTGGCTAATCTTCTCCATTGCATATTTGGTTTCTATTTCTTCATTATCTAGTCTTTATCTTGCTGATTCCTTCTACATTCTTTGAGTTTTCTTTTGCCATATTTTTTTCTAACTTATTAAGATAGATTTTTAGCTCATTAATTTTTAATTGTTCTGCTTTTCTGAGATGTGTATTTAAGGCTCAGATTTCCTTTTGGAAGCTCAAATGAGAAAGATATATTTCAGTGGCTGGTCCCAAATGGGCATTTGCTAAGTATCTCATCATCACCATCATCATCATTATTACCCAGTGTCAGTTGTCTGAGCCTCCCTAGCACACTTTCCAACTCTCTTGCTCTCTAATGTGACATATGTCCCCTGAGTTTTCATCAGTGGACTCTGTGAGGACTTATTCTGGGCCACAGATCTCCTCCGTTTTTGGGTTTGGGGGAGGCTTCTTCTGTAAGTGAAGACAGGGCTTAGAGAGAGGTCTATGCCTTTGGCCCTGTCTTTCTCAGGGAGCTCAGACCTTCTCTCCCTAGGATGGCCGGCAAAGCCCTGGGCCCATGAGAAGTGTGAATTTTAGCCTGCAGGCCTGGCGTGGATTATATTTTCCAAAACAGGTGCAGTACATGCTTTTCTAGAACTTTGTCATACCCGAATCTAGAGGTAGATGCCCCACCTGGGAGCCCAGGAGGTTTGTGACTCCTTATACAGATGATAGAGAAGTAGACTGCAAGGGAAACAGTGTCAGGAAACTTCGGAGGCTTTGTCATTATCAGAGATATAGCTGCCACTTTGTTAGCTGAAAAACTCGTGTTTAGAGCCCCGAAATGTCACATCCTCTGACCCTCTGGCTGCCACATTGTGAGGAAGGCAGGACGCTTAGAGACGCAGTATGTGGGCACTGTGGTCTCCAGTTCTAATATTCAAGTCAACCCAGCCTGGGCACCAGACATGGGAGCAAACGAGCCTTTGGGGATTCCAGCCTTCAGCTGTTAAGAGACCCACACCCTTTTAATCTTAGCAGCTGAGGTCTCAGACACTGAGGGACACAAATAAGCCATTCCCCCATTGCGCCCGGTCCAAATTCTTGATCCAGAGAACCATAAACATAAAAACAAACATTGTTTTGGGGTGCCTGGGTGGCTCAGTGGGTTAAAGCCTCTGCCTTCGGCTCAGATCATGATCCCAGGGTCCGGGGATCGAGCTCGGCATCAGGCTCTCTGCTCAGCAGGGAGCCTGCTTCCCCCTCTATCTCTGCCTGCCTCTCTGCCTACTTGTAATCTCTGTCAAATAAATAAATAAAATCTTTAAAAACAAAAAGATTGTTTTAAGCTCTAATTTTTGCTGCACAGCAACAGGTATCCACTTGGCTTTATAAAACGTCATATAATCTGAACTTTACTCAACTTTCTAACCTCACGGCTGATCATTCCCCTCCTGCTCACTCTGCTTCAGCCACTCTTGTCTCCTTTCTGTTCCTCACATAATTGCAGCCTTTTCATGCCTTGGGGACTTTGCACCTGTCGTTGGCAATGCTTAGAATACTCTTCCTCCAGCCCTTTGCAAAGCTGGCTCCTTCCCATGGCTGTGGTCTCAGCATCAATGTCAGCTTTGCCGAGCAGCCTTCTCTGAACAGAACCCAGAGCATGCTTACCCCTCACCTAAGTTCTCTCCCTGCGTCACCCTTTTATTGTCCCCACAGCACTTTATTTATGACTAGCTGACCTGATCTTCCTGATTTATTCCCTGACTTGTTTGTTTCTGTTCCCAGACTATCATGAGGCTCCGAAACAGCAGAGAGCTTGTCTGTCTTGTTTATTACTATATCCAGTGCCTGGCACAGAGTTGATACTTAATACATATTTTTGAGTGCATGGATGATGGCATGAGTGATCCACAAGCCTCTCTCTGGCCTGAGATGGGCCCTGGCACCTCCTGAGATGTTTCACATCGGAGGCTACTCCTGCAAGAAGTCTCCCTGCCTCCCTTGAGGCAGGACCACCAAGGTCTGCACCCAGCAACAGGGCCCTGAGCCCCACTTGTACCTTTAGGCCAGCCTTTCCAGGGCAGTGGGAGGCCTCCCTATGGCTTCATCCCTATCTTCTGGCATGTTCCAGTCAGCCTCTTTCTTTCCATGCTTCCAGCAGGCTGCAGGGCATTAATGATTAAGAATGCCAGCCTGTCCAGGGCCAGTATCAATTAGACCACATGCCCACAATGTAGGTAGCTCATTAATTCCAATAAGCCAGGACCCCCTCACAGACAGCTCTTCCATCTGGGTACTGCATGGGTTAACTCTAAGAGGTAAGATTGTTACGAATAAATTAATTTTATCGATTATCACATTTTCATCCAATAATAAGAAGCAGAAAGTTTCTGTTACATAATCGTTTATCCGAAATCACTGCTGTAATAATAAGCTGAATCTAAAACACAATGAAACTTACACTGGAGTACAACTATAAGGAGCCATTATATTTTTCTTTTATGACGTTATGAACAAAATAAATCCTGGGATCTTACTCTATACAAAGTAAAATGGAATTTCACTTTACTGGTGCTGTGGAATCGAGTAGCCCAGCACCATGAAGCTTTCTTTGTAAGGTTGGGCCTTCTCCACCATGTCATCTTGTCCCTCTCCCTGCCTCTAGGGAGACCTCTTTTTTTGTTTTGTTTTTGTGTTTTAAAGATTTTATTTATTTATTTGACTGAGACAGAGATCACAAGTAGGCAGAGCAGCAGGCGGTGGGGGTGGGGAGCAGGCTCCCCACTGAGCAGAGAGCCCAATGCGGGACTCCATCCCAGGACCTTGAGATCATGACCTGAGCCGAAGGCAGAGGCTTAACCCTCTGAGCCACTCAGGTGCCCCTCGTTTTTTGTTTTAAGATCTCCTAGTTTGGGGGTATCCTTTGGGTATCAGGCTAGCTGATCCAGGCAGAGGAAACAAACAGAAGACGTAGAGATACCTTTGTGAGAATGTTGGGAGTACAATTTCCAACAAAACTTTGAAAGAGGCATTGAGAGAAGCTGAGTCTGGCCTAGGACCTGCATTTGACCAAGCCAAGAAGGGCAGAAGAGTCTAGGCAAAGGCTGGCCAGTCCTGGACTCATTTATGAGCACTTGCAGGCCCTTCTCCAGTCCAGGAACCCCTGGCTGGAAGGGGGAGGGATGAGAGCCTCTGTATGCTCCCAGAAGCTGGCAGGCATACCCACTTTCCTATCTTTCTATTCTTTGCTCCCAGTTCCTCTGCTTTAGGCTAACTAAACCATTCACCATTCCTTGTGTGAGTTTCCCACTTTCCCTCTTCTGTGGCTTTCTCAGGCCCTGTCTGCTAGAAGGCCCTGTCTTCTATACCCATCTAGATCATCTGGTATTGTTCAAGGCACAGCTAGCCCAAAAGCCACTTCCTCTAAGAAACCTCTGATTTCTCCCCCTTTTTTTTTTTTTTTTAAAGATTTTATTTATTTATTTGACAGAGAGAAATCACAAGTGGGCAGAGAGGCAGAGAGAGAGAGAGGAGGAAGCAGGCTCCCTGCTGAGCAGAGAGAGCCCGATGCGGGACTCGATCCCAGGACCCCGAGATCATGACCCGAGCCGAAGGCAGCGGCTTAACCCACTGAGCCACCCAGGCGCCCCTGATTTCTCCCCTTTGAACTCCTTATGCCTTGGATCAAGGACCCTGATCACTTTACACTGTATGCTGAGCATTTATGTGCTTCTGCCCTTTTTTTGATGATTATATTACCATCTCCAATTATTCAGTTCTACTCCCTGTAAAAGTACGGTGAATCACCACATACTGCCATGTTACTTTCAATTCCTCCCCGTGGAAGCGGGGTACTTCAGGACCTTGTGGTGATAGGGTTTGGTCATGTAACTTGCTTTGGCCAATCAAATGCTAATAGAAGTGATGCAATTAGAAGCTTTAGGAATCATCATGGTATCCTCTTTACCCTCTGCCA